>NC_047038.1:62397353-63074353 GCF_011762595.2 Tursiops truncatus | reverse complement strand
GGTAAAGGTCTCTTCCCGGGCTGCACGATGACTGAAGGGTGATTCCTAGGAAAGCCGATGCCAAATGCAAAATGGTGAGTGAAAGGCTCTTCCTTTCCCTCAGGGTACCAAAAGCATTAACAACACTGGGCAAAAACAAACAAACAAAAAACCCAACAAAATAAACAAAAAGAAATTAGCGGATCAACCCAAGAAGCACTGCTATATTCATTCAACAAACATGGAGTGAGCACCTACCATGAGCCAGGCACTGTGCTTGGCACCGGGACACAAAGATGAATAAAAACAGGGTTCCTGCCCTGGAGGAGCTCACACTCTAGGGGGAGACAGACATGTAGATAAGTAATGACAGTAAGAAGGGTTAGGGGCTACACTAGAGGGAGGTGCAAAGTGCTAGGAGAGTCTCTTTCCCTTAATAGAAATTTGCTTTCTTGTAGAATTCTGTGGTACTAGGCTGAACGCTATACTATGTTTTCTCACATTTATTATTCTTTAGGGGAAAATGTAAGAGGTCAAACTCCTAAGTCTCAGGCAACCACGCTGTCGGATGCATCTACACTTTATCCTTTACATAATTGGCATTTAGTTTGAGTCTCTTAAAGAGGCTCAACTTACATTTGATTTTTATCTACCCCCCCCCCCCCCGCCAAAAAAAAAGTTGGCACTACTGTCTTCACAAACTCAAACCTTTCCTGTCACTATTATTCCTCCTTGAGAGAGAACTTCAGGCCGTGCTAGTGGTCAGGCGAGGAAGCCCCTCACTCAGGACTCAAGACCCAGGCTCCAGGTGCAGCCCCGGCTCCCTCACTGGCTGCCCGCCATCCTCCCTACCTTCCTGGCTCCTCACCCAGACTCCCCTTCCTGCACCTGCACACCTTTCCAGGGGGGAGGGGGGTTGAAATCAAATCAGGTTACACACCATTACTATGAACTTTCTCTTTTTCAGAAAGGAAGTTGGTGGAGAGAAATGGCAGGTGGGAAGAGCTAGGAAAAATCTGTAGTTTTTTCAGGCTTCCCCCGCTGATTGATGTAATTAACAAGTTCTAATCCATCCATTTGCTCTCCTAATAACTAATTACTTGATACATTACAAGCTTATGTATCGACGGTTGGCCTCTAACTGCAATGAAAGACTTCTTTGTCTTTTAAATTTGAATCTAAAGTTCTTAAAATATTCCAAATAACATGTGAATGTTTTATACAAGAGTGTATGGGGGAAAAAAGATTGGTGAAAAGAATTGGATGAGGGTAAACAGTCTTGTGAGATAAAGAATAATAAAATTTAGACATAAAAATCAAGAGAGTCACTGAATGAAGCTTGTTTTTTATCTTGGTAAAAATGTAAATACATGTCCCTTATCAACAACTTTTTCAAGCACCCAAAGAAGTGACTAGGAAGAGAATAAAAAGGTGCATTTTATCTTGAGTGACTTCACTAATTTCTCACTTATGATTAGCAAAGAAAACTGTCAGTTTTGAGTATCACTTTACCTTCCTACCCTGATGCTTAGAGGGATGATATGAAAGAATAAAGTTTAGATACATGGAAAAGGGAACATGAACTAGTGGGGGGGGGGGGAGAACAAGAACTTCAATTATATAAATGTACAAACAAATAGCAGAGAAAATGGAGAAGTGGGAGAGTTTTTATAAAGCTCGATTATTAAGACCTTTAATAAAAAGAAAACAGTTTATCAGTTTATTTTAAACTTTCAACTTTCATGCCATTGACTGAAAATTTTCATCTTCATTAAGGGAACTTCAGGAAGTAAAATGTTGAGGGGAAAAAAAAATGAACAGTTAAATCTATCTCATGTGCCTCTGGGACCCTGGGAGAGAATCCCAGATAACTTTAGAAGTCTCTCCCAGTTATTCGATTTTATGAGTTGGGATTCTAATGGTTTCTGTGTAGTAGTTATGACTGCTGTTCCAGCTGCTCATTTTGTGAAAATGTTACCCTAAAAAGAGGTACCCTAAAAGGCTGTGCGCTCCAGCTCCATCCCGATAGTCCCTATAACCCTCGGCAAGGTATTCGTGCTCTCCGTGCCTCAGTTTCTTCTCTGTAAAAGGGGACGATAATCATGCGATCTCAGAAAGCTGTTGTGAGTTATGCACACAAAACGCTTAAGAACAACACCTGTTCCAGATGCAAATCTGCTAAACAGTAGCTGTTACTATTTCAAGGTGCAGAAACCCATGAGCAAACTTTGCCCCTACAGTGGTTGAATTTCATGAGGAGTTTTTTTGGGATGTCCTAACACCAGATCAGGAAATCTCTACTCTAGCCAACATCTCCCTTGGAAGGCAGCATCACTCTGAGAGGGGTCAGCAGTCTCTCTCTAAAGAGCCGGATATTGGTACAGGCTGAGGTTCAGGATCTTGGGATCTCACTCACTCTTCTTGGTCTCCTCACTGCTCATTTTTTAGGAGGTTGTTTGGGATCATTATAACCAAGAAGTTAGAATGCCTAGTAAATATGAGAGACCTGGTCATTGTTTTGAGTTAAGCTGATCCCTCTTATGTTTGCTACAGTTTCCTGTTCACAACTCAATGGGGGAAATCTGATCCTCAAACTTTTTGTTCTAAATAAATTTTCACACATGTAAATAACAAAAGAAATCTGATATACTTTTGAGTGCCTTTAAAAATAATCCTAAAGCTATAACTTTATGATCCAACAAATGGATTTCAAAGCTGTATTTTAAAGTCCGCCCCTGTAAAGGAAGGGTTTCCTAAGGCAAATATTATTGGGGCTGCCTCATGGACATGGTACCAGGTGCTTGGTATTCCAGTGATTCTTTCCTGGCTAGCTGGTTTCCTATGTGGGCTGCTACTGGGCACACTCCAAGACATTACTTAATCACATCTGTGAGAGAATTACTTGAAGGGTACATGTCCCAGTTGTGGCTAATCGGTTCAATTTTCTGAGAGGCAAATGCATTCTTAGGTCAGCATTAGAATAAGCACATTACTCATTAATCATTAAAAGCCACTGAGCTTGAGATCATCAAAAGAACGTTACTTAAAATAAGCAAGAAAAGAGAAAAGCTGTTTTCTTTCCAGCAGCATTCAGAGCACAGAATATTGCTTTCAATTATTCTTCCGTACTGTGTTACACTGTAACTTATAATAACCTAGACTTTGGAATAACCCCCTTTTCAGTCAATGGATCCCTTACTATGTGGGCAGTTGGCCTTATAGCATCTTTTTCATCACCTGTGCAGGTACAAGCTATGTTGCCAGTTACCTCACCAAAGACATCTGACATCCTAAAAAAAAGGTAATTCAGCCTACAAGATGTGTCCATTTTGGTTAGTCTATTTTTCCTTTCCCTTAGTGCAGCAGCAGATGCAATCAGCTAGATAGGGCCTAAAAATAGCAGGAAGACCACTCGTCTGGAAGCAGGGGATCAGCCCAGGCCCCCTCTGCTGTTAATGGTGTGATTACAGGCAAGTTATTTATGTCTTGGCTCATCAGTTGTTTGCTCTGACTCCCACCTGCTTGTTTTGGGAGAATGAAATAACTCCTTTGAAAACACTTGGAAAAGTTCCTTTCTGGGGGTAAGGAGGCACTATGCAATTGTGAAGGGCAATAATGTACAAGACCATCAGGCAGTCTGCCTACTGATGGGGCTGTGGAAGATTCATTCTCTTCTTCATCTATCAAGGAGTAGATGACGACCCCCCGCCGCCCCACCCCCCGCAAAAAAAGCGGACGGATTTGATGCAAATGGCAATTGATATATGAGCTATTATGAAGGCACCTCCTTGGGTTGAATGTGGATACAACCAGAATACGTGTTAAGTTCCAGAAAATAGCTGTTCTAAAACCAGAGGATTCATATTCTGTTACAGAGTTCATTACGTAAGGGAGAAGAGTGCAGTAGATAAAGCAGAAAGGTGGGCAGAAATGCTGGAGAAAAGGGTATGTGGGGAGGAAGGTGATAGAAGGGACCCTGAGGAGACAGTAATTGTTGAACTTCCTTTGTACTAGGAAGCTGGCCATTAAATCCAATGTTGTAAAGACCATAACACAAGAAAAATAATTACAACCAATAATGAAAATAAAGAGGAAGCAGGGGCAACGAGATTAAGTGACTAGGCCAAGGTCATACACATGGTGGAGAGCAGAGCTGGGATCCAAGATGTTGGATCCGAAGGCCACGTTTGTACCTACTGCAGACACAGCCTCCAGTGTAATCACTGGTAGAAGTCAAGGGCATCTCTAGTGGCAAATCTCAGTAATGATGTTATTTAGACTGTGTGTGACACCGTCACACACAGCAAGTTAAACCACCGTTCAGGTGTCTGGATGTCGACCAGTAGTGTAAACTTCCTACTGGATGGCGGTTCTAAAGCAGACCGAACATTCTAGGGCAGTCACAATTAGAAAGACAGGAGGCTAAACAGTTCTTTCAACGCCGAGCTTCTCTGAGCATCATGGTCGCTTTCTGTTGCCATGGGACTGGTTTTGGAGTATCTTTCTTGGATTTGTGGTTGGCCCGGAAAATTCTGACTAAAAGCCATTCCCCACCACAGAAACACTATACTTTATGAGAACTGACAATGGGAAGGACGATATGTGATCCCATGAAGCATTTCCAGGATCCAACCTTAAGTAGAATATCTAGAACACCAAATTCAATCTATGTTGGGCTAAAGATGATGGGAGAACTATATACACATAGTCTGGAAGGATGGAAAAAAACAAGATAAAAATGATTTCTGGGGTAAAGTGGCAAAATCATGTGTGACCAAATCATTGAGAACGTGACATAACGTGTTTAACAGAGCACATAGTTTTTGGAGAGATTCTCCCATCTGGCCCAGGGGCTGCCCCGAACGACAAGGCAGTCCCGGCTGGCAATCCACACCACATCCTGAGCGGGAAGCTCCAGCTTCCATTCCAGTTCCGAGATGCACGCCGCTACGTAAATGCCAGGCAGACCTCAATATACTTACTCTTGTAACAGTGCTTGCGGGGGGGACACTGAGTTCATTAAAGGGGGTGACATTTCTTCAGGATAATAATCTGTCCTCTGTGGTTCGATCCCAGGTTCTATTTTAATTTTTTTCTGTAATAGAGGCTTCTCATATGATTCAATTACAGGGACTACAAAATAAAAATAGAAAAGTTACTCTATGTACCATTTACCGATTTCAGCCTTTAAAAGCTTATTGCACGGCTTCTAGCTACCACACTGATGTGTATCTATTTGCCTTTGGCAAAATGACAGCAGTAATGAATCGGTGGGCGCTTCTTGTTCCTCCTAACAATTACTTTGTCAGCAAGCACCATATGGAGGAAGCTGGACTTTTAAGACATCAGCCCCCAAAGGATTTCTTCCTTATGACGTTTGGTTATCTCCTTGTTACCCCAGCCTTCTGCCTCTGACCAGTCAGTAAACAAGGTGGCTTTTAATAGCCATTAGTTATCACATGGTCTAAAGGTATTTCTTAAATGCCTTTTTGCACCTAAAACCATGTTGGTATTCAATAAAGCAAAATATAAAGTCAAGATTCTTATTATCCCCAAGTTGACAAGTATATAGTGAAACTAATCATTTCATGGCATTTAACAGACAGCCTGATTCTTGGGAGATCTTCCAGTGTCAACACTTAAAAAAAAAAAAAAAAAAGCAAATGCCTTAGGCAGACTCTAACTCGAATATTTCCTTTTCAGAGTGCAACAGCTCTTGGCCCCTTGCCTCCTTTGCTCCCTCACCCAGACTATCTGGTGAAGACCCGGTAAGTCCGGACTAAGCAGGGGGGCGGCAGTGTGGGCGAGTGGCAGAATTTACCTTGCATGCTACTACTGGAATTTTCCATCTCGTCCGACAGGGAGACCATGAGCGGCTGCTGGAGGTGGCTGGTGTACATGAAGGGGACGGGCTGCACGACAACAGGCTGGATGACGGGCAGGATGCCGGGGCTCCGGATGCCGTGGCGGGAGAGGGCCGCAGCCATCACAGGCGGCATGGACAGCGGCACGCTGAAGGGCTGCACGCCGGGCGGCGGCGGCGGCGAGTACTTCTTCCCCGGTGGGCTGGACGAGGGCAGGCTCAGCCCTGGCGAGGCTCTCCGGTGCAAGGACTGGAACTTCAGGGAGGAGGGGGAGTTTCCGGCAGAGGGCGGCGAGCTCCGCTTGTTCACGGTGAGGTCCACCGGCTCCATCTGCATCCCATGCGACAGGCCTTCTGGGGTCTGGAAGAACTTATCAGATAACGGTGTGGAGTAGATGACGCCATACTTGTTGGGCTTCATCGACTCCATGTAATTAGACGGGTATGACTATTGGAAAAGAAAGACAGAAACGTGTCAATAGCCAAGTAAGTGTGTTTGCTTGAAACACGAATTAAGATGAAAAAATACAACAAGCACCTTCAATCACATGGACTTTAATAAGTGGTTTGGGTTTAGATACATGCTTGACCCTAAAACAATGCTATGAGAGAAACCTGGTCTAATAAACGTAAGTACGAAAGTTAATGTGGTGGGCTTCCCTGGTGTCTCAGTGGTTGAGAGTCCGCCTGCCGATACAGGGGACACGGGTTCGTGCCCGGGTCCGGGAAGATCCCACATGCCGCGGAGCGGCTGCGCCCGTGAGCCATGGCCGCTGAGCCTGCGCGTCCGGAGCCTGTGCTCCGCAACGGGAGAGGGCACAACAGTGAGAGGCCCGTGTACCGCAAAAAAAAATAAAATAAAAAAAAAAAATAAAGTTAATGTGGTAACTGTGTCACACGAAAAATCTCAAATTTAATTCTACGATTATGGCCATGTCCAATGTTAAGGCAGAGGATGATACCTGGAAAAATTCTCAAATAGATTATGAAACAGAAGGCTTATGGGCCTTTATCGTTAGGAGTTGGCATTGAGGTTCACCAGGAATCAGCCAAGCCAGCTAACCTTGTTGATTTTCTGCTGGGGTTTCCTACTTGGCAGGAAATACTCTCCCTGCCTTTAGCTCAGCAGAAAGACACTGAACGTTTCTCATACGCTGTGTATACCAGGGACAAGCAGATCTGCATGGTAGGACCTTAGGATGGTCTTCAGCCACTGACACATCCATGCTACGAGTCCCGGCCTTAGCACTGAAAGTCCTACATCCCAGGAAATGCCTCAATCTCAGGCACACCAGGATGGCCAGTCACCCTACACACCTATACACGGTAGAAGGCCACCCACAGGAGGGTGATTACGTTCTTGGCTCCAACTTGTGCGATGGACTTATTCACAGTTTGAATGAAACTGTAGAAGATGACTTAATCTCCAAATTTGTGGATGACACAGAACTGTAAGAATGAGCTACTGTAACAGGACTCAAATAAAGACACGTGACGCTGGAAGGGACCTGCACATGAGCCGAGGTCCTGCCTTGTCTCCTTTCCACCTTGCTACCCCCCCTCATCAAAAGAGGCTGCAGGACAACCTAACAAGATACTGGAGGAGACACCAATGGTTTTCCTCCCATATCTAAGATCTGTTCCACAACTGACCTAATTTATCTTCAAGTTCATTTCTCTCTTATAATATCAAGGTAATCTAACTCATGTACCAGCTTTAAATATAAATCAATCATAATTGCACACTATGGGTTCTGTCCTTGGCCATGGAATTCACTAAAATTACTTCTGTACCTTAACTAAAATTAAAAAATAGAAAACTCTGTTGTAGAATGCTTTAAAAAAATTAAACTCAACATAAGTCATTTTCTTTACTTGTAGGCATTTTAGGGAAACTGAAATTTTTAGTGGTAACATGTCAAGTCTGCCTGCAGAACATTACTTGTATTTGAATGTTTTACAGTGAAAGTGAAAAGTAACATACCGTGCCTCTCTTCCAGCTCTAAAATCCGATGTGTTTGTGATTCTGAGGCAACACTAGCTCATGATGCAAGTGAGAAAACCCACCAGTGGGGCCTTATAATGAAACAGCTTAAATGCACTATTAATTTCTGAGCCTCCCCAGCCCCTCCAATGGCCACTAATTTGAGTTATAAATAACTGGGGAATAGCAGTGTTTTTGACTGGGATTGCCACTGAGATCACACCCCTTTCCTCTCTGGGCCTCACTGGGTAAATCTCCACCTGACTATGCATCAGAATCAGCTGTGCTGCTTTAAAATTCCAGATGCCCGATTCCTTCTCTGGGCCAACTGAGCATCAGAGTATTGGAAAGTAAGGGGACAGGCAAGTACTTATCTTAATCTGGTTTTGATGTCAGTTTCTCATCGTTAAGATGAACTTTGTTCTTTTGTCCTTTCTTTCTTTACCTGTATCCTCATTCGTAACCTACATAACCACATGGAACAGTGACTCCTGCAGTCTGGTGTACATCTCTCTGACAGACACAGAGCTTTAGAATAGTTATGTGTTTATTTAAGTGCATTAAGAAAAAACTATGTTTCTCAGTAGTAGTGACAAAAAGTTCCCTTTTAAAATAACTTTTACAGTAGTGATACAAAGTTCCCTCTTAAAATAACTTTATTATGTTAAAAAGCAATTCTATCTCTAGGGCAAGAAAAATTACTAAATAAATATTAGGAGTGCAGGAGCCATGAGGATATGGCAAAATCTGTCAAGGTGGTATTGGATACCCACCTTCCAGGAGGTTGTGAGGTTATGATTAAAACTGGACTCAATGAGATACCTATGTGATGAACTTTAACACACACCGTCGTCCTGGGAGTCCCTTGTCTTCCTTCCTTATACAAGAGGTGTGCGCTGCAATGGGCTTTGATGCTCCCTATCAGGGCTTCTCAAACTTTACTGAGCACACAGATTCACCTGGGAATCTTGTTAAAAGGCAGGTTCTGAATTACTGGGGAGTGTCCTAAGGTGCCACAGACCACCCTTGGAACAGCCTGGCTCTAAATGACAGAGATACAGAATAAAAATACTAATTTTTATTATTAAAATGGTATTCTGGTTAAATGCAATTTAAAGATGGGGGCGGGGAGAATTTTCACTAATAATACTGCTTAAAAACAAGGACATGAGGATATAAAATCAGGAAACATGAATATGTAAAAATATACAAATTGTTTTTTTAAAATAGCTTTGAATTACATATTAGGGATAAAATGAGGTAAAGACTGTTTCTACCTTTCTTTAGAACTAGACACACACCGGTGCAACACAAGGTGAGAGGCCCAAAATATGCAGTAATATTAATATGAAATGGATTTAAATTTAAATATTGAAATAGGCAAAAGAAAAAGAGGCACAAGGTTTGCTAACAAAACATTACAAACTTTGTACAATGAGGGTTTAAGGAAGTAATTAACTATAGGACGAAAAAAAGATTTCTCCTGGTTCTAAAGTTTAACCATCTTGATATAATTTTCTAAAGGGCAAAAGTTCTGGTATGAGAAACAAAAACTCCAGGAAATGGGAGGCAGTATTCATTGTTTCTACTCATGGAATTGTAGCTTCTCCCTTATTTTCAGCCCAAGTCTTCAAAGACATTCCTATGACCTAGATTTTAATGCCAACTTATTGGCAGCTACATAGGAAGCAAAATGAGGACATACTTTTATTGCTGTCATTGTTGGATTTTTCTATCTGTGGGGTGAGTTTAAGGAAAGCAGGAATTTAGAACCTGGGAGAGTTGCAAATTTAATAACAGTCTCAGGTTTCTCAAGCCATAAAGAAAGAAACATCCACACATAGAGCTAAGTTTTACAAACATTGTGCACAGTTCTGCAGAGAGCTTGCCCTCCCGTGAACGCCCCCTGCCAGCTATACTGGACATGTGGCATTTGTAAGACTCTAGGGCTAAAAGCAGGGGGACTGCTGGGACCTGGGCACATGACTGAGTACACTATTAACAACTTCCAGTCCGACTGCCTTGCCAAAGGGTGAAGAAATGTGGTTCTTCAAACTGTCTCACTAGCAAATTTCATAGCAATGTTTACCAGAACCTTCTATGAGACATGTTTATTTGGGTGGAGCATATAAGCCACTGCAATCAGCCTGCAACAGTCTGGTTCTCCACAGTGTAAGGACTGATACCGGGCTTGCTTAGGGTGTGTACCTTGGGTGGATACACCCTGGTAATAGTTGCTTCTTCTCTGTTCCAGACCATTCCTGTCTTCTAACAAAGCAATGCAGATAAGTGTGGCTGCACCAGTGAAATCCAAATCAGAGGCAAGTACTGATGAGGCAGAAAGAGGGCCTCCGGCCACTGCCAGGCATCCACTGGCTCGTATGCATACTGCTTACTCAAGGAGCCCTGTTCACGGGAACAGAGCAGCCTGCAGACAAGACTCACGCAGGGCTTCCCCACTCCTGACCCCCACTAGCGGCAGCAATGGGTTTACTTTTCCAGAAGATCTGCTGTTAAGAAAAGTTCTCTCCCTCTGTTGTAACACGCATTCAAGTGTTCACACCTCCGCGCTGTGGGTTATTTCTTTGCTGGCGGCTTCCTGTCACTGGATTGGGAGATGAGGGTCCAGCCCAGGTGCTCAAAGAACACCAGATGAACGGACGATGTGAATCAACAGGCTCTCCCTGCAAGGTTTTACTACTGACAAGGCTCAGGATAATACCAATTCTTTGATTCTCAAAAACATGATTTTTTTAAGTGTGGTGAGGAAGAAGGCACAGGGGTTGGATAATTTTCCAGTGCTATCACTTCATATGAAAGTGAGAATTAATAGTTTCTCATTTTATTGGAAATAGTTTTGGTGAGTTTTCCACTACAAGATGGTTTAAGTGGATGGAGTGACTCCATGAAACGTGGACGAGTCTCTGTTTCACTGTTCATTCATATGAAAACCACGTGCCCTCCGTTACAGGGCGATGGCAAGTCAAAGGAATCTTCATACCAAGGGTGGGCTTCCAAGTGCAGGAAGGCGTGGTGCATTTATAAACAAACTCGCTGGAAACAGCAAATGTCATGCCCCTCTACGCAAACAAAGGCAGAAAGCTCTCTTTCTACCAGGCTCAGAAAAGTCATGACAAGTTTCTGTCAGAACACAGCAGAGGGCCTACTGATTTCTAAGTACTTCTCAATCTTTAAGGAGTCCGTTAGATGATAATTTTCATTAAAGAAACAGAAAAAAATACACGTTCTTCAAAAGTAATCTTCCTGTAGGAAAAGAATACGAGGGAATACTTTTAAAAATTCTTTCTCACTTCCTGAATTAAGTTCTAATTTTCAAACTTCTTTGGCAGTATCGGTAAAAACAACTCCTTTATGGGCATATTTTATATACACCTGCCATTTCACATTTTACAAATTAAAAATCTCCAATTTCACAAATAAGAAAAAAAAAAATTGGAGGCTCAGGGAGCTGCTGATGATTTTGCCAGCATCGCACTGATATAAGTAACAGAGATCCACGGCACAGAGGCAGGTGTACTCTGCTCCCCATTCTTGCAAATCTTAACAGGACTGACAATCCAAAGTCTAATGTGCCTCAAGGCACAAGGTTTAGTGGGAAGTATGAAGGCTTATACTTCAGCAAGAGAAAAATGACATTTCCTCACTTTCTCTAAACTATAGCAAAATACCAAATAGGCAGATTGCTTCTGCTCTTCTCACTTTTTAAGAAAAAGGAGTGGGGGAGGGGAATAGGTCTCTGTAAAATATTTTTATTCATATGTGGAATTAAAACAGAAAGAATCTTACACATGTCTACGGCTTAATGTTTAGAACATTGACTTGAATAAACAAAGACCTCAACCTTCAGGTCAAAGGCAGAATTAAAAAGGAAAAAGGAAAAAAGGCACAATAAATCAGGTTTCATATACTCCACCTATGAAGGCAGGAAAGATAAAATATGAAGATTTAAGAGTGGAAACAAAAGCTTTTAATTTTGTCATGTAAAATAATCACAATGCCCTACTCCCCGTATGTTTTAGTTAACTGAGGTTTTGCTGAATTAAGAAAAAGAAACTTTATTATAAGGACTGAAACTACCTTTTGGTGAGACAATGTAATTAAATCCTATAAGCATCTGCAGAAGTTGAAAACTAGAGCATGAAGGAGAAAAAGACCATTAATTGCAAAAATACTTCTACATATTTTAACTCCATATATTAATATAAGTTCCAGCATTACAAGTATAACCGTTACTTCAAATTAATCTTATTTCCATTTTTTCGGCAAAGTGTATTTCCTTGCACTTAACTGTATTGTGCCAACTTCATTTTAGCTTTAAATTAGGCTCTTGTGACACATTCTCATGCTTGATTACAAAATGCATCACTGATGGTCCTGCATCATTTATCAAATTAATCATATTCTTCAGTACTAAAAACCTATTCACATTTCAAGGATATAATTAACGGGGAAATTTTATACCTTCATATTCCTTCAATATGATCATGCAGTAGTTGGGGGAAGGGGTTGATGACAAAACGAGTAACATTAGAAGTCAATTTAGTTTTTGATTAATATAATTCTTATTGCTCTGTTATTATCATATTCAGACATGCAGTTATCCAGTTATCATGCAGGAAGGTGAATGTTATTTCCTGACAACTTTTCACTGTACACAGTGGTAAACACTTCACTGGCACAGGAATCTCCATGGCAACTCAGTTCCAAGGGCCTCGGAGTGACCCCTGTGTCTTGTATAAACAGTTTTGGCAGGAACCTCCACAGCCAGTGCATAAGGATGATCTAATTTTTGCAAGCGTGTCATTACCAACCTTCAGATACACAACTCAGGCCAAGTTTTTCCCTTTGTGAGTATTTTCCAAGCCCATGGAAGAAAAGAGCAGGACAGAATTGGGAGCGTGGCCTTGTTATATTCACTGAACCAGATCTCCTCAAGTCTGAGCCACTCCCTGCTTTGCAGTCATGGACACCTTTCTGTCGTCACCCATGTCCCACCTCCATAGCACTGGTGTTGCACCTCTATAAACACCTGGACTAATTACTTGTTCCCTGGTGGCCGAGAAGCATGTAGAGGCGCCTGGCTCACAGGAGGGGCTAGCTTAGCACTAAGGTGTTGAAAAAAACAGTGAATGTAATTCCCTCCCAGTCACAGACTTTTCTGAGTGATACGAAATTCCATCATCAGGGTCAAGTTCATTCTTTCCCTAGCTTCTCCCCAGTCACAGCTCCATATGGCTGCTAGAAGTTTAAGCAAATCACTTTATTCTTAATATATTTTTACATGCAAAAGGACCAAGGAGTTCCCCCGTCCCCCAGTTTTCATCTTTTTAATCAGCTCCTTGAAGGACAGCCTAAACACTACATGAGATAAAATGGAGTACTTTTTTTTCTTCCAGTATTAAAAAAAATGACATTCACAAACATGTTTAAGAAACTCTTCTATATAGTCTGGGTGGTGATTTCAAGTGAAAAACACCTCTAAGTAAACGCTTCTTTTTTTTTAAACATCTTTATTGGAGTATAATTGCTTTGCAATGGTGTGTTAGTTGCTGCTGTATTAACAAAGGGAATCAGCTATACATATACATATATCCCCATATCCCCTCCCTCTTGCGTCTCCCTCCCACCCTCTCTCTCCCACACCTCTGGGTGGTCACAAAGCACCGAGCTGACCTCCCTGTGCTATGCGGCTGCTTCCCACTAGCTATCTATTTCACATTTGGTAGTGTATATATGTCCATGCCACTCTCACTTCATCCCAGCTTACCTTCCCCCTCCCCGTGTCCTCAAGTCCGTTCTCTACGTCTGTGTTTTTATTCCTGTCCTGCCCCTAGGTTCTTCAGAACCATTTTGTTTTTAAGATTCCATACATGTGTTAGCATACGGTGTTTGTTTTTCTCTTTCTGACTTACTTCACTCTGTATGACAGACTCTAGCTCCACCCACCTCACTACAAATAACTCAATTTCATTTCTTTTTATGGCTGAGTAATATTCCATTGTATCTATGTGCCACATCTTCTTTATCCATTCATCTGTCGATGGACACTTAGGTGGCTTCCATGTCCTGGCTATTGTAAACAGAGCTGCAATGAACATTGCGGTACAGGACTCCTTTTGAATTATGGGTAAACTCGTTCTTGATGCAGATTTCTTGTAGGTACATTTGGAAACTGCTTCCTAATCATGATAAACATTGCATACCAGTTTTTTTTTTAATATCCCTAAATACACGTTAATTTAAAAAAATTAATCTAGCCAAACTTATTTTTGCCAAAACCAATAATCCTGAGAACTCAAACTAAAAAACTGGTAACTGAGGGGGTTTTGTAAAACTACTTCTATTGTGAGCAGATGCTCCTGTGGCCCAAGTTCTGCGCTGATCACATGTTGGGGGCAGGTGGGGGTTTGGGGCACAGGGCTTAAGGAAACACGGATCCCAGCACAGTTGCTAGGAGGGTATTTACCTCACTTACTACCAGGGGCTTTCAGAAAAGTTTGCCTATCAAATGCCTGTCCAGTAACGAGTGGCTTTAAGGAATAACACAACACACAGTAGAGTTATTACCACTTGGAATAAGTAAGAAGAGGTGTTCGGTTTTGGAAAACTTACCACCGAGACAGGATCCATGGCCTCTTGCTTGACAGGGACTGGGTCAAACATGAGCATTCTTTTAATTATGCTTTCTAGGGTGCTCTGGTGTTTGGCCTAGAAAACAAAACAAAGTGTTTCTCTGAATCCCAAGGTTACTTTCAATATAAATCAGTAAAAAGAAAATATATATAATATTCCCCACCCTTCCCCCCTCTCTGCTCCTTCCCCTCCCCTGCCCCCGGAATGGCTGGAATTTGTTTCCCTTACCTATGAAAGATGCCATTTTATATAATTAAAACCAGACTCCATGGTCATAACCGGGTGAGAGCCAACGGGCATTTCTAACTCAAATACATAAACCCTGATGTTTCTGGAACAATAGGTACAGCCTCTTCTGAGCAGCCATGCTTGTTCAAGATTACTGTGCGGCTCACTAGAAGTTAACATTATATACGAATGTTAAACACCTTTCCTTTCCCCCTTTTGTTTGTTACAGAAAAATCAGAAAAAACCAAGGCAGGCAAAAAGACAACTTAGAACCAACCATCGTGAATATATTTGTCTTTATCCCTCCAAACTCTCTTTTAAAGTGGATTGTAATATGCATACTACCTAGTACCCGTAATTTCACTTAACAGTTTACTGGGAAAATGTTTCTTTTTCGGTAAGTGTGGTTCCATACCATCAAGTTCAGTGTGCCACTGTGTGAACCAATCAGATATTTGCGGCTTGCGGGATCTTAGTTCCCCGACCAGGGATGAAACCCAGGTCCCCGGTAGAGGAAGCACAGAGTCTTAACCACTGGACCGCCAGGGAAGTCCCCAATCAGGTTTTTAAAAATTCCTTTTATTGGGCACTTAAGTTGCTTCTACATTTTCACCATTACAGATAGCAATGAGCACTTTTATACTTACATCCTCCTGCACATCCTTAATTTTTAGGATAAATTTTATGAAGGGGAATTCTAGAGCGAGAAGCATGTACTTTTACCAAAGCATTTGCTGTATCATCCAGCAAAGATACTCTATAATATCCATCAGTAAAATAGAACCTGTTTCCCAAAATTCCTACCAGCAATGTGCATGATCATTTAAAAAAAATGAAAACTTTGCTAATTTGTTAATATCAAAATGACAAACGATTTTTATTCTCTATTGATTTAATTATTGAAGCTGAGTCTTTTTCATGTTTATTTACCATTTACATTTCTTCTTTTACAAGTTGATTTTTTTTTTTTTTGGGCGGCGCTGCACAGCACGCAGGATCTTAGTTCCCTGACCAGGGATCGAAGCAGTACCCCCTGCGGTGGAAGCGCAGAGTCCTAACCACGGGACCACCAGGGAATTCCCCACATTTCTTCTTTTGAGAAATGCCTATATTCAGGTCTTGAGTTCCCAGTCCCTGCTTATGGCTTTCTAAGTACTTTTTTTTTTTTTTTTTTTTTTTTGCGGTATGCGGGCCTCTCACTGCTGTGGCCTCTCCCGTTGCGGAGCACAGGCTCCGGATGCACAGGCTCAGCGGCCATGGCTCACGGGCCCAGCCGCTCCGCGGCATGTGGGATCTTCCCAGACCGGGGCACGAACCCATGTCTCCTGCATCGGCAGGCGGACTCTCAACCACTGCACCACCAGGGAAGCCCTCTAAGTACTTTTTTAATATGAAGACTATTACCTTGTATTTACTCTAATTTCTCCTCATAAGGAAATAAGCCAATCTTTAGCCTAATGTAAAGAAAATGTCCATCTTGATTCGCTGGATCTTTCTCTTCGCCTTTTGTGATGCTTGCGTTATCCCTTTCCTCCTGTGTTCTACACTGTCCACTTCTAGCACTAAAGTACATCAAATCAATCACTTCCTCACAAGACAAAATATTCAGTCTGCTGAACATTTAACTGCGTTTCATACGTTATAGAACCACCGCCCGCATACTACCCAGATCATCAACAACTTTCTTCAGGCACCTCCTATCCAAATTTGGTTAGAAGTGAGGTCTTTATGTATTACTTTGGTTTGGGTGGGAACGTAAACAAGTTCTAGATTGAGTTCTACCAGAAAAAGGTATAGAAATCCCTGGTTTAGATTACTTCCTGTATTTCAGTATTTAAACATCCCATCCCCACCTCCACGATAGCAATTCTGTAGCCAGTGGTGTCCATGCTCTATGGGTTAAACTAAGATATCATCACACACACTTATAAAAGTAATACTGTGTAGTTCTTGTGCTTCACTGCTTCATTGAAGAAAGACCGTCCTGGGTCTTGTGACAACACGTGAATATCATCATTAACTCAACATAAGTCCCTGACTTCAAAATTATATTTTCCTACATCACAGGACGTATTATAATCTGTGAACACAATTTGATACCAGGCTGCTCAAATCAATGGTGCTACCACCCTCTTCTGTATCCCAGCAAGAACAAACCCCACAGCCAGTGAAAAATGGATGATTTCATAATGAAGGATGAAAACCCCTTTTGTGTCTTTGGATCTATTATTAACCAGTTCCCAGGCTAGCAGCTGTACAGATGGATATGGTTCTAAGAATTGCTGTCCAGGGCCCTACAGCGGACCGTAAACAAAAGACGTGAGATAGCCTCCTTATATCAATGAGGTCAGATAATTCAGCAGCCTCGTCCCACAGCTGGTCATCCTCCCCCAAGCCTTTTAAATTTAATTTACTCTTACAGATTCATCCACTCCACTAGACAGTATCTTGCTGCAAATCCTTCTAAACAAAAGTACTCACATTCTCAGGAGTGTAAGCAAAGAGTCCTGATCTGTAGACTCAAGCAGGAGATCTGCACCTGACCCCTGACATGAGGGACAGGAGAAGGGAGACCCTTTTTCACATGTAAAATGCAGAGGACACCTCCTTTGCCTACTTCCTAAAACACTTACCTTCAAGGTTTTGGGAAAAATCAAATGAGATGAAAACAAAACAAAACAAAAAACCTCTTTTTGCCCTCTTAAGTCGTTTATATCACTGAATATGCACACAATTTTTGGATCTATATACTGTACAAACAGCACTAAATTTGTTAGTTCCGATTTCGGAAATGCCAGGTACTTGTCTCTTTGCCAAGATACCTAGCCTTAGAGGTCAATCCCCTCCACCCTTAAAAAACCCAGACTAAATTCAGTTTCAAAGGTAAGAGCTGCTTACACCCTGTATGAGATCTTACATAGGGCCTTGTCACTTACTTGACTGCTGTACCATCGCAATAGCTTCCTAGCATCTCCACACCTCGCCTTACCTGGAATCCTTTCCTACAAGCAGGAGCAGCGCGGTGGAATTAAGATGATGGGCTCTGTAGCTCATTTTGGCTCAAATTTTAACACCATCATTTAGCTCATAAAGCCTTCAATAACTTTTTCAAACGCCTATAGCCATAAGAACTGAACCCATTTAGAAATGAATTACACATTAACCTGCTATAGCTTGGGTCATTTTAAGACGTTACCTAAATTACTTTCATTCTTTGATTTTTGTGTTTTATCTAAATTTAGGGAAATTAGTGCTTTGAAAGACTTATAAGAGAAAAAATCGTCTAACATAAAGCATCCCTTCTAACAAAACCTGATTCATTTTTATTAAAAAAAAATTGTAAAGGTATGTTTATTTGTTCAGAACTGTACCTCAAAGAGTAACTCAATCACTGATGAAGGGATATTTCTCATACACAAGTATTAATAAATGAAGAAGCAAGATACAATTGAGAATACCTCATTTTGAAACTCCTAGCTAAAAAATGCATCACCGGACAATAAAAAGTCTGTGCAAAATTCAAATATCACTATGAACAGAACCAAACTCACTGTCCATTCACATGCCTAACAGCACTTTGGTCTGAATTTGGTAGCTTCTAAAATGACTGATTATACTTTTAATGATAGTCACAGGATATGGAGGAGGTCACGTGGTGAAAAAAAAAAGAAAAGAAAAAGACACACCCTAACCCTTAACAAGAGCTTCTTGGGAGGGGTGGGGCAGCAGCTTTATACACACCTGTGTGCCCGTTTTTAAATTTATTAATTCTATAATTAAAACTTTTAATAAAAATAAGACGGAAGCTAAGCTAGAAAGAAACCAAATTTAGGAAGGGAATCAAACACATTAACACAAATCAGGCTTTTGTTAATTTACTGCAGAAAACGTCTAGACTCTGTACCTACTGTTTCTGTCTCTGAACAGACCACTTTTGGCCACGAGCATTGATCTTGTCTTTGGGTTCTGATCTAGAATCAGAAAAGAGTGACTGCAGTGTCTCCAAAGGGCCTTCCATATAACTGGGAAGTAACTCACGCACTGGAAGAACTGGGGTTCCTAAACTTAGTGGCTTTTGTTAACGCGTGGGCGACTCAGTGCTCTGGGGCTATTACCATCATGTTAAAAGAATGTTGAGTAAACTACAAATGCTGTAGAACTATTACTACACAACCCTGACAGCAGTCCCAAGTAGGACCATTAGGTGGCGCACTAAAACAAGTATAAAGACTAGGACAGAGGCGGTAAATTGAGTTTGCCAACATCAAGGTCTTTAAACGTGGTGGGGTTTTAAGTAGGCTCAGGAATTCTTATCACAGAGATGAGAAGGCCCCCCAAAATGGTTCTGTTTTTTCTTACAACTATTTCCCAAACATTAACACATTTACATCTTAGTTGTGTTTAACTAGCTTAGGAAACATACATTCTAAACTAGCAATCCCAGGATAACACAACTGCATTTACAAGAGGAAAAAAAGTGGCAAAACTGGTTTAAAAAAACTTCTAAGTTATCAAGTTGCTTAAAAGCAAAAATATAGGAACATCACCATTGCCAAAATAATCTTCCATCACTGGAACAAATGTCATCTTCCCCTAACCGTGTTCTTTTGCTGGGAAGGGCCAATACAACTGAATTTTCCTCCAAAAGGAAGAAACAGATTTCCCTTCACACTCTCTCTACTTATATTTCTGACTTTTCAGATGTCAAAAGAAGGCTCAGAATTTTGCCAAAATGCACAACCGCATGTTTACGTCTTAAAAAGCTTTGGTGAATCGCTTACATGAAGTTTCACAAGCAATATAGTTTCGTCGCCTTTCCAGCCCTCCAAGAGGCCTACTCAACAATTGCTTTATGGGGGTACAAATAAGCCGCAGAGCTTAGAAATACAGACAGGCCCTAATGTAAGAGGAGGTTATGTTGCCAGCCTCCTTTGAAAGTAGCTCGTCTTGAAGCTACAGCTCATTTTATTACAGAAACAACCTTATAAATAACTGCCCCTTCCTTAGAAGCATGACACAGAGAGAGAGAGGTGTGAGGCGGGGGACGGAAGGGGGTCTGGAGAGAGAATGTGCGCATCTCAAGTCAATTTCTTGGTGATGTATCAGGATTTGCTTCTGACATTGTCCCTTCTCATCTCCTGTTTAATGCACTCAAAGGGTCCCTGTATTCTTCTTCCCCAGCCCAGCCTGACCCTAAGGCTCCAGATTACCTGCCTCCCTCAAAGCTAATCTGTTTCCTAGCCGACCTCAGCCAGGTGTAAGGAGAAAAACAGGATGGTCAAACCAACACACCGTCTGTAAGCGCCCCTTTCAATTCTCCCAAGTGTTTGGATGTTAAAGGAGGGAAGCATGTTGCCTTCCCTCACCCCTTCCTCCCCAAAGGAGCTTCAGGGAAAAAAATTAAGAAAAGAGTTCAAACAAACAAACAAAAAATGTGTGTGTGTGTGTGTAATTCTTGGTCAGGAGGAGGACCAGGGCAGGCAGGCAACATCCCTGTAGCTCAACTTCCTTTCCAAAGAAATTTTCTTTCTTTACTTTTGTACCCAAACTCTTCCAAGAGCTCCCAGGAGTTGAATATTTAAAGGCAGCTGCTCTGGCCAGAAATACAAGAGGCCAGACAACAGATGTAAGCAGGCATTTCTAAGTCAGAGCCTCCTTTCAGGACAGCCAAATGCTGGCACCTACCTGGAAAGGCGTCTCGTTTTCACGTCACTCGGTGATCTGTCTCCTAGCTCAGTCTTCTATTGCTGGTGCGAAAGGAAAAACTCCATGGAACACTTCTGAATCTTTGCCCCTCATAAATTAGTTATTTTACATGAAAATGTTTTGTAAATGGGGAAGAAGTTAATTACTTAGTTTCAGATTAACTGTAATGACCCATGAGCAAACAATCCGCCCTCTCCCCTCTCGGCTAACGAGCCACCCAACTTTACTTTCCTGCATCCGCCCATCTGCTCCACCCTATGGAGAGTTGCCAAGGCAGTCTGACTTGTCCAAACAGGACATGGCTTCAGATAAGATTCTGCCCACACCCTGTACTTCGGAAAGACCAAGTGAAGCAATTGCCTTTGCATGTAAATAAGGACAGGTGCAAAGGTAACGACCAAGCAACCTCCCTACACATTTCCAGCTGGAGCCCAGCAGAGCAGGGGTGGGGGAGGGGAAACCCAAGCCCATACCCTTTAGTAAACTCTCAAGTTCAAGGCCACCTAGTTAGTGGCCTACAACATCTTTCTTAAAGAAATTTTAGCGAACACTCATCATTTTCCCTACTGAGGTTACATACTCAGTTTCATCCTTCACGCTCTCGGACAATTTTGTATTTTAGTTTTAAGGGCGAGCCACCTCAACTCAATTGAAAAGCACCTCGAATGTGTACTCCTGCTGTGTACACATCTTACAAGGTCTGCCTCAGCCCTCAGTTTTCTTCTGTGAAGTGTTATATAATCAGACCCAGAAGGGCTGCGTGAGGCCACTGCCTCCGTCTGCCTCTCCGCTGGGTGCCCTATCACTGGAGACCCACCCAACTCCACCCTAAGGGGCCTCCACCCATGGGGCCCCGCCCTGCCGGGGGGGAGGGCACTGGGAGGGACCAATTGGCTCAGGTCAGCTGACAGTTCCTGGAAATTCCAGTCTGAGCGGAGATGGCTGGAACCTTGCAAATAACCAGAAAGAAGTGGTGGTATTTCCCCCGGCTCCTGAGGATGCTCCATTAAACGTTTATTTCAGAGCCACAGAACCTCTGGATGTGGAACTGAGCTAATACTGCCCTCTTCCTTCAAAAGTAAACAAACAAAAAAGCATTTTGCACCAGTGCTATGTAAGAGAATTCAACCCCTCCCAGACGGAAACGCTCCTCCTCCTTGCTCCCCTCCCCCATTTGCCTTATCTTCTCGTCACTCACCGTGGAAGCCTAGAGGTCATCTTTTAAGCCTTCCTCCCCAACTTTTCTCTCCACACCTACCGCTGCCACCAGGGGGCCAGGCCCTCAGTACCTCAAGACTGTGTTACTGGGGTCTCACCTCCACTAGTCCATCCCAGGATGGAGAATCCATCCTGACGCCCCTGCCACCTACACTTCTCAAAGCCCTCTTCTCAGCTGGTCTTTCCCAAGCTCCCAAACCTTCCTCCGACGGGACCCCCAGGGCTTGCAGAGTCAGTTCAAGCACCACGCTCAGCGTCCCCTCTCCTACCAGCGGCCCCAGCTCCACCAGGAACCCTCCACGCTGGTTGCCCTGTCCCCCCACCCCCGCCTCCCTACCCCGCCTTTGTTCATTTTCGGCCCTGACGCTGGGCAACCAGGGTGGAATGCCCGTCCCCTTCCGGCTTATCTAAATCCTCCTAATTCTTCAAAGACCAGCTCAAGGCCCTCGCCGCTTGGCGCAGCCAGCTGATCGCTCCCTGACCAATCTGAGGCCACCTCTTCTTACCTAGATAGGCTGCGCCTTTCTACTTTACAAATGGTCTGCCCAGGACCACCACCCGGACTGGCAGCACCTGAAGACAGGAGTGCTTTACATCCCCTTAGAGGGGCTCCCTCCCTGCTCCCCAGAGGAGATCGGGAACGTCCACTAAGTTTTTTGCCAGGCCCAAAGGAGTGAATATAAAAGCACTGAGCCGGTATGAGGAGTCCCACAGTCACTTCCCTTTCCCTTCGAATGCACTTGAAATCTCCCTCAAATAAAAACAAACCAACCAACCTCCCTTAAATAAGTAATAGGAGTAAGGGGACCTAACCTAAAGGAAACCTATTAAACCAAACTTCCTCAAAAAAAAGGTATGCTCCTAACCTTAACCTTGCCTGTTCCGGGTCCTCCAGAGACCTTATCAGCATCATCCTGATTTTTTTTTTTTTTTTACCCACCCACAGATCTTCTAAACAAGTCTAGTGTCAAGGTCTCTATTCTGTTTTAAAACCTAAGATAGGTTGGGGCTTCCCTGGTGGCGCAGTGGTTGAGAGTCTGCCTGCCGATGCAGGGGACGCGGGTTCGTGCCCCGGTCCGGGAGGATCCCACATGCCACGGAGCGGCTGGGCCCGTGAGCCATGGCCGCTGAGCCTGCGCGTCCGGAGCCTGTGCTCCGCAACGGGAGAGGCCACAGCAGTGAGAGGCCCGCGTACCGCAAAACGAACAAACAAATTAAAAAAACACCTAATATAAGGGAAAAAAAATGACAGCAAGAGAGAAGAGAAAGAGGCGACTTCAAGGTGTGTGTGTGTGTGTGTGTGTGTAACGGGGGAAAAAAATGACAGCAAGAGAGAAGAGAAAGAGGCGACTTCAAGGTGTGTGTGTAACAAACACTCGGTTTGTTTTCTTTTAAGCCTCTTCTATTGACCAAGGAAAGCCAGGGGCTCAGTGATGTCACAGGTTTCCTACTGGCACTCTCTGGGTGCTGTTCTTTACATGGACTGTGTCATTTCATTCTTATGAGGTGGGGAGGTACTACCTTCCCATTTTACTGATAACACCGAAACAGAGAGGTAAATTAATCTGCCCAAGATGACACAGCTGGTAAAGTGGTAGAGCTGGGATTTGAAGCCCAAGCAGTCAGACTTCAAGGCCGGTGGTGGACCTGGCACTCCACCCTGCTGTCTCCCTGGCAGGGGACAACACACATCAAGAGTGGGATGGAGAGTTCTGCAGACAGGTCTGTCATTCGGGGATCTGGAACCAGGGGCAGTGTATTTACAGCAGTGGTGACTTCACTGGTCCCTGATGCCTCCCCTGTCTCAGTGCATGCCTGGACGCAACATCAAAAGACACATTCTGAAGGCCCCAATTAGCCGATTATTAGCCAGTGCATCCATAAAACTGTTCAGAAAAAACTGGCAGCTTCACCCAAGTAAATACGGAAATCCTCATAATAACTGTACAAAGGTGGAAGGGTCAGGTCCTCGTCCCCATTTTAGAAATGAGGAAATGGAGGAACAGAGGTGAAAAGACTCGCCCAAATTCACAGAGCTGGCTGGAGCTGCAGCCAGAAGCCAAGTTTGTCCACTGCAGACTCGCGGCTCTTGCTGGTCTGCTCCACTCTGTGCTATGGGACTCACTCTCAAGTAGAATCATCTTACAGTTGGGGCACTCCCCTGGGGCCAGGGGCGTGGGGTGTGTGTGCCACACTGGCCCACGGAAGGCAGTGCCATGGGGAGGTTCCAGCAGACAATTACGATTTCCAAGTGACTTTTCAGGTTAGATCACTCTGGACCTACTCCATTTTGTGGCATAACTGAGAAAAATGACTGCAATCTTAGATTAGCTCTAATGAGTAGGTGCTCAGTAAATACTTGTGAGATGAATACATGAATGGATGTCAAACTACCCTTCTTACATGCTAGGATAAAATGAAGGGCAAGGGCCTCAGAGTGACTGTACACAAGGGGTTCACACAAGGAAAATCTGCCCAGGGGCCAGTGCAGCTAGCCTTAAAATCATCTTCTAAAACCCGAAACGCAAAGTAAATGTGAAAACTTTACTCAGGAGGCTTGGGAGACAAAACACCCTTGTCTGGAGAACTAAGTGGAACAGGAACTTGAACTTCCTAATGTTAGCGGTTTGGAGGTGCAAAGCTTTGGAAGGTACCAGGGTGTAAAGTGCAAGAACAAACAGAAGAGTGGATTTCAGTGATTAGACTCGGAGAACAGTAGTTAGAATGAAGAGCATATGGGACAAAGGAGAAAAACCCCACACTGGATCACAGGTCGCTCTCCAGGGTAGAAGGCTCTGACCTCAGTGTCTGCTGGACCTCTTCTGTCTAGATTTGACCAAACTCCACTGATCTGGGTTGAGACTAGCTCCAGGCCATCTCTGGAGAGCCCCAGGCCTTCTAGAGATTGGCAACCATCTTCAGCATGTCCCAGGTTAAGCTGGGCTCCTTCAGGGTCCTCTTGGAAGGGGGCTGTCTCAGGAGGCACCCCCTTCCGGGAAGAGGGTAAGAGCTAGACCCAGGGTTACACGGAATGCACGGGCTGAAGGGCCACTTAGCTGACTACATTCAGTCTCCAGCTCCCCTTAATAATGAGATGGGGGAAGTGATAATGTATTCGGCCTGCCAACACAAAGGAATGAGTTTCCAATAGCTCTAGGAATCTGCTTTGCTAGAGAAAGAAACTTACTATTAAATACTCTGACCAATAGATACAAAATATACTGATAATTTTTTCTAATGTGCCATCTAACTATGGTGATTTTCCAGAAAACGCACAGAGCCAGTTAAAAGGATATACATAGAGACATACATATGTGTGTGTGTGTGTGTGTGTGTGTATATATATGTATGTGTATATATGTATATACATACATATATTTGCTGTGGGAAAAAACAGTCCTAGTTCTGGTTCAGAAACTGTGTCTATAGCATTGTGTCTCTTATTACTACTAAATTTCAAGGAAGGAGAGTTGAGGAGGGGAAAGCAGGGCTACCTTCCTTAGACAATGCCCTCTCTTATCAGGGCAGACTGCTGTCTGGTTTCCTGTCTCGAGCTCTGGCATTACTGCTTCAGATGAGAAACGGGGTCTAAGAAAGGGACAGATCAGGCTTGAAAATGAGAATGCTAAAAGCCATCCTAATCCTTCCCTTCCAACTCACTCCATCATGAGTTTTGGCTGGAATACTACATATTAGCAAACCAGATATCAATTGTTTTATGTCTCTAGGATTTTTTTTTTTAAGCTATAACCAATGATAACTGAAGCACTTCAGAAAGAAACCCAATTTCCAGAATAATGTAATTCCTGATACTTAAAGGATGAGGTTGCCTGTATTTATTTTTCTTAAACACAACTGGGTGTGAAAACAGAGAGTAAGAACCACTTAAGAAAGCTGTTCATTTTATAGCAGAAATGTTGATTTGGACAAATTAAGAAGTCAAGTATCTAAAAAGGGGGGGGGATGGAGATAAATGATTTACATGGTTTAGAGATGAAACTATTGTGTTCACCTCCCTCACTTTTTTGGTAATTATAATAACTATCAGACTGGTACAATTTTCCCCAACTGTTTAGCTTACATTTAAAAGCTTGCAGAATTTTTCCTGACAGAACATATTAGATCCTAATCACCTCTATTAACCACCTCCCTCTCCCAACAAATAGGGAGGAAAGAATGATTTGGGGTAAGCCAAATAAAGACTCAGTCTACCAAATCTAGTTGAATTGTTCACAACTTTGGAACTAAACCAAAAAAACTTACTTCAATTTGGGTTACTTATGAATTTAGTTTAAAGGCCTCTTGTCCTACAAGCAGCTTAGTATTGCAAGTTTGCTTCCTCCAAAGAAGAAAGGAAAAATCTTATTGAAACTTTCCAAACTCCCATCTTTTTTCTTGGAAGGTTGTCAATATCCTACTATTTGACCCTAGTAGGTTTCTTAATAGCATATTGTGCATTTCCCTTTTATCTATCAAAGAAAAACGTGATGGGAAGAGATGTTAAAACCAAAGCATTATTATTATTATTATTATTATTATTATTATTATTATTATTATTACCGATTTGGGGAAGAATAGGTAGGGCCTGATGTGCTTCCTCAGCAACTCATTCCATCAATTCCATTAGAGAACACTGCAGATAATTCCTTTAGATTTTAGAGAAAATCCCCAAATAAGACATTTAAGGGGGAAACTTGTCAAAAGTTTTCTTTTCCAACCTTGTTTTTAAAACTTCATTTCCGGAGAACCACAGAAAAATAGTTTGTTAAAGTAGGTTTTAAATGGTTAATCCAGAAATTTGCTAACTCACAACTGACAGAATATACCAAAAAAAAGGGGGTGGATTATGAGAAAGTTGTTACTGTAAAACAATAAAAACAAGAGCATTCTCCTTCTGTCTTCAAAATATAAGGTTAAAAATTTCCAAACTATCATTAAATGAACTTATTCCAGTTCTCCTTTTTTTTGAGCTTTTTATTCTTAGAACAGTTTGGAAATCAGATGCAGCATACAGTCAAATCTTTGTCCTTAAAAAGAAATAATCCTGTAGTACTCTCAATACATCTTATGTTTTGCTTCAATAGAAGATTTCTCCCTTAAAACATAAGCAAGACTTCCAAGTCTGTCCAAGCTGCCAAGGCTGCTTGAGTTCTCCATCCCATGAAGCCTCCTGTGCCTTGAATGTCCTGTGTGAAATGCAAGGGTGAGCCACATCCTTCAGATCATGCTAGATCTTCTTAAACTGTAAGGTGGTAACCCCATCCAAAATTGACAGCTTCAGGGCAAAATGCCTATCTCAAAACAAGAATGAAAAACAAACAAACAAAACAACCTCCTTTAGATTTCTAGCCAACATGCACACACATTTCTTAAAATCACAAGCTGGCAATGATAAACTAAAAAAGGTAAAAGCATTTATTCACCCATACAAACACATGGGAGCAAAGGGTGTATGTGAAAAGGTTAACTGACTTCTCATTATGACATAACACAGGCGTCTTAGGCAATCGTAAGTGTGTAGAGACATGATAACTCCCTGGGTGGGGATAGGGAGTTTAGGGGCAGGGACCACGGCCTGGTCTGGGCTACTGATCTACCAGAAAACAGCCTGAAACAGGAAAGAGCACACATATGCCACTTGGAATGTATGACGCAAACCCCAGCCTTGAAACAAAGAACAGGAAACAGCTCTGCTGGCTGTGCTGGAGAGAAAGCACAGAGAAACATTTAGCCGGCCCTCCCTGACCCTATATTCATGAGCAGCTGGAGTTTTTTAAGACAACAACAGGGGGGTGGAGGTGTTTGTTCTATGGGTGTGAATAATAACACCAGCTTTATACAGGGGACCTGCCCTATTTACAAATAGGAGCTTCCACATACAGTAAACACCGTAAGTGAACATGTGATTTTATCATATTCAAGCAGCAGAAACCTTCCTAATTAACACCAGCCTCCCTACCAATTTCTTTTGTCTCTTTCTCCCCCATCCTAATGGATGGTCTCTAGTCACGATCAAATTCTGGGTTAAGGTAATAGGGTAATGATCACTGTTCAGCCTCAGAGCATCAAGAGGAAAATGAGACAGCACAGCTGCTGAGAATTCAGTTGACACTGGGGTCATCCCGCATAACCGAAGTGGGACCAACTGTAAGTGTCCCTGAGCCACAGAACTAAATTCTAAGATGAAGAGTGTGGGACATCTAGAGTCACCCCAAATTTTCACTGTCTTTTTCAACTGCATAGTTACGAAGATACGTCCACACAGCTGCACATCTGTTCTACATGTACACAGATTTACAAAAATCCACCTTTTGAGAATCTGATTCTGTTCCTGATATTTCATTTAATCCAAAATTGTTATACAATCTGCAGAATAGAGTATCAATTTGTATAAGATATCCTAAAATGTCTATTTTTCCTTTAGGTATTTTTAAGGTAGCAAAATCCGCTCACTAGTCCTTTTCTGATTTTTCTCTTTATTTTGTTAGCCAGTACTGTTTAACTCAGGTTTCTATTAGCAGAGATTTAAGAATCTGTGGGCAGACATAACTACAGGTAAAAAAAAAAAAAAAAAGAAGAAAAGAAGGAAAAAAAGGCATCACTGTGTCCATAGCAACCAGAAGATTGGGTTTTAATTTAGAAACTTTGCAGTGAAAAAAACAATAGCTCTCTCCAAAGCTATGTTGTCATGTTTTACCTCTGACAAGGTTCTGTGGTCTAAGCAGTTACTTTTGTTGTTCTCACGTTAGGATTTTCATACTTGCATTCTTCATGCAAACAGAATGCTCCTTACAGCCTATCTTCACTGACCTCACCCACAGTACATTAGGCTGCTTTCTTCTAACAGTTCTGCAGCAAATCCCACTGACTGTAGAAACTGAGATATCAGTTTCTCTAGGGAGCTAAATGAAATTAATCAAACATCCCATTTCAGGTTCTGTTAACAGAATAAGGGCAACTCCCATAATCCATGTTTCAAGTCAGAAGAAACTCATCCACTCTTTTAAAGATACTACTAACTCTTTTAAAGATACTAACTCACAAAATTTTGAAGATGTTAGTGTTATTAAATTGTTTTTTCCCTAGAAGCAAGTCTTCTCTTGGGCTACGCAGATTATCATCCAGATGGATTTCTCTCTTAAAAATGCTCCTCAAATTCATACATAAAGCACTCAGCAAAGGACAGCACAAAATTGTTCTGTGGAATAACCTATAGTGAACAACTGCCCTATTCCCCACTTGATTTTGCTTAATAATTACAGATACTAAATCTAAATGAACTCAGAATACTACTTCATACTTTTCTCCATATACTAGATTCTTGTGAGAATATAAATACATTTAAGTGTCTTGGATGACATTAATGGAAAAATACATTCTGAGTAAAAAAAAATTCAGTGTAAAATGTTTATTTTAGTGAAATACAAGAAGGTGAGCAATTACCAATTTCCGTTTAACCTGACTTTAAAAAAAGTCCCATTCACACGTTCTTCATCTAGTATTATTGTATATTGCTGTAAATTTTAAAGCAGCGTAGAGTGTTCTCTCTTTTATCTGCCAAAGAAGTAGCTATGACAATTCCAGGTATTGTCTGCCATCTCCAAATAAGCCACTCGGAAAGGTAGGTCCCAAGGGTGCGGGTCCAGGGATCCGTCCCTCAGTCCCCACCCGGCTCGGGTCCCTAACACTGCGGGCAGTTGCCTAAGGCGTTCTCCGCCTCCAGCCACGCTGCAATCCTTGCTCCAGACACTGCGGCAGGTTCTCCTTGCACCGGAGGAGGACTCTCCAAACCCGGCCAGCTCTTTCTCCTGCCCTCGGGAATCCAGACGCCCTGGCAGCTCCTGGGCTCCAGCACCGAGACTGGGATGTTTGCCTTCACTCCCAATCGCCCCAAGTTTCTTCCCAGAAGGCCCGCGAAGCTGCTCCAAGTTTGCTCCGCCGGCGGGTGAGCGACAGCACGCCCCGTCCGAGGAGGGGGGCTGCTGGGGGCGCAGGCGGAGGGCGGGGAGGGGGAGGGGGAGAGCGCGGGAGGTGGGGGAACAGGAGGGGGAGGAGCGGGAGCGCGCGGCCTCTGCGCTACCTTTCTCCAAACAACGTTGCCACACGCGGAGGGAACTGAGATTTCTGGGGCTTTGGAGGGAATCGCGGGCGGGCGGGCGGGCGGCTGTCGGGGGACCACACAGGTGAGCCCCCGCCCGCGCCCTAACTGGGGCCGCGGCAGGCGCCGCCAGCCTCGCTCCCCGCACCCGCCGATCCGCACGGTGGCTCTCCCCAATCCCACACTTTCCACCGCTGAACCCGGGGGCCCTCTCCTCCTCGCCTCCTCCTCCACCCCAACCCCCGGCTGCCTGGAGCTGTTGCACTTTCCCAAGCCCAGAAGCGCCCCAACCTCCGCGCTGCACCCCCAACCCATTCACTGCGCGCCCCCCCTTGGGGGGAAAAAAAAAGGAAACCGGACGAGCCGAAAAGGGGGGCAGCGGGAGTCGGGGCGAGAAGGAAAGGTGAGGGAGAGGGGACTTACTTTTCGAGGCGCGGTGCTGAGCGCTGCAGGCGAGAAATAAAGGCCCGGATCCGGGCTGCCTGGAAACCCGCGGATGCAGTGGTGTCAGCGCTCCAGTCCCGGCGGCGTTGGCGGTGGCGGCCGCAGGGGACGGGGACTGGCGCGCGTGCGGCGGGCGCGGCTCGGCTCGGTTCGGCGGGCGCTCGCGCTGCGCTCCAGCTCGGGCCCCGGCTCCGCGCGGCTCCGCTCCTGGCTCCCCTCTGGCTCCTGGCACCAACTCCGGGCAGTCACATGACGCCGGCGCCGCTCGCTCTGCGAGCCTCCCAGGGCTGGCGGGGTAAGTAGAGGCTGGGACCCGGGGTGGGAGGGTCAGGGAGGGGAGAGGGAGCCGCCGCGGCCGCCCGGGCTGGGCGGGTCCCCACCCACTTGGGTGGAGGCAGCCGCCGGAGGGGTCGGCCGAGTCACTAGCGCAAACACGCACCCCGCCCTGCGCCCTTCCCCCGCTACCCTCGCCTCCCGCGCCGCCTCCGCCCCGCCCCGCCCAGTCACCCGGGGACGGCCTGACAGACACTCATTATTCCCCGGAGCCGGGCGCCGCCCCGCCTGCCCAACCTGTCCCGCGAGGCGCGGTGCGGCCGTGGGGCTGGGCGTGCGCGGCCTCCGCCCTCCGCCCGGCCCCGCGCCCCCGCCCTGGAGCCCCCGCCCCGAAGTCCCCTCCCTGTAGCCCTCCGCCCGGGAGCCCGCGGCCCCGCCCGGCCCGGACCCGCCGCCGCGCCGCCGCCCGAGCCCGGGGGGAAGGAAGGGCGGCGCTGGCCGCTCCGGGCGTCACAGCACTGCAGCCCGCTGCGCCGCTTCCAAAACACACAGCCGGGCTCGCGGGCGAGCCGAGGCGGGGGACCCGGGACGGTCGGGGCCATCAATCAGCCGGCTCCGGCGGGAAGGGCGGCCCCGGGGCGTGGCGGGAAGGGCTGGGCCCCGCGCCCAGCGCGGCCCCTCCTGGGCCCAGCGCAGACAACTCTCTTAAAGAAAAAGCAGAAAAAGGCACCGCTGGTGAAGCAGCGGGTGGACGGGGGCGGATTCGGGAGAGAAAGAGCGGCGAGGAAAGGGAGGGCAGTTAGGGTGACTTAAACCCTAAAATGGTCCGGAGTTTCCAAGGTCGTTAGCCATCCTCTGGCGCGCTTTCTTTGTGCCCGGGGGCGCCGGGGCCCCCTTGTCGCCCGCTCCACGGGGGTGCGGCCCGGCAGGGTGGTGCCCCCACCTCCCGGGACTTTTCTCTGAAGGCCGGGAGACCCTCGAACAAACTTCCCACGGCCGGTCCTGCCGCTGGAGCGTAACGGCGACGGGCGCAGCGGCATTTGCTCAGCCAGGCCTGTCGGAAAACTTGGCAAAGTTCGGTCCAGATCCTCCCGCCCAGAGGGAGAACTCGGGGCGAGCTGAGGGCTCGGAGCGGCGACCTTTCCTTTCGTGTCGCCTCCCTGGGACCGAGCGCGAGCGTCCTCGGGGGAGTTCACAGGAGCCGGGAGGCGGAAACTCGCTTTCTGTCCCAGCCAGGCCCCTGGAAGGACTTTGGAGAGCTTGGTACCCAAGTTTAATGCTTTTCGAGTTTCTTTTTCAGCAGTACTAATGTATTAAAGAATGCAATAAAGAGAACAAAGGACAAATTGGTTCAATTGTGTTAGTCTTGTGCACTGTTTTAAAATGCCCCAGCTGCAGTCTATGGCTTGTTATTGCTTCAAGATGTTTTAAAGTCCCTTTAAGTTCACTATTCTCTCTTTGATGCTTCATCCAGGCATGGTACTACTTAAAACGTAGAGATAGAGTATATTCGGAGCCCCGGCATGTAACTACACAGTATTATAAAATTAGTACCGGGAAACCTCAAATAGTGAAATTGCTTGTTGTAAAAAAAAAATGCGTATACATAAAAGACCACGTGGAAAACACCCAGAATGGACACCGGTTTATGTGCCATCATACTGTCCCATAAGATTAATCTTTAAAATGTAAAGGGATGAGGTTGTTTGTTTGTTTGTTTTAGTGAATAAAGACAAATACAAGGGGAAAAGTTGGATTCGGGTCAATTACTAATTGCAACCCATTGATCACTGACACCGTTAAATGTCTGATTAGACGACTTAGCTGAGAAAAAACAACATATTAGTGATGACTGGTGAAATTGTTTTGCATTTCTGTGCCTCGCTCATAGTGGGGTCTCAAAAACTACAGGCTTCACTCAGGGGACACAGAGTAATGAAAACCTGAAGAGAAGATTGAAGTAGGTCTATCTGATAGGGAGGGGCTTTGATATGAAAGATGCGGGAGGGAGGAGAGAAGTCATAAAAAAGATTAATTAATGAACACAACTGTGTTCAGTGCCCTGTGGGAGACAGCTCAACATAACTTGTCCAAAAATGAATCCATCCAGTGAAGGACACCACCATCCCTCCAGGTGCCCCAACCAGAACTGCCTGAAGTCATCCTTAACTCCTCCCCCCTCCCTCGGTGGTCACAGTCCTGTGGTTCACTGAATCCCTGACCTCCTCAATCAACACCCACTCCTTGGCCACCACCCTGGCCCAGGCTATTGCCACAGTGTCTTGTTGGTCATCCTGTTTGCAGCGTGGCTGAAGTGTGGGTAAGGGATTGGAGCAAAGGATTAAGAATGCCTTTTTCTAAAATGCAAACCTAAACGTGTCAAGCCCTTCAATGGCTTCTCTCTGGATAAAGTCCAAGAGTTTAGCCCCAATGTTGACCTGACCTTCACCTGTCATAAACTCATCTCTACCTGGGCTCCCCTCCCACTCTTTTCTCCAGCAACAATGAGCTTCTTTCCTTTGCTTTCCTCCAACTCTCTGTCTCCACCTCTGGCCCTTTGCACACGCTCATTTTTCTAGATGGACTAGCCTCCTTGGCTTTCTCCCCAACTCCTGACCTCCACTCTCATTTCCCTAAATTCTATTCATCCTTTAAATGACATCTTCAATGAAATTTATCTTTTCTTACTACCATCCCTCACCCCACCTTTGGATGAGTGGAGGTGCTCCTTCTTGGTACCCTGATAGCACCCAGGCTTCACCTCTTTTTATTCTTTCTTGTAATTGACTCTTTACCTCTCTATGTCACTGAAATAGAAACTCTGTGAAGGCACGGACCTTGTCTTTTTAGCAAAATTGTATCCTTATGGCTCAGATGTTCAATGAATGTTTGTAAAATGAGTAAGTGTGAACTATGAATTGAGAAGAAGTCATTCAGACCAAAAAGATAAGAGGGGGCTTCAGGGTGGCAAGTGGCCATGAACTGTACCTTTGAAATAGTGAGGGAGAGGGAAGAAGGAGTTCCCCTCACTGTTTTTAAGGAGATGGTACAAAGTGGTGTCTAGGTCTTCTTTTTATTCCTAATACTAGTACAGTGCCTGGCACAGGCTTTGGTACTGGATAAATCCATATATCCTGGGTAAATGAAATATCTCAAGCTTGGTCCTTCCAGTAGCTGCTTCACTGCTGCTCTTTGAGGATAGCAGGCTAGTCTGGTTTAGGTTTGGGGCAGCATGTGCTCAGGGAAGGGTACCCCTCCCTGGAGCCAGCATCATTCCTCCCAACCAATCATTGCAATCGTTTTTGCTGGTGAGTGGAGAGAACCATATCTATGTGACCTGGTTCTGGCCAGTGGGACCTGTAGGGAAGTGTGCTGGGGCTTATGGAAAATGTTTCTTCTGATGAATGGAAACTCTTGTAAGGATAAACCCCCAGACCTGCTTTGGAAGTTATGTGAGGGTGTGATGCTTGAAGCTATGGCAGCCATCTTGTAGTCATGAGGGGAAAGCAAGATTTCAGATTTCCATACAGATAGTTCTTTTTTTCAACATTAGTTTTCAGATCGAATATTACATCTTTAGGAATGACCACACAATCTAAAATATCCCTCCCTTCCTCATTCAATGTCTAGTTCTCCTTGCTTTTTTTTTTTTTTAACCTTTTCTCCCCATTATAACCTGGGCTCCATGAGAGCAAGGACACTGTCTTCTTCACTCCTTTTTGAATTATGGCTTTTTCCGGGTATATGCCCAGGAGTGGGATTGCTGGCTCATATGATAGTTCCATTTTTAGTTTTCGAAGGAACCTCCATACTGTTCTCCATAGTGGCTCCACCAATTTACATTCCCACCAATAGTGTAGGAGGGTTTCCTTTTCTCTGCACCCTCTTGTCTTCTTCAATGCTGTTTCCCAAACTCCTGGAACAGTGTCTGGCAAATATAAGTTGTTCCAAAAATATTTGTTGATTAACAGATGACAACTAAACAGTAACACTATGTTGAGATTGATTCAGAGCCTAGTGGATACAAGCCACTATAAACCTCCACTTTCTCTTTCAGGGCTTATATCACAGTTAATTCCGTTTCAGGCAATCTCCTTCTGATACACAGACACATATTCTTGAGATTCTTTCTCCCTCCTCCACTCTCTTTCAGAGTTTTTCCATTCTTTCCCCAGGAAAGTTTCTCCTCCTTGTGTGATGATGGACTGAGTTACGAAGGCAGAAAATTTTCACGTGCTTGTGAAATTATGATCAACACAGATACATCTACCCTAAAGGAAAATGTATGTTTTTTTTCTCCTTTCTTTTTCTTCCAGCTTTATTGAGATGTTATTGATCTATAACATATGTAATTTTAAGGTGTACAATATGATGATTAGATACACATATATACTGCAAAATGATAACCACAATAAAGTTAGTTAACACCTCCATCCCCTCACGTAATTACTTTTTTTTTTTCTGGTGGTAATAAAATTTAAGATCTACTCTTAACAACTTCTTTCAAGTATAGAATACAATTTGTTTATTATATACATGATGCTGTACATTAGATTCCCAGACCTTATTCATCTTCTAGCTGGCAGTTTGTATCCTTTGACCAGCTTCTCCCCATTTCCCTCACCTCCCAGTTTTAGGCCACCACCATTCTACTGTTTCTATGAATTTGGCTTTTTCAGATTTCACATGTAAGTGAGACCATACAGTATTTGTCTTTCTCTGTCTGACATTTCACTTAGGATAATGCCCTTGAAGTCCATCCATGTTGTTGCAAAAGGCAGGATTTCCTTCTTTTTTAATGGCTGAGTGATAGTCCAGTGTGTGCGTGTGTGTGAGTGTGTGTGTATCACATTTTCTTTACCCATTCATCTGTTGATGGACACTTGGGTTGTTTCCATACCTTGCCTATTATAAATAATGCAGCAATGAACATGGGAGTACAAATACCTCTTTGAGATAGCGATTTCATTTCCTTTGGATATGTACCCAGAAATGAGATTGCTGTATAATACGGTCGTTCTATCTTTAGTTTTCTGAGGAACCTCCACACTGATTTCCATAGTGGCTGTATCAATTTATATTCTCAAGAAGAGTACACAAGGGTTCCCTTTTCTCTAATCCTCACCAACGCTTGTTATTCTTGTGTTTTTGAGGATAGCCATTCTAACAGGTGTGAGGTGGTATCTCACTGTGATTTTGATTTGCAGTTCCCTGATGATTAGTGATGTCAAGCACCTTTTCATGCACTTGTTGGCCATTTGTATGTCCTCTTTGGAAAAAATGTTTATTTGAGTACTTTGCCCATTTTTAAAACTATTTTTTGTTTGTTTTTGTTTTTTACTGTCGAGTTATATGAGTTCCTTATTCAATTTGGATATTAATCCCTCATCAAATAGATGATTTGCAAATATTTTCTCCCCTTCCATAGGTTGCTTTTCATTTTGTTGATGGTTTCCTTTGCTGTGCGGAAGCCTTTTAGTTTGATGTAATCCCACTTGTTAATTTTTTCTTTTGTTCTTTGTGCTTTTGGTGTCATAGCCAAAAAATTGTTGCCAAGACCAACGTCAAGGAGATTTTTCCTTATGTTTTCTTCTAGTAGTTTTATGTTTTTATGTCTTACATTTAAGTCTTTAATCCATTCAGAGTTAACTTTTGTGTGTATTGTAAGATAGGGGTCCAGTCTATTCTTTTGCATGTGAATATCCAGTTTTCCTAATACCATTTTTATTGAAGAGACTGTCATTTTCCCACTGAGTATTCTTGACTCCTTTATCAAATATCACTGTCTATCTACATGTGGATTTATTTCTGGGCTCTCAATTCTGTTCCATTGTTCTATGTGTCTGTTTCTATGCTGGTAGCATACTGTTTTGATTATTATAGCTTTGTAACATAGTTTTGAAATCAGGAATTGTGATGCCTCCAACTTTACTCTTTCTCAGAATTGCAAAGCCACATGTTTTGAAGTAAAATTAGAAATGCTAGACTAAGGGTCACCCATCTCAAAAGCATTACAAAGGGTGCAGAGATTCTCTTTAGCATCTCTACAAGTTTTCATTAATATTATCCATCCATCCATCCAACCAACCATCCAATTTAGGATTGCCAGGAAATACTGAGGTTGAGTTAGGTGACCATGACTTTTAATAAAGATCAAGATGGTATGTGTCCTGCACACCCAACCCAGGAGCTCTCATTATTTCTAATGCAGGTGGACAATTGAAATTGTCCTGGATTATGTTTGAGAGAACAATGCAATTGAAGGACAGTAGTACAAAAATAGTTGAAATGTTGGATATTGGAATCTGAGCTGGAGAGCTAAAACAGATGGACACTGTAGAGATCTGGGCAAAGGATCAGTGACCTGGACATTTCAAGTAGGTCGGAGAATGGGTGTGTTGGGAATAATGTAATGAATGACCTGGAAGGTTAGAAGGTGAGTTCCCAGAGAGTGGGGATATATGAGTTTAACATTTAAAGGAGATGCATGCTATCCCCAGGGGTAGCATGGTTCAGGGTGTGCCTGTGGGAGTGGGAGAAGAGATGGGTGGAGAATATCCCTGAAAATGAGGAGACGAAGGAACAGAACGCATGGGGTATTAAATGTGGTTCCATGTGGATGCTGAAATTACTCATAATTTTGTCCAGATTGGGGAATCAAGAGTAAGACTTAGGTCCTCAGGCCACATCTTGATTTCCCAAGAGACTGGTGAATGATAGCAACCAGGAGAGAATGATTAGATATATCCTCCTTTTTGTATAGTGAAATCTGCTTTCCTTGAATCATGATTATTCAAGTTAAAAATAATCACTTGTATTTGGTTGTTTTTATTGGTTATTGTACTAGTAAAATATATCAATAGTTTTATTTTCTACTTTTTATTGCAGATATACTATTTCTCCTTCACTGAGTGTTCAGATTGGCTTTGGGGGACTTATCAGGGATCTTAAACATTATTTATAACATTTATTTCAAAGGGAAATGAATTGTAGTTCCCAAATCAATGACCTACACACATAAAAATGGAGAATGTAACTTATTTCTAAGTTGTAACTTATTTCTAAGAGAATGGGAGACCCACAAAGTAAGATAAAGTACTTCCCATCTTTCAGCTTGTTTTGGAATGAGCCTTACTCGTTATGTTTCCAAACCTCTCCTCTATATTATGGAAAATGTATTGGCATTTAGATCCTGGATTTGGGTTAGTTTGGTAAGTACTGGTTGAATATTTGCTATAGGTCTGGGGTGGGTGTAGGAGTGCAAGAAATATGTATATGATCCCTGTGTTCAAGAGATTTGAAAGAATATATATATTTGCTTAATTAATTATTACACAATGCAGAATATAATGAGCCAAATTTAGAAAAGAAACCTTATATGGGTGTTAAAAGGATAAAAAGGTAAACTGGTTCATTCAAAAACTACGAGTATTCTTGTGCAGTTTGGGCCTTGTCTTCAAGGAGCTTATAGGTTTGCAAAAGAAATCACGTTGGTCAGGAAAATCCCCAAAATCTTCATGGAGGAGGTGATAAACAGTGACAGAACTTCACTGCTGGAGGGAGAGGGGGCTCCACACTGCATTTTGGAGTCTGGAGAGGCGCCCAGGGACCCAGGATTTGGTGGTGGAGGGGTGGTGGGTGGGGTGGACGAACCACATGGTGTAAGGCAAGCTAGGAAAGGTCAGCTGAGGCTGTGCTGGGGGGAAAATGCAATGCCAAAGAGATGCAATTTTTTCCAGCAGACTTTGGGAAACCGTGGAAGGTTTCTGAACAAGTGAGATGCATGATAGCATATAAAATGACATTAAATATAAATACCTCTAATGGAAAGTTCCACCAGTGCAGTGCAGGAGGCAGCGACTATGGCGCATGTGCCATGGGGAGAAATACATATATATGTGCGTGTGCGCACACCATCTCTTTCACTCTAAACACACACACACACACACACACACACACACACACACACACACACTCACACATCTTCCCTCTTCAGTAACTAAGCCAGCAGAGGGATGTTGTGCGAATTATACTCTAGGGAAGTGGCCTCGCTGCCTTCCTTTTTCAGCTGATTCCAAGTGTGTTGCATGCTTACCTCCAAATCCTGAACTGTGACATGTGAAGCGTTTCCCTCTGTGTAAAAGCCCAGTTGCACCAGTTTCCCTGGTACTTACTGGGGAAGAAGGCTTCAACTTTCATTCCTTAGCTTCCCAATCTGGCAAGCCTGTCCACACTCACAAGTGCCTTACAAGTTTGCTGATACGTCTAGAAAAATAATAAGCATATGGTGGGATCACATGAACAGTAGAGAATTCTTCATTGCCCTTGTAATAGGAAAAGATTTGCTAACAGCAGACAATATTGAAATCATAATAATGTAATAGCAAAGTGATAAGAGTGAAGGTGATTTTTTTTTTTTTTTTTTTTGCCATTCAGTGCTCTTATGTGCCTTTTTTTCTTTAGTGGGCCTATATTACTTTTGTTATAAGAAGTGTGCTTCTTTAAATAGCTAAGAAAGTAATGTGCACGCTGTGTGTAATTAAATGTAGGGCCTGAAGCACAGTTTTACAAGGTGGCCCCTTGAAGGCACCCGGAGTAGAGGTGTGGTTCTGCGCCTGTGAGTTTTGAGGTGGGGGGGCGTATGGGGGGCTGTGGGTGGAAAGGGAGGGGCTCTAGGAGGTGAGGTCGCGGGAGGGTGACCATCTTCCTTTATTGACTGTTTGGCTTTTTAACTGGGGCTTGAATCTGTGCACGTTCTTGGAACTGAGATTCTTCCTCAAAATAGCGTGTATTTGCTTTAAAAGCGACTCCAAAGAGAAAAAGTTAAAAAACAAAACAAAACCGAAAAACCAGAAAACCCAGCACACTGGACTGAATAGAGCCAAAGTTCCTATTTCTCAAGAGACAGAAATATACTTCCCCGAGCACAAGGTCCGCCCACCCTCTCCCCGTGGTCTTTCGCCAGGATCTGTTGATTCAACGGGGAACAGGAGTGTCAGCAGTTGTGCTGAATGTGAATATGTGGGAGATTACCTTCGCCTCCCCAAGCACCATTAATACAGGGGGGCTTGTCGTCCCAGCCAGCAGGGGCTAGCTTCTCTCAGGTTTCTTTAAGCTACATTTGTTTGTCTGTTATTATTCTTAAAGTTTTCTGGGTAACTATAAGCAACAGACCTTGTTAGTTCCTCTTCAGATTGCCCACTACTCCCCACCCTTATTTCTCACCTCCTGGCATCCTGTTTGTCTCCCTGACTCTGTCCCCCAGCCCATCCCCACCCCAACTCAGCTACCGGCCCTTTTAGCCATGTTTTTCTTCCCTTGGTTAGTTACTTTTAAATTTCTATTTTTATGTGTTCTCATACCAAAAAAGGCACGGCATATATTCAATTTTTAATTCACTGACTTGTGCTTTCTTCTATCATGAACACCTCTAAATTATGTCTCAGTGTGTATTCCAGTGTTTGCCTCCCTCCACCCCTTTTCTTGAAGACACTGTATTTTCAGGAGGGGATAAAAAGGAAATATGGGGGAACTTTGAACTATGTACAGTACTTTTTGGGTGATCTTTGCCTATTTAAAGTTACTCAGTTATGATATGGACAAGAAAGATCTACAATGTATACTGTGTTTATACTATCAGTATAATCTTCAGTTTATTAGATTTTAAAGAATATTTTAGCCAGTCAGCAGTTTTACATGAGCTGTTTAGACTTACATTTCAATTTTGTTCATTATCGTTACAAATGGATCTGTTACTTAATGAACATTATGGATTCTAGCACCTCTTAAGTTTAGCAGGTTTATGAGAAATATTTAAAAAATTTTTTGGAATACCATCATAAAAGAAGTCATCAGTACCACTGAATATACAATTCTGCCTAGTAGTCACAGTATCTTCATAGAAAATTCACTTTCTAAAAAAAAGAGGGAAACACTTTCAAAACTCATTGAATACAATTTTTGCTACACAGTAATTTATGTAACCAATTTCCTTTTCTGTGCTGGAGATAAGAAATATAAAGATTCAAAAGAAGCTGAAATTAACAATGGTGGAATCCTAAACTCATTTCTCTTAGTATTTTGTGGCTGTCAGAAAAATGAAGATTTCCCCCAGATTCACACAAGTTTTTCTCCTTTCCCATTTGTGTGTTTACTTGGCACAATTTTCAAATAAAATTCACTGTATTTCACTTAGTCCTGAGAAGATGAGGGCATTTTAGAGAAGTTCCCAAGATTCAGGAGGATACAGGAAAGGCCTTTTTTTTATATATATGTAATTTTGGCTGCTTTGGGTCTTCCTTGCTCCGCGTGGGCTTTCTCTAGTTGCAGTGAGCAGGGGCTACTCTTCCTTTGGTGTGCGGGCTTCTCATTGCGGTGGCTTCTCTTGTTGCCCAGGCTCCAGGCATGCGGGCTTCAGTAGTCGCAGCACATGGGCTCAGTAGTTGCGGCATGCGGGCCCTAGAGCGTGCGGGCTTCAGTAGTTGTGTAGTGTGGGCTCAGTAGTTGTGGCACACGGGCTTAGTTGCTCCGCGGCATGTGGGCTCTTCCCGGACCAGGGATCGAACCCTTGTCCTCTGACTAGGCAGGCAGATTCTTAACCACTGCGCCACCAGAAATTCCCAGGAAATGTCTTGATGAGGATTTATTTACCATGTTTCAGGAGAGATACTGTTGGTAGAATCTGTTTGCTTTCCCTCACCAAATATCTCGAGGTGTTCCCCATTCTGCTGCATTTGAAAGAACCTTTCCAAAGTCCAGTCCTTGATACTTTGCGGTTTTGATTAGGTGGTAGTGCTATCAAATGAGTAGTGCTATTTGTATGACAAAATTTGTCATACTTCTTAATGTATTCCCTTTGACTTTCTTCTGTACTTGAAGCAAAAGTACCTTTAGATTCTTTAAAAAAAAAAGAGTTAATTTAATCTAGACCATTTGGTACAGATGACCCGACAAAGATGTATTGTCTAATTCAGACACAGTGATTGCTATGCCTGATGCCCTCCCTAATAACACTGTTGATTATGTTATTTCAATTCTAGATAGCAATCTTTCTATTCTATAGTCTTTAGAAACTAAAGAAGGAAGGCAAAGTTTGTTTATCTTATTTTAAAGAAAACCTTTCCTGTATCATTTTTTTTAAATAAAATGTGTATAATTCAAATTTTCTTTTTGAATCTAAAAAAGGCATCTTTCAAAAATTAAAGAAAAATTGCTTTTATCAGTAGAATTACCTCCCTCCTCAGCTCCCCGTGCAGTTTATACTTCTAGTTAGCTTGCACTCCAGTAGTTATTCGTAAGCTGATTGGGGTAAGGGTTTTATCTTTTTATAGTTCCTGTCTCAACTCTTTATACTTAATGGACAATTCTATATTATTCCAACAACTAATTTCCTTGACCACGTAAATGATCTTTTCCATTTGAATTTATTTATCTATAAAAGGATGTCCACAGTCTGATTTATGTAGTATTGATTTGTATTTTGATATTTTATACCTTATTCCGTATCACTTGCTTTAGTATTTCTGAGTTATACTCCTGAAAATATAAACTTTACTCAAAATAGTGTTATTAGAGTCTAATTTCCCAAGGGGAATATTATAATTAAATATTTTATTCAAACTATTATCAATAAAAATTCCATTCAACATGTCCTCTTACATCACATAAAAATGGAGAGAAAGTTAGACTGGGGATTCAATGAGGAGCACATTAAAATAGTCAAAGACGGTGATATCCACACTTACCTGTGAGGTTAGGACCCTCTTTTCTCCAGTTATCTTGTTTATCATTATTGTTTGGATCCAATTAAATGAAAAGAAACATAACAACAGGATTTTTTTAAAGGTCATATGAAGGTGAGATCAAATGGTCAGAAAACAAACTGAGGAATATCACACTTATTTTTCCTAAAGTTTTTGCATTAAATCAAGAGGAAAGACTTTTCCTTACACTGGGTCATGTTTCATATCAGGAAAATCAGGAAAAGGACTGATAGTAAAAAAAAAAAGAGTAATTAATTCTATGCAGTATTTCTTTTGCCTATGATTGCATAAACACACTCTAGCTTGTTTGCCAAGCCCACAGAGGCAGAGATCAAACGTATTTCCGCACCCTGCTGCTGATTTGGTTATCTGCGGTGTCTAGTCAATCAAAAAAATAAAACAAAAAACAAAAAACCAGCCAAAGGAAAGAATAGTAAGAATCCTTGGAAAGGAAACTCTCAGCATTAGTCAAATAGACATTATTCAAAAATAGGGCCTGATGTATGTTTATTAGAATGATGTTAATGGCGACATTAACAGCACCACGGCTCTGTAATAGCAATTCTCCATTTCCCACTTTTAGTAGGACTTGTGCCCAAGTTGTAAAAGAGATTTGGATTTGCCAGTGCCTTTCCTGACTCTTTGGACTCAGGGCTGGGGTTCGGCGTAACTGCTGACTATGCCGTTTTCCAATGACATAATTTTATAATCTACAATATTTGCTGGACCTCTACTTAGATAGGGGTAGAATTAAGTAATTTACAACATCCCTGTCCTCAGAGACCTTTCAATCTAAAATGGAAACCAGAAAGATATCTTCACCCAAAGATAACCGATGGTATGAGGAAGTAGATGATATGTTTTTTTAAAAAGTAGTCCAAATAAATAAATAAATATCTGAAGCCAAATAAGCCTTGGCTTCAGAGGGTCAGCAAAGGCTTCATGTGGGAGGAGGGATTTGAGTTGAGCCTGGTGTATCTGGAACAGATGCAGAGACCACAGTGGTTCCAGCAAAGTGTGGAAGACTTGGAGAAAAGAGGTTGGAAAAGCAAGTGAGAGCTGTATGTACGGTGCTTCAATTTAGGTCAAGGGGTAGGGACATCAAACAGTTGGCAACTTATTCTACCAAAGCTGGATTTTCCCAGACCAGCTTGAATTTCATGACATTTGCCCTCTTCAATTGAGGTGATTGTCAAGTGTGATTTAATATTGAAAGTTTTACACTGCTTACATAAATATACTTACAGAAGTTTTTTTTTCAACCTATGTCCTGATTTGGTATTTGGGAAATAGCATCATTTATTCAGTCTTCAAATATTTGCTAAATATCTTGTGCCAAGTACAGGACTGGACATTTATGTAATAGTTCAACAATTACTAGGTGCTTGCTCTGTGTCAGGCTCTGTTCTAAGCACTCAGGGTACATCACTGAACAAAAAGAAAAGAAAAACCTCTGCTTTCATGGAGCTTTCATTCCAGTGGTATATTAGTTTGCTAGGAATGCCACAGACTAAGTGTCTTAAACAACAGAAGTTTATTTTTTCACATATCTGGAGGCTAGAAATCTGAGATGAAGTGGTCCGCAGAATTGGTTCCTTGTTAGGGCCGTGACGGCAGGATCTGTTCCAGACCTGGATCCTTGGCTTGTAAGATGGTTTCTCCCTATGTCTTCACATTGTCTTCCCTCTGTACTTGTCTGTGTCCAGATTTCCTCTTCTTATAAGGACACCAGACATATTGGATTAGGGCCTACCCTAATCCTCATTTTAACTTAATTACTCCATTAAAGACCCTATCTCCAAATATGGTCATATTCTGAGGTATTGGATGTTAGGACTTCAACATATGGATTTGGCCAAGGGGGTGGGCATGGGACACAATTCAGCCCATAATAGGTGGGCATTGATGACAGAGCAGTGAATGAAGCCTAGAACTCAGGTGGTCCTGGTTACAGTGTGTCAGGCACTGTACCTGGCACACTCATAGGCATCATTGCATTTAGTGCTATAACCAGCCTGTGAAGTAAGTATTGCTGACCCCACTTTATAATGAGGAAACTGAGGGCAGACCACATTTAGTTCGTATGGGGGTTTGCTTTAGTGATACTGTGTTTAATGTTTTCACTGGATTGAAACCTTGGCAATGGAAAGTGAGCCACAGCTAAATGTATAGAGCATATATTTAGGGCTAGTTCAGATTTAGAACTGACAATTTCTAGTTGTTAGTATAGAGGGTGGAGGGTTTTTTTTTTTACATTTGGTTCTAAGAATAAAACAAAAGATAGGAGTAATCTTTGATAATTTTCTCTCTGAAGATAGTTCAATATGTTGTATTATGTGATAACATTATATATAATAATATATTTATTATAACTAAAATATAAATAATATATTTATTATAAATAAATGTAATTATTTATAATGAATATATAATTATCTAGTATATAAATTCTACAGTTTACATAGCAATGATCATTTTCCTTTTGATTATGTAGGTTTAAATGAAGTTATAGATCCTTTCTAACCTTTACCCTTGATTTATGTCCAGACTAGCAAACCTGCCTTGGCACTGCCTCTATGGAGGGAATCCCCCTCATATTATCTGTTTTGCCTGTTGAACTAACCTTGCTGCTCCTCTGGTGGACAGATTCAGGTTCAGCAAAATTATGGAGGACCAACCATCATGTGGGAGGCCACTTCACATAAATCCATGCTTCTCATAAATATGGAAAACTGAAGGATAATACAGGGCATTTTTTATGAGCATCCATTTTGTTCAATTATTTTATGGGAAAAAATTTAAGTAAATTAGCAGTGAACAATTTAAAACATAATTTAAATACTGAAACAATATAGGTATATATTATAGTATAAAATACAAACTTTTCATAAACTTTCAAGATGAAACCTATTTCAAAAAAGTTGCTTTTGTTTTGAGTGTGCCTTCAGTTCAACAGAGGTGTGAACTACAACCCCCACCCCACTTTCCTGAGGGGTTCTTGGGAGAAAACCTTTGAGAAGTTCTGAATAATTTCTTCATTGAAGCTTCATAACAACCATGTGAGGTGTATTATCCTCATTTGAGAGATCAGAAGCTTGGATAAGTTATCTTGCCCTAATTAAGACAACAAGTAAACAACAGAGGCAGGTGTTAAACTCAGACTTTATGATTCCAATTCCAAGGCATTTTTAAAATTTTTATTTTATTTTTCAATTTAAAGTATAATTGATTTACAATGCTGTGTTAGTTTCAGGTGTACAGTAATATATATATATATATATATATATATATTCTTTTTCAGGTTCTTTTCCATTATAGGTTATTACAAGATATTAAATATAGTTCCCTGTGCTATACAGTAGGTCCTTGTTAGTTATCTATTTTATATATAGTAGTGTGTATCTGTTAATCCCAAACTCCTAATTTATCCTCCCCCCTTCCCATTTGGTAACCATAAGTTTGTCTTCTATGTCTGTGAGTTTGTTTCTGTTTTGTAAATAAATTCACTTGTATCAGTTTTTTTAGATTCCATGTATAAGTGATATCATATGGTATTTATCCTTCTCTGTCTGATTTCACTTAGTATGGTAATCTCTAGGTCTATCCATGTTGCTGCAAATGGCATTATTTCATTCTCTTTATGGCTAAGTAATATTCCATTGTATGTATGTATCACATCTTTAGCCATTCATCTGTCGATGTACATGTAGGTTGCTTCTGTGTCTTGGCTATTTCCAGGGCATTTTATATTGCACTACAGCCATTCCTTGAATTAATAGGCCTCAATCCTCATGAGGCTGGATAAGCCTCACAGCTTTGCATTTCCCCATGTCCCAACCTCATTCGCTCATGGATTCATGCACTTATTTGTGCATTTAGTCAACAAATATTTATTGGGAGCTTAACATGTGCCAAGCTTTATGCTGGGCCCTAAAGACAGAGTAGTTAGCAAAAAAAGGCATAGTTCTTTCCCTCAGGGAGCCTATAGTCTAGTGGGGAACAGATATTAAACAAATAATTGCCAAAAATATTGTTTACAAACTGTGGTAAGTGTTATAAAGGAAAAATATAGAGTGCCAAGAGAGGAGAAAACAGATGAATTAATTTAGATTAATAGTCAGAAAAGCCCTCTTTAAGAAAGTGACCTTTAACTTGTGGTCTGACACATGAGTTAGCTAGAGGAAAACTTATCTGCACTTTAAATAGTTACAAATTGACATCCTACAAAATCCAACACTATAATTCCCTCTATCTTCATTATTCCTTCTTTGTCTGTAATAAGACTGAATTCTCACCCTCAGCCATCAATTTATCCCTTTCTATTATATTCTTCTGACTGTCCATCCATCCATCCATCATCCATCCATCCATCCATCCATCCATCCATCCACCCATCCATCCATCCACCCAAACTTCATTGAACATCTACAATGTCCCCGGCACTATTGTGCCCCCAATCCTTTACTTTTCCATCTTCTCTCTCCTCTCCTTTTCTCTCCTTTGACCACTTTAACCTTCTGCCCCTTTATTTGATTCTTGGATAGCCTATTTTTGACCTACATCTTCAGTGTTACACCCTTCCCAGTCCTTTCTGTCACTCCTCTTCCCTTTGGCTAAACTATCTTGATAGTTTATTCATCTCTGGAATTATTCATCTCTGGAATCTTGTTCATCCTTCTCATCTTATTTTCAACAAATAGATTGTTTCCCCACATTTTTCTGAAAATTTTCTAATCAGGTACAAAAAAATTAATCATACATTCTTTTTGTGTGTTTGTGGCCAGCTAATTAGAATTTCATCCCTTAATAAAGAGATGCTGCTAATATAAAACAACCCCCTTTTTTCATCTATCTATATATCTATCTACATCTATCACCTATTTATATTTTGGATCATTTCTTTCTTTTTAATTATAAACTCCCGGAGATAGTTATATCTGTTTAATTTAATACAGCATCTGGAACTTATGGTAATAACTTCTTAAACTTTTAAGAGTCACATCTTTGGGGGTCTACTAATGTGTCTGTTGTACCTCTGATATAAATGTAGAAATGAATTCAGAAATGTACAGCCCAAGATTAACCTGCTTTCAGATTCTCCTATAAAATTATCTGTGTCCTTTCTGTCACAACCTGGACATGCGAAATCCAGGTCAGCAAAAATATAGTGTATCATCAACTACTTAGGCAAATCCACCAGGAAAGGATCTACCTTACCCCTCTGTTTCCACACAAGTCAGTTAAATCCAACAAATGTCCTTTGGAAAGTCTGAAGGGCTAGGGTACACTATCTAGAAAATTCCACCTATCAAAAGGTAAGTAGAGGGGATTTCCCCTTCAAGGCATGGTGGAATAACAATGACCAGACTTAACTGCCCACCATAAATAATTAGAAAGTTAGATAAAATATGAAACACTGACTTTCAGACATTGGACAACAGTCTGCATAGGACTGTGATCCTTGAGAGAAGAGAACCATAGTGAGCTTGATAATTGCCCTGGCTTTCTGCCTGGAAGCAATTTCTAGACTGTAGATCCAAACAGATCCTGGCAGCCTTGCTGAGTTGACGAGATGGAGGTTGGAGTTTTGGGAGTCTGTAGTAAGGCAGAATTTTGGGAAGGAGGGAGCTATGCAGAAAAAGAGCTCCAGGAACATGTAGTGTAGGGATGTCTTGTGTTTTTGTTGAATACCATGACACAAATGTATAGAATGACACTCCACAAGGCTGGGCAGAAAAGACTGACGAATTTTAAACTGAATAAATCCCAGGGCACACATGAAGTGAGAAAATGTTCGGGGTTTGACTAGCCAAAGGGGTGAGTCCTTGTTCATCCTTGGAACATCCAGTGGAGACTCTAAAGTAATCATACATTAGTAGTGAGTCTGAACTATCCTTGGAGGGAAAGACCCTCTAGAACAGTGTTGGAAATATTTTCTTAAATTTACAGATAGCAAATATATTTGGCTTGTGGGTCATATGGTCTCCATCACAGCTAGTCAGTTCTGTCACTATTGTGTGAAGGCAGCCACAGACAATACATAAGTGAATGGGTGTGGCTGTGTTCCAATAAAACTTTATTAACAAAAACAGGTGGCCAGCCTATGGGCTGTAGTTTGACCACTGCTCTAGACTAGCACTGACCAATAGAAATATAATGCAAACCATATATGTAATTTTAAATGTCTGGTAGCCACAATAAAAAAAGTAAAAATAAATAGGTAAAATTAATTTTAATAATATATTTTATTTAACCCAGTATATCTAAAATATTATCAATTCAACATGTAATCAATATAAAAATTATTAATGAAAATGTTTGCATTCTTTTTTTCATACTAAATCTTCAAAATCTGTTGTGTATTTTATACCTATATCACATATTAATTCAGATTAGTAATATTTCAATAGCCACATAGTGATTACCATTGGATAACACAACTCCAACCTCTTAAAAACAGGTCTTGATGGAATCAAACTGATGAGCAATTAACTTCACCACCCACCAAAATAAAGTCCAATGTTCTTTAAAAGAAGACAACACAGGGTAGCCAAAATAGGTCAGTTGGGAGAGCATTAGACTGAAGATCCAAAGAAGACAACACAATGCAGACACTTGTCAATATCAAATAAAAAATAACTAGACATGCTAAAAAGTGGACAAAAAAAAAAAAACCTACAACAGGGAGAAGAATTAGTTAAGAGAAACAGACCTAGAAATGACAAGGTAATAGAATTAGTGGACAAGGGTGTTAAAACAGGCTTTATTATTATGTATAAATATCTAAAGGAAAACAATAAAAGAATCAGAAGAAAAGTGAAAGGTATAAAAAGAACCAAATGGAACTTCTAGAGATGAAAACTACAATATCTGAACTGAAGATTTTGCTGGATAGGATTAACAGCAGATTAGGCACTGCAGAAGAAAAGATTAGTAAATCTAGCAATTGAATTGATCCAAGATGAACCACAGAGAGAAAAAAAAGACTGAAAAAAATAAAGGAGAAGAGGTTCAGTGATCTGTGGGATAATATAAAATTATCTACTGTAAATGGGGAAAGGAAGAGGGGGCAGAAAAAATATTTGAAGAAATAATGGCTGAAATACTTTAAGATTTGATGAAAACTATATTTCATAAATCCAAAACCTTAAAAGCTCATAAAGAAATTAAGGCACATAATAGTCAAATTGCTGAAAACCAGCATTGAAGAGAACCTTAAAAGCAGTTAGAGAAAAATACAGATTCCACAAAGAGGAACAAACATAAGAGAGACAATACATTTCACCTCAGAAACTTTTCTAGCCAGAAAACAATGAAATAACATCTTTAGAGTGCTGAAGAAATAAAGTCACTTTAGAATTCTGTATCCATTGAAAATGTCCTTCAAAAACGAAAGTGAAATAAAAACTTTATCAGATAAACAAAACGAGGGAATTTTTTTGCCAGCAGATACATACTACAAGAGTGTTAAAGAAAATTATTCAGGGTAAAACAAAATGATACCAGATGAAAACTTGGAGTATAGTGTGCCAGAAGTGCTAAATATGTGGACAAATATACAAGATTTTGTTTCTTTAAAAAGTTAATTTCACTGTATTAAAAAAATATTATAATGTATTTTTGAGAATTATCAAATATTAGAAGTAAAATGTATGACAATAACTTGAAGGACAGGGTGAGGAAAATAGCAGTTCATAGTTGTAAGTGTTTTATGTTGTATACAAAGTGATATAATATTATTTGAATATATATTATGAGTTAAAAATACATACCGTAAAGGGTAACACAATCACTAAAAGTTTAATAAGTTAAGAAAAAATATGTATCACCGACAGTGCTATGTATAAATGGAATACTAAGAAGTATCAATTAATTCAAAAGAAGCAGGAAAGGAAGAAAAAAGTAACAAGAAAAGATGAGACAAGTAGAACACAAATAGTAAATGGCAGATTTAAACTTAACCATATTGATAATTATACTAAATATAAATGGTCTAAAAACTCCAATTAAAAGTCAGAGATTGTCAATCTAGATTTAAAAGGTAAGATTATATTACATGCTTTGTGTAAGAAAACCACTTTAGGGCTTCCCTGGTGGCGCAATGGTTGAGAGTCCGCCTGCCGATGCAGGGGACACGGGTTCGTGCCCCGGTCCAGGAAGATCCCACATGCCGCGGAGCGGCTGGGCCCATGAGCCATGGCCGCTGAACTTGTGCTCCACAATGGGAGAGGTCACAACAGTGAGAAGCCCACGTACCGCAAAAAAAAAAAAAAAAAAAAGAAAACCACTTTAAATATATAGACCAGATACGTTAAAATAAAGAGGATGGAAAAAGATATACTATGCAAACGCTAATTACAAGAAAGCTGGAGTAGCTATATTAACATTAGACAAAGCAGACAACTAGGAACAAGAAAGGAGCTTTCATAATGATAAAGGAGTCAATTCATCAGGAAGATATGACAATATTAAATGTAATAGAGCTTCAAAATACATGAAACAAAACCTGACAGAATGAGTCAGAAGTCTGGGAATCACTTAAATTCTTTGAAATTAATAAGTTGTGTGGCATTGGGGAAATCATTTAATTAACCAAAAGAGACCATATGTTAGTCATAAAACAAGTGCTAACAAATTTAAAAGTATTGAAATCATAGAATTTGTCCTTTGACCATAGTGAAATTAAATTAGAATTGAATAAGAGCTATTTGGGAAATCTCCATATATTTAGGAATTAAACAACACACTTCTAAGCAACATATGGATTGGGAATTCCCTGGCAGTCCAGTGGTTAGGACTCTGTGCTTCCATTGCAGGGGGCACGGGTTCGACCCCTGGTTGGGGAACTAAGTTCCTGCATGCTGTCTGGCGTGGCCAAGGGGAAAAAAAAAACAACACATGGGTGGTCAAAGAAGAAATCACAAGGAAATTTAGAAAACATTTTGAACGAAAATGAAAATAAAAACATGTATCAAATTTATGAGTTGTTAATGCAGAATCCCAAGGGAGATGTATAGTTAAATATTTATATTAGAAAATAAAAAAGGTCTAAAATCAATAATCTAAGACTATACCTTAAAAAGAAAGAAAGAACAAATTAAACCTGAAGAAAATAGAAGGGAGAAAATAAAGACGAAAGCAGAAATTAATGACATATAAAAGAAATAACAGAGCCAACGAAACTGAAAGCAGGTTGGTAAATTTCAACAAAATGTATAAACCTCTAGCTAGATTCATTAAGAAAAAAAAAAGGTCAAAGACACAAACTGTCAATATCAGGAATGAAAGTGGGATGTGCTACAGATGCTATAGACATCACAAGGATGATAAATGAACATATGAATAATTTTACATAGATAAATTTAACAACTTAAATGAATGGGCAAATTCTATAGAAGATACACTTACCAAATATGACTGAAGAAGAAGTAGAAAACCTGAATATCCTTAAATCTAGTAAAGAAATTAAATGTATAAATTAAAAAATTTCCCACAAATAAAACATGGATTCACTTGTGAATTCTATCAAATATTTAAGAAAGAAGCATACCAATGTTTCACAAACTCTTTCAGAAAATAGGAGGATGAAATCCTTCCAAACTCATTTCAAGAGGCCAGCATCACCTTGATATGAAAATCTGACAGTAACATTACAAGAGAGAAAAAAAGAAAAACAACTATAGATCAGTATGCCTCATGAACATAGTCACAAAAACCCTTAGCAAGATACTAGCAAATTGAGCCTAGCAATCTCTTAAAGAAATAATGCATCATGACCAAAGGGGTAAGGGTTGTTTCAGGAATGTAAGAAAATCTAGAGGAAGACCATTGAAGGTAGGGGTGTATGCCAACGAGAAGTAAAGATAAAGAGGGAACAATAGTCTTGATTTCCATTCTTGTTTAGAGCAGCTGACATTTCTGAGCATTTACCACATTCCAGGAAGCATGTTCAGAGTGGTATGTGAATGATCTCATTTAGCCTCTGCAAGAACCCTGTGAGGTAGGCACCATTTATAAATAAGTAAACTAAAGCACAGAAAAACTTAAAAGCCTGTCCACAGTCCCATAGCTATTAAGATTTGGACCTTTGTTGTCTGTCTCCAGATCCTGCACTCTTTACTAATGTACTCTCTACACAGAACAGCTCATTTTCTGTGCTTGTGCCTAGCAAGACTTATTTCATCACTTCTAAACATTTATCCACTTTTTCAGTCCATAATTAAGAACTGCCATCTGAGTCAAAATATTAAGCAGTTCCAAATGCAAAATACTTCTAAATAAAAATATGTTTATTAAACTATAAAACTCATAATACTAGAGTGGGAGATGTGCTGCATTATACCCTCCTAAGTTTTTATGTGGCTACAAATGTTGCCATCTCCAAGAAGTGGAAAGAATACTTTCCCTTCTTTATGTGTAGGACAAAATGCTTTTACTTGTTCCCATGTGTAGACCTAGATTTCAATGCTGGCACTACGACTTGGGCAAGGTCTTTAAGCTCTCTGGGCTTTAGTTCTCAGATTTGTAAGATGGAATGGTTCTGCCTCCTGAAAGGGATAGTGTGAGGATGAGGAAGGCATCCAGGTATTCTTTTCTTCTCTCTGCTTCTCCCTAGCTTTTCTCCTCCATGATGCTTCTTCAGAGTTTCAAAAGTTTGACCTTCTCCAGAAAAGCCGTTTTCAGACTTTTCTGGACCATTGTCCCCAGTAAGAAATAACTTTACTTCACAAACCAGTAGACACATTATACACATACGTATATATAATGAAAATGATCTCTTAGTTTATTGTACAAACTAGGAAAGTTATTATTTTTTTAAAGTAACTATGCTGAGCCAACAGGAATAAACTGGGGATGTTATGGGAAAATTGGGCCACATGTCACAAAACCATTTACCCTTATTCATTTTGATGCACTCTTATTTTATCATGTATTCTAGTTAATTAAAAATATTTAAGTTGAAATATAGTTGATATAGTTAATTTTAAAAATGCTTTTCAGACCTACTAAATAGATTTTGTAACTGACAAATGAGCCCCTACCCAAGCATTTTTATTCGCTTTAGAGAATAACTTATCTGACCATTCCAATATTCCTGGAATCCAGAAGTGTTGAAGAATAGCATACACAAATATGGAGAATCTCTAGAGAACTCAGATGCAGGACAAGATGCATTCTGATTGTCATAACCACACTCATTCCAACTCTGTTTCTGTTCATTCATTCATTTATTATCCATTCTTTCATCCCCTCATTTATCAAATACTTTGAGCACTTTTTTTTTTTTTTTTTTTTTTTTTTTTGCTGTACGTGGGCCTCTCACTGTTGTGGCCTCTCCCGTTGCGGAGCACAGGCTCCGGACGCGCAGGTTCAGCGGCCATGGCTCACGGGCCCAGCCGCTCCGCGGCATGTGGGATCCTCCCGGACCGGGGCATGAACCTGTGTCCTGTGCATCGGCAGGCGGACTCTCAACCACTGCGCCACCAGGGAAGCCCCTTTGAGCACTTTCTATTGGGTTGGCCAAAAGTTTCCTTTGGTTTTTAGGTAAAAATAAAAGACACATTTTTCATTTTCACCAAGAACTTTATTGAACAATGTATTCACCATTTTCTTCCACTACCTTCTGCCATTTTTCTGGCAACTTCATAACTCCATCTTCCCAAAACTTTTTATCTTTTTGAGCAAAGAACTGTTCCAGGTGCCTTTTATAATCTTCCAGGGAATTGAAATTTTTTTCCATTAAGAGAATTTTGTAAAGACCGAAATAAATGGAAATCCAAAGGTGCAATGTCTGGGGAATATGGAGGATGAATCAGAACTTCTCAGCCGAACTGTAACAGTTTTTGCCTAGTCATCAAAGAAACATGCGGTCTTGCATTATCCTCATGGAAGATTATGTGTTTTCTGTTGACTAATTCCAGACGCTTTTCGACGAGTGCTGCTTTCAATTGGTCTAATTGGGAGCAGTACTTTTTGGAATTAATCATTTGGTTTTCCGGAAGGAGCTCATAATAGAGGACTCCCTTCCAATCCCACCATATACACAACATCACCTTCTTTGGATGAAGACCAGCCTTTGGTGTGGTTGGTGATGGTTCATTTCACTTGCCCCACAATCTCTTCTGTTCCACATTATTGTACAGTATCCACTTTTCATTGCCGGTCACAATTTGTTTTAAAAACAGAATGTTTTCATTACATTTCAGTAGAGAATAGTATGCAGAAATATGGTCAGGAAGGTTTATTCGCTTAACTTATGTGGAACCCAAACATCAAAGTGATGAACATAACCAAGCTGGTGCAAATGATTTTCAGTGCTTGATTTGGATATTTTGAGTATGTTGGCTATCTCCCGCGTGGTAGAACATTGATTGTTCTCAATTAATGTCTCAGTTTGATTGCTATCAACTTCAATTGGTCTACCCTACCATGGAGCATCATCCAGTGAGAAAGCTCCAACACGGAACTTTGCCAACCACTTTTGACACGTTCGATCAGTCACAGAACCTTCTCCATACACTGCACAAATCTTTTGGTGCGTTTCAGTTGTGTTTTTACCTCTCTTGAAATAATAAAGCATAATACATGGAAAATGTTGTCTTTTTCTTCCATCTTCAGTATTAAAATGGCTACCCAAAAATTCACTAATTTTGATAAGATTGTTTTTTAATGCATGCTGATATGACAGCTGTCACAATACAATCTAACAAAATTGTTTCGAATGAAGTTAAAGACAACTGAGTGCTACTAGAGCCATCTTACAGGAAAAACCGAATGAATCTTTTGGCCAACCCAATATATCACCAAGTGCTGGAACCAATCAGATGCTGGGTGCTGGGACTTGGTCCCCTCTCTTAAGGAGTTTCTGTAGTTCAGTAGGGCTGGCACATGCGTGGACAGATCGTTACAGGACAAGGAGATGAGTGACGTCGTACAGAGATGATCTAAAGGTTGTAGGAACGTGGAAGAAAGCTCCACCAACTTTGCGGGGGAGGAACAGAGGGTTCAGAGGAAAAGAGTAACATTTAGAAGTACTATGACGTTCTTGAGAAGGACGGTGAAGCACAGAAGGTGGGAGGAGCTACAGCAATCTGGCGGCCATGCCCTCAATGCAGCTCACGCACAGGCATACACGATACCGGGGTTGATGTGTGGCTGTATCTACTTCCCTTGTGTTTCTCAAATTTATTTTAGACTTCATGAGAGTACTCACACCCTTTCTATTTCGGTCTCCCTATTTTTTTTTAACACACAGTGAACGGGTGCTAGCTCCCCCTTCTCTTTCTCTTTTCCTATCCAACTCACCCGGCTTTATATTTCTCCAAGACACTTTTCACCTTCTAAGTATCCTTATAATTTACTTATCTATTATGTTTACTCTCTGTTTCCTCTTCCTAGAATGTAAGCTCAGAAAGGAGAAGATTGGTCTATTTTGTTCACTGTGGTGTCCCCCTGCTCCTGGAAAAGTGCCTAGTACACATACAGTGGGTCCCTGATAAGTAATGGGAATGACCTGAAATAGCCAATTTCTGTATCGAGGACATAATTATTATCCGCTCATATTTGAAGGAAAATGTATAGGAAAATAAAAGCCTACAAGGGACCATTGACAATAGCATCATTTTTCTCCCTCCCTTCAACAGTATTTATTGATCACCTGCTCTGTGTCAACCCTACTCTGAGCACTGGGATTTCAGAGCTGAACAGAACAGATCCTATTTCTATCTTTATGGCGCTCACCTGCCAGAGGGAAGCAGATGTTAATGAACTATGTAATTGCAAATTTGGGATAAGTGCTTAGAAAAAAAGTAGAGGGTGCTATGAAAGCATGAGACAGCAGCACATGACTTGGCCTGGATGATCCAGGAAGTTATTTTTAAGCTGAGTAGAAGTTCACTCAAGGAAAGAGGGGGAGAGAAAGCATTGGAGCAGAAGAAACAGAATAACAAAGATTGCAGAGTGGGAGAGAGAGTGCCTCTAGTCTTCCAGGTATGGCTATAGCCAGAGGGAGGGAGGAGGGACTTAGCGTAAGAGAAGAGGTAGATGAGCAGACCAGGTAGCTCCAGGTAGCTGCACATGTCAAGTGGCTGGCTTTTTAGTTCAAGAGCAAAGGGGAGCCTTGAGTGGGGTGTAAGCTGGTGGATGTTGAAATGAAAAGATAGCTCAGGTTAAAGTGCAGACAGGGGATAAGGGAGGAGGGCAGATAGGATGTGGGGAGGCAAGTTGGGAGGGTGCTGCAGTGGTCAAAGCAAGATGTGATGGTTGGAGTGGAAATGAAGAGACATGCGTAGAGTAGAGAAATATTTATGAGATAAAATTGAAGTCAGTGGCTTTTCCATGGTCTCAAATAAATAAATTACGGCTTGTATGTGTAAGGTTTTTGGATGTTTTGATGAACCAAAATGTAAATAAAGAAGCGTCTTGAGTGGTTTGTCAGCATTCTCTGTGATATGTGTCCAAATATTAGTAAGAAGTGAGCCCCATCTACAATGATCTAGTACCCCCTATGTGGCTGGGGGTGCTTCTGGGGAGGGAAACGAGGGAGTGTTATTGGGAAAGTTAATATTGATGAGGGTAAGATAAGAAAAGATGTATGTGTGTGTGTGTGTGTGTGTGTGTGTGTGTGTGTGTACATGCATATAACTAAACACGGAACCCTGCCCTCACCCCTTTCACATCCTTCCTTCTATTCCTGCTTCTTTCTTTTCACATGTTCCTCTCAGCTTACAGAGTTTAAGATCAGTGGTTCTCAATATTTCTGGGACCTTATCCTGAGAATAAGGCACATCCAATACACACAGAAAATTTCATACCATATATCAGGGGCTCTGGAACCCCAGATTTAAGAATCTCTGACCTGTAGAGTTTGTAAAAAGTCAATTCATAGACAAAAATAAATATATTTATCCAATAAATACATGAAAGATGATCAAGCTTACTAACAATCAGTTGAGCCAACCATGAGATAACATCTCTCATCTATCAGATGGGTAAAGGTTCAAAACTTGATAATACCAAGCTTGGCCATAGTTGGGGGAAATGAACACTCTTGTATACTCTGGGTGAAAACAAAATGAAACAACTTCTTAGGTCCTTTAACCTAGTAATTCCAATCCTAAGAAAACATCCTTTAAGAAAACAAACATAGGTGTGCAATAGTCAAGGACGTACACTGCAGCAATGACAGAAAATTAGGAACTGCCTAAATGACCACCAACAGGGAAATGGATAAATACATGTGAAACATACCCTTACCGTATAGTGGAATACTATGCAGTCCAAAAGAATGAGATCAATCTGGACTGACGATATATTAAGCGAAAAAGTCAAGTTGCAGACCAAGATATGTAGCACAATGCATTCTCTATTAGAGAACTCACAAAAAGATCTGTGTTATATGTAAATGCTGTTGTATATATTTAGAACATATATACATGGATTTACATGAAACTCTTCATAGTGATTAACCCTGGGGAGTAAGATTTGGTTGAGGGGATGGGGAGAAGTCAGGCTTGAAATGAAATTTTCCTCTTTTATTTTATGTACTTCTCTACTGTTTGAATTTATTTTAACGAGCCTGTATTACATGATCTTAATTCTTAAAAAATAAAGGTAACATAGGAATTTCTCACCTTGAGCTTCTTTTCAACTGTACAGCTCTCCTTTAAACTTTGAGATGGAAGAAGAGACAAGCCATAGATGTAGCTCAGTCTCTTCCTCTGATTATGATATTTTTGTGACATCCCATTGTGTTGGGGATTGAGTCCAAACTCCTTAACTTAGCACTGCAGGTTTTCCTGGATTTGGCCCCTTGCCAGCCTCCCCAGTGTCTTCAGCCATCTGCCAACACGTAGACTCTGCCCTCACTGGAACTCACCAGGGCGTGGAGTTCCTGGGATTCTCCATGGTTTCTGATACACGTTCACTTTCACAGGCTGATCGTTTGCCTGTAATGACATCCTCAGCTGCCTAACACACGTCCTGTCCTTCAAGACTCAGTTTCAGCATCACCTTCTCCAGAAGATCTGGCCCCCTAGCCACCTCCAGCCCAGTGGTTAGGGTGCTGCTAGGTGCTCCGTGTCTTGAGGCATACCTCCCATATTATACCACTTTTTGTGCCCTACTGCCACTTTAGTATCTGTTTCTTCTAGGTGAGAACACCCTGAGGACAGAAGCTGTGCTTTGTGTCACTGTGTTCCCGGTGCCTGGCTACAGGAGGCCCCCACTAAGTCGGAGGGTAAAATGCCCGCACCCCCTTTCCGGGATCCTCAGAGAAGTATGAGACACTGAATTTTAAAATTTCTTGCGAATTACTTTTTCACATGGAGCCTAAATTGAAATTTAGAATCACAAAACCACAGCACTTTCTAAACGGAAAGGACTTAGAAGTTATCTAGAGGAGTTGTTTTCAATTAAGAGTCTGTAGACTAGTGCAAGTTTCCACACTCCAAGGAAAAATGAGAAAAATATGAGCAATGGAGCAGATTAAAAAAAATTCAGGTTAAATGCATTCAGTTTAAATAATATTTCCTATTCTGAGATTATCTCTCCCTCTCATTTTAAGGTTAGTTATGAATTATATGCTTGTAGTTTTAATTGTTCTATTAAATCAAAAATTCTGGAAACTCCAGCCCTTGTGTCGTTCCCCTCAGAACTAAGACCCAGAGAGATTGTGGCCCTGCTCACAGCCAAACCAAGAAATAAACATTTCAGTCTGGTATCTTTCTGCTGTTGTGTGTAATGCAATTGTGTACATTCAAAAATTTTATAGCTATGTTTGTTGTGATTGGTTTTCCGTTCAGCATTTTAAATTAAGGAATGAAATAATCGGTTAACATATTTGTTGTGTTATAGTCAGAAACAGGCTTGCTCTCTGAGAAGTATCTATAACCATATGACTGTCTGTCAGTATTTGGTGAGGTTTTAAGAAATGTCAGAGTCTTGAAATTATATCTATGTAATATTAATATTGAGTTTGATATGGAAATAAAGACTGTTTTCTTTCAAGTTTTGGATGCTTCTTAAGTTTGAAGGTGTTCTAAGCACCTTAAAGAAAGAATTTAAAGAGACTTTGGATTCGGCTATTGATGTAATTCTGATCTTAAACATCTGAATACTGTCCAGCAAAAAAATTCCACTTCTAAAAGTTTATCATAATAAAATAATGAGAGATGCATGCAGAAATGCATGTATAAAGGTATTCATTAAAACATTTGTGTTAATGAAGATTAGAAAAAAAATAAATGTCCAGTTATAAAGAATTGGTTAAATATTTCGATCTAGTCATTTTACAGAAGGTGCTTTGGTTATTAAATAGGGCTGTATTTTTATCTTCTTCTAGATACTGTATTTTCTAATTTTTATCTACCACAAACATTTTGTACTTATATAACTGAAAAATCTGACATTATAATGTAATAGCTAATCAAAGTTCAGTATATGAAACTCTGTTACAATTTTTTAACTTTAGCTTTTACATCTTCTGTTTTTATGTAGTTTAGCTTAACTTCAGCACCTGACGCTGAGCTGCTATAGAACAGCACACAATCCAATGGAAAGCTGTCATTTTCATTTTGAACACTGTGTTCTCCTGCAAGTTCACATCTGAGGCCTGTACATTCTAATCAAGTATCAAGAAGGACACGCACAACCATAAACTCAAAGATCTAGAAAACATTTGAAGATGTAATCAGTTGAAATATTCCTTTTTTTCTCTAGACCTGGCTGCATCTTAGCTCGGAGTAAGAATTTTGGCCATGGCTTTTGCCAGGGTTGCAGCCTAAAAGCCAGAATGAATAGTATCTTTAGTATTTGCAGCTCAGAATTCTCTCTCTGAAAGAGGAAGACAAGAGGTGCCTGATTCCATCACAGCTATGTATGCCTGTGTGTGCCCCTGTGTGCACACGAGTGTGTGTGCATGTATGTGTGTGTCTGAGAGAGGAGGGAGAAGGGGAGAGGAGGCGAGGGGATGGGGGAGAGGCAGAGAGAGAAAGAGAGAAACTGAGTGGGATTGTGTAAAGGGTTTCTGTTATCTTCGGCACTAGGTTAATTTGTCCTTTTAAAGTTCTTATAGACTCTGACAGTTCTTCCTAGTAGTTGTCCTACTTTTAATTCATTAATTAATTAATTGTTCAATGTCTGACTCCCTTTCTAGAAGGTAAGAGACATGAGGGCAGGAGCCATGTCTCCACCCCCATCTCTGTTTCCTTAGTTCCTAGCACAGTGCTTTTTGCATATGTAGTGAGGATTTAATAAATATTAGTTGAATAAATGCATGCATAGATCTCAAAAAAACCTTATTTTTTTTTTTTACCTTGTCTAACAGCGTCTGTGGCTGCTGTAGCTTCCCCCTCACCCTTCTTCCAGCTGCTTCTTAAAGCCATTTTTAGGACAGGAGAGGACCATTTCCGCAGACTGAAGGAGGCGCTTTTCGGTTACTTCTGCAGCAGGAGGGTTGACCCACCCTCCATCCATTGAGAGCTTCGAAAGGTGAGACCTAGGCTTCAGCCCTGTTTTTTTTTTTTTTTCTGCTTAAAAATTTTATTTTATTTTATTATTATTTTTTTACATCTTTATTGAAGTATAATTGTTTTACAATGACGTGTTAGTTTCTGCTTTATAACAAAGTGAATCAGTTATACATATGTTCCCATATCTCCTCCCTCTTGCGTCTCCCTCCCTCCCACCCTCCCTATCCCACCCCTCCAGGTGGTCACAAAGCACAGAGCTGATCTCCCTGTGCTATGCGTCAGCCCTGTTTTATGGACGTTAGGATCGGTGTTTGCACATCCCTTCTTAGCTGCTCCTATGCTCTAGATAGTTCCGTGACAAAAGCCAAGCATCTATTTCACCGTCTGCAGAAATATAGGGCTGTCGCCTTTTTAGGGAGGCTGATTTGGATGCCAGTGTGACTGTGGGAACCCCAGCTCTCTCATAGACAAAGTACACATCCATCTTTAACTTGTGCAACATGCTAGGCTTTGCCTCGGGGAAGCTTGGTGCAGGCAGGCATTTTTGTCTGTGCTCTTCACTGCTGTCTCCATCCCTAAGGACAGGGCTTGAATGCCCACTCTGTGGGCCCTCAGTAACTATTTGCTGAATGAGTGAATGAATGATGAAATAGCCTCATAGCCGGTGAATGTCGTCTTGTGTTTGATGCGCCATTTTGCCTGTATTTCACCCAGTTAAGAACTTGAAATGTGTGCTGTTTATGAAGAGGGCAACCTTTTGCTCACCCTTCCCACCCCCAATCCCCCATCACAGTCTTGATACTCTGCTGCACAGTCCTTCTAAACTGGATGCCAGTTCTCCCATTTTCCTTTAGAGAACAGGCCAAACCATAAATGTTGGCAATCATGTGCTAGTGAGTATGTTGTTACAAAATTTCCAAATCTTCTGATCAACCCACAGACTTTACAAGTATAATAAATTCACTTTTTTTTTTGGTAAAATGCTATACTTTCAAATCAATGTTTTCCATAAGAATACTGATCTTTGCTGTGTGATTCAGAAATCAGAGAACAAATGGTGATAATATATGCTAAAATTAAAATTAGTCCACCCCCTTTTATAAACAAGAAACTTGTCACTTCCCAGTTTGCCTTTTCTCTCAGGAAGTTCAGAGTTATGCCCACTCGTGCTACCTATTCTTACCCTCAATTTTCTGAAACAGGGATTTCATCTCTGTTTCCCTTCAGTATTCTGTTATTTTAAACTTAAAAAAATATATATATATGGCATTATGCTTTGTTGAAAGTAGCCTCAAATTCTTTTTTGGTAGATGGTAAATTGTAATTAATGAGAAGGTGCTTTTCAAAGCCTGCCTTCCCTGATGGTATCAATGCCTCCCTCTAGCTCACTGGATATCAACCCTCTTCATGAGCCCTATTTTTCCAGTGTCACAGGCACTGGGAAATAGGCATGTTATTGCTAGAATGTAAGCGTACAGCAGAAAGAGCCCCGGGTTTGGAGTCAGCAGAACTGGGCTCTTATTACAACTCCATGTACTACTGGAGTGATCTTGGACAAGTCACTTAACCTCGGTTTCTCTTCTATACAGTGGGTATACAATCACTTGCTCTACCAACTACCTTGGGTTCTTGAAATGTAAATGAAATGAGAAGTGTCCATGTGTTTTGTAAACATTGCAGTTGTTTACACAGCTGTGTCTCCACAAGTCTGTATATTCCTTAAGATCAGGGACTACATCTTGTTCATATTTGTGTCCCTAGGGCTCGTCCTGTTTACCAGAACTGAAGCCACAGAGGGCACTGAACGTGGGGGACACTAATTGATTCATTGTTTCCTTTCAGAAAAGTTCCACTGGTGTCTGTTCATTAATAAGCCTTCATTGGTCAGCTGATCTTAATTGAGTACCTTCCACATGCTTTCTACTACCCCTAGGATATTTAATTGAGGAAAAAGTATGGAGGATAAACACAGAAAAATGAAAATGCACACACACACTGTTACAGATTTGTAAATGTCAGAGGTCACAGAATGGTGGCTTAAGGGCTAAATCTGCCTTTAGATGTGCTTTCTTTGGCTCAAACATTAATTGTTTCAATGTAAACAAATAACTTAAAATCCAGAGATGTGGATTTTGCTTTCTCTTGAAATTGTGAACAGCTGGTCATACCAGGCCGGTCCCTCCACAGGGACAGCTGGCAATACAGCTGCAGCCATTTCAGGCACATCCTCGACAGGCCAGTCCAGAGGCAGCCCTGTCACCCCCCGTTGTCTCCTGAACACCAAGGCAGATAGGAGCTACCATTTACGATCACATTTATTATGCTTGCATTTAGGTGGTAACACTTACTGCATACCAGGCACTATTCTAAGCTCTTTGGTTACCTATCCATCTAGATATCTACCCATGAATTACAGGTAGGGAAATTGAGGCACAGTTAGTGTGTGGCGGATCAGGAGTCTGGCTCGCAGGTTCTGGCTCTTAATCGCTCAGCTATATCACATCTTGGTGGGGAGGGAAGGGTATCAAAAATCATACCTAAGTGCCGTGCAAGGTTGAGCCAGAGCCTCTCGTGCAGGACACTGTGTTCTGTCTAATTAGAGAAAGATTCATAAAAGAAGTGATTTTTGTAGAGTTTTAAAGGTAAAGAGACTCATGAGTCCAGGCAGGTTCAGAGCACCGTGCAGAGACCTCATTGGAGATCTGAGCATTGGGGCATCTGAGCCTCCTCATTGGAGACCTGGCTAACTGAGCTGCGTGAGGGCGCAGACGGAAGACAAGCAGGAGGTGAGGTGTGGCAGCCGGGACTTGGAGCTTGGATCTGATACCCCAGGGAAGGGGACTGCCCTGGGTAGCTGAGGGAGGCCGGCGATAAGGTTGAAGTCCTGTTGGACCAACGTGATGTGGGATGAATCTGCGTTCTTACAGGAGTCCTGCTGAACTTATTCATTGCTTTCACAATAAAGTCAATTTTGTAACACAGGTGTCCCTATAATACTGGCCTGACTGTTTGCTTCTGCTTCGGTCCCTGAGCGTATGAGCAAACACTTCAGACACTACAGCGAGCAGAAACTTGAGACAGAGCTTATCTTGTAATGCTGGGTTTTGCATCATATCCAGGGTGTGGTGTTACTTTAGAAGGCAAGTTCAATAATGATGTGTTTACGGGTTGAGCAAACAGTGCCTGTGCCCTGCGAGGGCTCAGGATTTATACTTTGAGAGCCCAGCAAACTGATTAATTTAGCTGGTCAGCGGGCTTAGTACATGGATGTAGCAAATGGTCCCCATATATGCAACATATATATGTGTGAATGTGTGTGTGTATATTTACATTGAGTATTTAAGTAGCCCCTTGTATTTAATCATACTTATTTACAAAATAGCCCAGGGAAGCTTGGAGATGTTAAATGAATCCATAAAGCTAATTCAGGCAAGCCTTGGTCATTGACCCACCCAGTGTGTCCTCTCTTGTTTCATGTGATATATTAAATAAAGCATTTTGTGTTTTTGGTGTAACCCAACGATATAATGAAGTGACAAAAATGAATGTTAAAAGCATTTGGGTCACCTAAACTGCCTTCTTTAGAAAATAAAAATGCCTATTAAACAGTTACACTCTTTATTCTCTTGGCCTATTTTTATTTCTCTCTCCAGGAGAGAGATTGGAACCATGTTTATTACTCTGTTCTTAACAGGTCTTGTCAACTACCGTCATACAGTAAGTGTTTATAAGCATCGGTAATAGTGAATTGCAGCCCACACCCCTGCCTAATCTCTGTTGCCCTGCTTTATTGCCCTTAGATAATTTCTTCCATTTCTATTTTTGCCTTTTCAAGGACAATGCAAGGCAGGATAGTTATGTGATTCAGGACTTTTAAACACATTTGAAATATGGCAATCACTTGTTATTCTTGATAACAAACTTAAAGGCAAGCTTTCAAGCACTGACTTGTCTTCTCCCTGCTCATTCCAGCTACTACAGACTTAAAGAGAAGGGCTTTGAAATTATCTCCTTAATTGGGCTGCAGGTCACTGCTATTTGTAGAAGTGGTTTTGGGATGCAGGTGTTGGTTTTGGGGGCCCCCTTTGCTGTGGTTTTATATGTCTTGTTTTCATTGCTACACTGGCTTCAAGGACCAGGCAATATCCTTGGCTTCCTCTGGGGGGAGTGGCAAGGGGCACACGTGGATTGTTCTATTCTCTTTGAGGTAGATGCCATCTGACCCTGGCCCTCCTTTTTTCTGTTCTTTTAGGTGTTCTGGGCTTGAGTTTCTGCTCCTTGTGGAATAGTCATCAGATGTCCACATACAGACTTTTGTTGCACTTAGAGCTATGCTAGGAGAAGCATGAAATTACTTCCCAAAGGATGTGGTTCCTGCCTCCTTGAGAACTAGAAAAGGGAAGGTCGTGGTTGGAGCAGTAACCCATCCTAGGTGACTGTCAGTTTCCTTATTTGTAAAGTGTCAAGGTCAGACAAGATTGCCTCTAACATCTTTTTCTGCTCAAATTTTCTATGAGCCAAAGAAGGCTGAGAACCCATCTAAACTGAGAATCCTGTAATTTTAAGAAATTTCTGGAAGAATGGGATGGTGGCACCAGCCAACAAGACTGAGATAAAGTTTGCAGTCAAATGGAATTAAGGATAAACCCAGTTCTGCCAGTTCCTTGCTCTGCAACCTTTAGCAAGTCACTTCTCTTTGAGCCTTAAGTCTCTCATCTTTAAATGAAAATACTACAGTCTACCTAGCAGAGTTATTGTGTGGATATAAGACACACACATAGCGTATTTGTAATGCTACATGCATAGCTGACACAGAGGACCCACTCTGTAAATGGTTAAAGTTACTCTGATGACAGTGATCTTATGAGTGTATGGTTTGGGGAATAGCTAAGGGTTTGGAATAGATTTGATCTAAGGAAGATGGCATGTGAAGAAGTCTTTGAAGTTGAAATAGGACTAAGAATGATTTTGAGGATAGGGTAGCTACTGAAAGAAATGATGCCAAGGGTGTGATAAGAAACTGAGGTGAAGGGCACTGATGGGCAAGATCATTTATTCACTTTTTTTCTAGCACTTGCTACAGGTGTAGATACTGTCAAGATACTTTCAATGAGACAATCTCCTCATGGTCAGTATTGTCTTGTGCCTTGTCCAGCATGTTAGCTTCCAGATGCAGTCATTCTCTGTATTCAAAGATGGTGGCATGTTGATGACATATTGTTCCTCTTGCTATCCGTAGTGGATATGGGCGTGTCTGAAAAGACCAACTCAGGATCAAACCCAAATACGCTCCAAAACCCAAATATGGACATTGCTTTTGTTTTGTAGCTACTATCTTGCATAGAGTGCGTGTCGCTTTTATTGTTTCTGCCAACATCTGGATTCTTGGCAACTTCTCCTTACTTTAGATCTTTTTAACCTGGACTCCTCTAGTCTCGGGGGATTTTTGAAGTCCTTGAAATTCTTTGCAGAATTGCATGTATATAAGCCTATGTGCATTTTGGGAGGCGGGGGCGGGGTGGGGACCTGGCCAAAGCAAAGGGATCAGACTCAAAAGAGCCAAGAACTGCTGCCGAATGTGTCTTAGACTAGGAAGGAATTAAAATGGCTTCACAAGATGAAAACATGGTCTAACACAAACACAGAGATATCCCCGAATACCTGTTTGCTTCCATAGCTCTAATAGGTCCGCACCTTCTCCTTTCCTCTAACAAACAGCGCAACGGATGAGTCTCTTTGGCAAGATCTTCACAGTTTCCAAGCAGCTCTTCATGACATGATCCGGAGTCTGGTTGAACGGTCTGGAGGGTTTCTGGTGAGTGGATGTGAAGACTTTGCACTTTCTTCATTGTCCCTAGAAAGAGCATTAACAATTAAAAACAATTAAAAAAAATTTCTTTAGGAAGACTAAAGAGTCAGAGAATAGCGTTTCCAGAGAAAGAAATGAAAACTGATTTTGACAACAGCAACTTGGAAGTGTAAAGTAAAAGTGGCAGGGTAAGATTTTTAAAGGAAAAGAAGGAAAAGTACTTGTTATCCAGATTTCATTTGCAAAGAGAATCAGTCCTTTGTGCCTGGCTTTGCCTCTGGGCCAGCAGGGGCCACAGGGCCACGCCCCAAGGTTGGTTTGGGATCCTTTCAGTCTCTTCCTCCTTTTCTTCCTTGCCCTCCTCCTCCTCTTCCTCCTCCTCCCCTCCTCCTCCTCCCCTCCTCCTCCTCCCCTCCTCCTCCCCTTCCTCCTCCCCTTCCTCCTCCTCCCCTCCTCCTCCCCTTCCTCCTCCCCTTCCTCCTCCTCCCCTTCTCCTCCTCCCCTTCTCCTCCTCCCCTTCTCCCCCTCCTCCTCCCCCTCCTCCTCCCCCTCCTTCTCCCCTTCCTCCTCCCCCTCCTTCTCCCCTTCCTCCTCCTCCTCCCCTCCTCCCCCTCCTCCTCCCCTCCTCCTCCCCCTCCCCTTCCCCTCCCACTCCTTCTTCTCTACTCTCTCACATGTGCGTACACACACACACACACACACACACACACACACACACTCTCTCATCTTTAAAAGAAACAAACTTTATCACCAGTGTTAGGATTTGGAACATCTTAAGGAGATGTTGACCACCACAAATATAGATTAGGAAAGGAAGTGAATTTTAGCTGAACCTGTTTTGAAAATACAGAATTTCTGTTTTAAGAACAAGTGGAAATAAATAAATAGAATTTTTTGAGCCTCTGTGAGTCCAAAGCTCCTATTAAGCTTTCTGAGAGAGTCAAAAGGCCAAAGTTTATCATTTGTCAAATTATTACATAGATGCAATGATTCTATTAGATACTGGCCATAGAAGTTGCTCTCTAGAAGTTTACTTTCTAGTCTGGGAGACAGACCTCACATACGTGGAACAAACTAAGGAGAATAAAGTACAGTCAGACTTCTGAGAAGGGAAGGCTTAAGTAGGCTGGAAGAATGCATTAGATCAGCAACAGACAAATACTGAAAGTACTTCAATAGGGAAATGGGTAAATAAAAGTGGTGGTTTCGAACCATGGAGTACTATTCAGCAGCCAAAAGTATTGAAATAAATCTATATGAAGCCACATGTATACGTTTCAAAATACTGTTAAATAAATAAAGCAATTTTTAGGATATGTATAGCATTATACCAAATATTTAAGAAAAACACATAAAATAACATCATTTATTCTGTGTGTGTGTGTGTGTGTGTGTGTATTTCTTTTTAAAGATTTGGAAGGAAACACCTTGACTCATAATCATGGTTACTTTTTGAGGATGGAGAGGAGATCAGGATAAGGATGTCAGTCAAAAATCTCTTTAGTTTCCATGTGTTTTGTGCTGATTTTGCATTTCGTAATTTACTCTGCTGACTGGGAGTCTAGAGGCCCAGCTTTCTTCTGCAGAAAGCAGTTGACGGTTTTGTAAATATCTTGCCTTCTCTTAATACACCACATGTCTTCCTGGTAGCCAGGGCCTCTCAGAGGTCCCGAGAGCTGGGTCTCTTCCATTATTTTGAGGCTTCCAGCACAGTAATAAATGAAGAAATGCCAGAAGAATGTTACAATCAGCACAGTACATTTAAAATGTTTATATTTAGCCATTAAAGTTGTTCAATGAGTCCTTTCTCTTCAATCCTATCAGGGTATCTCTGTGATAACATCAAAAGTCTATATTTTAAATCCTGGGCCAATGGTCCTCCTGCTGCACTCCTCCAAGTGGCTCCGGGGAACCAGAGAAAGGCTCTGCGTGAAGCAGGCTGATGGAATGATAGTGGGAGGCGTGTGAAGGCAAGCTCTAGTGCCTTCAGTCCTTCCCCAGGGTTCGAGTTTTCCCCCAGGCCTGGCATTTGTATCTATAGGTCTCACCTGCAAAATGGGTTGAGTTTCAGCTCTATGCATGTGTCCTAGAACATCAAATGGAGAAAATTTCACCTTTCCAATCATCCTCCCCTGGCCCCGTCAGGGCATTTAAGGTCAAACGGGCTTTCAGTACACACTGTGTCAGCCCAGCCCAACAGTGCCTCCCCCCATGTTCAAAGAGAATTGGGGTTAAATGTATCGTCGGTACAGTTTCATAGACTGTAAAATGTCCAACCATTTGACTTCTTAAGTAGGAAATGTTCACCCCAAGAAAAAGTTGCAAAGGGGCATAAAATATTAAAACTTGCATCTATTTCACTTTATAAAAGGGAAATGGATTTCATCTTTAAGTTTTTGCACTTGGTGAAATTCTCATAAGTATCTGGAGAAGTTGATAGCCTTAGCCAATTATGAACACACTTCTGAAACGTTCTGAAGAGGTTTGTCCCTCTAGTCTCCCTCTTTTTAATATTATATCGAGAGTTTATGTCTAATCTAAAGCATTCTCATTATGACAGCACTACTAATCATTTGAATGAATACATTCATATAAACAAATACTACACTCCAAAGAGAATCAAATGCTAATGCACATTTTATTAGATAAAAAGACAGACAATATAATCATACTTGAATTTCAGGGAATCAAATGTAGTAAAACAAAGTTTACATCAGAGCCCAGGGCCGGGTTTAGGTTAGCCATACATGCCTTCATTTTTCCAAGTTTGGAAAGTTTGCTCGTTCGAGCTGAGGGCTACTTCACCAGACTAACAAAAAGGAAAATGTCTATCAGTTTTTTCTTTTGTTCTTTTCAGATCCTGTTCAAGTGCACACAGAACTAGCAGGTTCACCAGAAAAGCTATTGAGCATTTGCTGGAACACATTATGCAGGGTGAATTTCTTCTGGAATGTTGCCAAGGGTTTTTTATGCTTCTGTGGTAGGCATTTCTGGAACATTGTCATTTAGCCAAGCAAAGAACATTTGTTTAAAGGATAGAAAGTGTTTAAAAATTCTTGTTTGTTTAAAAGCAAGTTAAATAGCAATATGAGTTGAGGGTAGGGCAGGGAAAAGCACTTATTTCTCTAAGTGATCTGATTAGGTCATTTAATTTGGGGGGGGGTGTTAACAGAGTCATAGTTTCTCCTAAAATAATTATATATTAATACTGTTTTCTAGAAAGTGTCTGCCAGTGCCTACTTTTCTTTGATGTGATTAGCTGTTGTTTTCAAAACTGAAAATTTACTTTAGAGATTTCTCACGTGTTTGTGTATATAGGAGCTACTAGTAATGGCTAAAAAAATTGGAAGTGCAGAGAACATGCTAAATTAGGATTTCTTTTTTCACTTATAATTCCAGAACTACATCAAAAAAATAACATAAAAAAGGAAAACGTGAAAAGATCTCTAAATTAGAGGAGATAATATTTTTAAAGTATTGCAAATTGGAGTATAAATCCCAAGTTCAAATTTTTTTTTTTTATGTTGGGGGTAGGAGTTTATTAATTTATTAATTTATTTTTGCTGTGTTGGGTCTTCGTTTCTGTGCAAGGGCTTTCTCTAGTTGTGGCAAGTAGGGGCCACTCTTCATCGCGGTGCGCGGGCCTCTCACTGTTGCGGCCCCTCTTGTTGCAGAGCACAGGCTCTAGACGCGCAGGCTCAGTAGTTGTGGCTCACGGGCTTAGTTGCTCCGCGGCATGTGGGATCTTCCCAGACCAGGGCTCGAACCCGTGTCCCCTGCATTAGCAGGCAGATTCTCAACCACTGCACCACCAGGGAAGCCCCCAAGTTCAAATTTTGACATGTTAAAAAATACAATACATAAACACTTTCCGAGAAATTCCTCTCTAATGAGTAGTAAAATCTGATCCCAAATCACTTCACTTTAAGAAATTTCATTAATACCAATGTCTGCATCATACTTTCTGTAATACACAGTGATATATATAAAGGCTCTTATTAAATGTGGCAAGGAAAAATCCTAAGTATAAAAATTTGAATTTTGTCTCTGCCATTCACTGGCTGTTTGATCTTGGGTAAGTTACTTAGCTTCTCTGAGCTTCAGTATCCTCATCAGTAAGATAGGAGTAGTAATACCTATCTCATGGGACTGTTGTAAGGATCAGAGATGTTTGTAAGGAATCTCAACAGAGCCTAGCATTTTGTAAAGGCTTAAAAAATATTCATTTTTAAATGAGATAATATTAAAAAATATATATATTCATCATTCATTCATCAATATTCATTCCTTTCTCATCTTTCCCAATCCATTCCACCAGTATAAGTCAATCTGGAGATTAAAATAGGCAAAACTGTGATCTAAGTTAGAACTGTGTTGTTTTAGTGTTAGGATATTCCTGGCTGCTTCATTTTACACTTGGACTTTAAATATACAAGTTTCTATAAACATTCTTTAAACAAAGTTAAACTGTTTTTATTTTGATGAAGCTAGGACTGAGTCTGATATAATGCTTGGAGAACTAAATGACATGCAGGAGAATTTTGTTTCTGTAGGGCTGACCCTATCATGAAAATGTACTCAGTGAAAAGTAAATATGGTGCTACCTTCTCCTACTCAGTATTTAAATTAACTCTTAAAGAAAAATATGACAATTCTCCTTTTATATATATTCAAGTTCGGGTTATGATCTTATACTTGGCTCCCTTCAATTGAGTTTTGTTATGTACTTGGCATGTTCCCAGAACCAAACCTCCCATCTGTAACCTGCACCTACAATTCACAGTATTCAGCCCAGAGAGCTCTGCACTTCCGGGCCACTCAGGTACCTGCAAGCTTGGGCTATGGGCTTTCACACCAGTTTCTTGGCCAGTTTAGACACTGCAAACATTTGGGCGTTCCAGTTTCTGCAGTTTTGCTTTGGTTCTTTAAAAACAGCTCTTCCCCCACCCCTGGCACATCACCATTCTCCAAGGCATTCATTGTGAGATGGGAAGGCTGGTGTCTGTCATTTGCATTCCAGATTGAAATGAACAGAATCTAGACTTTCTCTCTCTCTCTCTCTTTCTTTGGTGCCATGACAAACAAAGGAAGATATGAGATGTGTTTATTTTTTTGTAAAATGCAGAAGTATCATTTCCAGGAGATGTTGAGCTTTCCTCATTTGCTTTGGACTGTTTGCATAAACTATAGCCCCATGCTTTTTTAAATGAACATTTTTAAAAATTAATTAATTAATTAATTAATTAATTTGGCTGTGTTGGGTCTTAGTTGTGGCACGCAGGATCTTCGTTGTGGCATGCGGGGGCTTTCATTGCGGCAAGCGGACTCTTGGTTGCAACGTGTGGGCTTCTTTCTAGTTGTGGCACATGGGCTCCAGAGTGTGGGGCTCAGTAGTTGCAGCACACAGGCTTAGTTGCATGTGGGATCTTAGTGCTCTGACCAGGGATCGAACCCGTGTCCCCTGCGCTGAAAGGCAGATTCTCAACCACTGGATCACCAGGGAAGTCCCCATAGCCCCAGTTTTTAATAGATACGTGGAAAGTATGAATTTGATGGAGATGTTGAGAGGAGAAGATGGTGATGTGGGAAAACTACTTCTTTCTCCTTTGCCATGAGGCATTTAATTCCTGGAAAGAACATATATAATGGCAAATAAAACGTCTTGGTCTTTGGGGCCAGAATATCTGTTGTGAGTGTGTGTTATGAGTCTCGCAGAGGCTCGGTGCAGGTTTGTGCATTTACGGCTCTCACAGCCTTGGCTCCTGTGGTTCTTCCCCCTGCACAGCATATTCTTCCAAGGCAAAGCAGCTTGCTGTTAGACCAGGATCTTTGGATAAAGAACAGATATGATAAATTCATAACAATTTCCGATTTCTTTTACAAGAACCATTTAAAAAGAGAATGTTAGGAAAGAGTGGCACCAAAATGGCACCCTCCCTCAAATGGATTCTAGTCTGAGGGGTGGAGTTGGAGGCAGATGTGATATGACGTAAATGGGGGTTCTTAAATATTTAAAAATGTTCATTGGGAGGATAATACTGAGAATCTATGGGTCAATATAATGCTATTTAACATTATAAGTTTTGGTTAAGGTAAACCATTAAAATTTGGAGAGTTTACAGCTCAGGCATCAGCATTACTTCCCACTTTCCCTCTTCCCCCCACCATCTTCTTCCTCTCTTCTCAGCTTCTTCTTTGCAATGGGCAAGAAACTTGTCTTCTTCAAGATGCTTGTGACGTAGTAAAGGAGACCTCTAGGCAAAAAAATGCAGATAGGCCAGAGTGAAAAGGGCTATAGAGAAAAGGATATGTACCTGCCACAAAGGGAATTCAGAAGCATCAATCCAGAAGGGCTTCACGGAGGAGGTGTCTTGCAGATGCCTAGACAAACAGGAAGTGAGGAGCTAGTGGTGGCGATGGGATCCTGTGGAACTAGCACAGACAAAGGGCAAAGGCATATGAACCCTAATAATAGTAAGAGTGCCTAGTACTTGTTGAGAGTTTATTGTGTGCAGCTCCCTGCCAACTATTTTTCATGGATTATCTCATTGAATTCTCACATGAAAGTTTTGGGGCAGATTTTATCCCTATTTTAATCAAGAGAAAATTGAAGCAGAGCAAGGTTATGCTGCTTGCCCACAGCTGCACGCTAGAGAGTGGGAGAGCCAGGATCTGAACCCCAGAGCCCAGGTTCTTAACCTCTTCAGCAAGGGTCTGCTGTTTGGGGACTACTGAGCGGCTCGATAGAGCTAGAACCCAGTCTGTTTCTTGAAGGTGTGGTGGGAGATTGTTTCACTTTTATCTGGGGAGTGATATGTTTCCTAATGAAAAATCTGGTCAGAATTTACAGATGGTTTTTTTTGGGGGGTGGGGTGGGAGATGGGAGGTGAGGAGTGGGAGTGTGTAGTGAAATTTCAGTTTTTAAAATTAATTAATTTTTATTCTTTTGCTTGTATTTGTATGGAAGCAAACATTTCCTTAAAATTTCCTTAATTTTTCTTCTAGGCATATGTATTTGTGAAAGGTAACCTGTAGACAGCCTGGACATGGGGTGGGGTGCTGGAGGTGATGGTAGAGGTGTAGAGGGGAGCTGGGGTGTAGCACACTTGGGGGCAAGAGAATAATGAGGAGACTCCTGCCATCTCAGGTAAGAGATACTGATGATGATGATGAAGATGATAGTTACTGTTTAACTGTGTCCTTACCATGTGCCACCATATCCTTATTTAATCTTCACAGTTGCCCCATGAGATAAATAGTCATACTCTCAATGTACAAATGAAGGGACTGAGGCTCTCAGAGGTTAAATAACTTGACTAACGTCACACTGAAGGTAAGAAGCAGAGCCGGAACACGGATAAGGGTCTGTCTGATTTCAGACTCTTAACCCTTAAGCTGACAGCATGCTATGGTAAGTGAGGTAGGCGTACTTAGGGAAGCGTAGGGCTCCTGAAGTGTCATCCAAGTGTGGAGATGTCTAGGAAATAATAGAAATATATACATTTGGAAACTTGGAAGCTGACAGGTGACAGAGTCCGGGGGAGTGAATGTGTGTACAGGAAAATGTTGGGTGAGGATGGTGTCCTGGGAACCACTCCATGGAGGGAGACAAGATGGAACGTGAAAGACCTTTAGAAGAGGAGATGGGGAATGAAGACCCTACCCCTGGGCTCTGTGACTCACCCACTGGGTGGTTGTAGACAAGACCCTTACTTGGCATCTCAACCCCAGCACCTGTGAAAATGAAGAAAAGAACCCACTTCCCCATCATCAGTGAGGTGCATAAACATGCTTTAAGAACTCCAAAATTCTTTACGACAGAATGTGTATGAAGGCAAGAAGGGAGCAGTGGAGGCTCTGAGCCCAACAAGTGGGCTGAGGATGCTGGGGGAGCAGAGCTGTGCACTTTTAAGTAGGACAAGGGGAAGTTACTGAGATGTGCCTGCGGGCTGGGTTTGGATGGAAACTCTGGAAGAAAAAACTCCCTAAGGAAGTTTCAATAGTAGGACGAGAGAGAGGAACAGGAAGAGAGAAACTCTGAAGAATGTAAGTGAAGAGGCTGGTGCCACAGGAGGAACCTGGTCTGGATTGTAAAGTGGGGATTCCTGCCGCATCTCTGACCCTAACAGGCTCTTTGCCCTTTAGCACGTTGGCCTCCACTTTCTGGGCTTCTGTAAAAATGATTCGTTTGGTTAGCATAGATGGACCAAACCAGCCCAAATTGTGAGTAACGAGTACCACTGTATCTTACCCCTGGTCTCTGGCTCTGTGACACTGTGTTGAGAAGGTGGGTGAGGCCAAGAGAACAGAAGTCAGGGTTGATGAGTGAAATCTGCTGATGGTGTGTAATGAGGGTGGTGCTTCATCCAGGCCCCTGACCCAGCCCCAAGCAAACAGGAGACTCACAGTCCAGGACACTGAGAAGGGTCCGAGGAGCGCCCTCTCTGGAATTCTGGGGACAAGGTAATTACCCGTGAGATGTCAGCCTTGTGGCCTTGCCCCTATGGGGTGGACCTGGCTCCTTGGGAAAAGTCTCTGCTTTGTGAGGAGACTGAAAGAGGGCGTGCTGGGAGTGGCCAGATTCTTCTGAAAGGTGACTCCTGGGGTCTGGGCCAAGAAAGGTTTATGAACAGGAAAGGGGATTCACAGCAGGGCATACTTGAGAGGAATTGTTTAAGGCTTTAAACCCTTGCCAAGGCAAGTAACATGAGCCGGGACCTATAAGTTACTTTGGATCGATCTATCTATCATCTGTCTATCTATCTATCATCTATCCTGTGTAACCTGAAAATCCCCAGCAGCATTTGTGTTTTTGAACTCCCAGAGTGTGCCTCATGGGGAGGATGGAGTGGGGGAAGGGATTCCGCTGGGGACAGACAAAAGTGGAGATGCACTAGCTTTGAAGACCGAATTTCCTCCGTTTTTATGCCTGGGGTGTAACCAGAGACCAGTGTCAACAAGGAATCTGGCTCAGGAACGCTTTTGTTTGCAGCTCTCCTTGGGGCGTGACTTGCTTTTATCAGAGGTCAATGAATTGTAAATTGTGTAATTTCAGGTTCTGCTGAACGAGGGTAGGGGGGACTTTTGAGGGGGGTGGATGGTGGCACTCAGGCATCTAGGAAACTCTTGGTGTCTGTCTGTGAGTCCAGACCTGGCCGCGTGGGACTTCACAGGGGAGAAGAAAATATACGTGGATTAGGGTGTTTACGTCTGAATTTGCTATAGCAAATGGATCTGTGTCAAATCTCCAAAACAAGTTAATATCCTATGTTCAGACCAGCAAAAGCAATAAAACCAAAAAAAAAAAAAAACCCAAAAAAAAGCAATAAAACCAGTTTTTGGTATGCTTGATTACACTTTTCTGGTTAAAACTATTTGTTGTGACCTACAAAGGTATATACCCTATGCTGTGGGGAAGGGTACCAAACGGGGAGCTTCCAAAAGTCTTAGTCATTTGTTTTTAAACAATTTTTTGACTTCTATTTTTTATTTTAAATTTTTAAATGGAAGTATAGTTGACGTATAATATATTAGTTTCAGGTGTGCAACATAGTGATTTGACATTTATATACATTAGAAATTGATCACCAGGATGAGTCTAGTAACCATCAGTCACCATACAATATTATTACAATATTATTGACTATATTCTCTGGGCTATATATTATACCCCCATGACTTGTTTATTTTATAACTGGAAGTTTGTACCTCTGGATCTCTTTCACCTATTTCGATGTACCTTTCCCTCTAGCGACCACCAGTTTCTCTGTATCTATGAGTCTGTATCTGTTTTGCTTGTTTTGTTTTTTAGATTCCACATACAAGTGAAATCATGCAATATTTGTCTTTCTCTGTCTGATTTATTTCACTTAGCACAATACCCTCTAGGTCCATCCATGTTGTTGCAAACAGCAAGATTTCATTCTTTTTTATGGCTCAGTAATATCCCATTGTGTACATAGGTCTTAAGCATTTTTTATCTACATTTCCCCTCCTATACCCTAGGATTTACAAAAGACTTGCTATTTATTCATGCACTCAACAAAAATCTATTGAGGATTTATCTTATTGCAGCCACTGTTCTAGGGGCTGAGGACAAAGAAATCAAACAAGCTATTGCTCTCCCAGAACCTACAATCTACTGGGGTGGGCCAGACAATAAAATTAATGTGTTGTATAATCTACCAACTAGTGAGACCTGCTAGGAAGAGAAATATAGAGGGTTCTAGGAGATGGAAAGGAGTAGTATCTCTGAGGAAGTAGAGTTGGAGCAGAAGTGAGGGAGTGAGCCCTGAGGCTGACTGAAGGAAGCAAGTCCAAGACAAAAGGGGCGGGGCTTCCCTGGTGGAGCAGTGGTTGAGAATCTGCCTGCTAATGCAGGGGACACGGGTTCGAGCCCTGGTCTGGGAAGATCCCACATGCTGCGGAGCAACTAGGCCCGTGAGCCACAACTACTGAGCCTGCGGGTCTGGAGCCTGTGCTCCGCAACAAGAGAGGCCGCGATAGTGAGAGGCCCGCGCACCGTGATGAAGAGTGGCCCCCAGTTGCCACAACTAGAGAAAGCCCTCGCACAGAAACGAAGACCCAACACAGCCAAAACTAAATAAATAAATTAAAAAAAAAAAAAAAAGAAAGAAAAGGGGTGTCCAGAGAGGGCTCAGGGAAAACGGTAGGCAGTGAGGTCAGAGGGAATCCGGAAGCAGAGGCGGTGCAGACCTTGTGGGGCTTTGTGGGTCACCACAAGGACTTTGGATTTTACCCTGAAGGAGGTGGGAAGCTTGTGGAGGGTTTTCAGTAGAAGTGGGACAGGATCCTTCTGGCTGCTGCTTTTAAAATAAATTGAATAGGGCAAAAATGGAAGTATGAAAACAGGATTCGATAATCTAAGCAAGAGATGATGGTAACTTAGACTAAGGATTTACCAGATTCTAAATTTTTTGAAGGAATAACTGGCAAGATTTTCTGATGAAGGGAATGTGAGTCTGGAAAGAAAGAAGCAAAGATGAGTCAAGGTCTTGGGTCGGAGCAGCTGGAGGAATAGACCTGTTGTTTACTAAGATGGGGAAACCTGTTGGAGGTACAGGTTTGGAGATAGGGGAGCCAGAATTTGGCTTTGGAATTAAGTCTGTCAGATGCCTAGTAGAGAAGTCTAATAGACTGTTGGATACATGAGCCTGGAGTTCAGGGGGGAGGATAGGGTTAGAAGTATAAATTGGAGAGTGGGAAGCACATAAAAAAATTGAAACTATGGATGGAATAAGGTCACCTAGGAAGAGAGAGTATAGGTGGAACAGAAAGCAACCTGGGGCTGAGCCTTGGGAACCCCAGCATTAGTGGTTGGGGATATGAGAAGAACCAGCCAAGGTGATGAGGAACCAGTGAGACAGGAAGAAAGAGGAAAGTCCCAGAGAACAAGGGGAGAAGCTATTTCAAGAAGGGCGTATCCAATTGGGTCAGATGCTGCTGAGAAATGAAGTACAAAGAGGACTTAAAATTAGTCATTGACTTTGGAACATGGAAGTCATTGATGAGTTTCACAAAAGCAGTTTTAGTGGAATTGTGGGGATGAAAACCTAATTTGGAGTAGTTTCAAAACAGAGTGGAAAAAGAGTAAGTGGAGATAGTGGAGATGTAGATAATTTTTTCAAGAAATTAGGTATAAAGAGAAGCAAAAAAACATGGCAGTCTCTAATATGGCCCCGTAACGTGTTAGGAGCTGTTTTTCAAACAGAAGTTCATTCTCTTCTCAAGAAGGTGGCTCCAGAGGGACCGTAGGAGTCTATCCTATGGCTCTCCTATTGGGGCTTGCCAAGGACTCTACACAGCATCCCTGTCCATCACAGATACCTCTGGCACTGTTGGATCTGCTGGATCATATGAACCAAGGGCACCTTGCATGGCAGCCTGGATCTACTGCAGAGCCCTCTCTTGTTCTGGGCCCCATTCAAAACCATGAATGTCTTAAATCACCCAGTACATATGTTGGAGCAGTATTCCCTACTATAGGTTATGTTTATCCAAAACCCAAAGGGGCTTACCAAGCATTGGATTTCTTTCTTTGTAGTAGTAAGCCCAAAGTGTAATAACTTGTTCTTTATCTGGGAGGGGATATCCTGACATGCATTAGATCATTGAATCCCTGAAAACTTCACTAGTGTGGGAGACATTGCAGGATCCTTTCTCAAGGGAACCCAGGTTTGGGGTCTGAGAACTGACTCAGATCTGGAGATTATGGGCACATCAACATTCTCCTTGATAGCTCTTGACTTTTTTTTTTCTTGTTATAAAATCGTGTAATACCTTTATTGGCTGATCGTCTAACCCAGTCCCAGGAACACCACGGTCTATTAGCCATCATCAAAACCCTTGTGGGTAGAGGCACTCTGCTTGTCCCTCTGGGCTTGTTGTGGTTTATGTTCACCTTGACTCTGATGGTTAAGCACTGACCTCTGGCCTTTTTTATTCTGGAATCCCATCATTCCCACGGAGACTATGGAGCCCAGTTATATGGCAGAGTCACGTCTTCTCACCCTGGCCTACAGTGGACAGTCATCTCTAAGCTTCTCAGAGATGTAGTTGCCCCTGACTGACATACTCCTTATTGCCTAAAGCAGGGAAATGTCCTCTGAACCCTCCCAGGAAGCATAGATCTCACATAAATGTTGTTCGAACATTTCTGTCTCCCTGAGCATTCCGACCCCTTCTTCAATTTTCTGCCATTGTACTACAGCCTCTCCCTGTAACTTACTGTAAGGCATCGTGTCCAAGCTTCAAGGAGCCATTCAGAAATACAGTCATCCTAACTTTAAGGGGGTTCCCAAGCCAACAACCCCTCCCTCGCCTTTGTATTCTGCTCCCCTCCTTCCTCTCCTGTTTATCATCCTTGAACTCGCTCCCACATGTGTCCCCCCTAGTTCATGCCGGTACGTCTTAGCCAAGTCCTGCAGCTCTTTCTGAGGATAGGACATCTTCTTCCGGACCAGGCACTGTATTTCTTCACTTGGACTACCTTGAGACCTAACCCCAGTTATTCAACCAAAAGTAAAGAATGGAGGCAGGGGCGGATCATGAGGAAGGCAACATCATTTTGTCATAGTCACTGTCAAGAATCTAGTCTCACCCAGATCTGGAGAATAAAATAGAAGCAACATTCAGGTAAACATCAGTCAACTAATGGAATATTTTTGGTGAAATAAAAGAAGCCAGGAAATATACCCTCAGGCTCCAGGCTTCTCCCTGCAGGATTGGGAAGAAGTTGGTGGTGGCGAAGTGTGGATGAGGCCGAAGGGGACTGGGAAGGAGATTCAGTGCACTCCGTTTGGAGAGTTTTCATAGATGGCGTGCAGTTCCAGATCTCTGATGCTTGCAAGCGAAATGACACCATAGACTCTTTCATTTGTCTATTCATTCATTCAGTATTTATTGGAAGCCTCTTATGCTAGTCACTCTGTTAGGTGCTTGGGTTCAAAGACAAGTACTACCCTGTCTTTATTTTTCAGAAATTCAGAGTGTAGTGGCAAGCGGACAGATATGCGACTTATTATTGGTCATCTTACATGTGCTAGAACAGAGGAACGTAAAGGGTGCTATGGGAGTCCAGACGAAATTACAAAAACACTCTTGCCTGTTGTGTGTGCACACAAAGGAGGAGTTATATAATGCCTTGTCTAGTTTCTTATCTCACCACACTTCCATTCCTTGTTCCTAGAGCCACTTGACCATTGCTGGTCAGGGTTAATTTAAAGAATCTTGGTTTGGTAGCTCAGAGGACTATGAAGCCAACCTTCCTTTCTGTTCTCAGCATCTGCATGTAGTTTCTTAATCTGTTTTTGTGACCCATCTCCTCTTGTCCCCCAATTCCATTGTCTTAAATATCTTTCCTACTCTTATACCTGTTGTACTCTCACAGATCCCCTGACTCCTTGCCTAAAGCCTAGACTTTTGGGCAAATCCTAGTTCCTTTTCTCTCTACCTGTCTTGGGAGAAGGGACAAGTATCTTAACAGGTGCACTAGTTAGCACTTTAATTTCAGCCTTATAACTATTTCCATTTTATAAATGAGGCCCAAGGAAGTTAAGGAATTTGCCCAATTCACACAGCTAGAAAAGTAAAAAGGCAAGATTTTGAATTCAGGTCCGACATTCAGAGTACTGACCCATACCTTAAAGGCTCCCAGATGACCAAGCATTTCTAAAACATTCAGTTGCAAAGCTTTTCTATTCAAAGTCTCACAGGAGCAGAGAAAAAGCACTAAAAGACTGTCTTGTACTTTTATAATCTCTTCAAACATCTTGTCCCCACTGCATACCCTCAGACTCATAAAGCACTTATATCCTTCCTCCAGGAAGTATATGCATTTCTAGTGAATATAAGCCTAGAGGTGGAATTCCTGGGTTATACAGAATGCACATATATATCCCTGCTTAGTAAATATCACCAAATAGTTGATCAAAGTGATCATGCCAGCTTATGTTTCTACCAACGGTGTACATGCTAATTATCCTCATCAACATTTGGTGTTGTCAGTCATTTGAATTTTAGCCATTCTAGTGAGTTTGTAGTAGAATCTCACTGAGGTATTAATTGCATTTATCTGATCATTAATGAGGTTGAGCATTTAATAAGTATAATGTAATAAGTATATAGATGGTTCCTGACTTATGATGGCTCAACTTAGGATTTTTCGACTTTACAAAGGTGTGAAAGTTGAAGGTTATTTTCTTCCAGCACTTTGAAGCTGTTATTCCATTGTCTTTTGGCTTCCAGTGTTGCTGTTGAGAAATTAGCTGTCAGTTTAATTATTGCTCCTGTGATGGCAGTCTGTATTCTCCCTCTGGCTGCTTTTAAGATATTTTCTTTGTTTATGGTCTTTAGCACTTTTACTTTAAAGTAACTAGGTTTGACTTTATTTTCAGTTTTGGATTTCTTGAATCTGTCAATTGATACATGTAATTAGTTTTGGAAAAGCCTCAGCTATTACCTCTTCAAGTCATATTTCTGTTCCATTATCTCTGTCTTCACCCTGCAGGACTTCAATTAAGCATACATAAAACTTTTCATTGGTTTTTTATGTCAGTGCCATGGTCTGAGAAAAGTGAAGTACAAAATTTGAGGGTAAGCATTTTGAAGACTTTATAGCAAATGACAAAGTAATTTTATGTCTTATGAATCTAATAAAAACTAGCACTTATATTTGGGTATGTCTATTTCTTATTTCACTGTTCTACTATTATTAAGTAAAGCCAATACTTAAGAACAAAGAAAGCTATAGAGCAGCTATAAAAAGCAAGCACAAAAACTCACAAAGAATAGTCATCTCAGGCCAATAAGTATAGGAACAAGCAGCTTTAACAGCTTTCGTAGACCCTAAGAACATGGCAGAGTCCACACAATGAGGATCATGAATTATCCAGAAAAGATCATATACTGTTTTTATTTCCTTTTTTTTAAAAGATAAAACATATAATGCACATTTTCTTGTCTTCTTTAACAATGTGTTGTTCTTAAGGAAGTTTTGGCAGTCTAGAAAGGTATTTTCTCTGGAGCAGTGGTTCTCAAACTACCATGCATCAGAATCACCTGGAGGGCTTACTAAACACAGATTGATGGACCCCACCTTCAGAATTTTTGATTCAGCGGTTTGCATTTTTAATAAATTCCCAGAGTGATACCAATGTTATTGGTCTGGGCACCACATTTTGAGGACCTCTGTTTTGGAGCATCCACGTCTCTGATAAATAGAGCATTGTAGTGCTAAAGAACCAGGAGTAGTAATATTTAGGCAGAATATGGAGTAAAATAAAATCCAAATGCTTTACTGTGATATTCAAGGCCCTGCATGATGTAGCCCCTGCACAATGTAGTCTATCTCACATTGTGTTTCTTTTTTTTGCATTGGCCTTCATTCTGGGCCTTAAAGACACCAAGCTCATTTCTGTCTCAAGGCTGCGCTTGCTGTTCCCTCTTGGTGGGGCTCTTCTCTCCCAGATTATGGCTCTCCCTGTGTCATCACTGAAGGCCTAGCTCCAAATGTTACCTTTTCAGAGAGGTGTTCTCTACTTAAAGAAGCCATTCTCTATTACACTTCCCACTCTCCTAGTTTATTCTCTTCATGTCACTTATCATGAGCTGAAATTGACATTTTATTTTCTTGTTGGAGAATTCCAATAAAGCAGACATCTTGTCTCTTAGGTTCTTTTTGCTATCTCCAGCCTGGAATGGGGCCTGATATGTTGTAGGTGCTCACTAGATAGTTGGTTAGAAACACCGATGTTTGGCATCGGGCTCTTACTTTATACCTTGTTTCTGAGGGGAAATGAAGGGCTCTGAAAAAGGAACATGGCAACCTGAGGAATATGAAACATGGCCCCTCCCTCACCTGCCTTACTACATGTTAAAGCTGCCAGGATTCTTCCTGGTTTATGATGCGAAGGAAAAGGGGTCTGTAGTTTCTCTGCCTCCACACTGTCTTCTACACCCTAGGTTGCCTTATAAGAAGACAAGATGGTGACTTGGGCAACACTTTTCACTCTCAGGGATTCCAGAGAGTTGCTAAATGGGTCACTTTTTCATACATCCGGAACACTCCTAGCTTGTATAAGTGATTCTCTGTAGGATGGCTGGCCTCTGTCAAGTTGTCTCCAACTACAGTGAGGGAAGGAGAGCTGCTTCTCTACCTCTATTGAGTGCCAGGTGGGCTCTGTCTGTGGGTGCTCCTCTCAGGTACCTCCAGCTGCTTGGAATCCCAGGTTAGGAATGGACCTGATCGATCCCGTTGGAGAAGATGTGGGCCACTAAGATGAACAGAGAAGCCGACCTGCTTACTCAGATATTTAAAGCTGTATTTGTTTTCCTCTCAGTGGTTTGCTCATTAAAAACTGAGTGCCTGTACCCATGCTGGCTGCAGAGAAGACCTGCACATTCTGTCTACAGACAATTGCTGGTGATCTGAGCTGACTCACCCCCATACCCTCCCTTCCCCATGGCTCTGCCCCTGGCGCCTGGTCTTGGAAGGTTGGCATTCTTGTTATAATCTCAGGCTGCTGCCCTGAGCCATAGGCAAAAGCAATAGGGCTTTCTTTAGGGAATTCAGGAGTGAGCCTCATGGGCTAGCCACTGATTTTTATTGCTGTTTGCATGAGGTTTGGGGGAGGGTTTTTCCCAAACAGGGAGAATTGAGAGTCCTTTCGGTTGGGGATGTTCTCTATCCCCATAGCACTAGGGTTGAAAATGTTTACACAGATACATTTCATATTTTATCTCTCCTTTAGATAGGCATGTAGAATATTCCAACTACACTAACTTCTTTCACTTCTGCCCTTTATCTGTGTTAAAGCCAGTTAAAGACACTGGTACTTGATTAGTGACTTTGGCATTGCTTGCACATCTTGTCGTGCTGGGAATGAACTGAAGATGGTTGTGACGAGAAGCAGAGGTTGTGGGTGGGAGGCTTTGGCAGGTCTCAGAGGAGCTGCCTTGAGGGTTTTGTTAAGCCAGCTCATCTGCTTCTAGAGCTTTCCGTGTTTATGTGGGAGTTCACACATCAACTTGTTAAGTACTTACTCTATACCAGGCACCCCTTCCAGTTAGGTGCTGGGGGTACCAAGACTAATAGAATTCTTTCTTTGCCTTCAAGGACCTCAAAATCTTATTGGGAGAGGGACCTGTCATGGTGACTTCAAGACGGCTATACATTCTTTTTATTCCTTCTCTTGAATTTGAGCTTGTCCTATCACTAGCTTTGACCAGTAGAATGTGGTGGAAGTAACTTCCAAGCTTGGGCCTTAAGGGATCTACAGCTTCGGCTTTTGCCACTTAAAATGCTTCTTCTTGGAAGACAGCCACCATGTAAGGAGCCAATCTACCCTAAGACCACCATGCTGTGAGGAAGCCCAAGCTAGCCACATGGAGCAAGAATGTGAGAGGAATGCTGAGGCACTACACATGTGAGTGGACCCTTCATGGGCCTTCCATTCAGTCCAGTGGCTAAATGAATGCAGCTGAGTGAATGACCTCAGCTGATGCCATATGGAGCAGAAGACCCACCCAACCAAGCTTAACCTAAATTCTTGACCCATAAAATTGTGAGCAAATAAAATGGCTGTTGTTTGAAGTCATTAAGTTTTGGGATATGTTGTAATGCAGCTCGAGATAATTAAAGCATACACATATATTCTTGATGGAGGTATGATTAGGACGTTATAGGAATATAGAAGAAGATACCTGTCACAGACTTAGAGAGAGAACTTATGATTACCAGGGGGAAAGGGTTGGGCAGGGGAGGATAGACTGGGAGTTTGGGATTAACATGTACACACTACTATATTTAAAATAGATAACCAACAAGGACCTACTGTAAGCACAGGGAACTCAGCTCAATATTCTGTAGTAACCTAAATGGGAAAAGAATTGATACTTGTATGGGTATAACTGAATCACTTTGCTGTACACCTGTAACTAACACATCATTGTTAATCAACTATACTCCGATATAAAATAAAAATTTTTAAAATATACAGTTGTGAGAAATAGTGAGAGATCCTGTGCACACTCCACCCAATTCCTTCAGTGGTTAAATCTTGCAAAACCGTAGTACAATATCACAACCAGAATATTAGCACTGAGGTAATCATGGTATAGAACTTTTCCATCACCACAAGGATTCCTTGCATTGCCCTTTTATACCCACACCCATTTCCCTTCCACCTCCACCCAACCCTTAACCCTTGGCACTGGTCAGTTTTATATTCTGTTATTTCAAGAATATTATGTAAATTACATTAACATTAAAATTAACATTATATAATAAATTAAAGTATTGATACTTAATCTTTTGAAAAAAAAAAAAAGAGGAAGATACCTGAGCCAGTGTGTGGTGATGAGAAGATGGTTATAGAATGCTTCCCAAAGAGGCTTGCTTGAGTAGAATCTTCTCTAAAGACTCAGATGTGAGCCAGGCTTGGGGGAGGTAAAGTTTGTCTAGATACAGGTGAATTGAGCAAATTAGCACAGAGGTGATTAACAGCATGGTAACATATGTGAGGGGACTTCAAGCAACTGTAAGATAAGGAGTAATGGACAGGTTGCAGAGATGTTCTTCTTCATCATCATAGTAATAGCAATAGATTACATTTCTTGAACACTTACTATGTGCCAGATACTAACCTATGGTTTTATATATATTAACTCATTTAATTCTCACAACAACCTGTATTATTATTCCCTTTTTACATCAGAAGAAAATGAAGGACAAGGAAATAAGTAACTTGCTCAAGGGCACATGGCTGGCAAGTACAGAGTAGAGATGTGAACGCAGACAAAGGTCTTGGAGAACTTTGTGTGCCTCCTTAAAGAGCTTGGGATTTGTTCCGTAGGTGATGGGAAGTGACCCAAAGGTTTTAAGTAAGGGAGTGACATGGTCATGTTGAAAGATTCTGTAGTCTTTGTAATTTCCCTGTCTTTCATTATTTTCTTTGCCTGTTACCTATTTCTCTACAGTGACTAGCAGTGAACTCTTTAAAATAAGCAGGGCCTGTGAGCTTATCTTTGAAGGCTACAAGGAAAGAGGGAGGAGTGGGGGACACGTGCTAGTCCACAGCTGGTCATGGGGATGGAGAGGAGGACAGAATGCCCAGGGAGAGAATGGGTGTGGCGGCCGCCAAGAGAGAAAAGTGGGCCATATCCTTGACCTCACGGCAGGATAAGAACAGCAGCATATGGGAGCCAGCCTGTTCTAAGACCTTTAGGCTGAGGCACTGATAGGCTCATGGGCTGTGCAGACAATCTGCCTTCCTCTCTTTCCTCCTCCCCATGGCCTTTCAGGTGATTAGCATCAAAATATTAAAAACAGCTGTTAGATTTCCAGTGGTGATTAGTAAAGAAGAGAGCATTTCACATCAATTCAGAAATGCTCATCTGGCCATGGCCATTGCTTTCTGAAGGAACCCCACCTCCACTGCCCCCGGGAGCCATTGAATAGCTTCTCCTGCACACACCACACTCACTTTCTCTCTGTCCCCTGCTCTGTTGACTGTGGATGGTAGGGCCGACTCAGTAGAGTCTTAATCTGTATGCAGACTCTTCACGTCCTCCTTAGATTTTGTGCAAGGAAGGAAGAGACGGAGTGTATAAGAAGAAAGAAATCTGGCTTAGGTTCTAGCAGAAGCTAGGAGATCCAGCCCTCAGACGTGGGTTGGCTGACGGTAGCTTTGTGTGATATGGACAAATGTCTGGAAGTCTCTAGGTCCCAAGGTCCTCGTCTGTAATATGAGGGTGTTGGTTGAAGACTAATCTCACCACAAATAATAAAAATAACCATAGCTGATGTTTACGGAGCAGGTACTAAAAGCCTGACCCCATGCTAAGCATTTTGTGCACCTTATTTATTTAATCCTCACCATAACCCGAGCTCAGTGAAGCTCACTGAAGCCTTTCCTGATCATCCTATCTAAAATTCCCTGTATTAATCATCTATTGCTGTGTTACAAATGACTTCAAATCTTAGTAGCTTAAAAAACCACAATAAAAATTATAGTCACATAGTTTTTGTGGGTCAGAATTCCAGAGCAGCTTGGCTGACTGGTTACGGCTTGGAGTCTTTTATGAGTTTGCTGGGGCTGCAGTCATCACTTTCAACATGGCAGGTAGACATTGGCTATTGGCAAGGTCAGCACTGGCTATTGGCAAGAGGCTCCTTTCATCACCACCTTGCCATAGTGCTATCCATGAGACCATTCGAATGTTCTCACAACACAGGAGCTGGCTTCCCCAAGAGTAAGTGATCCAAGAGAGAGCACGGTAGAACCTGCAATGTCTTTAATGACCTGTGCATGTATGTATACAAAGACGGGACCACTGGGAGGTGATGGTCATCAGGGGCCATCTTTGAAGCTGGCCGTCACCTTCCCACTAAATTTATATCATATTACTGTGTATTACCTTTAATAGCACTTCTCTGAAATTATCTCTTTTTGTTTACTTGAGACTCGTTTCCTCCCTGCTGGAATGTAAGTGTCCTGAGAGCAGGGATTTCATCTTTTAAAAATTAATTAATTAATGGCTGCGTTGGGTCTTCGTTTCTGCACGCGGGCTTTCTCTAGTTGCGGTGAGTGGGGCCTACTCTTCGATATGGTGCTCGGGCTTCTCATTGTGGTGGCTTTTCTTGTTGCGGAGCACGGGCTCTAGGTGCACAGGCTTCAGTAGCTGTGGGGTGCGAGCTCAGTAGTTGTGGTTCGCAGGCTCTAGAATGCAGGCTCAAGTAGTTGTGGTGCACGGGCTTAGTCCCTCATCTTTTTTTATTGCTGTATCCTTAGCACCTACAATAAGGTCAGGTGCATAGTTGATGCTTAGTACTGAGCATGGGGTAGGTACCATCATTATGCCAGTTTCAGATGCAGAAACAGAGGTTCAGAGAAGTTAACTAATTTGCCTGAAGCCACATAGATAGTAAGTGTTGGAGCTGGGATAGCAACTTGTATGTAGGAACTGATAACAATCTACATAGACAGCATTCAATGAATAATTGAATAATTATAATCAAACTGGATAATTCCAGTGCTGTCATTATGTGAGTGAAATTATCTGTGGAGTAGAGAGCAGGACAGCATGAAGGAGGAGGGCTGGGAGAATTCCTGAATAATAGCGAAAAACTAGGAGGAAGTATGTATGTGTCTATATAAATGGATATGTGTACATGGTTGAGAAGGTTGTGAGAGATAAATAGAGATATATATAGAGATAGGTAGATAGGTAGGTAGAGGATGTGTGGGTATGGTAGTTGGATCGTTAAAGAGGAGATAATGTACTCAAAGCAGCTGTTATGACACAGACCTAGAGATAATACTTTGACCTTAGTCTTATTTTGCCTCAAAATTCTTTGAAAAATTTGTCTCCAAGAAACATCAAAATTAGTCATTTTTCCTTTAAAAATCCCACAAGCAATTTAAGTTATTATGTGACTTACAAGCATATTGCCAAACTGTACATGGATTGCTAACTTGATTGTGTTTGTGGGAATTATCCATTTTCTGGATTATTTGCCAGAAAAAGAAAAGTACTGACTGTTGGCAACCCACTCTCCATTCTCCTTCCCAGACTCCTGAGGGAGGGGCCCTGGTATTCATCAAACAGACAATGCCCCACCCACCCCCTCTCTTGGCCTGGGAGATGGAAATTTGGGGAGAAATGGAGGGAAATGATTATAAGAGTCTCTCACTCTCCCTCCTCTGAAGCATTCTGGGTCCTGAGTTTGGGGTCAAGGGGTATCGTCTGTGTGGAGGAGTCTTTGGTCTTCGGGCAAGACTAGGGTGAGATTCAGAGGAAAGGCTACCGAAGTTGGTTGCTGAGGCTGGCTTTGATCTAGCCTTGAAGCCAAGGTGGTGTTTGTCCTTTAGTTTCTTCAATGCCCAATCCAGTTCACCACAGTAAGAAAGCAGACAGTGATTCTACGGGGGAGGCCCACTCAGGAAAAACAAAAGAGTTTGCGTTCAGCTTGAACGTATCCTCAGGAACCTGTGGGTAGCTGTAATTAGTTGGAGCAAAACCAGACCTGGTGGAAAGATTGAAATAAGCTTCCCCTCAAATTACTGAGTTTGTGTTCATGAGTTGTAGCAAGACAGAGACTCCGTAGTCTTGTGTGAAGGAGGATGGTATTCTCCCTGAGCTTTCCACTTAGACTAGCCAGTTGGTTTATTCAAGGCAGATACTAGGAGGGCCCACCTTTCCTTTTCCATGACTCCCTTATGAGGGAGTTGCAGTACAGTGGTTAGAGCAAAGGCCTTAGAGTTTGCTTTAGTTTGTGCCTTGGGCTCTGCCACTTACTATGTGACCTTAGTCAAACTACTTAACTTCTCTGGGCCTCCATTTTCTCAAATGTAAAAGGGATAATAACTGCTCTTACTTCATAGAATAGTTGTAAAGATGAAATTGGGATGATACATATAAAGCTCTTGTAACAGTACGTTGCATTCAAGAATTCATTTAACAAACATATGTGGACCAATATACATTGCTATGTGCCAGGTGCAGGAGAATGGTGACAAAGACCTGGTTCTGGCCCCCAGTGAAATTGATATTCCAGTATGTATGGAGGGTGGCAGCCCGAATAATGTCCCCCCAAATATGTCCACGTTTGAATCCCTGGAACCGGTGAATATGTTAGGTTACGTGGCAAGGGGGAATTAAGGCTGCAGATGGAATTGAGGTTGCTAATAAAATGGCTTTAAAATATTATGGATTATCCAGGTGGGCCCAATGTAATAACAAAAGTCCTTAAAATTTGGAAGAAGGCAGAAGAATGAGTGTCAGAGTGATGCCATGTGAGCAGGACCTGACCCGCCATTGCTGACTTTGGAGATGGAAGGGGGACAAATGCCAAGGAATGCAATGGCTGCTGTAAGACAACAAAAGCAAGGAAACGAATTCTCCAGTAGGAGCACAGCCCTGCTGATATCTTTATTGTAGCCCATTGAGGCCCATTTCAGATTTTCGACCTCTGGTACTCTAAGATAATAAATTTGCCTTGTTCAAGGCACCACGTTTGTGGTAATTTGTTACAACAGCAGTAGGAAACTAATAGTAATACAGACAAGAAATACATCAACAAGTGAATATATAATGTAATTGCAGGTGATGATAAGAAAATTAAACAGGTTAAAGGGATAGAGGGTGATGGAGGTGGGGCCTCTTTTAGATGGTCAGGGAAGGCATCTTTGGAGAGAGAAAATTTGAGAAGAGGCTTAAATGAAATGAGAGGACAAGCCATGGATCTGCACTCCAGGTAGTGGGAATAGAGCCTACAAAGGCCTTAAGGAGAGAAGGATCTCGAATTGTTGAAGAAGGATCAGTGTGGCTGAGGCATAGGGGCAAGTGGGAAAGCAGTAGGAGATATCAGACAAGGCAGAAGTCAGATCCTACAAGCCCTTGGAGTTTTGATTTTATGGTAAGAAGTTCAGATTTTATCCCCCGTGCGACAGGAAACTACTGGAGAGGAATTACTGGAGGGGGTGATATGAAATAATTTACATTTTACAAAGCTCACTGTGTGGGGAATAAACTGGAAGGAGTTAAAGAATGGAGGTAAGAAGCTAAATGAGGGGCTTCCCTGGTGGCGCAGTGGTTGAGAGTCCGCCTGCCCATGCCGGGGACGCGGGTTCGTGCCCCGGTCGGGGAAGATCCCACATGCCGTGGAGGGGCTGGGCCCGTGAGCCATGGCCTCTGAGCCTGCGAGTCCGGAGCCTGTGCTCTGCAACGCGAGAGGCCACAACAGTGAGAGGCCTGCCTACCGCAAAAAAAAAAAAAGGAAGAAGAAGAAGAAGCTAAATGAGGAGGATGCTATGGAAAACTATGGACTAGTCTCGGCTGGTGGTGACAGAAGTGGTGAGAAGGAGCTGGATTCTAGACGTATCTTGGTGGTTAGAACTGACTGGACTTTATGTTGGTTTGGATATGAGGTTTGAGGGAAGGAAACAAATCAAGGACACTTTCTAGCTTTGGGCTGGAGCATCTGGGTGGATGGACATGCCATTTACTTACACGAAGAAAACAGGAGAAGGACATGTTTGGAAGGTAAAAGTCCAGAATGTTCACCAAATCAATGCTTAAAGATTATTTTCAGTATCTGATGCCCCTGATACACTGGTCTATTGTTTTTTCCCATCCATATCTATGCTCATCATGTTTCCTCCATCTGAGGCTTCCTCCTCCACTCCATTGTCAAGGGTTCAATTCATATCAAGGCCCATATCCAATGTCACCTCTTTCCTACTTCTGCTATAGGAGAGATTGCTCTTCCTTTTGACTTCACCAAGGCTAGTATTTAAGTCTCTGTAACAGTTTGCTTTTGGACCTCATCTGTAAGTACCTTATCTTTCCTACTGGGTAGTAATCTCCTAGAAGGCAGGGATGTGCATTCCTTTTCTTGTATTCTCTGCTGCTTAGTGACTTGCATACAGGAGGGGCCCAGTAAATGATCACTGAATGGAATTGGATGTTGTGGAGAAGACTGTGTTGTGTAGGGGAGTTGAACTAGGTATTCTCTAAGGCTAGTTTCTGCTCTAAGATTTCATGATTCATTTGATTGCATGTTGGCTGTCCCCACTACTCAGAAGGTTTCTAAGTTGCCTAGTTCTGCATTTGATTAGGGAGTCCATGAAGAATGCAGTCTACCTTCAATGCCCTCCCAAGGGATTAGGAAGGAAATATTGGGTTTGTATATATATGCAAAGATGGTTTTCTGCTGCCATATATAAATGGTTTCAGATTCTGTGCACCCTTTCTTTCTTTTTTTTTTTTACACTGCAAAACCAAATATAGTTTTTAATATTATATACGACCAACCCCTTCAGCATCAGTTATTGCACTGATGAACACATACATACTTTATGGTTAACAAACAGAAGTATGGAATTTATATAATTTTTTTCCCTATAAACATACTGCTACTAAACCCTAGCCATGCATTTTTTTTTCGGTATGCGGGCCTCTCACTGTTGTGACCTCTCCCATTGCGGAGCACAGGCTCTGGACGTGCAGGCTCAGCGGCCATGGCTCACAGGACAGCCGCTCCGTGGCATGTGGGATCCTCCCAGACCGGGGCACAAACCTGTGTCCCCTGCATCGGCAGGCGGACCCTCAACCACTGCGCCACCAGGGAAGCCCCATGCACCCTTTCTTGATACTCCCTTCTTCTGCAGTTAATAGGGATAACCTTACAACAGGTCAAAAATAGGAAGTGAAGGTGGGATGCCAGTATTGTCTTCAGTTATTCCATTTCCACAACTGTGCAAGAGTCTCACATGAACTATATATTTAATGACTTAATTTTGACAGCACACATATGTATCCTTTCTAATACCAAGACAGATATATATTCAAAGATTGCTTAATGAAACATATGGTTAAGGGAAGTTGTTGTTCTTAGCAACAATCTGTAATTTTACTTTTATCCATGTATCAGTTAGCTTTTGCTAGAGGACAAATAATCCCACAACATAGTGGCTTAAAATAACAACCACTAATTTAATGCTTAGTTGTGTAGCTGGCAATTTGGGCTGGGATAGCTGAAAGGCTGGTCTGGGCTGGCTTGGCTGATCTTGGCTGAGGTCATTTATGTATCTGTGATCAGCTCGTGGGTTGTTGAGGGCTGGACCGTTTGATGGCTTAGTAGAGGTGGCTGGGAAAACTGAGTTACTCTCCACAGTGTTTCTCCTCCTCCATAGGCTAGCCTGGGCTTCTTTATGTGGTGGCAGCAGGATTCCATAAGTGAGAAGGCAATTATGCAAAGCCTCTTTAGGCCCAGGCTCTGAACTTTTCAACATTGTCCAAAGCAAGTCACAAGCCCAGCTCAGATTCAAGGAGTGGAGAAATTGCCTCCTGACAGAAGGAGAGGCCAAGCTGCATTTTGCATAGGCTGTAGATATCTGGGAGGGGTGAAGAACTATGGTCATTGTTGCAATCTGTCACCATCAGTTAGGGTGCTTTTGGCTTAAGTAACAGAAAATTCAACTCCAAGTTGCTTAAACAATAAGGGTACATTATCTCACAGAATAAGAAGTTTGGAGGAAAAGTGATTACAGGGTTATTTCATCTGCTTAGCAATGCCATCATGGACCTAGGTTTTTATTGTATTCAGCTTTCCACTGTGTGTTCCCAGCATGTTCGGTTTCTGTGTACATTTTAACAAGTTGTCCACGACAGTTTCAGCCTTTACTTATAGATGACAAAGTCCAGAGGAGAAAAATGGAATGGCTCTGTCTTGTGTCTCCTTTAGAAGTGAGGAAAACCTACCCAGAAGCCCTTGCAGCCTTCCTGTTTTGTCCCATTACATTATATGCCTGTGCCTGAGGATAAGTAGATTGAAAAGCTCTGCCTATCAACGTCATATTAGTAGCTTTTGGGTAGGAAGATGGGAATTAAAGGTGGTGAACTATGCATATATTTCCCTCAAGAAATACAGAGGCTTAGCAACATTGAATGTAGGGCAAGTAGTTCTACCCAGAAAGTGGCTTTGGGTTTATCGTTCTGGACATTCTTACCATTTTCGGTGATTCCTTTAATAACAACAACAACAACAGCAATCTATGGTAAACATCTGTGCAAACATAAAACTAATTCAATTAGTAGGAAGTTTTTTGCTCAAGAAAATTTCAAGTAAATTAAAACAAAAATTTAAAAAAAAACTCTTGTTAAGTGATTTTTTAAAAAAATGATTCTTATTTTGACTACTTATGTCTGCTTCTTGACACATGTAATACAAAATATATTTCTTTAAATCTTAGAGGCCACTGATGAAGCCTGAGTTTCACAGTCTTAAGCAGTCAAAGAGTAAAGGGATGAAAAAAACAGCCACCAGCTAGGAAACTTTAAAGATTTTGTTTACAGAGTACATTTGTCCTTAATTTAATTAAGTCACAACAATATCTATTAGTTCTCCTGTGTTTCACATTTGACCGGGAGTGACATATATGGCAAATGCAAGTATTGTTTTTCTAGAAAGTCTCAAGTAAAATATGCCTCTCCTTTAACTACGCTCCATAAATAAAATGTCTTGTAAAAAGGCCATCACCTTAGCAACTGTCAGCTGAATCAGCTTTATGAAGACAAAGTAAAACTACAAGTAAGCCTGCAGATAAGGCCTGGGTAATTTTTTTTTTACCATTAAAGAAAGTGAATTTTTTTAAAAAAGTGACTTCTGACCATACTTCGAGAAAGATTAAACTAAGTACATTTAAAGTAAGCACTTTTTAAAAAAAGAAGTTACCCCGAAAAGCAAGTTTGAAAATTGCATTGTTCTACAGTTTCCTTCCATTTATGATTTGTTTGACTATCTATTTTCTCTCTATGTTAAACTGCTTACACTTCAAAAGCTTTTCCTCTTTCTATAAGTAACGCTTTTAAAGTGAAATCAGCCAGCACGTTTAGTGAATCCCACACTCTGGGTTTCTTTTATAGTATTTTGATCCTTTGATAGGATTTTGTCAAGAGCATGCTTGTGGGTATAGGGTGTTTGGGGCTGTCAATCCTCTTGCCTACAACAACTTAAATATCTATGACAGGACTTTCAAAAGCAAACCACAATGATTTTAGAAAGGAATTAACAATTTGGGTAATTGGTCAATGATCAAATATTAATAATAAGAGTGTAAATCTAACATATGATTGACTTAATTTTTTTATTTCAGAGTCACGTATTGCAGGGGTGATGTAGTTCAGACACCAGGGTATGATGCTGGTTAGGAGAAAATCTTGGGTAAATTCCACCTTAGAATATTCTTTTCTAAGAACAAAAATCTAAGAAATATAAAATCATTTTTTGCACTCACCCCCAGTGTATATGCATGGAAGAAAGCCTGAGAGCACTGCCTCCAAACTGTGTTAACTATGATTACCTTGGAGGTGATTCCTGGTTGGGGGCAATTCCCCATTGCGTTGAGTTTTGGTAGAGTACCTTGCCCTAGTCGTCTGTGGAAGCTGAAAGGGGAAACCCTTCCTAGCTCCCTGCCTAGCAACCAGGGTGTGGTCATATGAACTGGGCTTGTACCTTGAAGCTTCCACCTGAAACTTCAAAACTTGGGTGTGTAACACAGGGCCTGGGGTAAGGTGAGGCAAGTGAGGCATATAGGGTGCTAGAGTGTAAAATTTAAGGAGGCATGCATTTTCAAAGTCCTGGAAGTACTGATTTGCATTTGTCTGACCCTGAGAGTATGTGCCTCCTTAAATTTGGTTCCCTAGGCTCTTGACTTGCATCCTCAATCCCAGCCATGGTTTGACATTTGGACAGTCAGCAAGCAGATCATCACAGTGGGAGTGGAGGTGATGATAGTGGAACAATGATGGGGGCGGTGCTAGTGACAGCAGAAATGATGATGGCGGCAGTGGCTGTGGTGCTTCTGACTCCATTGGTGTCATCTTGTACCTTGGGATGAGATTGGTACTGGATCCCATGGGAAGGAATACTGGTCCTCCTGCCTTTGGATTTGTCAGCTCCTTAATAATCCTTCCGACACATTACTTTTCTACTTAAATGAAGCAGCACTGGTTTCTGATGCTCGCAGCCGAGAACCCTGACTAATACAATGGGATAGTGAGCAATTTATATTTTGTCCTCCTTTATCCTTTTCTGTGTTTTCGTGATTCACATATTTATAACCACGTTACTTTTTCATGGAAGGCCAGATATTTTTACCAGCGTGTTCTGTCATCGAGTAGACCAAAGTGTGTAGGATGGGCTCCAGAGTGAGTTAATTCAGCATTTCAGTGATGTTAACATGAAGGACCTACATCCTCTTCCACTGTTCCATGGTTGATATTGGCTTTACCTTCGTGTTAGTGACGGCCTGGCTATAGCAATTCCAAGAATTACATGCAGAAATGACAAGGTCTAGAGGAAGAAGCGAAAGGGTCTCTTCTTATGGTACTTTCCCAGGAATGAGACACAATTTTCCAGAAGCCCCACTACTAATTTCACTCTCATTTTATTGGTCCAAATTGAACCACATGCCTAAGGACGGCCTAACTCCTGACAGGGCAATATTCGCCTGAGACCAATCAGACCCATTCCTGGAATTGAGGTTAGTTTCCCCTGAGGCACATGACACTGTAGAGGAAAGAAAAGTGACTGAATAAAATTAGAATTCTCTAAGGGAAGAAGAAAGACTGGAAGAAGGCTGGATAGTCAACTTGCAGTATCCATGATTTATTTTGGTTGCTTGTTGAATGCTTTGTTCACTTTTGGGTGGGTGTGTGGCTACAGTCTGAGTGTTAATGTGTATGTGTTACCTTAAGCAGCTGTTAATCCTGTCTGCTGAAACCAGTTTGAAAATGCTGACTAGATCATAGTAAAATGGTGTAGCCACTGTGGAAAATGGTATGGCAGTTCCTCAAAAAATTAAACAGAATCACCGTATGACCAAGTAATTCTACTTCTAGGTATTCAAAAGAATTGAATGCAGGGTCTCAAACAGAAATTTGCACACTCATGTTCATAGCAACATTATGCACAATAACCAAAAGGTAGAAGCAACCCAAGTGTCCACTGATAGATGAACAGTGAACAGAGAAACACAACGTGGTATGTACATACAGAGGGATATTACTCAGCCATAAAAAAGAAGGGAATTCTGACACACACTAAAACACGGGTGAACCTTGAAGATACCTTGAAGTGAAATAAGGACACAAAAGGACAAAGCCTGTATGATTCCACTTCTGTGAGGTACTTAGATAGTCAAATTCATAGAGACAGAAAGTAGAATGGTTGTTGCCTGGGGCTGGGGGAGGGGAAATGGGCAGTTACTGTTTGATAGACACAGGGTTTCAGTTTGGCAAGATGAAAAAAGTTCTGCACAGCAATGTGAATGTACTCAATGTCACTGAATTGTACACTTAAAAATGATAAATTTTATGTTGTATATATTTTACTACAATTTAAAAGAAAACATAAATTTTTTAAAAAAAGAAAAAAAGCCCATTGTGAGGGTTAATTTTACGTGTCAACGTGGCTAGGCTATGGCACACAAGTTGTTTTGTGTAACATTGGTCTAGATGTTGCTGTGAAGATATTTTTAAGATCAGATTAACATTTAAATTAGCAGCCTTTGGTTCTGTTTCTCTGGAGACTAATACATCAATTTTTTCATAAGCATTATATGGTATTTACAGAAATTTTATAATTAAACAAACACTCTCCTATCTCTGTGAATAGAGGATGTGGGACCCAAGGTTGTAAATCCCAGCAGCCCTGGACCCAATGCCCATGAAATGGGTGGAAGTCATATAGGAACAAAGGAGGAAGTGTATGGGTTGGGAAAACCCCACAGAGTTTTCCCCTTGGCTTGGAAGTCCCTTCCTGTCCACAGTCCTCTACTGTATTCTTTATGAAACTACTCAAAACAATAGCTGGTATGACAAGCACTCGAAAAATGTTAGCAACTTTTATTATTATTTTAGGGGAAGATGTGTCTTTCCCATTCATAATATTTCCTTCGATGTGGAGAAAGCTCCACTAGGGAAATAATCTGGCCTCTCCCTCCTCTCTCTACTCACAGATGGCTGAGTTTAGAAGAAGAAACAGAGTGTATTAGTCTCTCAGAATTGTTGTAACAAATTAGCACAAATCGAGTAGCTTAAAACAATAGAAGTTTATTCTTTTGCAGTTTTGGAGGCCAGAAGTCTAAAACCGAGGTGTGGACAGGTTTGGTTCCTTCTGGAGACTGAGGAACAGCCTGTGCAATGCCCCTCTCCCCGCTTCCGGTGGTCGCCCAAATCCTTGGTGGTCCTTGTCTTGTAGATGCATCGCTACAATCTCTGACCATCTGCTCTCTGTCTTCTGCCCTTTTCTTTTAAGGCCACTTGCCATTTGATTTAGGGACCAGCCTACCCCAGGATGATCTCATTTCAAGATCTTTAATTACATACGTGAAGAAGCTTTTTTCCAAGTAAGGTCATAGTCACAGATTCTGAGTGGACACGTCATTTGAGGTGGGGGGTGAGTGGGTAAGAAGTGGTCACCATTCAACCCGCCGCGCAGAGCATGTACATTTCAGCCTCCTCCTCTCCTCGTTTTGTGGGGGGGTGGTGGTGGTGAACCTGCCTGCTGAGAATATGTGTTCTGCTCTGATTCTCCTGTTGTAGGTTTTATAGGAGTCTTGCCCTCCATCAGAAAACCTGTGTGGTAATGCAATTCTGGTGACTGCATGGATAAATCTGTCTAATTCCGGGTTTAGAATTGGAAATCCACTTACCTGAAGTCAGACAGCCTTATTCTTCACTATCAACTTCATCAAGTAAAGGTGATAGCTTGGTCTCCCACCTACCCTATTCTTCTATTTCATGCTTCTATTCTATTCCAGTTTAGAACTCAGGAATAGAAGTAAGGTGCCCTTTATTCAGCTCCGTTGAAAATTCAATTAATATTTCTTAAGGCTCACATCAAATGTCAGCAACTTTCTAAATTCTTTCCTCACTCTCACAGGCAGAATTAGCCATCTTTTCGGGGCCTTTGCCCTCCTTCGCGTTATCTCCTGTGAGTACTTTTTCTGCTTGGGATTACAGTTGTTCACAGACTCGCTGTCTCCCATTTTGCATCCCCTGAAACCCATTCCACTGTGGTCTATGAACAAATGATTGGGGCAAGCAGGAACTATATTTTGACAACCCAGACATCCTCCTAAGAATACTACCGCACAGAATGCATAATTAGCCACCATGTATCCCATTATTCTGTCATGCTTTTGATTTCATTGTCATCTTTGTTTTCTTAGCTGTTATGGGTCATGAATAAGAAAGGAAATCTCACTTTTTACTGGAAGCAGGATCCAAAGGATCTTGTTTTTTTTTGTCAAACCAATTTATGGGCTTTACCTACTAAGTAAGGGTGGTCTTTTATACTGCTTTATGTATCTTATAGTTGTGTGGTTTTTTGTGTTTTTTTTACCTTTGAAATGTTGAGAAATACAAAAATGCATATGAAAGAACTTTTCAACACACACATCACCCCACCATCCAGAGTTCCTGTTAACTCATCTCTCCAGTTTATTCTCTCTCAATTTCAGAGCTGAGTGTATAATTAATTCACTAATAATACTATATAACTTATATGTACTAATTTTTATTTAACATTACATCAGTCAGCATTTTTCTTTGTCATCATATATTCTCCAAATCATGATCCTTTGGAAGGCTGTATAATATTCCTTCTTATAAATATAATTTTTTCAACTATTTTTTTCTTGTGGAGTATTCAAATAGTCTTAATTCTTATGTATTTAAAATAACTTTTCAAAATGTACTAACAAGTTATAATTGTTATAGCATTTTGTCTGACATTATTTGTAAAAAGTTGAACAGTTGAAATAGTCAAACTCAAGATGGCCAACAATGCACTAGGACATTGTTCTGCAGAGAAGTCAGTTGATGTGATCGCCAGGATGAACCACACCCTCTTGTGATGCAAGCTGCTGCAGACAGTGCTCTATGCATGGGTTGACATGATGTAAACCGGAGCCCTGCTTCCCTGGCTACAGTGGACTGAACAGAGAATTGATGCTTGAGCCAAAGGCAGTTGTACCTGGGATGTCCAGTAGCCAATGAGACTGGCTGATGCAAGAACTCCACCCAAGGTGGTCACTGTATCCTGAATGATGACTGGCCAATCAAACAAAGCCTCTTTCACACAATTTGAATTTGAGACCTATTGGGGGGACTAAGCCAAATGGTTGGGCAGAAATGGGCAGACACCCAGAGAGGAGTCTGGAAGTCCTGTCTACGCGGCAGTGGGAGCCACAACAAAACAGGAGCAATGGAGTAGAGAAAAGAAATACAGAAAGTATTTGGCGGTACAAGCAGAGGAAGCAGAGGCAGAGTGTAGCTGAGTCACCATATTGGCAGAGCAATAGAGAGGGAGCAACAGATGCCCGCTGCTGAAGCAATGTCAAGAAAAACAGGTGGCTGGAGGTATACTGTGTCCTGAGTGACATTCCCAGCTCCGTCAGGCAGCTGCTAAAACTGCTTCCTGCTCTTCCCCACTTCCTCATGTATCCTTACGACGCACCACATTCACCCAAGTCACCAGAGCACGTCTCTTTTCCTGGCAACCTGAAAGAGCCTCGTCAACAGCACGTAATATTCATATCTCTATTATGGCACGTATCAGGTGGCATTATGATGATTCGCTTTTAGGATGCTCCCTGACTAAACTCCTGAGGTCAAGGACCGTGTTCTACGCCTTTTTAAACATCCTCAGCAACTAGGACATACCTTATCACGTAGTGTGTACATACTAATTGTTTCATGAATGAATGACTGGTGAGGAGTATGAGTGTGCATGTGCCCCAAACAGCCTTCAAAACACAGGGAGCTCAATGAGAGAACATTTCTCTCAAGGAAGTACATTTCTGGTTTATTGTTTTGTCTGCTATTAAAAAAGGTATCAAACCTTTTAATCTCACAAATTTTATTCGAAACAATGGCTAGACAAATATTCTCCTTTAATTCTGTTGTAACTTAAAAACACATTTAAAAAAATATATAACATTTATCTAGTCTGCCTCATATCAGACATGACACTAAGCTCATAGTATATGTTATACTAAGCTGTATGGGGAGAAGGTACACAATAAGACAAAGCCCCAGCACTTTGGGGCTCTCAGTCTAGGAAAGGAAGCATGCCATCCACACCAAGAGAAATGAAACAGTGTAGAATGGCCACAGTGCTGCTACAAAGTGCTGAGGAACTACTTTGCTGAAATGTGGTTTTAGAATAGGCACTGGCAGGTTGAGTAGAGAAGGCTTAGCTCTTAAGGAGATAGCATCTTCTAAACAGTGGTTAATAGTACTCTCTACATTGTCAGCTTAATAGGACATGATCTCTAAATTTCAGATTTCCAAAGCTATTTGGAACATAATAGGTTGTGAGTGCCAGAATTTTTTTCCTGGTAACATTTATCCACTGTCTTAGGGCAAGGAGTTATTTTTCCTATTTCAAACGAGACAAGAAATCACTAATTAATTTTTCTGAAAAGAAACTTAGCAAAATAGTGCTTTGATACAACAGAGTTGCATCAGCTTCCTGCTGCTTTTTAACAAGCTGAATGAGTTCAGTCTGGCCATGTGGGGCTGCAGTATCACCACGCCTACCATTGTTGATAACCTGTCAGCAGTGAAGATGACACTTAAAATTGTGACTCAAATTGCAAAACGTTTATTTTACTGTGTTCAAACTTTGAACCACAGTTACTGAGATATCTGAGTTTTAAAAAAGTGATATTGAATGACTATCACCCAGAGGAACACAAATAAATGTTGGCAAGGATGTGGAGAAAAGGGAACCCTCCTGCGCTGTTGGTGGGAATGTAAATTGGTGCAGCCACTATAGAAAACAGTACGGAGGTTTCTCAAGAAACTAAAAATAGAACTCTAATATGATCCAGGAATTCCACTGCTGGGTACCTATCTGAAAAAAATGAAAACACTAATTTGAAAAGATACACACACCCTAATGTTCATGGCAGCATTATTTACAATTGCCAAGATATGGAAGCAGTCTAAGTGTTCATCAACAGATGAAGGGATAAAGAAGATGCGGTACATATATATATATATATATACACACAGACACACACACACAGACACACACACACACATACATATACACACACACACAATGGAATACTAATCAGCCATAAAAAAGAACAAAATAATGCCATTTGCAGTATCACGGATGGACTTGGAGGGCATTTATCTTTCTCTGTCTGACTTATAAATGAAATAAGTCCGACAGAGAAAGACGAATACTGTATGATATCACTGACATGTAGAATCCAAAAAATATAACAGACTAGTGAATATAACAAAAAAGGAGCAGACTCACAGATATAGAGAATAAACTAGTGGTTACCAGGAGGGGGAGGGAAGGGGCAATATAGGGGTAGGGGATTAAGGTACAAATTATTGGGTATAAAATAATCTACATGGATATAATGAACCACACAGGGAATATAGCCAATATTTTATAATAACTATAAATGGAGTATAACCTTTAAAAGTTATGAATCACTATGTTGTACACCTGTAACTTGTATAATATTATACAACTATACTTCAATAAAAATAAATAAAAAATAAATGAAAATCATATTGTTGAATTTCTCATCACATGCTGCAGATATATCTGAAAAACCTCTTCCCAGTGAACACTTAAGTTAGCAGAGGAGCCTCTTCACAGTTTAGGTAAGTAAACTTTGAAATGGAATTACGTATTACTCAAACTTACAGCCTGCTTTTAAACTTCGGCAAAAATTTAATTAAAGAGTATCCTAAGTGTTCCAGGTACACTGTTTGAAAAAGTTACTATTTGGAACTGCTCACCTATGTGAATCAGGATTTTCTCAATACCATGCAAATAAAATAAAATACAGAAGCAAACTAGATGTTAAGGCTGATATAAGCCTGCAATTGTTATTCCTTAACCCAACTTTAAAATGTTTGCATATTATTTGCAAATTAGAGTAGACTGTGTTATTTTAACCTGCCCAGCATCTTTCCTTCTTCTCCAGGTAATGACACCTCAGTTTTCCTCTGAGACCATCTGTCTCCCCTCCGAGTCCATGGAGACTCTGGGGGGACACAGGACCCACTGTGACCATTCAGTGTGTACCATGGTCCAGGGTGCAGTGACAGGGCCAGGGATGGGCATGTGAGTCAGGCCAGGCCACTGAGGCTTAGTTCTGAGATTGTGTTGGGTCCTGTTAGGAAGGAGATTGGAACTTGTGAATATGGTTATAAGCCTGGATCTGCCAGGGACTGCCACAGGGAGGAAGCTCATCTTGAGAATGGGGCAGCCACCATTCTCCGTGCCCCTCCATGGAGAGGGACACGGAGATGAGAAATGGACAGACAGCTTTGATGGTATTCCTTCAGCCCCTCAGTCAACTGATTCTGGAATCCCAGAAGCACTTCTGGATTTAGTCAATAAATCTTTCTCCTCCCTCACTTTTTTTTCTTCCCTGAGTTAGTTTGGATGGGGTTATCTGTCACTTGCACTAGAAAAAAAAATCTTGATTGATGTGCAAACGATTATATTTTTTCTCATTAGTTGATCTAAGAATAAGCAAATGTAGGAAATTCCCTGGCGGTCCAGTGGGTAGGACTCTGCGCCTTCACTGCCGAAGGCGCGGGTTGAAATCCTGGTCAGGGAACTAAGATCCCACAAGCCTCGCGGTGTGGAAAAAAAAAAAATTTCACTAATAAAACATCACGTCTCTTTGTTCTATGCATTCAAGTTCCTCCTAAGAATCACTTGACAATGTAAATATTTCAAATATAAAAATTAAAAATTAAATATAAATATATAAAATGCTTACAATTCCCTGCCTACAAAATAAGGTCAAGTGCATGTGTCACAAGTCATCACAGACCATTTGCAGTCTGTCCTGAGTTACCTTTCCAGCCTCAGGCCTTGAATTCCTTCCATGTCAGAATTCTAGCACTCTCTCCCCAGCTGCCTCTGCCCCTCAGCTCTTCTGCGACTTACTTAGCTTGTCTCCTCTGCTCAGAATACCACCCTTTTCTGGCTGTTGGTTTTTTCACTCATTCCTTATGGTTCCGCTAAATAGCACTTCCTCTGTAAAGTCTTCTAGACTCTTTCCACGTAGAGTTAATTACTCTTTCTTCTGCTTAGCCCTCATCACAGTCTGACCTGTATCATGGCTGGGGGCACATAACTGACTTCCTTCTAGTCTGGAGTCTCATGGGCTGGGTCTACTTCCTATTCATCTGTGGATGCGTCCTGCTTAAGCTCTGTCTGGCACCTAGTAGATGCTCAATGCATATTTGTCAAATAAAATTTCAATGCTGGGCCTCGGGGTAGGTTTTGCTCTTGTTTTCTCTCTTAGGTGCGACTGGCCCTTCTCATCTAGGGTGTAAAGGGAGCTGTATATACTTAGCAGTACTACTGTCAGCATTCACAATCACCAAACACCGTTAATGACCTAGGTTCCACCCATTCCTGGTCCAAGAGTGACTTTTATTGGCTCTATTTATTGGCCCAAACATGAACTCCTTGGTTTTAACGGGGCCTTGAGCCAAAGTTAGAAAAGCACAGATCAAAGAGCTCCAAGGGCATTCAGTGTTGGGGATGCTACCATTCTTCACCAAGTTTTATTTTGGCTGAGTGGTTTAGTATATTTTTCCTTGGTAATTTCCGTTTATCACAAGAATGGGAGATGTTTAACCAAGTAGTTTACAAGTATTTCAAAACACGTTCAGCTATCAGGAGGCTTGTTTCGTATCCAGACACGCTGGGCATGTCAACTTCTTTGGGCAACACTCTTGCCTCCTGTCACCTTCATTCTGCTGCTTAATTGACTTGCATGCTTTAGGCCATCTGACCTGGTAGTGACTTCCCATGTTGCTTTCCTGAATAACTAATGATAGATATTATACCTACAAGTATTAACCACTCCTGATTTAAGTTAGACTTGTTGCGCAACATGAAATGTTCTTAAGCTGGCCTTCTTTTCCTGATGGACTTTCTTGGGGATCGGGCATCTCACTCCACCACCTCCCTGTCAAGGAAGAATATTGCTGTGGACATTTTACCCTGTATCACAGGATACCCTCACACTTGGAAGAGAATGCAGAGCCCATTCTTTTAACTGGTGGGTTATTAATTGTGATGACCCAGTTCCTACTGCATGATGAGGAATGTTTTCTTCATGGAAACAGCCATGTGGAGGGGAGCGACAGATGCCAGGGTTGTTGTGTTGGCCCAGGGCCAGTTCAGAGGTAGCAGGACTAAACTCTTATCTTTGGGATTGAATTCCACTGGCTTGTCCTTGGGAGTAGGGACAAGGCAAGAGAGGTTGACAAGAGAGGTGATAAAGTCCTGTTCCCTTGGGTGTTCCTACTTTGTTGGACAATGCGGGCAAATTATAGGCTGCAGGACAGCATGCTGAGTTGTTAAAAAGAGACGGCTACTCTGATTTTCCAGTAGCCAATGCCATCTTCAACCCTTTTATTTTCAAATTGATCTTTTCTGTTGATTTTTTAATCTGTTGACAGCCCTCTCTGGGTTTACCCAATTGCCCTTTCCTACCAGTTGGGACCAGGGAAACATTACAGGAGTCACAAAATCAAAGGGGGAGAGTGTGTTTGGAGTGGATGTGTTGCTTTGCATGATTAAAGCCTGAAAAATTAAGAAAAAAATTTCCCTCCCGTTCTCTAGATCTTTTTTGTGTTGTTTGCCTGGAAATGTAGAATTACACATATTTTAGAATGTAGGATAAACTAATTAAGAAACTATGATCATAAATGACTACTCCGTGATCCCTGGAACCCAGTCAGAGACAGTCTGTTGCTAAGGGAAGGGCAGGAGCCTTGGAGTCTGCTGGACATGAGTTCAAATCCTATCGCTGGCTCCTACTAATGTGAATAGAAGGATTACTATGAACTTCAGAGAGAGAATATGTATCAAAATACCCAATTCCTAATAGTGTAGTTTATTATACAATTAGAGCATTTTTAAAAGTAAAATTAAGTATTCTTGAACCATTGGTAAGTATATATACCACGCAGAAGCAAACTGCTTGCTCTCCCCAGAGATTCTGCCATTTTTATAAGAGAACGGGGTGGTGGGCAGCCTCTCCTTTGCTTGCAGATTTCCTTTTGTTGCATTTTGATCTTGAGATTGGTGGATGTCTTCCTGTATCCTCAAAGGACTTATGGTTTGGTGGACACTGAGAGTAGCACCCACTTGTTCTTGCAGAGATGGGAAACAAGGGGCTTATTGGCCATCTCGCTCAAAAGGCCCTAGACAGAGAGAAGGAGAAAGAGGAAGTGAAGAGGTTTGGGACTTGGAAGGAGATCAGTACTCTCTGTATCTGCCTGGCAGAGTAAAAGCTTCTAAGTGCAGAAAACATAATGACTGCCTTTGTTGGCTGGAAGTTTGCTGGTGCCTCTGGTTTTCAAGTTTTTGCCTGCTTTATAGAGGCAGGCAGAAAGCATGAGATGCTAGATTCCCTTGAGTTCAGCGCTCTGTATTGCCGGGATATTGAAAAATCATTTTAATTTGTTGGAATGCAAATTCAAGAGGAAAATGTGGAATTGTTGCATAAATACATGATATTTTTAAGTCTAATAAGTCCAAAGCATTATAACTTTGTGAGAAAACCACACAATGTGAAATTTTAATGCTATTAACCTAGGAAAATCATTTTAATTACGTGCACTAAAAATATTGCAGACATTGGTCTTCCCCTCACCACATTTCCATTAAAAGTGGGAGAAGGTGAACAAAAGTTCTTCCCCCCGTTGAATGCATTGAAACATTTTAGTAGCGCCCTTTGTATGACTGATTCTCATATGGAGGTAAATGCATGGATTCTGCCTCGGTTTGAGTGCCAGCTCCACCTTTTATAAGCAAATCCTTTAACCTCTCAGTGATGTGATTTCTTGTAAAATGGGATTCTTGTAAGGATTAAATGAGTGAATATGTGAAGTGCTTGGCAAGTAAGCATTATATAAGTGTAATACTTTCTTCCTCTTCTTACAGACCAGTTTATCTTCACAAAATTTTTGTGAGGAAGACAGCGTAGGAGTTATTAATGTCCTTGTGGGGAATATAAAGTCCAGAATAACTGAGTACCTTCCCTGGGATCAAATATTTAGTAAGCTATAAAAGTGGGATTCAGATTCAAGCGTTCTGACTTTCCACTCTATTGCCCTTAACTTCTGGAAATTTTACACTTTTCATCTTCTCCTTAATGCTCGGGAGTGAATTAAGCACAACTACTGATTGAATATGTCTTCTTCAGATATATACTTATTAACTGAATAGAACAACTAAAAAGGAGGTATTGCCTAAAGCAATATTGGTAAACATTCTCTGATATAATAGCACAGACATTCAAGCATTTTATAGGAATTTTTTTCCCTTCGTGTAACCAAGTGTTTTATTATTATTATTTTTTTTAGATAAGATTGAATAAAGACAACGGATGCTCAAGCCATTACTATGGAGATTCAACAACCAAGCGTGAACAGGTCTGTATGTGTGATGATACGACACAAAAGCCACGTTACAAATGATACAGTCATTGAAATGAAGCATTTGCTCAATCCGAAAGTGTGATTTCAAGAGATCTATTTCCATACCTTTCGTCCACAGTGTAGCTATCTTTACTTTTAATCAAAACACTGAAGCCTGAATCACCCTGACAGGGCCTGAACAACAGCATCTATGACAGAGAACATTTCGGAAGAAATCCCTTCATTTTGTCCACATGTCTACTTCGAAGCTGTGGGAGTCGGAGAGGAGAAGAAGGAGGAGTTGATGGCTATATTGTTTCGTACAGTGTTACATTGTACAACAGTGGAGGGGGCAAGGAGAGGAAACTGACCGTAACCTGGAAGAGCAGAGATGAAGGAAAAGAGCTGCTTAGGGCACGGTGCTTGTCAGGAGTAGATAGAGTTGCTATGAGGAAGTTTGTTCTAGTCCTTTTAAGGTTTTAGAAAATATTTCTACGTTGATTTCGCAGAATTTTATTACTGAGAGGGATTTTAGAACTTATTTGCCACAACTTTTTCCACTTTTTTTTAGTCAGGTAGACAGTTGAGACCCAGAAGGGTCAGCAGTTCCTCCAACTTCACAAGTTGAGTGTAACCAAGTCGCGATTGGGTCTTTTGATTCCCTTTCTGATTCAGCAGTAGCTCATTGTGGGATCTTGAGCCTGATACATTGCTGGTACTCTGCAAATATTTGATGAAGGAAAGAATGAATTCCTGAATGACCCTGTCTCCCATACCTTTTGTTCGTGGACCATTTTTGTACCCCCAGATAAAGCCAAAAGAGATCGTCGTGTGCTTTGCAGTTGGGCACAGAGATGGAGAAAGCAAAGTTTCCAGTTCTGGAACAGAGACATCAGAAGAATGACCCCACTTCTTTTTAAATTTTCTCTTTGCCAAGGGGGGAATCATTCAGCAGAGATGTGTCTGCTGGGAGGGCCAGGTTCTGAAGTCAGCCACGAGAAGAAAATCACAGATAATCAAAACTTCCCTTGAAGTTTTCTTAGGGAGGTATCATGCCAAAGCCTGGTGGACTATTTCTCAGCCAGTTTTCCCTCCATCATTGGAGCAGACAGCTGTTTTCTTGTTTGAGTACCAGTGAAGCAGTTAGCTTACATTTTGAGGTCATGTATATGAAAAATGTGTATTTGAAGCAGAAGACTACACAGGGAAGGTCCGTAGGCATGGAGACAAACCTAGGGCAGAACAGATTTGTTGGTCCTGTCTCATGTTCACTCTGGGGCACCTGCTTTTTAAGACCAATACCCATTCCCTCTCTCTCTCTCTCTCTCTCTCTCTCTCTCTCGTATATTATCCAACTTACAAAAGTTTAATGTATGTTAGATTTCACTCCACTGTTCTACCTAGTACATTGGGAAAGCTGAACTAAATACTGACCCAGTATCTAGAATCAAAATCTACATTAAAGGTATTTACTTTATCTTGTGGAACTTCTTAGATAAAGATGAGAGGTCTAAACTCTATAATTAGATAATTTTATTGGCAGTGATATGAATTATTATTATTTTGCTGTGGAGGCTTAAAAAAGAGGAAGTTTTGGTATAGATATGCCTGGGAAAAGGAGAATATATTATATGATGACTGAATTTAGAGAAATTTAAATGCAAAAGGCAATCAGCCTCTGCCACTCTTGCCCTCTTTTCCCGTCTCTGCAAAAACAAAAACAAAATCCCTGGTTTACTCAGAGTCCCTCTTTTAAGACTTGATTCAGACATCCAAGCCTTCTATCCTCAATAGGCTGTTTGTTGCTTTTCCTGCATCTCTCTCCCTCTTTCTTCCCTTTCTTCCTACCCATCTCCACTCCCAATTCTCCATTCCCATTCTTTCTTATGCTGCAGCTTCACTGTGGACACAGACCACAGCGTCAGGGAGGCTTTTTTAAGAATTTCTTAAACTTACTAAAAAGTAATAAACTCTTGCAGACATTACGAAGGAGGACTTTGGACAGAGATACCTAGCTGATTTCCTGGAACAATAGCTGGGGAATTATTTTTCGGCTCCAAGAGGATAATATTTTAAGTTGCTATATGTTTGCTGATCCTGGGGAGAGGGTTGGAACAATCGAGCATGCACGGGAAGCTTGGGCTCTTGGCCCAGTCGGCTCAGAGTCTAAATATTTGGAGGATGAATACTTGAAAACGCATTTAAACATTTAAAACATTTTATTTGTTTTTCCAGGAAGTCGCATTGTTAATGCGATACAATTCTGCAGCAGGACTCTGTCTGCGGGAGGTGTGAACCTCCTGGACAAGCCCAGGCTCAGGCTCCACCTTAGGCCTTGGTGTGAAGCCAGAGATGTGCATGTCTATTGGCTAATGTCCACACCTGTGAAGTGGGTTATTATTACAATCGCTCACCTTCAATGCCTGTGTTCTAAAGTCATCCTAAGGGTCTGACCCAACTCTGCACTGAAACCAAGAATGGAACTTCACACACACACACACAAACACACACACACACACACACACACACACACCATTTTCCAAATCTAATGCTGCAATGTTTATCTTCTTTTGTCAGTGCTGCCGCTTTATTATTATTGCCAGCTTCCAACTCTACACAGATGGTCATCTGTGGTCAGTTTTCCTCTCCTGCCTACGAGGCAACGTACCTTTGGGCTGGTATATGCTTAGAGAATTCAAACTAATATGAATGCATTAGATTATGTAAAACGTAATTAGGAAAGCAAATTTGTTGTAAAAGCAGCCTATGTGTTTATATAACTTACAATCAATTATAAGCAACTGGGGGATTTTCAATGTTCTTTAGACACACAGATATATTCCAGGACCTCAGTTATGTCAACTATTTGCCTATCTCAATCAAATGATCTAGATAATTGCCAAATATCTACTTTGCTATGCTATCAAGTCCCAAACTCTCATTGTCTCGGTGGAATGGAAGTGAGAATCACCTTCACTTCTAAAATTTGAAGTAGAAAGCACTGGGGAGGGCTGAGGTAGAAAGAAGCATGGGTGTGCACCTGACCTGGTAATTGCCATGGTAAGGTGTCTTAGACAACATGATAATAACTCTCTCGATAGAACTGGGGATACGGTAGCAACAGTAAAAATTACATTAAACTGGGCCCAATGCCCAGACTATCAGCCTCAGATAAACAAACTATAAGAGAAGCATTTCAAGAGGAGCTAACTTGTGAATCAAGGAAGCTAAAACAGGCCAGAGAGGTGCTCGCTTGAGGAGACAATGCTTTCACCTCCTTGAAAAAGCTGTGCCCAACCTAATTAAAATGCCCAATCTAATTAAAAATCTAACCATAATCTCCCCGGTGGCCCTTCACTCCACCCCTTTCCATTGTTAAGATGCTAATAGGGTCGCTTAGCTGAAAAATTATTAAACCAGAGACTATTTGAGCACACACGCGTAATCCCCAGCCTAGCGAATTGGAGCGAAGATGCTAGTGATTTGTACAGCGATGGTGGTGTCTCCCTCAGCAATGATGTATGACATGGATTAGTGCAGAGCAGCCATCTGCTGTTGAGGAGGGTGATAGAATCTGTTCCACAGCGGCAGATGACTCCCCAGTGCTGGCCAGCTGGCTCAGAGTGGACGAAGTTGGGCAGGGTAAGTGATGCCCCAGCGACCCTCTGGGGAAATAACTCCAGGGCCTCTCCCTTAGGTGCCTATATTTGTCCCTGCTGGCTTCATGCATACACGTATGTCATAGAGCTGATATGATGCAATACACTTTAGAACATGGAGAAGAAGGAAGAAGCACGTACCCACCATAAAGTTTAAAAGTTGCTGGTCTTGAGCATGAGATGTGCCCTTGAGTCTCACGGTAGCCTGGACAAAAAGAGGAAACCTGATAAATCATATAGCTCACATTATCTGGGAAAAGAAGCAAGTCAGTTTCTTAGAAGAGATAAAGTTTTTTCTTACTTTTTCACGCTTAACTTGATAAAGAGGAGAAATTGAATTTCTCAGGGTGTATATTAGAAACTGTCAAACTGCTAGACTGCTTGGCCTATTTACAGGGAAAGGACGAGAGCATGGATTCCCCAGTGACTAATGAGAAATAGGTAGCACTCAGCAGTTCCCTAATAGGATTGTGATGTTTACCTTTTTCTCTTTGCATATCTGTATTTTCTAAAATTTCCACCATCTGGGACTTCCCTGGTGGCGCAGTGGTTGAGAATCTGCCTGCCGATGCAGGGGACACGGGTCCGAGCCCTGGTCTGGGAAGATCCCACATGCCGTGGAGCAACTAAGCCTGCGAGCCACAACTACTGAGCCTGCGCTCTAGAGCCCACGAGCCACAACTACTGAGACCATGTGCCACAACTACTGAAGCCCACATGCCTAGAGCCCATGCTCCCCAACAAGAGAAGCCACTGCAGTGAGAAGCCTGTGCACCGCAACGAAGATGCAACGCAGCCAAAAATTAAAAAAACGGAAACAAATAAAATAAAATTTCCACCATAAACGTGCATGACACTGTCATATAAATGTGCTGGTTCTGGGTCTGCTTGACCTGAGGTCCATTCCTCACTCTTCCTTCCCTGGCTGTGTATTCAGGGGGCCTGACCCCTCCAGGCCAATGTTCTCAGACCCCATGTCAGCCGGCTCCCAACTGGGTTTGGCCCATGGAGGCTCTAGTGGGAGTTTGGAGAACAGGAGGGAGGTTGAAGTTAGGGTATTTCTCCCTCTCTCTCAGTCCTGGGTGGTATCTCTGGCAGCTGCTGCCTCTCTTCCTTGGTTCCATCTCTCACAGGAAACCTGCCATAGTTCCTGCTTCCTCTGGGTAATCCCAGGCCCAGGGCTCGGGTAGCATCACCTCCTCCCTTTGTCCCTCCAGCCTGGGAGTGGTGGCGACTTCCTGCTGTGGCTAGACTCTGGATTGCCTCACCATCCCTTGTTTGGCTTTTAAGTTTCTTTCATCTCATTGCACTAAACTTCCTCTGTTCTAAATATTCAGAGTGGTTTCTGTCTTCCTGGTTGGGCCCTGACACAAAGAAACAAAAATGTATTTGAAACAAAAATGAACGGGGCAAAAGAATTTAGAGGAACTTGAGCTGGAGAAGTAACTGAAGAAGCAAAAGCCGATAGATCATGGCAGCACACACAAAGCAAAGTCTGGGCTTGGTGCACGCCAGCTGGAAAGGACTTCCGGTCACGTACGGGCCTTTTTAGGCACATTTACGCACACGAATTACAATTTTACTTAGAGTTGTCAGCTCCAGAAGTGAAGGATAACAATGTGTCAGTTACAGAGAAAAAACAAACAACCCCCCTCTCAACCCCCATGAGATTTGGAGTCCTACGTCGTTCAAGTCCCATAGAATTCAATTCCTGGCTTGTGGTGGATACTGTGGTTGACTCTGCAGCCTCCATTCCACCCCTCCCACATGGCATAGCAGCTGTGGGGTTTGGAGGGGACTGATCCAACCTCTAGCTTCTGGGTTGTGGTCTTGGTTGACATGGTCACTGGATCATGTACCCCAGGCCTCAGCCAATCAGTACCTGGTATTCCCCTGGCCACTGGTGCAACAAAATGAAGCCGGGGTCTCATGTTTGATGACTGGAGAAAGAAAAGTTCTTTCTCCTTCTAGATAGTGTGGTGGGCCCTGAAACTGCTCCAGCATTTTGCTGCTAAATGGAAAAAGAGACTCAGAATAGAGCTGACACAAAAAGAAGGGTAAATCCAACACAATCAAAATAAAACAGCTGGATTTCTGATCAAACTGTGCCTGAAGCCCACCGCACCACTGAACTTTTTCTGTTCTAGAGTTTCTCTGTTCTATTTACTGTTTAGTACATTTTGATTTGGATTTTATGTTACTTGCAACCAAAAACATGCTAGATGAGACATAGAAATATTGTCTTATTGACTGTGTGGCCTTGGGCCAGTCACTGAATCTTTCTGACCTTCAGTTTCCTCATCTATAAAATGGAACTATAAGATGATTTATCTTAAGGAATTTTTGTGAGGATCAAATGAGGTAATAAATGAGAAGGTGCTTTGTAAATTGTAAGCAGTTATTTGAATCTTCTTATCACACGTATAATTTATTTCAATTGTTAATGCAGTTTTAGATCTCTCCTACATATAAATAATTAATTTTATCAAGCATAAATTCTGTAATAATTACTTCATTGCTGTATTGTGAGCGTTCATCAGAATTAATCAGTAATAGCCATATTTCACTCTGTGTAGCCCTAAATAATTTACTTTTGAAATCCCGGTTGACCTATGTAATCTTGAAAGGATTTACCTCAAAACTCTCAGCCAAGTGGACATGAGTTGAGTTAACTCCTCTGCGTGACCACGCATCACTCACTTGTAAAACGTGTGGTTTTCATTGCCATCTGGAGCAACCCGTGAAAAGTGGGTGTGCAGCATTCCTCTCACAGCGTGAAAGTTTGGGCACATCCAAAAAGGTCCAGCTGGTCAGCTCTGCCCTTGCATTTTCTTGGAGTTGCTGCCCTGAGGCTGTTTGGTAACCTGAGAGAGCGGTTTACACAGGAATCTTTGAAAGGGCTGCAAAACTAAGAGCGCCCAGGGGAACAACACATAGTGTTTAGGTTTTTGTAATAACAAAATATTAAGGGTAATTAATTTATCAAACCTAATTAGATAAGGTGTCTAACATTTAGGGCAATGAAAATAAAAGTACACAAGAAGTATGCTTTATGTTTTTCTTCCAATAATTGGCATATCTTAGGACAGGACCTGGGATGACCTTGCTGACAGACTATGGTGGGTCAGGGCAGACAAAGAATGACTGGGACTGAGAACTTGACCCTCCCATGGGGCTGGGACAAGCCCAGAGGACAAGGCCTGCAAGTTCAGCCTTGATTTTTCTCACCAAGCACTGTTGATTCTACCTCCCAACCAGACTTCCCATCTCCCCCTTCTCTGTCTGCCTTGCCACTGAGTTGGGTCAGGTCCTCATTACATGTCTCCTGGGCTAGTCTCTCTGCCCCCAGCCTCAACTCATTTCTATTCATCCTCCACCCTGCTATAGGAATCATCTTTTAAAATTACACTATGCTGCCCCGCCCCCTTCCTCCCTTAAAACTTTTCACTGGCTCCCTATGGCTGATCCTATAAAGCCCAAAGCCCTTAGCATGGCAAGACCTTGTGGGATCTGACTTCTCTTAACAACCAATCCAGTTTCTCTCCCACCTCCCTTTCCCCCACCCTCCCCAAGTTCCTTCCCAATCAAATCAGAGTCCTGGGACATAGCTCTTCAAGGCCAGTGGTTATCACAGTTTGACCGTCATAAAAATTACTTGGGTTTGTTTAAAATACAACTTCCTGAGCTGCATCCTCACAAGATTATGATCCAAGGGGCCGCATCTGGGAATCTGAAATTTCACAAGAACTTTGGCAAAGTCAGGTGCAGGTGGTCCTCAGACTGTCTCTGGAGAAACACTGTATGATAACACTTATCACATTGTAGTCCACGTCTTTTCACATCTGTCTCCAACTGAAAGCAAACAAAGAAAGAGAGTCAGATTTCCAAATTACACCCCAGAGTCACCGAATGAGACTCTGGATGTGTGGAGGGGATTTCAGAGCTCTTTATACCAAAAGTTATGAAATTTTATCATCATGGATCCATGCATGAGATTTCCTCCCCCCCTTATTCACCCTGGTTGTTACCCAGTGGGATATTTCTATTTAAAGGATAACATTTTTTCAGCTTAGAAAAAATATCTTCTACTATCATTTCTTTGCTTATCTCTTCACCTCCGTCTCTCTGGTCTCTGTCTGTAACTTCTATTAGGTGGATATTGGAATTTCTGGGTCTAATTTCTGATGTCTCCAACTTTTTCGTATTTTCATTTCTTTTTCCTTTAGTATGGTGTTCTGGAACAATTTCCCAGCATACTTTGCTGCCTAAGTGCTGTACTCTGATGTGTTCTTTCTGTTATTCAGCACATCTATTGAGATTTTCATTTTGATTATTGTATTATTCATTTCTAAGATCTATAAATGCTTATTGTCACAACAGCCTTTTCTTGCTTAGGAAATGTCATAGCATCCTTAATTCTCTAGACTATTCCATGTACAGTACTTCTTTCAAAGTTTTTTTCTGTTTATTTTATTTACTCTGTTTCTTTGGATGTTGGTTCTTAGATTTGTTTAGTTTGCTTTTCCTTTCATGATGTCGATTTTCCTTACATATTTGGTGATTCTGGATTGTGTACTCATCTCTGTATTTGATAATCTTTGTTTTTTCTAGGTCAGGGCCCACACACCATGGCCCATGGGCCAAATTTGCCTGCTGCCTATTTTGAAAATACAGTTCTTTTGGAACATAGACACACTCATTCATTTATGAATAATCAATGGCTTCTTTTGTGCCACGATCGCAGCATTGAGTAGCCCTCAAAGACTAGAATATTGATTATCAGACCCCTTACAGAAAAACTCTGCTGGATCTGGCCATCACTTTATAGGAACTACAGCTCAGAGAGAAACATAGTAAGCAATGGTTGGTTGATTGATCCATCAACTAAAGCAGAATGTGAGTTATTCTATAAGACAAAAGACAGTTTTTTCACAGATAAGTGGCGTAAAAATGAAAAAAAAAAAGAAGAAATTCATGTGGATTAAAAGATATTTAACAGAAATATCAACCAAAAGCAATGTGTAACCCTTGCTTGGCTCCTAATTTAAACAGGATCCGAATTTAAATTTTATTTTTTTATAAAGTAAAATTTTGAAACAATGGGAGAAAATCAAATATGATCCAGTGTTTCTGAATTTTACTGATGCGAGACAAATCACCCTACCACTTGGTGGCATGAAACAACCACAGTGTTTTCATGGTCACAGGGTCTGTGGGTCAGGGCATAGTGGAGATGTCTGGAGTCTCAGCTGGGAAGACTTGAAAGGCCAGGCTCAGCTGGGAATGTTGATTGGACACCTACCTGTGGCCCCTCAGGTGGCTGGATTCTGAGAGGGACTATCTTGAGATGGAGCTCTGGAGAGTAAGCGCTGTAAGAGGACCAGGCGGAAGCGAGGAGACTGCCCTTTCTAACCTTGCCTTCAGAGTCAGGCGGCTTCTCACGTCTATCCTTCCAGTGAATGGCGAAGGCCAGTGCCGAGTCAAGAGGAGGGGATGGAGACGTCTCCTCTTGTTGGCAAACTCACCTGAAAGCATTTTTGGAAAATGCAATCTGCCACAACCGGCTATTAGATGATGTTAATAAAAAATTATTGTCATTGTTTCCTTGTAGTGTTTTCATGGATTTGTTTTTTAAAAAGTCCTTTATGTATTAGAGAGTCACACTGAGTATTTATGAGTGAAATGATATGATATTTGGTATTTGCTTTAAAATACTCCAGGAAAAAAATAATAAAGGTAGCAGTGGTAGTGGCATAGAGAAAACGAGAATGACAGAATGCTAGTTGTTGTTGAAGCTGGGTAGTGTATACTGGTTGTTTGTAATGTTCTCTTTAATTTGTATGTGTTTGAAAAGTTCTTATATTAAAAACAAAAAAGAAAAGAAAAAGTCTTGTTGCCTGTTTATGAATGCTCTTTCCACCTCCAGCAGTTGTGGGTGAGTCAGAGCCTCGGTGCTGAGGGGGGAGCATTGGTCACTCATCTGCCAACTTTAGGGGCTCCCTGTTCTTTCCGGGTGTTACCGATGCCGTGAGGCATTTCCCTCCCTCTTCCTGCTAAGGGCTTATGCTCGCTGTTCTAGCCTGAGGCAAACACATTACCATCTACTTCTTGGCACTATTTGGTGGAGGAGAGGGACCTCCCAGATTGACGACCAGGATTAGGTTATTATAATCCCCCATGGCTGCCCCACTTCTCCCTCCTTTTCCTCCTATCTGTTCCCTCTGTGTTTGGAGTACACCAGGGGCCACTTCTACACGTGCACCAGTCTCCCAGGAACATGACTTTTGGTGTAATTTGCTTTGTCAATTTGGTCTTCTCTGCTTTCTCTATTTCAAGGATTACTTAAAATTTCTGATCTGATGATAGCATGTTTTTTTGTAGTGTTATTATGGATCTGACATTACCTCCTCCCACTGCCAACCCTCCCCCAGCAACAAATATCTCACTTTTCTGTCATTTTTAGAGATGTTGGTTGGAATGGAAAACTATTCATAAGCACTCAGTTGGCCATTTTGATTCCATACCTCCAAGTTTTTTTTTGTTTGTTTTTTTTGTTTTGTTTTTTTGCGGTACGCGGGCCTCTCACTGTTGTGGCCTCTCCCGTTGCGGAGCACAGGCTCCGTACGCGCAGGCTCAGCAGCCATGGCTCACGGGCCCAGCCTCTCCACGGCATGTGGGATCCTCCCGGACCGGGACATGAACCCGTGTCCCCTGCATCGGCAGGCAGATTCTCAACCACTGTGCCACCAGGGAAGCCCCCCTGATGGGCCTTTTAATTTGAAGACTTGTGACTGCCTTCAGCTCTGGGAATTTTCAACTCTTTTTCAAAAAATTTCCAGTTTTGCTATCATATGCCTTTATTTATTCTGTTTAGGACTTTGTTGGCTGTCCTTTTGTGACTACGGTGGAATATCTATTAGGATTTTTCACTCTATGCTCTGTATCTCACCTTCTCTTTTCCATCTTCAACCTTTTGCTTCTCCATGCTACACTCTGGACATTTTATTCTTAAATATCTTTTGGTTCACTAATTCTTTACTGCTTTGTCTAATCTGCTGTTAAACCTGTCCTGAGTTAAGAACCTGAGTTCTTAATTTTGACCATTGTATTTTCAGTTCTAGAATTTCTATTTGATTGCTTTTCAAATCTTCAGTGTCACTTTTATAGTTTACAGATCTTGCCAACATTTTAAAGCTTACTTTTTTATCTCCTTGAACATAGTAAGCATTGTTGTGTTAGAGTCTATGCCATATCTATTAGAATCTGGAGTATCTCTGGGTCTGTTTCTGTTGTCTGTTATTTCTGTTGGTTCTTGATCAAGGAGTTTCATCCTTTTTGTGTGTCTAGTTATTCTCAATTGTGTCCTAAACATCTTATTTTTAAAACTTGTAGAAATAATTTGAGGCCTGAGATGATATTATCTTTATCATGAGACATGTTTTCATGGTTTCTGCATCCCATGAGTGTATTAGCCGTCTGGGATCACCTTAATCCAAGTATGTATTGACTGACATTTTTTAGCCTCCAAATGTTATAAAACTGGGCTGCAGTCTGTGTGAGGGCTTATTTGCTTCCAGTTTACCTTGATACTTAGGGTGCAGGTCTTCAGGGTCCCACTTCAAAGTAAGGGGAGAGGATATATTTTATCAGAGAACTGGGCTGACCTTGTTCTTTGATTGTTTTTTACTCCTCATTCCAGAGAGGCTGTCAATAGTGGACACATCCTCTAAGCCTTTTCTTCCAGATTGGCAAGTGTCCCCTCCATAAAGGCAGTGTGAGTGCCAGACTCACTTCCCTGGCTTCATTTCTTTTCCCAGATCTTGTTCCTTAAAGTAGAAGTCTCTCTCTCTCTCTCTCTCTGTCTGGTAAACTGAAAGAAGCTCTTCTTTACCAAAAGGAGAATAAAATATCTCTATGAAACCTCTGTATGAAATGAGAACTCCCCCTGCATCTTAAGCAAGGGTTTCCAAACTGGCTGATTAAGAAAAGCACTTGAAGAGCTTTTAAAATGGCCCAACCCTGGGATGTATGTACTTCGGTGAGTGAAGACTTTCCCAGGATCTGCGACCACAAATGATTTTAAGGTAATTTCCAGATCCCCAGGGTCCATAGGTACTTTTTCCTCAGAAACCACCTGTGCTTAGATACTCCCTTTCACAGAGACCTTTTCCTACTAACAGCTACCTGGGTGGACACTGAAACCAATCAGAGTTCACAGCCTTTCTAGCTTTAGTAGTTTTAATATGTCCATGTAACTGAATTAAGGACAATCAGAATCCTACCTGGGATTTTTTTTTCAAGGGCCATCAGAAAAGATGTGTACCTTCCACTGTGGTTACTGAGGTGGGAGGACCTGAGTCTGGCATTGCTGGTGGCCATCTTGCCTTCTCTAAAGAAAACCTGTTTAAGAGAAGAAGAAAGGAAGAGAGAGAAATAGATTTCTGACAATAAAATGAAACTTAGGAATCTTGTGCTGGACACCAGTTGTATCCTTGGACTCCACAGTTAAGTGAGACAGTACATCCCATTTTTTTCTGCTTCAGCTAGTTTGAGTTGGGTTTGTATCACTGGCAACAGTGAATGCTCTGTCTCTCCATTCTAGAGAGACTGTTGTGACTAGGCAGGTTGCCAAGACAAGAACTTGGGTCCAGGAGAAGAAGGAGATATTTAGCTGGGATACCTGGGACATCTGGCCTGATATGACCAGAAGCACAATATTGAACTGGAAAGATACAAAATACAGTCACCGCATAGACCCACCATCTCTACCTTGTACTCATAAAAGACATCACTAATCAATCACAGCATTCTTTCCTACCAAGTCAGGACAAGTAATTGCAATCTTACTTTTAACACTGAGTGCCAGGCAACCACTATTATTGATTTGAATTTGTGTGTACTTCCGATCCTGGATTTAACGCCTGGAGACTGAGATGCATTTGTACAAGAACTGGGCTTGAACTTGGGATTTCTTCCTTGTGGATGCTTTCAGAGTATGCCTGGTCAATTATTATTATTAAAAATATTATGAATATGAATAATGATAAATTATTGAGCTTTCTTTTTAGTTTTTTAATTTTTTTGTTTTTGTTTTGGTACGCAGGCCTCCCACTGTTGTGGCCTCTCCCATTGCGGAGCACAGGCTCCAGACGCGCAGGCTCAGCAGCCATGGCTCACGGACCCAGCCGCTCCGCGGCATATGGGATCTTCCCAGACCGGGGCATGAACCCGCGTCCCCTGTATCAGCAGGCGGACCCCCAACCACTGTGCCACCAGGGAAGCCCTCTTTTTATATTCTTAAAATATTCTACATGTAATTGTAAATCTGGTTCCTGAATCCATGTCTTTCCACTGGTATCTTTGTTTCTTTTAGTTGTTCTAGAGTAATGATATTTTCGGTTGGTTTTGAGTGTTGTCAAGCACTGCTTTTTGGAATTGTCTCTGTCATTTACAGAGAAAGTCCATGAGATCTTGAAGCTGACACAATGGTATATCACTTGGCAGTTACAGATCCTCCTTCTGCAGTTGCACAATGCTTCCTTTTGCTAACCACCTTAATTTCTTGCCCTTATCAATCTGAAAATCAATGATAATTGTCTATTATGTGGATTTTCATTTAATCTTTTATGTTTAAGTTCAACCATTTCCCCATAACCAAGCAAGCAGATGTCCTACTCAGCAGATTCAATTGCAATTGCTAAGAGCATTTGTAACAGAGTTCCATGGGCTTTAGCAACAAGTCAGGACAGCCAAATATCATTCAAACCTCTACCTATTTCTAACCCTTCTTAAAATCTATTACATCTTACAGAAGAAATGTCAATTGTGTTATTGTTGTAGAAATAGTAGCTGTTTTGTCTCAGGATTCTAACTGACCCACAGATTAAATTTAAGATGTCTTAGGACAAATATAAAATTCATCCAGTGCTTTAAAAAATGATGGTATATCAGAAAGATCACCATAAAATGTCCAGTGATAGAGTTGAAAGTGCATTCACTTTGGCTAATTATGACTCATTATCATCAACCTCAGTTTTAATAGCTAACATTTATTTAGCATTTACTCGTGCCAGACACCGTACCAGGGCTTTATTTGCATTATTACATTTAATCCTCACGTAAGAAGTATGTACTTTTACTCTCCCTATTTTACAAATGGGGTGCCTGAGATATGGAGAGATTAGGTAACTTACTCAGTGTTACAACTATTAATAAATTAATGTAGATCTGCATTCAAACCTAAATTTGTATGAGTCTGGAGTCTGTGAATGAAATGTGACTATAAAGACTTGCATATATATTCATTAGGATCAGACACAAGTAACAGAAAAACTCAAAATGGCAGCAGGTTAGTTTATCCATTTTCCTTGTGTTTAACGGGCCTGGAGAGAGTCAGTCCAGAGCTGGTAAAGCATTCCATGGTGTTAGGGACTCAGGCTTATCTTGTTGCTCTGCCAATGTGTGGCTTCTATTCCTGAAATCACCTTATGGATCAAAATGGCTGCTGGAGCACCAGTCATCACATCTACATTCTAGAAAGTAGGAATTCACACACCAGTGGTATTTCATGCTTTTGCTTTGAAGTTAGTCATAAGGTCATACTTAGCTTCAAGGAAATCTAGAAAATGTAGTCTCCATTCTGGGCAGCCATGTGTCCAGCTAAAACTCAGGAAGAAGAAAGAATAAATATGGGGAGTAGCTTAAATAACCGTTTTTGCTAATGTCATATTTTCAGCTGCTTCCCCATAATTCGTGTGAATGCAAGAATTTTATATTTTTGCATCCAAAAATATTCAGATTATTAAAAAAATCAACTCAGAAAACTTCATTAAAATGTTGCTTATTATTATACATTCAGACATTTCACAAAACAAATTAGTGCTCCAAATCTAACATGACATAAAGCAAAAGTTTGACATTATCATTTGTCTACTACACAGGGAGGGGTCAGTCCTGCCTTTAATACTAACATGAGAAGGGGTTCTGCTATTGAGGAATATATACATTTTAAAAAATTTTATTGAAGTATAGTTGATTTACAAAGTTGTGTTAGTTTCTGGTGTGTAGTAAAGTGATTCATATTCTTTCTATAATGTTTTATTACAGGATATTGAATATAGTTCCCTGTGCTATACAATAGAACCTTGTTACTTATCTATTTTATATACAGTAGTTTGTATCTGCTAATCCCAAACTCCTAATTTATCCCTTCCCCACCCCCTTTCCCCTTTGGTAACCATAAGTTTGTTTTCTATGTCTGTGAGTCTATTTCTGTTTTGTAAGTAAGTTCATTTGTATCATATTTTGGATTCCATAGATAAGTGGTATCATATGATATTTGTCTTTCTCTTTCTGACTTACTTCACTTAGTATGATCATCTCTAGGTCCATCCATGTTGCTGCAAATGGCATTATTTCATTCTTTCTTTATGGCTGAGTAGTATTGCATTGTATATATATACCACATCTTTACCCATTCATCTGTCAATGGACATTTAGATTGCTTCCATGTATTTTTTCGAATTAGAGTTTTTTCTGGATATATGCCCAGGAGTGGGATGTGAATTGTATGGCAACACTATTTTGAGTTTTTTAAGGACCCTCCATACTGTTCTCCATGGTGGCTGCATCAGTTTACATTCCCACCAACAGAGTAGGAGGGTTCCCTTTTCTATTTTTTTGGCTGCGCCACACGGCACATGGGATTTTCTCCGACCAGGGATTGAACCTGTGCCCCTGCATTGGGAGCACAGAGTCTTAACCACTGTATTGACAGGAAAGTCCCTCCCTTTTCTGTTGAAGAATATTTTAACAGGCATGCTTTCAGGCTTCCTCTGTTATTATTATTATTTTTTCCTGCTTAACCATTGATTAGAAGCCATGAGAAAAAACTGTTCCTAGTTGCTCACTCTTTCCTTTATAATGTGCCAAAATCTGAGCTGGAATGTGTATTTCTGTGAACATTCATTCATTCAATAAAAAATTCCAGGTACTGTGCTGGGCGTCTCATTAGCAGCACTAATACTAGTTTAATTTTGTGCTCTTGTTTACTTGTCAAAGATTTTACATGCCTGCCATCTGCTTTGATCCACGTATCTGGGAATATGAACGTACATAATCACAGAAGTCCTGGAGCAATGATCAAACTATTTTTCACTTGACAAAGTACTTATTAAGCTCTCACTATTCTCAACAGTGCTTAGATGTGCAGAGAGGAGATCCAGTAAATGACATCTCTTCACAATGCCCGAGTTCAGAACTAATTCAGAGACAAAGTAAGGGAGTAGGGCAGATGAGGATGAAAATGTCATCTTTATGACTGATAAAGCCTACGTTAGTGTGACACTGCTGGGCTTCCTAATATTGGACCCTCGAGCTCAGTGGGCTTTACACCCAGTCTCAGGCAATGCTAATGGCCATAGGCGGTCAACACAGGACCTTGTAAAACCTGTGGGACTAAGGAACAATAGATTGGACTGAGACTTGCTCTACCTCCTAGAGGAAGGCTGAGGTTATACCATGGGGTGTACCTCCTCCTGAAGGAGACGTCAGAAGTGAAGAATAAGCTTCCGCCATCTGTCTCTGCCCCATAGCGATCAACTCAGAACCACCAGGAAGTGCCCCAGGATCTACAGAGGAACTGCTTTCTGTCTCTCCAGCTTTTCCCTTCACCATCCTCCATATCCTCTGATGGAGGCAGAGGCTTCCTAGAGGCTGAAGTCCCCTCTTTCGCCTCCAGGTACATCAGCTCCGTGGCTGTCTCTGTTGGTCAGCTGACCAATCCCCTTCTACCATCTTTCTCCCTGGTCATCTTTCATTGAAAGGTGTCCACAGGACATTTTTGGTTTGGGATACTGAGATGCAAGTGGAAGTTCTTGGGGAAGCTGCTGTTCCTAATCTACAAGGCAGGGCCGTTCTAAAGGAGAAACATTTTTTGGCCTTTCATTCTTCCTTCATCTTCCTGCCTAGAATGTGAAGATGGGGTCCAGAGGAACAATGAGAAAACATCTCATAAAAGGATGAAAAAAGGCCCCCTGCTAAGAACGTGGAGCAGAGCTGGAAAGCACTTGGATCCCTGACGACACCGTGGAATGCCTTCATAGGATCTGGACCAGTTATCTCAAAGATCCCCAAATGATGTGTGACCCACACTGTGTGCTACGGTCTGAATGTTTATGTCCCCCCAAAATTCATATGTTGAATCCTAGTCCCTCAAGGTGATGGTATTAAGAGGTGTGGACTTTGGGAGGTGATTGAGTCATAAGGGCAGAACCCTCATGAATGGGATTAGTGCCCTTATAAAAGAGGCCTAGACAAACCTTAAAGATGGCGGAAGAGTAAGACTTGGAGATCACCTTCCTCCCCACAAATACATCAGAAATACATCTACACGTTGAACAACTCCTACAGAACACCTACTGAATGCTGGCAGAAGACCTCAGACCTCCCAAAAGGCAAGAAACTCCCCACATACCTGGGTAGGGCAAAAGAAAAAATAAAAAACAGAGACAAAAGAATAGGGACGGGACCTGCACCAGTGGGAGGGAGCCGTGAAGGAGGAAAGGTTTCCACACACTAGGAAGCTCCTTCACTGGTGGAGACTGCGGGTGGCGGAGGGGGGAAGCTTCGGAGCCACGGAGGACAGCGCAGCAACAGGGGTTCGGAGGGCAAAGTGGAGAGATTCCTGCACAGAGGATCGGTGCCGACCAGCACTCACCAGACAGAGAGGCTTGTCTGCTCACCGCCGGGGCGGGAGGGGCTGGGAGTTGAGGCTCGGGCTTCGGTCGGAGCGCAGGGAGAGGACTGGGTTTGGCGGCGTGAACACAGCCTGAAGGGGGCTAGTGCAACACAGCTAGCTGGGAGGGAATCCGGGAAAACATCTGGACCTACTGAAGAGGCAAGAGACCATTGTTTCGGGGTGCGAGAGGAGAGGGGATTCACAGCACTGCCTAAACGAGCTCCAGAGACGGGCACGAGCCGTGGCTATCAGCGTGGACCCCAGAGACGGGCATGAGACGCTAAGGCTGCTGCAGCCACCAAGAAGCCTGTGAGCAAGCACAGGTCACTATCCACAACCCCGTCCCAGGAGCCTGTGCAGCCCGCCACTGCCAGGGTCCCGGGATCCAGGGACAACTTCCCCGGGAGAACGCACGGCGCGCCTCAGGCTGGGGCAACATCACGCCGGCCTCTGCCGCCACAGGCTCGCCTCGCATCCGTACCCCTCCCTCCCCCCAGCCTGAGTGAGCCAGAGCCCCCGAATCAGCTGCTCCTTTAACCCCGTCCTGTCTGAGCGAAGAACAGACGCCCTCAGGCGACCTACACGCAGAGGCAGGTCCAAATCCAAAGCTGAACCCCGGGAGCTGTGCGAACAAAGAAGAGAAAGGGAAATCTCTCCCAGCAGCCTCAGAAGCAGCGGATTAAAGCTCCACAGTCAACTTGATGTTCCCTGCATCTGTGGAATACATGAATAGACAATGAATCATCCCAAATTGAGGAGGTAGACTTTGGGAGCAATGATATATATATTTTTTCCTTTTTCTCTTTTTGTGAGTGTGTATGTGTATGCTTCTGTGTGTGATTTTGTCTGTATAGCTTTGCTTTTATGATTTGTCCTAGGGTTCTGTCTTTTCGTTTTTTTTTTTTAGTATAGTTTTTAGTGCTTGTTATCATTGGTGGATTTGATTTTTGGTTTGGCTGTTCTCTACTTTCTTTCTTTCTTTTTTTTTTTTTAGCGGTACGCAGGCCTCTCACTGCTGTGGCCTCTCCCGCTGCGGAGCACAGGCTCCAGATGCGCAGGTCCAGCGGCCACGGCCCATGGGCCCAGCCGCTCCATGGCATGTGGGATCCCCCCAGACTGGGGCATGAACCCACATCCCCTGCATTGGCAGGTGGACTCCCAACCACTGCACCACCAGGGAATCCCCTTTCTTTCTTTTTTAAATTACTTTAAAATATTTCTTATTTTCAATAATTATTTTTTATTTTAACCAATTTATTTTATTTAATATTTTCTTTCTTTCTTTCTTTTTCTCTCCCTTTCCTTGTGAGCCATGTGGCTGACAGGGTCTTGGTGCTCCAGTCGGTTGTCAGGCCTGTGCCTCTAAGGTGGGAGAGCCAAGTTCAGAACATTAGTCCACCAGAGACCACCTGGCTCCATGTAATATCAAACAGCAAAAGCTCTCCCAGAGATCTCCATCTCAATGCTAAGGCCCACCTCCACTCAACCACCAGCAAGCTCCAGTGCTGGACACCCTATGCCAAACAACTAGCAAGACAGGAACACAACCCCACCCATTAGCAGAGAGGCTGACTAAAATCATAATAAGGTCACAGACACCCCAAAACACACCACTGGATGCAGTCCAGGCCACCGGAAAGACAAGATCCAGCCTCATCCACCAGAACACAGGCACGAGTTCCCTCCACCAGGAAGCCTACACAACACACTGAACCAACCTTAGCCACTGGGGGCAGACACCAAAAAACAATGGGAACTATGAACCTGCAGCCTGCGAAAAGGAGACCCCAAACACAGTAAGTTAAGCAAAATGAGAAGACAGAGAAACACACAGCAGATGAAGTAGAAACGTAAAAGCTCATCAGACCAAACAAATGAAGAGGAAATAGGCAGTCTACCTGAAAAAGAATTCAGAGTAATGATAGTCAACATGATCCAAAATCTTGGAAATAGAATGGAGAAAATACAAGAAACATTTAACAAGGATCTAGAAGAACTAAAGAGCAAACAAACAATGATGAACAACACAATAAATGAAATTAAAAATTCTCTAGAAGGAATCAATAGCAAAATAACTGAGGCAGAAGAACGGATAAGTGACCTGGAAGATAAAATAATGGAAATAACTACTGCACAGCAGAATAAAGAAAAAAGAATGAAAAGAATTGAGAACAGTCTCAGAGACCTCTGGGACAAGATTAAACTCACCAACATTTGAATTATAGGGGTCCCAAAAGAAGAAGAGAAAAAGAAAGGGACTGAGAAAATATCTGAAGTGATCACAGTTGAAAACTTCCCTAATATGGGAAAGGAAATAGTTAATCAAGTCCAGGAAGCACAGAGAGTCCCATACAGGATAAATCCAAGGAGAAACACACCAAGACACATATGAATCAAACTATCAAAAATTAAATACAGAGAAAAAATATTAAAAGCAGCAAGGGAAAAACAACAAATAACATACAAGGGAATCCCCATAAGGTTAACAGATGATCTTTCAGCAGAAACTCAGAAAGCCAGAAGGGAGTGGCAGGACATATTTAAAGTGATGAAAGGGAAAAACCTACAACCAAGATTACTCTACCCAAAAAGGATCTCATTCAGATTTGACAAAGAAATTAAAACCTTTGCAGACAAGCAAAACTAAGAGAATTCAGCACCACCAAGCCAGATTTACAACAAATGCTAAATGAACTTCTCTAGGCAGGAAACACAAGAGAAGGAAAAGACCTACAATAACAAACCCAAAACAATTAGGAAAATGGTAATAGGAACATACATATCGATAATTACCTTAAATGTAAATGGATTAAATGCTCCAACCAAAAGACATAGACTGGCTGAATGGATACAAAAACAAGACCCATATATATGCTGTCTACAAGAGACCCACTTCAGACCTAGGGACACATACAGACTGAAAGTGAGGGGATGGAAAAAGATGTTCCATGCAAATGGAAATCAAAAGAAAGCTGGAGTAGCAATTCTCATATCAGACAAAATAGACTTTAAAATAAAGACTATTACAAGAGACAAAGAAGGACACTACATAATGATGAAGGGATCAATCCAAGAAGAAGATATAACAATTGTAAAGATTTATGAACCCAACATAGGAGCACCTCAATACATAAGGCAAATGTTAACAGCCATAAAAGGGGAAATCGACAGTAACACAATCATATTAGGGGACTTTAACACCCCACATTCACCAATGGACAGATCATCCCAAATGAAAATAAATAAGGAAACACAAGCTTTAAATGATACATTAAACAAGATGGACTTAATTGATATTTATAGGACATTCCATCCAAAAACAACAGAATACTTTCTTCTCAAGTGCTCATGGAACATTCTCCAGGATAGATCATATCTTGGGTCACAAATCAAGCCTTGGTAAATTTAAGAAAATTGAAATCTTATCAAATATCTGTTCTGACCACAACGCTATGTAAAGATGTTTAAAAAAAAAAAAAAAAAAAAAGATGCCTAGAGAGCTCTCTTGCCCCTTCCACTACGTGGACATAGCAAAAAGACAGCCATCTATGAACCAGGAAGCTTTCTCTCACCAGCCTCTAAATCTTGGGGTTTCCAGCCTCCAGAACTGTGAGAAATAAGTTTCTGTTGTTTATAAGCCACTCAGTCTAGGTATTCTGTCATAGCAGCCCAAATGAACTAAGACACTGTGTATCAGAAACTTAGGAATCCTGAATTTTGGTTATAAGGAGCTATACTTAATTTTTAAAATATTCTTTTGGAGACACGTATTTAACTGGACATGTCCTGACATTTAAAGCAAATCAATGCTTTTGGAGTTAAATATTCTTTAACTATATATTTTTTATTTTTTTAACATCTTTATTGGAGTATAATTGCTTTACAATGGTGTGTTAGTTTCTGCTTTATAACAAAGTGAATCAGCTATACGTACACGTATATCCCCATATCTCCTCCCTCTTGCGTCTTCCTCCCACCCTCCCTATCTAACTTTATTTTTTGAAGTATGTATTTATACAGCTTAAATGTCAAATTGGGTTGCGGATGCATAGGCTGGAAGACTGAGAACAATGAAGAAAGGACCTCTACATCCAGCACCTCAATATTCCTAATGTCCAAGCTAGAGGGGAACTTGGGGAACTTTTGGTCTATAGGGTCTCAGACTGTTTTACCAGGGTCCTTGGACTTCCCCGGTGGTGCTTCTGGGGCTGCCTTGGGGGGATGAGAGGAAGCTGAGTAGATGGGCTCCAGCCCTGACCCTCAGTTAACCAGAACATCTCCACTTTCATCTGTGCTCTCCACTGGGATTCCTTGTAAAATTAATTCAGGAGAAAAAGGTGGAGAAGGTTTATATTGTCAAACCCAGTTTAAAATTACTCGTATAGTCAAAATTAAGTTTAAAAACCACTTATTTTCCCCAACATCCTTATTTTATAAATAAGGAAGCTGACACCCAGCAAAGTTCAAATGACTTGATCAAGTGGCAGACTACAACTGAGTTCCCCAATACCCTCCCTTCCGGTTACCAGTATATTGTTATCCCTGAATTAATGCTCAGTTTCCACAGATTATGAAAGGGGGAGTTTCCTCCAAAAACGTTAATGCCTGCAAGGTTGGATTTCTTTGGAACAGCTAAACGTGCAGGAACCTCACACGAGGAAAGCCTTAGGGTTGTAAACCCTTGTCACAGAGGGGAAGGACTTAATGCAACTGAAGATCCCAGAGGTAGATGGACTTTAGGTTCCGTTTGATCAGGGCTCTCATCCTGTAAGCTCTGCTCTCTTCCACGGGTTAAATTCAGCCTGACTCCCCATGTGATAGTTGTCTGAAGGGACAAGCATGAGAATCCTGAAATCATGAAGTAATCCCGGCCTTTGCTCTGACTGGCCCATCTATGAACCAGTAACCATAGCAAGCTGACAGTTACCTTGCATTGTGGGTATCTGGCACCCAGGGTTCTCTTGATCATGCTTGTGCTTATTCACAGTTTAAAAGTACCTCTTTAATTCAGTTATCTTCTATGATCTAGTGATAAATCTCCTTATTTTTTTCCATTCCTCCTTTTCTGCTAAAGCATTACCTGAGGTGTTTTTTTTCCCTAGTGTCTCGTGAGTTAGAGTCCCATATTGTGTCCCTTTAGTGCCGGCTTCATGTTTGACATTGTCCGACCTGAAAATCAGGATGGAATTGCTCAGCGTTTGCAGCTTCTCCATTAAAGTGATCTGGAGAGTGTTCTGTTCATCTTTCCTAACAGATGGGGTTGAGTTTATATTCCCTGTGCAGCATTTCATGAGTATCTTCTCTTTGGAGAGGACTGTGGCATTGTGAGGCTGGGAGAAACATGGCAAGCACCACAGTGAGCTGAGGTTGTTCAGGAGAACTCATGTGCCCAGATCTCTCTAGCTTCAAACACTGTGTTTGCAGCCACACTGCCCCACTTCCCCAGCCAGGAGTGGGGACGTGGGATTAGGGTTGTGGGATGTGCCCCAGACTCAACTTTTGGGACATCCCTACGCTTTCTATTTTGTCTGGATTAGCAGCTAGTCTCTTAAATCAAAATGACCTGTGTCTTTGTTCCTAAGGATAATGAAAAAGGATAAAGCTGGCTTGGGGGAGAGGAGCCCTAAAGCATGAGTGAGGTATGATGGGGGGCTTGGAGAAAGGGATGCGAGTGAGGCCCCACCAAAGGATTTGGGAGCGGAAGACCTGGGTTCTTGACAGAGTTCTTGCTCCTGCGGGTGTGTAATGGGAGGATAAGGGAGACAGCTGGGAGCTCTTTGGGGATTTTGAGGAATATCTCAGTCAAAACACTACCCAGTTGTAATTTCATTTGCAGAAGATTGAACTAAACACATAAATCAAAAGAAAAAGATGCCATAAAAACAACAATTTTTTTTTTTTTTTTTTTTTTTTTTTTTTGTGGTACGTGGGCCTCTCACCGTTGTGGCCTCTCCCATTGCAGAGCACAGGCTCCGGACGCGCAGGCTCAGCGGCCATGGCTCACGGGCCCAGCTGCTCCGCGGCACATGGGATCCTCCCGGACCGGGACACGAACCCGCGTCCCCTGCATCGGCAGGCAGACTCTCAACCACTGCGCCATCAGGGAAGCTCCAAAAACAACAATTTTTATGGCAGTGTCTGTATAACTGTATTTGCTGGAATAGCAAAAAAATGAAAAGTGTTTTGAATATCCAAGGACAGAGAAACTATAAAATAAACCAAGATACCAGTACTGTGAAATATTACATATCCGTTGTAAGAAACACATACCATGAATCTTTAGAAATGTGTGGCCAGTACTGGAGTCATTTACCCACAGGTGGCTGTCTAAATTTGCATTTAATGAATTAAAATTAAATAAGGTAAGAATTCAGTTCCTTGGTTACACTAGTCCCACTTCAAGTGCTTAAGAGTCACAGGTGGCTAGTGGCTACCGTCAAAGTGCAGGTATGGGGCATTCTCATTATTGCAGAAGTTCTGCTGGACAGTGATATTCTAGAAAGCTGGAAAGATGTTTACACGTGACTGTTCAAATGAAACAAAAGTAGCATGAGAAGCGCAGCCACAGATTACATTAATATAAAAATCATATACGTGCCTGAACATGGATTAATCAAGACAAGGAAGCATTAAAATTATTTCCACAAGGGAAATAAATACACCAGGTGGATTTAAACGTTACCTTTTAGAGTGGTCTAGAGTTCAACTACTAATACATGAAATTATTATGTGTTATAATAATTCGGGAAGCCAATTGTACCTGCTGCTCCTGGGCTAGACATTGAGAAGTTGTGGAGGCACCAGGGCATGGGAGAGTAAGATTCTGATGCTGGCTCTGCAACTGAAACAGCTCTGTGACGTCATGGAAGTCACTGCAAGTCTCCTGGCCTCTTTTGTCGGTTGGTGTCTAAGGTGTCTTCCCGCTTAAAGGAATGGTTGTGTTTGTCTTCACGGAGGGCGGGTGTTCAAGGGACCCATTATGTTCCTCCCTGGGAGGCTGTAGGAATGGAGAGATGGCGGCAAGTTATCAGGAAGTGAGGGAGTTCGCCAGAGTCTGGGGATAACCATGGATCCCAGGGACAAAGGGGGAGAAGTTGAAGGGATTCCTAAGGATGGAGAAGTTGGTCAGTGAGAAGATGGGGGATTTGTATTCCAGGCACTAAAGACCTATAAGAAAAATTGCATCTGTTTTTATTAAATGTTAGAGATTACTTTGATCAGAACCTAAGTGAAACTGCAAACTCAGCTGAGAAAATCCCAGTTCTGTCTGGTTCCAGAAACTCTACCCCCTCTTTTTCCGGCCAGCTCTCTAGTTACAAGTGGTTCACCAAAACCCTTCATTGGCTCGTTAATAACACTCCAGGGTAGGGCAGTTCTTTCATTTGTTCAAGTATTTCTCTGATGTCAGATCATAAAATCATACTTCTTGAAAATCATTTATTCTTGATATTTCCTCCCTGAATTGATTTTACAGTTATAGCATTTTATCTAAATCATTTTACACTTCTTTTTAAAGTTTGAAAGTATGTAGTGTGTCATCGCATTTCCCTCCTTGTGTATTTTCCTATTAAACATCACATGGAGAAATGCTGCTACTAAGTAAGTGATGTTATCATCCACCTTTATGAGTTTTGATGTATAATAACTACACATTCACATGCCTTTGAGATGCATCATTTATACTATGGTGTGCTTTACTGTTTATACTTTTATTGTACATTTAAACAAAGCAAACTGAATCTGTACCTTTAAAACCCTTTAATGGTGCAAAAAGTACACGTGAGTTGGTGTATATATATGTGTGTGACCTACACATTCATTGAATAATGAGCCACTTACTATATGCCATGCTCTGTGGGAGATCGAAGTTGAAAATAGTCCTGTCTGCCAAGGAGCTGATAATCAAACAGACATATGCTTCGATCATTTCTTTTTTAAATTTTTTAAAAATTTAAATTAAAAAGTGTTTTGCATTTATTTATTTTGCTTTGATCATTTCTGAACAGCCCCCAAATTTAAAAAAAAAATTGGGTCCCCCCAATTTTTTTAAAGCTGATGTTTCAGAACCCAAAAGGCTTTTTCCTTATCAAAATTATACACGTTTGGGCTTCCCTGGTGGCGCAGTGGTGAGAGTCCGCCTGCCGATGCAGGGGACACGGGTTCGTGCCCTGGTCCGGGAAGATCCCACATGCCGCGGAGCGGCTGGGCCCGTGAGCAGTCGCTGCTGGGCCTGCGCGTCCAGAGCCTGTGCTCTGCAACGGGAGAGGCCACAACAGTGAGAGGCCCGCGTACCGGAAAAAAAAAAAAAATTATACACGTTTAATAGTTTTCAATTTGTCTTCCCCAAATGACTGAATGCATACTGTACCCTGAGTGAGTATAACTATATTTGGTGTAATTCAATTTACCAATATGTTTATTGCCTACCTTGTGAGGAGCTAGAAGACAAAGATGAGTAAGACATATTTCTTGCTCTCAAGCAGCTGATATTTTGGTAGGGAAAGCAAACCAGTGAGCACATAAGTTCCAATAGACACAATGGTGTTAAGTAGGTCCGGGAAACTTCATGGAGTGCACTGATTGCCAGCCTACCAAGTTCATGGACACCATTGCTGCTTAGGTACAAAACAGGAGGCTTTGAACACATTTTCTACTGTGAGGACCCTGATGGTAGAAGAGGGAGGATGTGCCTTTCCTACTCTTCCAGTCTGCTGATGAGGCTGTGGAGTAGCGTGAGCTCCAAGGTAGTAGGATCCCAGCCCACAGCAAAGGTCGAAGCACCTATCAAACCAGGACTTCCTGCCAGTGCCACTGTGCAGGCTAACTTCCTGTTTCATCAGGAACCAGGAAGGACCCCTGGTTTTCTTCCACTGACAGCACCGTTGATTTCTTTCCTTTCCTGGCCCACTGTGCAGCGAAGAGTAGCCTAAGAAACCCATAAGAGCTTCTCACTACTTTTAGGATAAAATCCAACCTTGCTTCAGGGCTGGTCTTCTTCTACCTCTCCATCTTCCCCCAGCCACACCCCATCATGTTCTCTTTACTACAGCCGTGCTGCACTCCCCACGGTTCCTCCGGCACTCCACACGTTCCAGTCTTTCCTCCAATCTCTTATCTGTACTCTTCCTTTGGCCTCAAGACTTTCCCTTCTACTCCTGGACTGGCTGAAGCCTAGTCATTCATCCATCCTGAGCTTACATGTCACCTCCTTAGAAAGCTCTTCGTTGACCCTCGATGAGGGATGATTACTCTTTACACTCCTTTCTTCCGTGCACTCCAGAGGGAGGGTACAGACCACGTGTCTGGCTCACCACTGCAGGGCCCAGCCCATCATTCCAGGTCTCTCTGAACCTTCACCACCACCTCTAGTAGCCAGTGGCTGCCTTCACTACCTTTGACCAACTGTGGAGAAGGCAGCTCTTTGGAGGAAGGAGTGTGGGAATGTGGATTCCAGCAGAGAGGGGTCTGGAGCTCTTGACCGTTTTAAGAAGCTAATTTCTTATCATCCTATTGGTCCAGAGGCCCAGCTCCAGGTCTGGCTATGCTGATCACTCGCTGTGTGACCTTAATGATTTCTTGCCTCCAGACCTCAGCTTCCTTATGTGTAAAGCCAGAGGTGGATAAAGGTTTCACATCCCCTCCCACCTATCTTTCTAGTACCCCAGGTCTCCACCAAAAGACATTCCCTTCCCTGGCCCTGGAGTTTGGAACTCACATCCTGATCTCATCCTCTGGGTTCTTCCTCATCAGATACCCATTTACCACTTCTTGACCCTCCATTCTTTCTTGGATGGGCTGTTGTCTCTGTCCCTGTGTCCTACTGAATACTCTCCCCTCCTCTCCACACTTTCTTGATGTAACTGCCTAATGCCTACTCTTCCTTCAAGAAGTTAAATTCCACCCTGCCCAGAGCTCTTTTCAGCTTCAACCTCTACTCCACATTCTACCTAGTCCTGCACTGACTCCCATGTGTTCTCACAGCCAGTGCTTTCCACCGTTCCAGCTCTCATCACACTGTATCATTGCTGTCTATTTCCTTGTTAGTTTCCTTCGGTAGTCCCAGAGTTCTTTGAGGGACCAGACCGTGCCTCTTTAACATCTGGAACAGTCAGTGGGACACAGTGGCACACACAGTTCAATCAATGTTTGTAGAATGAATGAATGAATGGAACAATGAAGGAAGGAATGAGACCTCATTATCACCCATTTGTCTTTTAGAAAGCAGTATTGCACTTACCTGGGCCTCCTGGAAACACACTGTCTTGATGACGGAGGGCCAAGTGGTGGAGGTTTGGGCTGGTGGGGCAAAGAGGTCTCTCTGCCACTCAGCTGGCCCTTCTGCTTGGCCTAGACCCAGCTGGTCCAGCTCGTAGCACAATTGTGGGGAGTAGCAACAGGAGGCACCCGGAAGCTCCTCGCCCACATTTACTGGACGTTCTCACCCTGTCTTAATGGTATTGGCAGTAGGAAGGAAGGAATGGGAGCAATTATCCCCACTCATTGTAGCTTCTGCCAGGTTGGCACAATTCCTTCCTCAGAGGTACCTAGGAATGTACATTAGAGACATGATCCTCAGGCTTGGCGAGGAGAGCGATGTAGCTGATGGAAGTCATGTATTCAACAAACACTCATGGGGCAGGCACTGTGCTGGTGCTGGCACAGGTACGTGAGAACCAGACATAACACCTGGCCTTGAGAAACTAATAGTCTGCTGGGGGAGCCAGACAGGGAACATTCCACTACAGTGGGAGGGCTATTAGGTAGCCTTTTTTTTTTCCTCCTTAGGATATAAACAGCTAAAAATCCCAAATCCCTGCTTTTATGGAAATGGAAATGTCAAGCCAATATTCGGAATGTTTTAACTAATCAAGCCCTTCTATATACATGATCTTTAGCCCTCACAGAAACCTCATGAGTTAAGTGTAATTGTCCTCTTTTCAGGTAAGAAAACTGAGGCTTAGAGAAGTTAAGCAATTTGCTTGCAGTTACCTAGTGTTTAGGGGTGTCTTGGGATCAGTACCATTTAGATCATTCTCCTAATTCTACTCCTGGATGTTCCACCCTCCAAAAGCCCTGGTGCTCAGGAAGAAGTGCCTAAGGCACTGCTAAGTACCCGAGGCGCTTTTGAAATGATCAAGAAGTTATTAGATTCAATATATTTAAGTCATTAGTATGTATTGTATTTTCTTGAAAATCTGAAACCCGTAGAGGGCACATGACATAAATAAGAGCAGGTCTGGGCATAAGGGTGGGAAGCTCCAGCCTAGGGTGGGGGACTGGTTGGGAGGGAGGTGAGACAAGCTGCAGGGCTCCTCGGGGTACAGGGAGTGACTTGGGTGCTACTCTGGCTGCAGAGGCCAGGCTGGGAGAGGAGGCCAGATGGCCCCGGCATAATGGGGTCAAAGGGCAGTGCATGCTCCAGCCAAGGCTAGACTAGTGTTGGCACCAACTGGCATCGGCGAGCGTAGTCCAGCAATTGGGAGTCAGCCAGACTATGGCCCAGAGCATAGGAGCCAGAGTGTGATGGCCGAGGTCAAGACCAAATCTGAAAACAGACCCGTCTGACCCTCCTCCCCAGCATAGGGTTGACAGCAGTGCTCCGAGGAGCTCCAGGACACCCAGGGTGCAACTCTGCTTGACTCTGTGACTGAGTTATTAGGTCCCCGGTATTTCTGAGGCCACTGACTTCTTGCCCCAGTCAGAAACAGAGGCATGTCTGGGCCTGCAAGTAGATGGAGCCAATAGGAGAACTAGCCCAGGGCAGGCAAAGGCCAGGGAAAGGAGGAAGGGCCTGGTGGTAAATGTGGTAACTTGCCATCAAGTGGAAGAGTAAATTACTCCGAAGACCACATTCCTCAACCATTCTGAAATGAGTTTACTGTATTTCCAGATAAAAATAAAACTTTCAGAGCTGATACTTAGACACTTGAGTCAAGGTTGGTTTGTTTTTTTCTACAGTTTCAATATAATTCAGCACTTTCACTTTGCGAAGACAGAGCTGAACTTTATGTGGTCTGCAGAATGCTGATTCAACACCAGGGTAACCAGTGGTGCAATCATGACATGAAACAAGACTGGTGGTTGTCAGGGTTTTTAAATCTCCTGACTCGGGTTATCCCACGATCTCTTGACACTCTGCCTTTATCAGAAACAAGAGCCCTTGCTGAAGCAGAGGGCTGGGTGTGGTAACATGCTTTCGAAACCATTTTTAAAAGGATTTTGTTGTATTTTATAAGGGGCAGAGTAGAGTGCTGATTTAGCACAGGTCTTTCCTCCTTTCCTATGGTAGTTGGCAGCTGAAGGGCTGATGAAAAAAGAAAAGGGGAAGGAAGAGGAGAGAGAAGATGGGGAAGAGGAAGGGCCAGCAAGGAAGGCTCACTTTTCCTTCCTTGGAAATACCGTGTTCATTTCCAAACTGTAACTTGAGATTCTCCTGGAAAAGAAGGCGGCTTGGGTTCTTCTAAATGCTTGCTTGTATGATTTTTCTCTGGTTTGATTTTATGGTTCCTCTGGAATCAAACTGGGAATTGAATTATTCCTCCGGTGAAAAACATAGACAAAAGTTCCACCGTCTTCTCCAAAACACAGTGCAGCACCCACCCCCTTACCCCTACCATACCGCAAAGCAACAAATTGACGTGTTCGACATACTTATCGTAAATCAAATCTGCTGTGCACACCAGTAAATAGTGCCAGTAAGCCAGGTGTAACCGATTCAGATTTTTCAGCCTTGACTTCCAGTGGCGAGAACAAGTAAGTGCTGACAGAGAGCAAAAGGACGAGGCGCGGGTGCCGCGCACGTGCCCTTTCAGAAGACGGGGTGCGCCGCCGGAGTCTGGGATGAGGGGAGCCTGGAATCAAGGCTGACACAGTGCTCTTCAGGGACAGGCTCAGCAGAAGCCAGATTGGGTCACGTGGCCTCAGGGGCTCCTGGTAGTTTCTCTGCATTTTCTCTGCAAGGGAGGAGTGAACTCTGGTGCAGATAAAAGGGAAGATGTGAGAAATGATCTGTTTTCTGGCTGGTGGGACCCAAGCCCTGGAGGCAGCCTAAAGCAGCAGCCCCTGATCCAGTTCTTCTCACTTGTTGCTGACTCTCACGGCCCATCTTTGGTTCTTGTTCTGGAAACTCAATTCTTGCCTGAGTCCTTATGGCGTTCCTCGAGTCGAGTTGTATCCCTGATCGTTGATGGCTGCTATTCTTCCTTGATGTTGACCACAGCTGTTGCTTTGATCCTGCTAGTTTTGCTTCCTCCCTATTCTCCATTTCTGGGCCATTTCTTCCTTTCCAGCCCCTTGCACTCCCTGCATCCAGCCTTGGACCTCCCCGTAGCTGAGTCTCTTTAGGAGCAAATATATAGGTCTACCATCGCCAGATCCCTTTATGCATTACCCTTCCGCAGAAGGTTTACCTCGTTTCATTTTCTCCATAAAGAAACTCTTCAGTCTCCTTACACATCATTTTCCATAGTGCACTCCACCATACAATCTGTGAAAATAGAGCTCTAAAGTCAAATTATGCAATCTCTATCACTTTCAGATTTTTTTTTTCCCACAGCTTTATTGGAATATAAATTCTTTACAATGGTGTGTTAGTTTCTGCTGTATAACAAAGTGAATCAGCTATACATATACATATACCCCATATCTCCTTCCTCTTGCGTCTCCCTCCCACCCTCCCTATCCCACCCCTCTAGGTGGTCACAAAGCACCGAGCTGATCTCCCTGTGCCATGCAGCTCCTTCCCACTAGCTATCTGTTTTACGTTTGGTAGTGTATATATGTCCATGCCACTCTCACTTTGTCCCAGCTTACCCTTCTCCCTCCTCGTGTCCTCCAGTCCATTCTCTACGTCTGTGTCTTTATTCCTGCCCTGCCACTAGGTTCATCAGTACTGCTTAAATTCCATATATATGTGTTAGCATACAGTATTTGTTTTTCTCTTTCTGACTTACTTCACTCTGTATGACAGACTGTAGGTCCATCCACCTCATTACAAATAACTCAATTTCATTCCTTTTTATGACTGAGTAATATTCCATTGTATATATGTGCCACGTCTTCTTTATCAGATTCTTATTAGCATATTACAGACATGTTGTTAGTAAAGAAAGTGGTTTTTCTCTGTAAATCTGACTGAGAGCTGTTTTTGACATTGTGGCTCGCATGGTGCCTGGTGTTCCACAGCACTGGCTTTGGGAAACATTGCCCGTCCTGCTGATGGGCAGTGTGGTACAACAGCTGAGTACCTTGCTAGGGGACCACGCTGCCTCTTACTAGAATCACCTTGGGTGAGTTAATCTCTTCTTCATCTGTGAAATCAGGCTGATCATAATATATTGCTTTATAAGGACACAATGAGATCATTGAAGCAAGGTGCTCAGAATAGTAACTAGAATATTATATCCACTCAATAAGAGACATTAGTTAGTATTATTTTTCTTATGTTCTGTTGGGCCACCTCCAGTTCTGCAGTCTGCAATGTCTTCAAGGTGCTCTTTCTTGGCAATAACTATCACCCCAGGGCCAGCCATCCTGTGCAAACATTTTAGATAATTTTCCTATAATTTATGATCTCACATGTAAAGCCTCTTTGCCATATTTTTGCTCACTTCTGCAACCTCAGGAGGTTTTCCTGCACTTTACTTAGTCACTTGAGTTGTGCTTCAATTTAAACAAAATCTCCATGATGGTTGAGGGGAAAAAAATGAGCTTGTGTCTCTCCCACAAAACAGATGGGAAATGATTCAGAACAAGACTGTTTCTAGAGTTACAAATAGTGTCCTTTCTTTTGGGAGAAAGAATGACTTATTTTTTTGTGCCTATGCCAAAGTCTGGGATAAAGTTAAGTTACTGCTTGTTTATTTCTTTTTTCCTATGTTATCTCCAACTGTCTGGCAACTCTGCCCACTCTGAGTGAAGCATCCTCTCTCCACCCAGAGGTTGTAGATCAAAGGGATAAAACACCTCTCTTAGAAAAAAACAAACAAAAAACAAACAACCCACCCCCTGAAAACCCCCCAGACCTCCCAAAAAATAAATTAGAAAAGTTCTTAATTCTTATTCTTAATTACAAAGTGACACATCAATATATTCTCTTACAGATAAGCCTGAAGTCTCCATTGACTATCGACTCAATCTCAGGACACTTAGTTTGCACACACACACACACACACACACACACACACACACACACACGGCATTATCTTGTGTTTGTTTTTAAGTAAAGTGCATACCATTTTATCTTTCAGCCTATAGCCTTTGATTAAAAAACATCTTTCAGGGCTTCCCTGGTGGCACAGTGGTTAAGAATGTGCCTGCCAGTGCGGGGGACACGTGTTTGAGCCCTGGTCCGGGAAGATCCCACATGCCACGGAGCAATTAAGACCATGCGCCACAACTACTAAGCCTGCACTCTAAAGCCTGTGAACCACAACTGCTGAAGCTCACACACCTAGACCCCGCGCTCAGCAACAAAGAGAAGTCACCACAATGAGAAGCCCGCGCACCGTAACAAAGAGTGGCCCCGCTCACCGCAACTAGAGAAAGCCCGCGCATAGCAAGGAAGAGCCAATGCAGCCAAAAATAAATAAATAAATCTATTAAAAAAAAAAAAGTCTTTCAGAATGATTTCAGTGATTCATGTGTTAGCTGTTATCATTCACAGCTATAACTTCATCCAGTGAATATGTACTCCAATTACTAATAATTAATATCATTAGTATCTGTGACAACCTTTTCTTATTAGATTGCGTAGGTCAATAATTCTCAAACTTTGTTACATATTAGACTTATTGGAAAACTTAAAAAAAATCTTAATACCCAGGCTTCACCCAGGGCCAATGAAATCAGAATTTCTGAGGGTGGGCAGAGGCATCAGTAGTTTAAAAGATGACCAGGTAATTCCACTGTGCAGCCAAGTTTGAGGGCCAGAGGCTTAGGAGATGTCTGGATTCTGCCTCCTCAAGCCTGATTCTTGGAGAACTCTTCTCTCCTTCAAATCCATGTTTAGAAATGTCCTTTTTTTTTTTTTAATTAATTAATTAATTAATTTATGGCTGCATTGGGCCTTTGTTGCTGCGTGCCGGCTTTCTCTAGTTGCAGCAAGCAGGGGCTACCCTTCCTTATGGTGTGTTAGCTTCTCATTGCAGTGGCTTCTCTTGTTGCGGAGCATGGGCTCTAGGCACGTGGGCTTCAGTATTCGTGCCTCGTGTGCTCTAGAGCGCAGGCTCAGTAGTTGTGGCGCACGGGCTTAGTTGATCCACAGCATGTGGGATCTTCCCGGACCAGGGCTCGAACCCGTGTTCCCTGCATTGGCAGGCAGATTCTTAACCACTGCGCCACCAGGTAAGCCCTAGAGAGGCTCTGAATTAGTCATTCATCCAGGCTCCCAGGGATGAAACTTGGCCTGCCCAGGCAGATCAGGTGAACCTATTCTCTCGTGGCCACCAACAAAAAGAAAAGTTGAGAAATAGCCTTTTATTGTCATTTCTTCTCTGATAATTTGGAAATATCGTAACAGGTTTCTTCTGAGCCATCAGTAAAAGCTTAGGGAATAATCTGGGATATCTATGGAGGTTTTTTTCCCCTTTAAAATTTACATATCAAAAGAGATTTGTTTTCCAGAACTCTGGGATAAGTCCACAGAACTCCTCATTTAAATGCTGCTTTGGTGACAACGCCATGGGTCACAAATAGCACAAGCATGGAATTAGATCCCCAGCTATATAAGCAATGAAGGGTTAATGATGTAAAATGTTGTGGAAAGCAGAATAGTGAAGAGCAAAAGCAAGGACTTAAATTTAGACAGACTCATGTTAAAATATTGGTGCTGCCACTTGATCTGTAATCTTGGTCAAATTACATCATCATCAGCATTTTTGAGGTTGTTCTCTCATCTGTAAAATGAGCATACTATTGTCTTCCCCATATATTTGCACTGATGATTGTTGAAAAATTTGCTAAAGTACCAAATAGTTATTGGCACACAGAGGCAGTCAACAAACGCTATCTGATATTTCCATTTCAAAGACTGAAAATAATCCATTATCCAGTTGTTTGTTGGTTTAAACAGAATTTGAATATTGATTCCCCCTCCCCCATATTGGCATTCCACAATTTAAAGAGTGGTGAGATGGTCCACAGGAACAGGAAACAGATTCTTTTTTGAAGCAGGGGGGACTGAACCAGAGATGAAATATTTAAGTATCACCAGTGCTCATTTTGCTTGGTTCTAACATGCACAAATTTCAGTTTACCACAGTTTAGTTAAACAGCACCAGATCTCAGCAACATAGTTTAAATTTCAGTCACTGTGAGCAATTGTGTAAGTACAAGAAATTACAAGCTTTGCTGCTAAATCTTTCGTCCACTAATCCCTATATAAATAACATGTGCGGTATGATCGTGAGCAATCACTTCACTTCTTTCAAAGTCTGCTGTGATTGGTCACTGGGCGTCTGTTATTAAGTTCATACACAGACAGCAGAGTCTGCAGTTGTGTTGCTTCCTTGTCTCCCAGTGATAAACCCATATGACATTTTACAAACATGGATAGTCGGAAGAAGGAATTGGCCACAGAAATGAAAGGGAAGCAAGAAAACAACAGCAGCAACAAAACAATGCTGGAAGTGAATTCGAATTGTACGTAAATAGAAGAAATGGCTGAATCTGAGAGGTTTTAGACATGCAGCCAGAGAAACTTAGTCAAGGGGGGGAACTTAGCAACATAAATGAGGAAAGTGGCTGTGATAAAAAAGATGAAGATTTCCGAGAAATGATGCTAGCAAAAACTAAAGGAATTCTCAGATATCTTTTAGAACCTTGAAAATGCAAAGGAAGAGGTGTTGGAAGCTCATCCAAACTTAGGAGTATGACAGTTTGGAAATTTGGCATAGGAAAAAAGGATTTTTCTCTATCCTAAGTTACATGATGCGAAGACAAGCACCATTCACACTGCTCTTGATAAGTTCTTTTTTTTGTTGTTGTTGTTGTGGTACGTGGGCCTCTCACTGTTGTGGCCTCTCCTGTTGCAGAGCACAGGCTCCGGACGCGCAGGCTCAGCGGCCATGGCTCACGGGCCCAGCCGCTCCACGGCATGTGGGATCTTCCCAGACCGAGGCATGAACCCATGTCCCCTGCATCGGCAGGCGGACTCTCAACCACTGCGTCACCAGGGAAGCCCTTGATAAGTTTTTGACAAAGAACTAGAACACTTCAATTTTCAATGTCTCTAATATTTTAACATTAATAAACAAATTTTAACTAATAAACAAACATTAGTTTTAACTAATAAACTATGTTAACTAATAAACAAACATTAGTTTTACTATTTTTTTTATTTCCCTATACATTTATGGTTGACAGTGTTTTTAATGTTTTGACCAAAAATTTAAATATCACAAAACCAGAATCATTTCTCCTAGATTATTAAGATTGCTCAGCACAGTTTCATCTTGTACGGTCATTTTTATGGTCCCACGCTGCCATGCAAAGCCTGCATTTCCAAGCTGTATGAAAGAGAACTTGTAGTTGAGTGAGTGAGATTAAATGCAATCAACAGGAAGCTTGGCTCCTCCCTCTGCTACTTCCGGGGAAAGCAAATATGAACATCTGTGCCCCTCCAAAAGCCACATGTGAGAGAAGCCCATGGAAAACTAGTTAGATTTTTTCTGAGACTTAGTCTTTTCCTAAGAATTTCTTTAAGGTCTGTACCGTGAACTATTACATCTGCTTCTGTAGAACCATCAGCTTCTAGAGTTGCAGGCAGGATTTGGTGAGAGTACAAGCATAAAGCACTTGCATTGTGCCTGACATGTAGTATGTGTTCAATAAATTATTATGATTGTCAAGAATCTTGTTGTTTGACTTTATGCTGACTGACTGTCCCAGTTTGTCCAGGAACCAGGGGGTTTCCTGGGTACAGGATTTTCAGTGCTGAAACTGGTACAGACCCAGGCAAACGAAGATGGTTGCTTACCCTATTTGACTCTCTAGATCTGGGCCAGACAAAATACTGAAACTGTTGCAAGAAATTTTCTTGGGATTTACGAAGTAATTAGAAGAGAGAAAATTCCCCATGCATAGTTTCTAGATTAGAACTTTAGGGGTAGAAAAGATGTTGGGGGCCATGCTTCAACACCACACAGCAGGGGCTATAATTCCTCCCATGCAGACTCTGTTTTTGAAAGCTTACAGGGGAGAAGATAAATGACGTATTCAATTGATAAATGTCATGCAGCAATCACTCTGCCAGAGGCTGAAGGAAATACTAGGTAAATGAGACTCATTTCTGACTCTATAGAAGCTTACATTCTAGAAAGAGAGACCACCAGTTATATGCACCATGAATTACCAAGAAACCACCCTTTACAGAGAACTGACTCTGTGCAAGGGACTTTAGACATGTGATCTCATTTAGTCCTCATGATAACTCCCAAAAGGTAGTATTATGATTCCATTTTACAGATGAGAAAACTGAGGTTCAGAGAGATTGAGTTGTGCGAAGTCATAAAGCTAGCAGGTGCTGTAATTGATCTCAGGACTCAGGCTGAGAGCATGGGCTATGGAGTCTGCAAGTCTGTGTTTGAATCCTGATTTCCACTGGCTTGCTACATGACAAATGCCCATGAGCTGCTGTTTCCTCCTCTGCAAAATGAGACTAATAATAATATCCACTTGTGTGAGCTGTGAAGATTAAATGAGAAATGCACTTAGCATGTGCTTGACATATAGTAAATGTTCAAAAAATATTTATCATTATCACCATTAAACCAAAGCCTGTGTATTTCCCCCATAGCAAAGTGGCCTCTTCCATGTCTTGGCAAATCCTTAGAGGAAGGAGAAATAAATGAACTGCTTCAAGAGTTCAGAGGTGAGGATGACTATTTCAATCTGTGATGATCAATAAAGGCCTCTTGCAATGCTGGAACTTGATCTTCAAGAAGACATAGACTTTTTTTTTTTTTTGCAGTACGTGGGCCTCTCACTGCTGCGGCCTCTCCTGTTGCGGAGCACAGGCTCCGGACGTGCAGGCTCAGCGGACATGGCTCACTGGCCCAGCCGCTCCGCGGCACGTGGGATCCTCCTGGACCGAGGCACGAACCCGTGTCCCCTGCATTGGCAGGCGGACTCTCAACCACTGCGCCACCAGGTAAGCCCTGGATAGACTTTTAATAAGTTGAGCTTGGGGCAGGCAGGGGAATATTCCAGGCAGAGGGAAGGATTTTAGCTGAGGCAAAGAATCAGGAAAGCACAATGAGTTTGGGGAATGATAACTACTGATGGTTGGAGTGTAGGTGTCTTGTAAGGAGCCTGGTGGAGAAAAGGCAGAAAGAGTGAACGCCTCACAAGTCAGGTGATGTTCTAGGAAGCATTCCGTGAAACTTTCCTTCATAGTCTGCTTCCACTGTCTTCTCAAAGCTGGTCTCTCAAATGGGCTGAGATCAAGAATTGCTTCACCTGTGCTCACTCCTGCCTGGGGCTCCTCCCCTTGACCCTGCACATCACTATCTTGCTATCTGTCTTCATGCCTCTCCTGCGGGTGCTGGAACTGTGGTGTTGCATTCTACCTCCTCCAGGGTGTTCTCAGATAAGGTCCCAACTCCTTGCCGGCTGCCTGGGATTGGGGGAGGGGCAGAGGCTGAAAGAGAGTCACAGTGGACTAGCCCGTCTGGACAAAGACAGGAAAGACAGCTCTTGTTTCCAAGATGAACAAGTTTCAGGTTTCTTGGCTTTTTCTAGAGGATTAGATCAAATCAAAACAAAACACAATACAGCAGCCTGTGGCATGTATTGGAGGCGTGTATTTCTCAGAAGGTTTATTTCTGGAAAGACGGTCCTGAGCCCTCAGAGGAAATTTAGAAGGATGAGCTTTTATTTCTAGAAAGAGAAGATTACATGGAGGGAAATCTCTGGAAAGGATAGAAGAAAAGGAACAAATGCAGTGTTATGACCTGGAGAATAATAACTGCCTTTTCCAATAACGTAGGCAGCAGGAAGTTGTTCTGCATGGAGGGTGTTATGGGCTGGACTGTGTTCCCCCCCGAGATTCATATGCTGAAAATGTGACTGTATTTGGAGACAGGGTCTTTAAAGAGGGAATTAAAGTTAAATGAGGTCAGGCTTCCCTGGTGGTGCCGTGGTTAAGAATCCGCCTGCTAATGCAAGGGACACAGGTTCGAGCCCTGGTCGGGGAGGATCCCACATGCCGTGGAGCAACTAAGCTTGTGCACCACAACTACTGAGCCTGCGCTCTAGAGCCCACGAGCCACAACTACTGAGCCCGTGTGCCAAAACTACTGAAGCCCGCGCGCCTACAGCCCGTGCTCCACAACAAGAGAAGCCATGACAATGACAGGCCCATGCACTTCAACGAAGAGTAGCCCCTGCTCACTGCAACTAGAGGAAGCCTGCGCACAGTAACAAAGACCCAACACAGCCAAATAAATAAATAAATTTATATATTAAAAAAAAGTTAAATGAGGTCATCCGAGTGGGCCCTAGTTCATATGAGGACACAGGCACACAGAGAGGAAAACTATGTAAAGGTGAAGGGAGAGAAGGCCATCTACAAGTCAAGGAGAGAGAGGCCTCAGAAAAAAAACAACTCTCACGACCCTTTGGTCTTCTATTCTCCAGAACTTTAAGAAAATAAATTTCTGTCATTTAAGCCACCCAGTCTGTGGTCCGTTACAGCGCCCCAGCAAATGAATACAGAGGGCGAGTGAATACTATTGGCTCTGTTCCGATAGCATTTGTCTATTTGTCGATTCTTTCTCATTTTGCTATAATATGCTCCTAAAAGGCCACACACTTCAAGGATTTAGATGTTTATTTTTCAGGATGCTGTCAAAGGTACAAATGAAGAAAATGAATTCCCTCCACCCAATGGATCCCAGAGACCTGCGTACCTGGATGTGGCTCCTCCAGGGGCGGCCTTGAAGCAGGTGCCCCAAAGCGAACCACGGAGATTTCACGGAGGACCGTGAGGGGAGCGGGCAGAGGGTGGGTCTATCACACAGCCAACAGTAAACCACTTAGCCAATAACCCTTTAAGGTTTCTGACCCTTTAGGCCTCCTCCCCTGGGTCTTCCTCTCAACCCCTTCCTCAAGCCGTCCCTGCACCTCCCCTGTGTTTACACAGCGTGATTCAGCTCTGCCTAGCTGTGCCCATCCAAGGGCTCTGCCTCTCCACTTGCTTACCGAAGCCTTGACTTGACAAAAGTGGGTCTTTCCTAGGAGCTCCTTCTGCTGCTGAGGAAACCATGGTTCTTTTCTGTATGTGCCTCTCCCGCTGGGCTAATGTTTGCCACCTTTGACTCACCGATCAGACTTTCCTCTGTAAGAAGTGCGGGAAGAGAAAACGAGACACAAGACCCAGCTCCACCTGGACGTGAAGGGGTGCCTGGCTGGCCAGGCTGGGGTGGGAGGCCCTCAGACAGGAAGCACGGTGACCCTTCTGGAAGCTGAACAACTGAGCTGAATAAGGAAGCAGCGTATCAAGAGGGGTCCAGCCAGGGAAAGGAGAGGGGAGGTTGGCCTTGGATCTGAGAAGGGAAGAGCAAGTGTAAAGACCCTGCGGCGGATGCGGCTGCAGTCAACGTGCGAGGAGGAGAGTTAGCACAGGGGCAGCAGAGGAGGGGTGAGGCAAAGGTTAGGGAGGGGTGCCGGTCATACAGAATGATCTGGACACTCGGAAAGACTAGGTTATTCATGACTAGAATTAGCATCGTTTTGTTATATTATCTATCTTACCCTTAATTTTTACAAATTGCATATTTTATATATATCCTGCCCGATCTCTGATAGCAGGGTTTGGAGAGATTATCACTTTCTACTACATTATCTATTTCCATAATGTTTGATTTTGTATATTTTGGTATTGTTTACAATTAGATAAATGGTATTTTAAAAATATAAGAAAAAAATAATGCTGAGAGGAATAAAGGGTAGAAGAACAAGAGCCAGTGAAAGAACTGGTGAAAGAGCATCCAAGGTAAGAAAACGGTCAGCACAGGGTTCTAGAAGCTAAGAGTTTAAAAAGGAAGAGGTAGCCTTCAGCTGCAACAGAATGAAAGCTGAGTAGAGGCAACTTTGGGACAGTTAGAAGGTCATTGGTGACTCAGAAAAAATAATTTCTGTGCATTTACAGAAGCTAGACACAGTAAATGAGACCCAAATAAGTGGAAAAAAGGTAAGGGCAGATTCAGAGTACATTTTTCAAGGCCTTAGTGAGAATGGGAATCTCTGGGATACAACAATATTTTAAATTGTAAAATCATCAAATAAACAATTTTATGTACCATTTGTTGCACTGTTTGCAATTCCTAAATTTTGGATTTAGGTATTAAATCCTTTTAAAATAAAGATATAAGATAAACACACACACACACACACACACACACACACACACACACACACACACTGCAGCGGGAGCAAAAGCTGGTGTGCCGAGGACAGGGCGGGGCCGGGGGGAGGGATGGTGGTGAGCTGGCAGGGCGGGCCGGGGAGGGCCACAGGCAGCTTCACTCTGAGCCTCCGAGCCTCAGAGGTCTGAGGCGCACTCCCCGCCTCCCATCCCTAAAACCAAAGAGGTGCCCCAGCACCATATTGCTCACTTGTGTCCCCGGCGACAGCCCTTTCCACCAGCCTTCGCTTCCTCTTCCCGAGTGAATCTGGGAGCCTCCCTGTTCCCTGGTGAGGTGTTTATTTATTTATTTTCTTTATTTTGTTATAAACACTCCTTTAGGCCTGATGTTCAAAACTGTGTTTACACAGCTAGGAGTAGCTGCGAAGTCTTTCGATTCTGTCCCAGAGGGGTCTCTGGCCTTTCTGTGGCTGCGAGGTCAGAGACCTGCCATATGGAAGCCAGCCTCTCACTGCACCAGCGTGTGCTTGTTTGAGGGCCAGCGGGCGCTCCACCACAGAGAGGCTTCTGTGGCTTTGAGGCCTCGCGTAATCCCTAATACCAGAACCTTGCAAACTTTCCACTAATTTGTTGCTTCTCCACCCTGGGCTTGCCAGCCGGGTCTGCAGTGTGTCTGCTGCGTAGTCAGCCTACAGCTCGAGGTCTCCTCTGCAGTCCTTGGCTGGCGCTCTCCCCAGGTGTCCATAGCCTCGGGCAGTGCTTGCTGGACGGTCAGCCCCTCAAAAGGCCTCCAGGCCCCGGGTAAGCCCGCAGCAGCAGGTGAGGCTGGGCTCAGGAGTGCAGGTCATCTCTGCACTGGCTCTCCTGTCACCTTCTGGGACAGAATCCCAGTTCTCGAGGACTAAGGGGCTTCCAGCAAGGCCAGCTTCCACACCATCCATTCGCCTGGGATTTTATGGTGCCAGCCTGACATCCTCTGTCTCCAGCAGTCAGGTTGAGGTTGCCCACGTCAGTCTCTTCTCGGAGGATGGTTTAATGTGACTAAGGCTGGCTCCTCTGCCCTGAAGATCCTGGGTGGGACGGAGAACCACAGCCCAGGTTTCTCACACGAAGCCCGGTTTCACCCCAAGCCAACCACAAATTTTGTCCATACGTTTTCATATCTCCAAAATGAAATACAGAGTAATGTGTAAAGCTATAGAGTAATGTAGATTACACGGAGAATTTAACGAGGAGATGAAAAGGGCTTACATGACACACAGTGTAGCAAATAACAAAACTCTCTGTAGACCACTTTGGTTTTCCAGACTTCCTCCTCAACCAACAGCTGCTTGGTCTCCCAGCCCCCAATGCCCCAGTTGTCTCTCTGAACCCCTTTTTAAAAAATTTTATTTTTTTTGGCTGCATTGGGTCTTTGTTGCTGCGTGCAGGCTTTCTCTAGTTGTGGCGAGCGGGGGCTATTCTTCGTTGTGATGCGCAGGCTTCTCTTTGCAGTGGTTTCTTTTTATTGGGGAGCACGGGCTCTAGGCTCGCAGGCTTCAGTAGTTGTAGCTTGCGGGCTCTAGAGCTCAGGCTCAGTAGTTGTGGCGCACGGGCTTAGTTGTTCCACGGCATGGGATCTTCCCGGACCAGGGCTCGAACCCGCGTCTCCTGCATTGGCAGGCAGACTCTCAACCACTGCGCCACCAGGGAAGTCCCTGAACCCCTTTTTCACACTTATATTATGCAGTTGTTTGATGGAGTGTCCCATAAATGCCAGTGAGGTCAAATTGCTGGTAGTGCTGTTCAAATCTTCTGTAGTCTTACTAGAGTCATTTTCAAGTTATCTTTTGCTCCCTCTACCCACACTGTTATCTCTGTTTCTTCTGAGTTCCTCTTCCATTTGTTTATTTGGTTGTTTGGGTTTGGTCTCTGTCTTTCATGTTAATTTTCCTCAAATGTCTGATGATCCTTGGATGTCCATTTATAGTTAAGAGTGAGGCACTAACAAGATGATGAAAGCTCTGTGCACAGGATTTGTTGATCTGTGGGTTATAAGGTGATTAAATGGGACTCAAATGGGGGGACTCATAAATGCCTGTATTTCTGAGTCTTTTTTATTCCAAGTTGTATTCCTCTGGAGAAGAATTCTCTGGGGTCAAGAGGGGGAAGGCATAGAAATCTCACTGTTCAGGGAGCACATAACCCCCTTGACTTCAACAAGGAGCTCCCCACTTGCCCTCCTCTGTCCACAGAAAATTCCAGTTTGGCTTCTCTGAGAATAAACCCAGTGGGAGAAGGGCAGCTGCCTCACTCTTCTGGGTGAAGGTAGGAATCTAGGTATCTGATTATCCTTCATTAAGATTTTGAACCAGTCCTGATATTTCCAGACCTACCTGTCCCTGCATGGTTGCAAACTGGGCTTCCAGTTACTGAGTCTTTCCAGGGTGCTGTGATTTGAATGGGCTTGCTTTTATTGGCATCATCCCCTGACCCCAAGAGAGTTAGGTTTCTGCTTTCTTCACTTTTTCACTTCCTTCATTTTTAAAAAAATTGGATGTCTAGCAAATAAATTCATCAATGGATGGTAGAGAGAGAAGAGAAAAGGGGGCTTTGAAAGGTTTACAAAGGAAATGGCATTTTGATTGGGTCTTGAAGAATCAGTGGATTTTGACTATTGTAAGACTGGCTGGAGTATTAGAATGTAGGGGAGAAAATTCTAGAAGAAAATTCTAAGTCGAAGAAATTACATGAACAAGTCAGGAGCAAAGTGATTTAGGTTAAATGATTTCTTTACTAAGGCAGTCATCAACTTCACCATCTGCTTTCCATGTGCAAAATTTGGACAGCTCTGGCCCACTTTTGTCTCTTCTTCTAAACTTTGGTCTCCTTCCATTTTTGATCTTTCTAAATACCTTTACTGTCAATTTAATGGGGCTTGGCGGTAGGGCAGTAATAAATACATTTGTTTAATCCAGGGTTTCTCAGCCTCAGCACTGTTGATATTGGGGGCCAGATGGTTCTTTGTCGGAGGGAAAGGGCTTCCCTGTGCATTGAAGAGGTTTAGCAGCATCCCTGGATGCCAGCGCCTCCCACCCCACCCCCAGCCCCCGTTGTGATAACCAAAAATGTCTCCAGCCTTGCTAAATGTCCCTTATGGGGGCCAGGGGGAGGAGGTGAAAGATTGTCCAGTTAACCATTGGTTTAATCCATAGTTTTTATTGTATGTCTAGAAAAATAGATTTATGAGTGGATGATGGTGAGAGGGAAGAACAGGGGCTCTGGAAGGCTTACTAAATACATTTGACAGGGTCTTGACGATCAGTTGGATTTTGATTGGCTTGAGTGTTAGAATGCAGGGAAGGAAATTCTAGGTCAAAGAAACTACATGAACAACGGGAGCAAAGTGATTCAGGTTACCTGGTTTTCTATAATCTCAGTGTAAGATACCCATGGTGGGGAAAAGGCTGCAAAAGTGAGAGGTAGTTTATGAAGGCTTTGACTGCAGACAAATGGAACCTGGCCCTTATCCTGCAGTGATGTGATCACATCTTTGACCAATAACTCAAACTTTAGAAAATGAGACCTGAACACTGGGAGATGAGTTAGGTGTTTAGGACAATAGTCAGGGATGTCGAGGCCTGACTGGGGCAGTGGAAAGCGGAACTAAAATCTTCAAGTGTCTTCATTTTTGTGATAATTAATAAGAATTAAAGGGACTGAAGGGGAGCCGGATCATGAGCTCACTATATATTTGCAGATTAAAAGAAAAACTATGTCTTCCTTCAAGGAAAGTACCTTAACTGGTGGGAATTTCATGGGGTGGATACCCTAACAACCACACCCATGAACCAGCAGCCTGCTTTATTGGTATATTGTCAGCCTAGGGTCCAATTATAGTAATTGCCTATCACAAATGGCATTGATGCTTGAGGTTAAAAAGGGAACTAATACTTCCTAATGAAGACCGTTTAAATTTGCATTTGAAGGCAAGGTGATCTACAGAAAAGCCAAAATGCTTTCAGAGGGAACGTCACCACTGCCACCCTTGACACCTCGGTTCCTAATCTTAGTAAGAGAAACGGAACTACCCTTTTATCTCAGGTCTGCTGGGAAAATCAAGCCTGCTGACAGCTGCTGATATATATATATATATATATATTTGAGGTAATTGTAGAAACTGTCTTTGAATAATTTTGTTTTACAAGTAACAAATTCATTAAAAGCAAAAAAGAGAGTGACAAGAAACTGTTCAGAGATCCTGGAATTTGGTGGGTTAGAGAAGAAATATTTATAGAGGTAGACTTCCTAGAGGTAAAACTGTAAGTGAACAATTGGGACAGCGGGGACAGGGGAGGTGCCCTGACCACACCGCTCCATCTACCCTCCCCACTTTCAGTTTCTCCTTCCTATCCTGCCCTCCTCATTAATGAAAGGATGGGGAAGTTTTGGTGTAAAGTGAATACGTCCTGATTTGACTCAAATCAGAAAAAAGTACAAAAAGGAGATATGGTTTTGAGAGCAAAGGGAAATTGACTAAATGTGAAATCTTTAGTGACTATATTAACCTGGGAACCTCCATGGGGAACTTCATGCTACGGACGGTTTTTGGGGACACAAAGTACCGAGATTCTCACAACTCACAATGGACTGAGGAATCAGGCCTGATTTAAGTGTCTCTGTGTGATACCTTCACCTTAGATTTTATTTTCAGGCCTGGCTTCCCGCTGGAAAGCGTGTCACACAGCTGACTGCTACGGAGTTAGAAAGTTGTTCTATCAATAGAGAAAGTCACAATGAAGTTTGAAGATTCAGGAGGCATAAATACTGCTAACAGTGACTTGCTGCTTGAGAGGATAAAACATTAGCTTTTGGAACATATGGTTAATTTAATTTCATATTATCTCCTCTGAATTAAACAAGATGAGAGCAGATACATTTTAACAGATGATTCATCCAAGCCTGTTCTCTTTCCATATAAAATATCCAAGGCAATTGTAAATATACATATATATTTACAATTTATATATATATATACATACGTACATATACATATATATTTGTATATATTAGTCCTAGTCTGTAACGTTTGTCTTTTCTTTCAACTCAGCAGAAGCTTTTATTTTTGTGCAGTATGCCATATTAATGGTACAGTGTCCTGCTGGTTGCAGGTGGGTAGAGATATAACAGTGTACATCTGTAAATTGCCTAATTTGAATTGATTATCGGTATAATAAGGGATTATCATACCCTTATTGACAGGTCTGTTTGCAATAACAATTTGCCTGTCGAGAAGAGTACTGTCTTCTGAAAGTTATTAATAAAAAAGTAAACCTGATACGTATTAGACTTGAAAAGAACAAATGTTGGTAAACTTTGTCACAATCAACAAATGTTCTTTTTATGTTCTTCCAGTTGCTCAGAAGGAGGGCAGTCATCGGTTAAATAAATAAGCTATAGGATGAAACCCAAATATCTACACAGACTGAATCTATCACTTGCTAATCATTGCTAGACTTTAGCTGGGTCAAGGATCATAACTTTGATAGATACATTGAGAAGAGTAATGTTACTAGATGGTCAATTTCTCCTTTTAAAATTCTCTAAATGTTAATTATTAGCTAAAATCAGTAAACCTCTTGAACTATTTTCTTGTTCTTATGATATAGTGGGGTGCTGATGGGGACTAGATCTTGACTTCTTGCAACCTAGAAAACCGCCATTGGGAAGATTGAAAGCATCTGATGCCTGTTAGATGGAGCCTGCCATCTGTCAGTGGCACAGATTGGTTTGGGGAGGGCTACTTTGTGGGACTATGTGTCAGGCCCAGATACTAACAATAATGACAACTAGCATCTCCATGTGCCAGGTACCCTTCTAAGTGCCTTACATACGTTAATTCATTTAATCCTCAAATGGCCCTTTGATGAGTAGACTGAGGCACAGGGATATTAAATACATTGATTGCCAAAGCCAGGCTTTCTGATGCCAAAGTCTACCTTTCTAATAATGTGAAAGATATTCCTCTTGAGATAATGATGTCAGGGCAGATAGGGTTATGGCCAATCAAAGGGACACTCGTCAACCAGGACAGGCTCGTGGAATATGGACTCCCAAGGATTCCTAGAAACAAGTGGGCAAGGGTGGAACATGGAGAAGAGAATCAGGAACTCCCCATGTTTAAGGAAGATGGTGATTCAGACTATTATGGGGTGGCATTAAAGACTGGAGGGGTGAAGGGTATCTGCATTACATATATTATTAGAGTCCAAATTCTAACTATGCTACTTATGTTTAAGCTGTGGTCATGGGGGTGATCAATGTAGGAAGAAGATACAACTTATTACTTAATCTGTCTTCTTATTCAACAAGTATCTATTGCATGTCTACTGTGCTATCTGTAGCAGATAGTCACCCAAAGCAGAAGGCGCTGTAGCGTTCCCCTGGGGGGACACAGTCAGGGTCTGCAGACTCTGGACTTCTGTGGCCGTCTCAGTGAGGGCCAGCAACTCAGGGGTGGCCCACCCTTCTGCCTCCTCTGTGCTGGGACTGTGTTCCAGGGAACATCCTCAGGTGTGCTAGACATGGCTGCCAGCACAGTTTGTGGTGGTCCCTGGCAGGACTGGGAGAGGCAGCAGGAACACACAAAGCTGAGGGGACCCGCCCAGGGGAGTGACTTGGGAAGCACTTACCATAATACCTCTCCTTTCCTGGTGCAGGCCTTAATTCCTTACCTATACCTCTGATGGGGTTGGGAGCAAGGGGACTCATCTTTATTTGGCAACACTACCTGACTGATAAGGGGCTGTTTCCTCTCTATTTATTCCACGCAGTGTAGATTTTTGTATGTTTTGCTACAGAGATGTTAATGTGTTTGATTATGTGGCCTTCACCCAATCCCACCAGCTGTGAAAACGCATGATGTGCACGCCAGGTTCCTGTGCTGGACGCTTTTTGTTTACCCAGATCCACTCTCCTTCCTTCTCCACTTTGCTCTGGCCCCTGGGAGGCAAGCCATGTGGGTACTTCAGTGGACACCTCCTGCCCTCCAGCTTCCCGGTCAGGATCAGCCAATGGGAGGCACCAGCTGAGATCAGAGAGCAGGAGGAGAGGGAGATGGGGTATCTATTCCCCTGGCTGCCCTGCTGCTGGGCCAAGAGGTGGCAGTGGCCCAGGTCCTCTATGAAAGGCCACAGCTCTGGTCAGACAGCCTTTCCTAGAGCTGCAGTTATAGTCCTGTCTGGGTTCCTGTAACCACCACCCTTCCCCTAGCCTTTCAGGCCTATGAATTACTAATGTGCTGGGATACTTAAAATATAAGATACAATGACAGGACATAAGGCATCATCTGAAAACTACCTAGGTTGTTGAAATGGTGGAATAAGAGGAATTACGGCTTGGAACGTGGAGTGAACCTTATTGGCTCAGGAGAAAAAGGGAAGGAAGAAGCAGAGAACCAATTAAGTTCAGAGAATGGTCATTCCCTGAGCATCTGTTGTGAGCCAGGTTCATTCACATTTATCATCTTGCTTAATTCAACCAACAGCCCTGTGAGATCTGTTATTATTCCTATTAGAGATTAGGGACTTGGCTGTGGTTACATAGTAACCCCTGCTACTTAACCCCTCTTGACCATAGGCCTCAAGAGGGGATGAAAATTGGTGCTTTTGTCCCAGGCACCTCCTAGGAATAGATTGCCCCTTCCTGGCACTGTTGGACTAGGAGTAAAGTGTATAGGAAAAGGGAGGCTGGGATGTCACAGCGATGGATTCCAGATATCAGAGCCTTTCCTGCTTTGGCAAAGGGTGAGCCATAAGGAGGTGGCCCAGGTACCAGAACTAAGAGAGGAATCACCTCTGGGAAGGGTGAAAAGTTGCACCAAAAGCCACCCTCAAGTACATCGATGTAAAGTCTCCTCTAAGCGCACCCTGCTTACTTTTAACCATATCAGAAATAAGAGGGAACGTCTTCGGGTTCTTTCGTTTAATGGAAACCATGAATGTGAATAGCTCACAGAGACTGTTGGCCCTATTACTACCTAGGAATGCCACACAAACTTTATTTTATAGAAGCTTCATACTGAGAGGGTCTTTTAATTGGACACCGTTATTCTTTAGAATCAAAAAGTCAAAAAGTGGTCCTCTGTTTTAAAGAAGAAATTACAAATACTTCTCCCATTAAGAATTACTGTTCATCTGATAATAGCACCTAGAAAGATAACTGCATGGTGGATAAGAACGTGGCTTTAGCATCAGGCAGAACTGGGTTCAAATTCCAGCTCAGCTTTGAAATAAGTTGGTTGGCTATATAAAAGAAATCCAAATAACAGAGGTTTCAACAAGAGAGAAGTCTATTTTTTCCATTACTTAATAGTATGAGGTAGGTGGCCCAGGAATGGTATAGCTGGTCTGTGCAATGAGGCTGTCAGGAGCCAGGCTCCTTCAACCTTATTTCACCATCTCTAGGATGATGCCTACAACCGTAAGCCCCAAGATGTCTCACTACTTCAACATTTCAAGCAGCAGGATGGTGGAAGAGGAGAGAACGGGGAAGCCCCTTCCCTTTAACGGTAAGTCCAGGAAGTTACCCATACTGTACTGTACCATTTCCCCTCATAGCCCATTGGCCAGATCTCAGTCTGTGTCTGTAACCAGCTGCAAGGGAGGCTGGGAAATGAAGTCTTTGTTCTAAAAGGTTACGTGTTCAGAAAATCAGAGGTACGATCACTATGGGACCAGCTGTGTGACGTTGGGCTAATTAACTTCTGTGTCTCCATTTCTGTATCTGTACAATGGGAATAATAAAAGCTTACCTCGCAGAGTTGATGTGATGATTAAAGAGGAATGTGTTTCAGCACTTAATAAAGCTAGCTATGATTATTACTGGCTTCCTGAGGCTGGGAACAGTTATAGCACCATCCACCCAGCTTGCCAGGATCCTAACCTTGCCACTTCTTTGCAGTGGAAACTCTTGTTTGAATCTTCTAAAGACCTTTCTGGTTAGGGTTCAGTGACCAAAACAATTACCTTCCAACAATGATAAACAAAGGGACATTCCACATGATTCCTAGGAGAAAAGGGATTGGCAGTGGCCAGGATTTCTTTGCCCTGTTTACTAGCTCACAGAGGACCATGGGCTAGGGGTGGGGGGTGGAGGTGTGGAGCAGAGTTTGGCTACATCTTCTGCCGCCCGGCCATGCCCAAAGCTTACCTTTCATCTCCCAAACCCAGCAATCCAGTTTCAAGCAGAAGTATGCCGACTCCCCACTCAGTCCTCTTGCTTCCATTCTCACGACCTGGCCCCCGGCCAACCCACCCCAGAGCCAGCCACATTTAGCTGAAGTTGACAATGAATTATTATTAGAAAATAATTTTTACCAGATTGCCTTTTGCTGGCTTTGTTTCCAGAGGCTGGCTAATGATGCGGGTGCTAAATCAGATGGGAGGGAGAAGCTTCTTCCTTCCAGAAGAAGTAGCACCTAGAACATTGTTGGAGAATACACTCGCGCCAAGACATGGCTAATCCATTTGAAAAGACCCTGTCAAATATCCCGAGTTAAGAAAAGCTACCCAAACCTCTCTGAGGGATAATTGGTGCTGTGGCTTATAAAATACCAGCTCTTCCTTACACGTAACCCAAAAGGCACTCCTGTTTTCAGGTAGCCACAGTTTCGCTGAACTTCCTCAGTTCAAGGTCTGCAATCATTTGTTGCAGACTACTCTGTGCCAAGCTCTTCCATAGCCCTTGGGGCTTCCGCCTTCTGGGGTGGCAGGGGTACTGTCAGCCTGCTTTGTTGATGAGCAATCTGACCACTTAGGACAGTTCAACCTCAGACTTCTGTGGTCATTCTTACTGCATTTCAGGACGTTGTTGCCTTGCCCCATTCCTCCCCATGGAAAGAATTATCTCCTTAACTTCATCACTACATCTGGCAGCAAAGACTGAGAGCCTAGGGCATTTGAAAACATGCCTGTATTTTCAGTCCACAGGGTTGAAGTTCTTCTTGGCTGTAAATCATCAAAGAATTCCTCAGCTGCAATGGTTCCATTGTTAACACACAGAGATGCTTGTGAAAGATGTTATAAGTCAATAGCTTTTCTTATTTCCATCCTTCCCTCCCTCCCTTCCTCCCTCCTTCTCTCCCTTCTTTTATTCCTTCCTTCCCTCCCTCCCTTCCTTCTTTCCTTCCTCCCATTTCCCCACTTTTTCTTTGCTCTCCTTTTTTGGGGTGCATATAAATCACTGCGATTGCAATAAACAGTCTAGATTGGGGTTTCAGTGAACTAAGGTTTATGCATCATAGCTAATCACTAGTTTGTCCTCACTACAGTAAACTTACTTGATGCCCTCTGCACAGTTAAGGGAACCAAAATAAATCCAACTCCGCAGTCTGGTTATCCACAACGAGGACCAATCCCTTGATATGCATCACTTACAATAAAAACTTTGGTTTTTCAAATTGATTCAATGTCCCTCAATTCCATCTGGATAATAGAAGTTGTAATGTAAAACAAAAGCAACTCTTTTTTCTGCATAGAATAAGGGCCATGTGTGGAATTGAAACCACTCCTTTTCAAAGTAGATTATTTTCCAACAGTTTGGGCAATCCCCATTTGTGATAGCGAGGAAAGCTTGAAAAAGGCAGCAAAGATTCCCTGCATACCCCGCCCCCAATCCAATCCTTTAATCTTTTTATGTTGATTCTTTGCCACTTAGACCTAAGGAAATAACTTGGCTTAAAGATAATAGGTATGCATCACCATAACCTGTTGCTAGGTGTGGTTTCAAGACAACTTTTATTTTTCAATATATGTCCCTTGATAATAAAGTAACATGACCCTTCTAGTAATTAGTAATGCTTTTCAACAATCACTCTCACAAAGGAATTGGCATAATTCTGCAAGTATAGTTATGTTTCATATTAGTATTTGTACATAGATACAGGGAGGATCTTATAGACATGCAGAAATACACCCTTAACAACATAGAAACCAATAAAACCCCAATTGGAAAGATTCACATTCTCCTGTTAGATTCAAAAGCAAAAGCCTAGAAAAAGGCATTCTGTATTTTTAATTGTTTGCTTATTAAAGAAAAAGGTCTTATTTCTTCAAAGAAATATAAAACAGACCATAAAGATTCTGGGTAACTTTAGTCACAGAAATTGGGTTCAACTACTTTCTTCTTTATTCTAGACCAAAAGACCATTTTCTTTTTCTTTCTTTTTTTCTTTTTGAATTTTATTTTATTTATTTATTTTATACAGCAGGTTCTTATTAGTAATCAATTTTATACACATCAGTGTATACATGTCAATCCCAATCACCCAATTCAGCACACCACCACACCCACGCCCCCGTGGCTTTCCCCCCTTGTTGTCCATACATTTGTTCTCTACATCTGTGTCTCAACTTCTGCCCTGCAAACTGGTTCATCTGTACCATTTTTCTAGGTTCCACATACATGCGTTAATATACGATATTTGTTTTTCTCTTTCTGACTTACTTCACTCTGTATGACAGTCTCTAGATCCATCCACGTCTCAACACATGACTCAATTTCGTTCCTTTTTAGGGCTGAGTAATATTCCATTGTATATATGTACCACAACTTCTTTATCCATTTGTCTGTCGATGGGCATTTAGGTTGCTTCCATGACCTGGCTATTGTAAATAGTGCTGCAATGAACATTGGGGTGCGTGTGTCTTTTTGAATTATGGTTTTCTCTGGGTATATGCCCAGTAGTGGGATTACTGGGTCATATGGTAGTTCTATTTTTAGTTCTTTAAGGAACCTCCATACTGTTCTCCATAGTGGCTGTATCAATTTACATTCCCATGAACAGTGCAAGAGGGTTCCCTTTTCTCCACACCCTCTCCAGCATTTGTTCTTTGTAGATTTTCTGATGATGCCCATTCTAACTGGTGTGAGGTGATACCTCATTGTAGTTTTGATTTGCATTTCTCTAATAATTAGTGATGTTGAGCAGCTTTTCATGTGCTTCTTGGCCATCTGTATGTCTTCTTTGGAGAAATGTCTATTTAGGTCTTCTGCCCATTTTTGGATTGGGTTGTTTGTTTCTTTAATATTGAGCTGCATGAGCTGTTTATATGTTTTGGAGATTAATCCTTTGTCCTTTGATTCATTAGCAAATATTTTCTCCCATTCTTAGGGTTGTCTTTTCGTCTTGTTTATGGTTTCCTTTGCTGTGCAAAAGCTTTGAAGTGTCATTAGGTCCCATTTGTTTATTTTTGTTTTTATTTCCATTACTCTAGGAGGTGGATCAAAAAAGATCTTGCTGTGATTTATGTCAAAGAGTGTTCTTCCTATGTTTTCCTCTAAGAGTTTTATAGTGTCCGGTCTTACATTTAGGTCTCGAATCCATTTTGAGTTTATTTTTGTGTATGGTGTTAGGGAGTGTTCTAATTTCATTCTTTTACATGTAGCTGTCCAGTTTTCCCAGCACTACTTATTGAAGAGACTGTCTTTTCTCCATTGTATATCCTTGCCTCCCTTGTCATAGATTAGTTGACCATAAGTGCTTGGGTTTATCTCTGGGCTTTCTATCTTGTTCCATTGATCTATGCTTCTGTTTTTGTGCCAGTATTATATTGTCTTGATTACTGTAGCTTTGTAGTATAGTCTGAAGTCAGGGAGTCTGATTCCTTCAGCTCCGTTTTTGTCCCTCAAGACTGCTTTGGCTATTTGGGGTCTTTTTTGTCTCCATACAAATTTTAGATTTTTTGTTCTAGTTCCATAAAAAATGTCATTGGTAATTTGATAGGAGTTGCATTGACTCTGTATATTGCTTTGGGTAGTATAGTCATTTTCACAATATTGATTCTTCCAATCCAAGAACATGGTATATTTCTCCATCTGTTGGTATCATCTTAAATTTCTTTCATTAGTGTCTTATAATTTTCTGCATACAGGTCTTTTGTCTCCCTAGGTAGGTTTATTCCTAAGTATTTTATTCTTTTTGTTATAATGGTAAATGGGAGTATTTCCTTAATTTCTCTTTCAGATTTTTCATCATTGGTGTATAGGAATGCAAGAGATTTCTGTGCATTACTTTTGTATCCTGCAACTTTACCAAATTCATTGATTAGTCCTAGTAGTTTTCTGGTGGCATTTTTAGGATTCTCTATGTATATTATCATGTCGTCTGAAAACAGTGACAGTTTTACTTCTTCTTTTCTAATTTGTATTCCTTTTATTTCTTTTTCTTCTCTGATTGCTGTGGCTAGGACTTCCAAAACTATGCTGAATAATAGTGGTGAGAGTGGACATCCTTGTCTCATTCCTGATCTTAGAGGAAATGCTTTCAGTTTTTCACCATTGAGAATGATGTTTGCTGTGGGTTTGTCATTTATGGTCTTTATTATGTTGAGGTAAGTTCCCTCTATGCCCACTTTCTGGAGAGTTTTTATCATAAATGGGTGTTGAATTTTGTCAAAAGCTTTTTCTGCATCTATTGAGATGATCATATAGTTTTTATTCTTCAATTTGTTAAGACAGTGTATCACATTGATTGATTTGCATATATTGAAGAATCCTTGCATCCCTGGGATAAATCCCACTTGATCATTGTGTATGATCCTTTTAATGTGCTGTTGGATTCTGTTTGCTAGTATTTTGTTGAGGATTTTTGCATCTATATTCATCAGTGATATCATTCTGTAATTTTGTTTTTTTGTAATATCTTTGTCTGATTTTGGTATCAGGGTGATGGTAGCCTCATAGAATGAGTTTGGGAGTGTTCCTTCCTCTGCAATTTTTTGAAAGAGTTTGAGAAGGATGGGTGTTACCTCTTCTCTAAATGTTTGATAGAATTCACCTGTGAAGCCATCTGGTCCTGGACTTTTGTTTGTTGGAAGATTTTTAATCACAGTTTCAATTTCATTAGTTGTGATCGGTCTGTTCATATTTTCTATATCTTCCTGGTTCAGTCTTGGAAGGTTATACCTTCTAAGAATTTGTCCATTTCTTCCAGGTTGTCCATTTCATTGGCATAGATTTGCTTGTAGTAGTCTCTTAGGATGCTTTGTATTTCTGCAGTGTCTGTCGTAACTTCTCCTTTTTCATTTCTAATTTTATTGATTTGAATCCTCTCCCTCTTTTTCTTGATGAGTCTGGTTAATGGTTTATCAGTTTTGTTTATCTTCTCAAAGAACCAGCTTTTAGTTTTATTGATCTTTGCTATTGTTTTCTTTGTTTCTCTTTCATTTATTTCTGCTTTGATCTTTATGATTTCTTTCCTTCTGCTAACTTTGGGTTTTGTTTGTTCTTCTTTCTCTAGTTCCTTTAGGTGTAAGCTTAGATTGTTTATTTGAGATTTTTCTTGTTTCTTGAGGTAGGCTTGTATAGCTATAAACTTCCCTCTTAGAACTGCTTTTGCTGCATCCCATAGGTTTGGATCATCATGTTTTCATTGTCATTTGTCTCTAGGTATTTTTTGATTTCCTCTTTAATTTCTTCAGTGATCTCTTGGTTATTTAGTCACGTATTGTTTAGCCTCCATATGTTTGTGTTTTTTACGTTTTTTTCCCTGTAATTCATTTCTAATCTCATAGCGTTGTGGTCAGAAAAGATGCTTGATATGATTTTAATTTTCTTAAATTTACTGAGGCTTGATTTGTGACCCAAGATGTGATCTATCCTGGAGAATGTTCTGTGCGCACTTGAGGAGAAAGTGTAATCTGCTGTGTTGGGATGGAATGTCCTATAAATATCAACTAAATCTATCTGGTCTATTGTGTCATTTAAAGCTTCTGTTTCCTTATTTATTTTCATTTTGGATGATCTGTCCATTGGTGTAAATGAGGTGTTAAAGTCCCCCAGGTTTATTATGTTACTGTCAATTTCCTTTTTTATAGCTGTTAGCAGTTGCATTATGTATTGAGGTGGTCCTATGTTGGGTGCATACATATTTATAATTGTTATATCTTCTTCTTGAATTGATCCCTTCATCATTATGTAGTATCCTTCCTTGTTTCCTGTAACATTCTTTATCTTAAAGTCTATTTTTTCTGATATGAGTATTGCTACTCCAGCTTTCTTTTGATTTGCATGGAATATCTTTTTCCATCCCCTCACTTTCAGTGTGTATGTGTCCCTAGGTCTGAAGTGGGTCTCTTGTAGACAGCATATATATGGGAAAAGACCATTTTTCTATCATGTGATAAAATAGTCCATAAGACATTATTCAAGGAATGAGGAGAAAAATTTCATTTTGGTCGACTTTAATATTGAAAAGTTTGCAGGAAATGTTCATAATTTAAATTTAAGTGAAAGAAAGCAAAATGCCAGATATCATGAGCTCAATTTTGTAAAAACTGGGAAAATACACATTGAAAAGATCGAAAGAATATGTACTGAAATGTTAGCATTTGCTATCTGTGGATATTGAGATTATTTATTGGGAATGTTTACCTTCTTTATTCTTTTGTGCAACTTTCCATTTCTATAGTGGTTAAGTTATATTCTTTTAAGAGAAAAATATGATTTTAAGAAAACACAAAATAATGAAAGACCTCCTTTACCAATAGAAATAAAACAGAAAAAAAATAGAAAAAAAACATATCTTCGGGAAAGTGAAACATTAGGTTTTTTTGTTTTTTTTTTCTTTTTATTTTATGCTTTGTGGGCCACCAGTCTCTGTTGTAGCAACTCTACCTTGCCATTACAGTGTGAAAGCCAACATGGACAATACATAAATGAATGGGCATAGCTGGGTTCCAATAAAACTTTATTTATTGACACTGAAATTTGAATTTCATATAATTTTATAGATTATGAAATATTATTTTTCTTTTGATTTACCCTTACTATTTAAAAATATAAAAACCATTCACAGCTTGTGGCTCATATAAAAACATATGACAGGGCTTCCCTGGTGGCGCAGTGGTTGAGAGTCCGCCTGCCGATGCAGGGGACATGGGTTCGTGCCCCGGTCCGGGAAGATCCCACATGCCGCGGAGCGGCTGGGCCCGTGAGCCATGGCCGCTGAGCCTGCGCGTCCGGAGCCTGTGCTCCGCAACGGGAGAGACTACAACAGTGAGAGGCCCACGTACCGCAAAAACAAACAAACAAAACATGAAAGGCCAGACTTAGCCTTCAGGCCATCCTTTGCCAACCATTGCTCTAATTCTATTCTTCCATGTTTTCCCCCAAAATGTAAATAGAGATGCATTAATTTTTTACCAGCTTTCTTACTTTAATAATTTTAATGACATCAAAACATTTAACCCACAGATATAGAAAACAAACTTATGGTTACCAAAAGGGAAAGGAGGTTGGGATTAGCATATACACACTACTATATATAAAATAGATAACCAACAAGGACCTACTGTACAGCACAGGGAACTATATGCAATATTTTGTGATAACATATAGGGAAAAGAATCTGAAAAAGAAGATATATATATATAGATAGATAGATATAGATAGATAGATAGATATCAGTGTGCTGTATACCTGAAACTAACATGACATTGTAAATCAACTATACCTCAATAAAAAAATTTTTTTTTTAATTTTTACATGAGTGCATATACTCAGGTCACTCATAGTACAAAAGTTTATTCCTGTGAGTAGAAACCAAGTTGAGTTCCGCTGCTCCAACTGAGATCCTAGGTCTGGTCAGTCAAGGTTAGAATTCAAGTGGCTGGTGTGTGGCTTCACCGTGCTGATGAAAGGGAAGAGGGTCTTTCCCAACAAATCTGGCCATGGCTAAGCCTCAGAAACCGTTCCTCTCAAGGTATCTGGTGATGGTGTCAGTGACATTTCCTGAGGCTGCATCAGGACCTCAGCGTGGAGGAAACAATCATTCTCTCGTGGTCACCACAAGGGCTGAACCAGGAGTACTTTCCCCACTAGAATGAGTCAGGAGTAACCCCACACTGGTATCTCACTGGTTCAAAGAGGATGTTGTTTATCGGAGAGGGGGTATGTAAAACTAGAGGCCAGCGCGGTTCAATGTCAGTAATTCTGTGGTCCTTCTAAGTGACTGTTGTCATAAGCTGCGGTGATTTGGGGGTGGGAGAGAGTACAGTCAGACCCTAACTGTTTTTTTTTTTTTTTCAAGTCTTGACGGACTGTTTTGAAAGCTTGTGCATTCCTGGAGTCTTTTGTTATTGCTGCTTTTGTTGTTTTTCAAAAATAAGACTTTTTTTTTTTGCAGTACGTGGGCCTCTCACTGTTGTGGCCTCTCCCGTTGCGGAGCACAGGCTCTGGACGCGCAGGCTCAGGGGCCATTGCTCACGGGCCCAGCTGCTCCGCAGCATGTAGGATTCTCCTGGACTGGGGCACGAACCCGTGTCCCCTGCATCGGCAGGCGGACCCCCAACCACTGTGCCACCAGGGAAGCCCAAAACGTTTTTTTTTTAACTGCTTCATTACCTCATTCAGTAGAGAACAGAGTTATCTTGGCAAGGTCCAGGTAACTGAGAAAGAGAGAGACAGTGGGCCTTGGGGAGGGGCACAGTTGTGGGAGACTGTCAATGCCATAAACCCAACAGAGAAGATGGATCAAGCAAGGCAGGGCACATGCTTCCTATCATCAATCAACAAATCTACGGCAAAGAACTAGTTAAATACCTACTGTGTTCTAGATTTCTATGGCCCTGGCACATTCTACTTGCTATTCTATACTCATGATCAGACAGACACCATATGCTTCCAGGGCTGACGTGAGGTCAGTGGAAAAGTACAGGGAACATTTTTTAAAAATACAACTTTGCAACTTACTGTAAACTCAAAATTCTGCTTATCATAACTGGCCTTAGTTTAGGAGACACTGTAGAACTAATTAATATCCTTTGTTTGTGTAAGGATATGTTTCTTAAAAGTCCACGTTAAAAACAAAAAGCATATCTACAGGTTTCCTATTTGGTAGAGAAGGTTCCCACTGTACAAAGGCACACCTTATAAGGATTTGAGCAGAAAAACAGATGAGTCTGATTCATTCACTGTGGGAGGAGTTCCTGACTTTGGAACTCCCGAGGCCCTAACAGTGAGTCATACGAGAGGTTCTCTGCTGATGATCTCCTGACAGTCGTCACCACCTTCTGAGTGTCCCCAAAGGACAACCAGACACCACCCTCGCAGGAGATCAGGCCTAGAGCGTGACCCCAATGCCCTGGAGAACCGGAAGCATCAGAGATGTCCTCCCTCCTTGACAGATCTGCCCTTTTATTCCATATTAAACTAGCAAGAGCCATAGGTGGTCACTTTAGGGGAAGAAATAAATTTAGGTGCTCAGGCCCCTGCAGGGTTTGGGCAAGGGTGTGGCGTGGAGGTGGCACAAAGAGGCTAAAGTTGCCTCACACGTAGTCCTCTTGTAGGCTGGGCTTAGTCTCTTGCTGGTTGACAAAGCACAGCACTGCTCAGGGATGAAGGGCATTTCAACTTTGAACTATATATTTTTTCTTGAGGTCAAAACATTCTGTAAGTACATAGCTCTGGAATCACAAATGGGAAAATTTGACTTGTTTTGCAGAAATTAACTTTTTTTCAGGGACATTTTGTTTTCTTTTAATATAAGGTACTATATTATTCCCATCTTAGTGAATCTCATGCTTTCTGGGATTTTTTAAAATTAAACAAAAATGGGGCTTCCTTGGTGGCGCAGTGGTTGAGAGTCCGCCTGCTGATGCGGGGGACATGGGTTCGTGCCTAGGTCCGGGAAGATCCCACATGCCGCGGAGCGGCTGGGCCCGTGAGCCCTGGCCGCTGAGCCTGTGCGTCCGGAGCCTGTGCTCCACAACGGGAGAGGCCACAACAGTGAGAGGCCCGCGTACTGAAAAAAAAAAAAAAAAAATTAAACAAAATTGAACTGGAAGAGGCGGTCAAAAAGAAAGATAGGAGTGTGTGTGTGCATGTATGAATGAATGAGAGTTGCTGCTATATAAAGAATTTAAGTAAAATACATAATTTTTTTTTTTTTTTTTTTTTTTTTTTTTTTCGTTACGCGGGCCTCTCACTGTTGTGGCCTCTCCCGCTGCAGAGCACAGGCTCCGGACGCGCAGGCTCAGCGGCCATGGCTCACGGGCCCAGCCGCTCCGCGGCGTGTGGGATCTTCCCAGACTGGGGCACGAATCCGTGTCCCCTGCATCGGCAGGCAGACTCTCAACCACTGCACCACCAGGGAAGCCCAAAATACATAATTTTTGAATCAGACAGGCACAGGTTAAAATCCTGACTCCAGCATTTATTACCTAAGTGATTTGGGACGAATTAGATGACCTCAGTTTTTTAATCCGCAAAATGTGTATAACCTTAACTGCTTAGTGCTAACACATAGGAGGTGCTCAATGAATGACAACGTTCATTATTACGTATAATGAAAGCTCAGAAAAAATTGTATGGAACTCATGGTCCACTTCCCTAGTTTTAGAAGTTCTATAGATTTTGATTACTTTACCCATTTGACTAGTGAATCTTCATACCCGTTAACTTCAGCTTCGCGATTCCAGATTTTGAAATGTGTATAGATCTTATGTCATAGGATTTGAAATGGGGCGCCCAGACCCATGGGTCACGGACATGAGGGTTGGCCAACCCAGTCTGCACATCCCACATCACAGATCTTAAATCGGTCGTTCTTAATGTCTAACTAGGCTGCTGCTCAAGAAAACTTAGAGCTGCTAAAGTCATACTGTACTCGTTTGCCAGAGTGAATGAATAAGAAAGAGTATACAATGTCTGAACTTTAGTTCCAGGCAGGAGGGGGCCCAGAAAGTGAGTCCTGGACAAGAGTTCTGGGGATCTGAGCTGAAGGGGCAGGGAGCAGGGGCGAGAGAGCAGAGGAAATCCAAAAGTCAGAGTTGAGAGGTAAAGCCAGATTGCAAGACAAGCAGACAGCCCACCTGAAGCATTACTTTAATGAGGCTGAACAGAGCTGTGGATGCATGAAAATAGAATCAATGGAAAAGCTTTGGACAAAGTAGGAGGTTTGGGATGGAGAGAGAAAAGAGGCCTGAGAAAACTCCCGAGATCTTAGAAAGTCGCTGCAGGGTAGTTGTACATGGGAGGGTCAGGGTCAGAGATTCGGGGCAGGGGAGCTGTCTAGAGCGCAGAGCTGAGTCAAACACACACACACACACTCACACGCAGTACAACCTTTATACCACATTCTACTGGGGAGTAAAGAGTCCCTCAAATATATTTGTTTTGCAATAGCTGAATTTTAGGACTTAACACCTTAAAATGATGGTTCTCAGCTTTGGCAATCATCTGAGAATCATTTGAGGATCTTTATAGAAATGCCAATACCTGGGTCCAAACCCACACAACTGAATGGAATTTGGTGAGGGTGGATCCCAGATGTGGATGTTTTCGAAAAAGCTTCTCCGATGATCCTCTCACGCATCTAGATTTGACAACCACCGCCCCCAAACATTTTAAATTTAACTTATTTTTTATGAACTGATTGCCACTTACACTAAAGAGTCAGGATCCATAATGCTTTAATTTGCCATTTAGATGTCTTCTTTCTCTGCTGTTGCTGTCCACCATTCCACCTCTAGGAGCCATCTGTCCTCCCTCCTCCTCTACTGTGTTCTCAATGGAATCTTCCAGTGATGTTCTGATTAACTGGGAAGCTGCTAACCAAACATGTTAGAATTGCGGTTCACGATCATTCTATCCATTTGCAAGTCCTCTGAACTTCCAGTTTCAAGGTCTCCAAATATTAAAATGTCTGTAGTTCTCAGGTCATGAGGATTGAGAACTGGGAACCCAGAAACATAAAACATGGACAAGAGGGTAGGCCAGTCCATTTGGTACACGGCAGCCTCACAATTCTTAAACTGTGGAGTTTGAGCAAAAGCCCAAGGGAATCTCCTCGATATGGAAAGACAGAACAGAAACAACCCAGATCACTGAGACCTGTGTTTTAATACTGTCTCTCTCATCAGCTATGTGATCTGGGGCCAGTTATTTTATTTCCCTGGACCTTGGTTTCTTTACGAAATAAGGGAGATGGACTAGAGGGTCTAAAAAGCTATGAGAAAAAAAAAAAAAGCTATGAGATATTTCAAACAGAAGTTTGTATGAGATATTTTAAACAGAAGTTCGTATAGAATAACATAACATTTACGTGCTTGTCACGCACTCTAATAACTCCTATTACTTAGCCATATTTGCTTCTTTATATATGTTCTTAAGATACCTTTGAAGCCTCTTCTGAACCCTGGCCTCATCCCATTCTCCTCTCTTCATCCCGAGAAACAATCATTATCCATTTAATGGGGTTTATCCTTCTCATGTGTATTTTTGACACCCTACGCCTGATGGCAAACAACGTCTCACATCGTTTTGCTTGTTTTTACACTTGAAATGAAGGGGATGGCTATTCTCATCCTTTTTCGGTTTGCTTTTCTAAAATTTAACTCCACGTTTGGAGGTTCATCCATGTTGATGCAAGTGGCTCTGGTTTATTCTGTATAATGTCCTGTTAGATGAATATACCATTTGATTTAGCCATCCTTCTGATGAGGGATATTAAGTTGTTCAGAAGAGAGAAATTCTAAGGTGCCCACCAGGTTGAGCCTTCCAGAATTTGACATAAACCTACAATTTTTCTGAAGAAGTTTTGTAGCGACATCTTTGGCTTTTCCCATTGTTCTCAGGTGTCCACTTTTTCCGGTGGTACCTTGTGGGTGTGTGTGAGATCTCCAGAAGCCTAATCTTGGACCAACGGGGTCATCCAGATGGCTAGTAAGCACCAGAGAGGCTGCATCATGCAGTGATTAAAAGCACAGACTTGGGAACCAGTCACACTTTGTTTTGCATTCTAGATTTGTCATCTGCATGGTTTGGGCAAATGATGTAACCTCTCTGAACCTGAATTTCCTCGTCTGGAAAATGGAGAAAACAATTTCTATCCCATATGGTTAGCATGAGGATTAAAAAAGATAATGCATGTAGAGTACTGGGCAGCATGCCTGCCACCTAGTAAGTGCTAGACAAAGTGATAAGAGATATTATATAGAGAGCTATAAGATAGATATATAAGAGATATTATATAGAGAGCTATAAGATAGATATATAAGAGATATTATATAGAGAGCTATAAGATAGATATATAAGTGATATTATATAGAGAGCTATAAGATAGATATATAGCGAGGGAGAGCACGCTGCCACGACCAGAGCTCATGTTTATCGTATTCTCTAAGGCATTTCCAGCTCAACATGATGCCTAACACATAGTTTACACTTAATAAATGTTTGCTAAAAACAGGATGAGTTTCTTACAAAATTAACCATACTTTTACTCTATGATCTGATCGCACTACTTGGTATTTACTCATAGGAATTGAAAACCTATGTCCTCACAAACACCTACACATGGATGTTTCTAGCCGCTTTCTTTATACTTGCCAAAACTTGGAAGCAACCAACATGTCCTTCAGTAGGCAAATGGATAAACTTGGTACATTCAGACAATGCAATATGATTCAGCGCTAAAAAGAAATGAGCTATCAAGCCATGGAAAGGCATGGCTTGGAAACTTCAATGCATATTACAGAGTAGAAGAAGCCCATCCGAAAAGGCTACAGACTGTATGATTTCCATTCTGGAAAAGGCAAAGCTATGGAGACAGTACAAGATCAGTGGTTGCCAGGGGTGAGAGGGGGAAAGATGAATGGGCAGAGCACAGAGGAATTTTAGGGCAATAAAAATACGCTGCATGATACTATAATGATGGATGCACGTCATTATGCATTTGTCCAAACCCATATAATGTACAACACCAAGAGTGAACCCTAATGTAAACTATGGACTTGAAGTGATTGTGATGTGTTAATGTAGGTTCATCAGCTGTGACAAATGCACCATTCTGGTGGCGCGTGTTGATAATGGGTGACGCTGTGCATGGGGGAATGCAGGGGGAATATGAGAAAGCTTTCCCCCTCAATTTTGCTGTGAACCTTAAACTGCTCTAAAATACAGTTTAATTTACAAATAGAATAAGCAAGTATGTAAATATATAAGTGAGACTATTGGAAAATGCATTTACCCGTGGGATCGAAGAAAGCGTAGCCTATGAAATGACATAGAGGAGCCTTCCAGTGGTTCCTATCAGAAAAGTTTGAGGCAGAAAAGTTAAGAGAATTTTTCCTGAAGATCACACATTCTGTCATCTAAATCAGTCGCTTCTTTCAATCCCCCAAAACAATCTTGCTGAAGCTTTAGGCAAAGGATAGCCCCAGCCTACAGCTCAGATATTACCTACAGTCTCCTATTTGTCACTGTCACAGCTCCCGGCCTAATTGCTCCATCCTGTCTGATCAGAGTTCATTCTCGAGACAGCCTGACTTCTTAAGTGAATGTCCACGTTTACCCTGGAATAGCAGGCACTTCCTGGCCGGCTCCTTCCAGACAAGGAGCCTCTGTTCGCCTTGGGACTGGGGAGGAAACAGCCTCTGACTGTCCCAGCTGGTGAGTGAGGAGCCCCAGCCCTGGGACAGCAGACCTTACATACATATTTTTGAGCCGTGGATGGGAAGCAAACCAATAGGTTATGAGGTTGCCAGCCTTTTCAGAAGCAGCACTTAGCAATAGCGTTCACAGGCTAGCTTTTAGTACAGCAAAAATGCCTACCTACCAGGAATTCCTTTTCAGTGGTAGAGAGTTTGCAAAGGTGTGTCATTTCTGAAAAAAAGAGCTTCTGACAGGAGCTCGTGCTGAAAAACGGTGGAGTATTGTCATTGTTCTGTTTTACTTTGGAGGTTGTGTTTATATCCTGCTTCAAGCCTTTAAAAATACCGTAGATATGTTTGAGATTGTACTAGTTTACTTGGCTCCTATTTTAAAAAACAAGAAGATAACTTGTGTTTCTGCCTGACTTAGAGGTTAGTAAATTGAATGTGGCGGGTTTGTGGTCTTTGGTCTGCGCAGCGTAAATACATTCAAATCCCTGCTTTGAATCAGCTTTTGCCTGCCTTGGGGGTCAAACTGGGGCCTTTTGTTAGGGGCCATCCTGAGTCGGGGGGTGGGGTGGGGGGAGGGCCAGGGAGGTGGAGGAATGACAAGTATTACAGGACTGTAGGTTGCTATTGTCTCACAAGCAGGCTCATACAACTAAACTCCTTTCTTCTGTTGAGGAGAAGCTGGATGAAGTGGGAGAGGGGCTCCGGGGCCTGGGGAGAAGGGAGGAGAGGTGAGAGGGGCCGGTGTAGCCACTGAGACCTGCCTGTCCCTCCCTACTCCAGTCCCTGACCCCCCAACCCCACCCCCAGATCCCATCGCCTTTCTGCTGACCCAGAGAGGGACTAGCAATGATGTGCTTTGCCGGTACCGAGCACTAGCTGGCAGTGGCCTGCTTGAGCCGAGGCTGTTTTCTAAGCCACTCACTAATCAGAAGTGACTGAGGCTCTGAAAAGAATACAGCCCAGCCTGGGCCCCACCCTCCACGCTAATGAAGAAGGCAGGGAGGTGGATAATCAAGGGCGGTGATGTGAATAATTCCACACCAGAGGTAATAATCCAGAGGTAATGAAATGCATCATGAGTTGTGGGTACAGCAGATTTCCTTTACCAGCCAAGGCTGTTTTATGATCAAATGAGCTTGCCTTTCCAAGCACAGAGCAGCTGACCCTGGGAGGAGCCGGGGTGGGGTGGGGGGCAGGGGTTGTAGGAGGAGCTACCCTGGGATTAAGAATTCAGGCAGCCATTAAAAACAACACTTAGAAGCCTGCATAATCATGCAGGGAAACGCTTGTGATGCGATTTTAAGTGAGAAAATAAAGAAGCATGCAAAGCGAGCATTTTAGACAACCACAGCAATGGACAAAACAAACAAAACTAATCCCAAACACAACTTTATACACACAGAAGAAAGCCTGGAAAGAAATACACCAGAATATTAACAGTAGTTATCTAAGTAGTGGGACTGCAGGTGATTGCTTTCATTCTTCTCTCTGCTATTATCTTCTAAATTTTATATTAACTTGGATTATTTTCCTAATGAAAAAAGGGAGTGTACTAAAAAAAGAATTTGGCTTGGCAGAATTCTTCCCCAGAATAGACTGTGGAGAAACAACCCCGATGCTAACTTTCTAACTAACGTGGATGGGTACCGCGTCCAGGCAGGCTAGATTTTACTGCCCAAGCTGTTCGAGGTCCCAGCAGCCCTCTTCTGGATGAGAACACTTCCTCTGTCAAATTCAGACTGTATGTGAATCTCCCTGGCCTTGCTTCTCTGAGAATTGAAGAGATGTTTTCAGAGGCAGCAGCTTTGTGGCTACATGTTCTCCTTAGGATATAACCAATTTCTACCATATACAGTAGCTTCCTGGAACCTCCTCCTAATTATCTTTCTTTCCCAAGTTTTCTAGTTTTCAAACTAGTTTTGAAAATAACACTATCAAATTAAATGGACTCCTTATTTCACTAAGTCATGGGACTGTGGGTTTTATAGTGGATAGCTAGGAGGAGATGACCGATTATTCCTCACTCTTACTAATGAGACGAATGTGGGAGAGTTGGTAGCAAATTCTTTGTTGCATTAAGCTTTTTAATTAATGAAGGGGATCTGCCACCTAAAAATAGAATCCATATTTCCTTCTACAAATGTTTGGGTGTTAAAACAGAAAATCCTTAGGAACCCTTTGAATACTCATTCTTACAGTGTTGCTTTTGGCATTGAATCTGCCAGATGTTTATGCTGCTGTTGGCCACGACCTTCTTTAGGGTGGAGTGGGCACGTTGCTGGAGAGTTACGATCTGCCTGTCTAATGCAGTTGAGTTGATTGCATTACTTAGTGCAATCTTATATTATCCAGATTTTCAAATCTTGTCCTAATACCTTAACATTCGTATTTGTGCTAATGTATAATTATTTCACAGTTCTATACACTACCACCTAAAAAAGGAGGACAATTATGCCTTCAGTTATTCAGAGAATTAAATGAAACATGTGTGAAGTAATTAGTACGGTGTTGAGCAGATAAATTCTGTACTGGACACATCGATCAGGTGTGTGTGTTACAGTTCTCACCTGGAGGAAGCCAGAGGATGCTTGCAGTACTCACAGACCCCCCTGAGCACTTCTTTGTCAAGTGCTATGAAGTACTCAGGAAGTTAAGTAAGTTCCTTATGCAGTATGGAGACTGTAACGGGGTTTTTTTGGTTTTGTTTTGGTTTGGCTTTTTTGGTTTTGTTTTTGAGGGATGATGGTCCAAAAGCTTATCAGGAAGAAATATAAACATTTGAGTATGTAGAATACAACGTTGGGTACTGTCATAAAAGGGAAATTCTGAAATAGAAACTTAAAATGCCTTTCCTGTTTCTTCTTTGAAACATGCGACCTGATACCCTGGGTTGGTGGGAATTCTGCCTTTGGCGCTCTGCTGCATTTCCCCAGGACAGATTGAGAAGATCGTTGGAGCAAGGCTGTGGTTCTTCCAAACATGCTTTTTATAATGTATTAATGTATTCTTAGTTAAGCGAATTAACTTACATTTGCTTTTAAGTAAATTTTTTTCCCAAGTATTAAAAACTTTTATTTTAGCGTTCCCCAAGTTGACTGTGGAAGTACAAGTTTCTACATTTAAAAAGTTTATATAAATTACATGAATTGCAATTTTCAGAAAAGTCAGAATGAAACGTTCTGCATAGGACAAAAATATGCCTAAGCAACAGATCATGTTTGCACAAGGCCACTGAATGACATGGATATTAGTAACAATTAAAAAGCTTGTCTACAGCAGACGGAGCAAAGATTTCAGTTTGGTATTCTGTAAGCCAAGATTGTAAACTATTCTCACTATACAGAAGGTCTAACGACATACAGAGTTTTGTGTAGGAACTTTTGTGCTTCTGGTTGGCACATCGCCTACTTTTTAATATGTGAAATTAATACAGAGGTTTGTGAGAGGTTGTGCAAAACCATTGTATTTACAAAAATGGCATAAAAGTGAATTCAGTCAAGGTACATGCACACTTCGCTCACATCTTTAACAACAAAAGGTGTCTTAACACCACAGAACTGAATAAGAACGCTAGCTCCAATGGCAGCCGTTAAGCATTAGAGTCACCTAAGTTACACCAGAATGGGCAAATATTGTCAAGTAACATTCTATTGTTAAAGCTGAAACAGGTGACAGTGCAGCCACGTCTGCACTCCAAGCCATGTCCCCTTGTCTGCTGCAGATTGGACCAGAGGAGACCACTGGACCCGAGGACAGTCCTTCTATAGGCTGGTTAATAGCTTATGAAGCTCTCCGCATCTCTGCCCATCTGGAATATTGGCGGCTCTCTTTCTCAATCAGCGCTCTGAGTGAGCTGGACTCATGACTTACTTGCGGGGTCCGTTAGCAGAAGCAGTAGAGACCAAGTCTGAGGGTAGCTGAGTTGCTGAAGGGGCTGTAGCTTTTGTCTGCCCAGCTTCTTTTCCTGTGCCCCCTTCTGGAAACAGACCCCGACCTTCTGGCCATAGCTACCCAAGCCACGTCAGAGGTCTTCCTCAGCTTTTCCTAATTAAGTTCTCTTTCTTCTCTGCGAAGGAGGCTCTATGGACACTGGCTTCACAAGCAGATGCCTGCAGGGGCCAGACAGATAACGTCAGCGAGAAATGTTCAGATGCCAAAAAATGGGGCTGAGGAGGGCCTGTGACCAATGAGAAGACATGTCTGCCAAAGGCAATCAAATTAAAGCAGAATTGACACCTGTCTTGGCTAACAAAGTAAATGAGGCCTTTTCCCCCAGGTTTGTTGAGGTATATTTGGCATACTAGCACTGTGTAAGTTTAAGGCATACAGCATAACGATTTGACTTATGTATATTGTAAATAAAGGAGTTTTTAGCATGGCCCTTGCTGGGGATTTACTGCCCCAGATAACATCAGCTCAGAAGCTTGGGCCTCATCCACTCACCCTATAGATGGACTTTCTCCGAGAAGTGGCCACTGTGGAGGATGTCATGGGCCAAATGTTTTCATCCTCCTCAAATTCAGAAGTTGAAATTCTAACCCCCAAGGTGATGCTATTAGGAGATTGGGCTTTGGAAGGTGATTAGGTCATGAGGGTAGAGTCCTCATGATTGGCATTAGTCCCTTGTAAAAGAGACCTCAGAGAGTTCCTTCAACCCTTCCACCATATGATGACACAGTGAGAAAGCGTCATCCATGAACCAGGAAGTGGATCCTACCACACACCGGAGCTGCCAGCATCTTGCTTTTCTTGGACTTCCCAGTCTCCAGAACTGTGAGAAATACATTTCTGTTGTTTATAAGTTATTCAGTTTATGGTATTTTTTTTTTTTTTTTTTTTTTTGCGGTAAGCGGGCCTCTCACCGTTGTGGCCCCTCACGTTGCGGAGCACAGGCTCCGGACGCGCAGGCTCAGCGGCCATGGCTCACGGGCCCAGCCGCTCCGCGGCACGTGGGATCTTCGCGGACCGGGGCACGAACCTGCGTCCCCTGCATCGGCAGGCGGACTCTCAACCACTGCGCCACCAGGGAAGCCCTACAATAGACATTTTTGACGCTGCCAACTACAACTGAGCATTAATGATACATGCCATTTCTCTTTCCTTCTGCAGTTTGTCAACTTCCTCAGGCTGGCAGATACAGACAACTTCCTCAGTGAGGTGACAGATTATCTATTAGCCTGTGGGTCTTATGTTCTACTCCATCCGAACAACTAATCTCCCAAATCAATCTGGTTCTTAGACTGGGGGGGAAGTTAAATATTTCACTTTTGAACTTTTTATTGTCATTTCTATGATATGTTATCTCCAAATGGGACTCTCAGATAATGTATATTGAGGGGAACTTTGAAAGCATAAATTTGTTTTCTATTATTTGGTCTTCTTGGGGTACAAAAACAAAACAACACTGCCCAGTGGGGAATGATGACTTCATCTCCCGTGTGCCCCTGGCTCCAAGTCATGTAGGATTGGAAGGATTATGATACCTCCATACAAAAATGAATGCTTCTATATAAGTACATGGCTTAAATGAGCTCAGTTCAGAAAAAGCTCCCAAATTCCCTGCTTTTGTTGGTCCTATCTTCTATCCTGTGAGAATTAATTAAAATGCCTGGGTTTTAAACTAACAACACCATTTCCCAGCTATGATTTCCTTTGTGACCCAGACAACCCCCTAACTTATCCATCTACTTCATAGAATTAAAAATACTTGTTAACATCCAACAATAGAAGCCTATTGTTTTACTGTGGAATGTGCTGGACCTTGTAACTTCATCCACAATACCATAGAACTTAAACAGCTTTGGAAAATAAGCTATGAACTGGATGTCAGAAACACTGTTTTAAGGAACGATGACAGTAGAATATATAGTCACAGAGATATTCTTACTGTTAGGGACTGTCTATTGGGGTGCTCTTGAAAAACAGATTTTTAAAAGACATAAGGCAAGAAAACTGGAGGACAAGCAGGGGAAATCATCACTTCTTGTTGATAGATAAGGTAGGGCTAATTCATGTTGGAACCCTTAGGATGATCCCCTTTGGATATGGGGACGCTAGTGTCAGCATCCAGGAAGATACCTGGGAAGGGGAAAGGAGAACAAATCGCAAAGGTGAAAAGAAACCCATCATTTTGGTCATCTTGTTGCATAATAAGCCACATAAAAAGTTAGTGGCATAGCACAACAATTCATTATTATCTCTCATGATGCCTTGGGTTGACATGGCTGGAAAAGCTGGGACGATGGGGCATTGCTGTCCCCGGAGAATTTGTTACCATCTTTAATCCACCACTGTCATCAAGATGATCTTGAAGGGTGAAAGAAGAACCAAATTAGAGCCTGAAGGAGCTAAGTAGAAGGACGGCTGTTCCCTTCCACCTACTGAGCTTTAGGGTATGTAGTTGTGACTTCAATGACAGGAGAGGGAGATAAGAAATTTGGAGATGTTTTAGAGAGAAGAGGACCCCACGGGGATGATTTAAATGTTGGGAAGTGAGATCTGTATAAAGGGATTAAATGACATAGGATTGATACGACCTGAAGCAGGGAAGGCCGAGGAGTAGCTGGATAATCATCTTCAAATACATGAGGCTTATTACGAAAAAGATGTGTGGCCATCAAAAGCTGAGCATAAAGGGACTGGGCTGGAAACACTAAAGAATTCCCCGCTGAGAAATGGGCATCTTTGGGACCTGAAAGAAAATCGCTTTTCTGGAGCTGTATAAAGAGAACACATTTTATAAGCCTATAAAACTTTAGGATTAGTTATGCTGAAGATAGAAATGTTAGACCAGACCATCTCTTTTTCTTTTTCTTTTTTTTTGTAGAAGAATCATTTTTTCAAGCGAAACCTTACATGCAACAAATGAATGAAAATTGACATTGTTTGTGTTGAAGTGACGGCATGGTCATAGTGACACTTACTCTCCTCCCAACTCTTAACACCCCAGACAGCCCCAAAGGTCACCATATGAGACACAAGGACCCCGTTAAAATTAGTTTGAAAATAACTAAAACCAATGAAGGGTTTCCTGACTTTCTACAGAAGGCTGTGGGTGCTTGGAGATTTATTTCAAATGGCAGTTCGGCCTTGAGAGTTTTGTGAGATTGCCAAATTCTTTTCCTGGTTCAAATTTGTGAGACGATGTTATTTTTGAACTCAAGTCCTGTTCTTCTGTGTATTGTCCAATGACACTCTTGTATACACTCTTTAGTAGCACATTTGGTCCTAAGTGTACCAAAGTATAAGGAAAACAAGGGTTGAAATTTTCCATCTTTTGGTAAATTTATTTCATTTGCTTAAATAAAGTTCCAACAAATGAAATCAACAGTTTTACTTCATTAATGGTCAATGAAATTAAGGGTTTACTTTATTAAGTCTTAAATAAAATCTTTGCAAAAAAGAGAACATCTTATAACCACCAAGACTGTCATCCTAATGTTACTATCCTAGTAGTTTCATGAATAATCCATTTACTTTGGAATTCTTCCTACACGAAAAGGACAAAATGTATTCTGGTACCACTTTAATACACATGTATTATTATGACTTAATAATTAATAAAGTTTACATAAAATTTTAAAAATATATAAAGACTTCATGGTTGACACAACTTCTAGTTTCATGATGGTGAACTGAGAACCTGCCATTCATACCAAGGCCATGTAATTGGTAGAAAATATTGAAAAAGACACACAACTGCATTGAAAATCAAGTATTGTACAGACAGTCCTCAATTTACGATGATTCAACTTATGATTTTTTGACTTTACTATGGTGTTAAAGTGATAAAGTGTTCAGTAGAAATTGTACTTTGAATTTTGATCTTTTCCTGGGTGATAGGCAGTATGATCCTGTCTCGTGATGCCAGGCAGGACAGAGAGCCGTAGCTCCCAGTCAGCCAGGCGATCACGAGGGTAAACAACTGATACGCTTACAACTATTCTGTACCCAGACCACCATTCTGTTTTTCACTTTCAGTATGGTGTTCAATAAATTACATGAGATATTTAACACTTCACTATAAAATAGGTTTTGTGTTAGATGAATTTTGCCCAACTGTAGGCTCAAAGAAGTGTTCTGAGCATGATTAGGCTAAGCTAGGATGTTCTGTAGGTTAGGTGTATTTCAGTTTAACAATATTTTCGACTTATGATGGGTTTATTGGGATGTAACCCCATCGTAAATTAAGGAAGATCTGTATGGTCAGATTAGATTTTTTGAAAATCTAGCTATGTTTTTTTTTTATGGTACGCGGGCCTCTCACTGTTGTGGCCTCTCCCGTTGTGGAGCACAGGCTCCGGACGTGCAGGCTCAGCGGCCATGGCTCACGGGCCCAGCCGCTCCGCGGCATGTGGGATCTTCCCAGACCGGGGCACGAACCCGCATCCCCTGGATCGGCAGGTGGACTCTCAACCATTGTGCCACCAGGGAAGCCCCCAGCTATGCTTTTTACAAGAAATATCATAAAGAAAAATAAGAGGAAGTTTGAAAATACAGGAATGAAGCAGCTACTATGGAAAAGAGCATGGAGAGTTTTCAAAAAATTAAAAAAAACTACCATATGATCCAGCAGTTCCATTCCTGGACGTATTATCTGAACAAAACAAAAAGCTATAGAAAAGATATAAGCACCCTTAAGTTCATTGCAGCATTATTTACAATAACCAAGGTATGTAAGCAACCTAAGTGCCCATCATTAGATGAATGGATAAAGAAAATGTGGTATATATATACAATGGAATATTACTTGCCATGAAAAACAATGAAACCTTGCCATTTGCGACGACATGGATGGGCCTAGAGGGTATTATGTTAAGTGAAATAAGTCAGATAAAGACAAATAATGTATTATTTTACTTATATGTGGAATAAAAGAAACAAATGAAGAAACATAAAATATAAATAGAGTTATAGATACAGAGAACAAACAGTTGGTTGCCAGAGGGGAGGGGGTTAGGGGGAGGGAAGAAAAAGTGAGGGAGAGTAAGAGGTACAAACTTCCAGTAGCAAAATAAATGAGTCACAGGTATGAAATGTCCAGTGTGGGGAATATAGTCAATAACTATGTGGTATCTTTGTATGGTGACAGATTGTAATGACTTACTGTGGTGATCAGTTTGAAATGTACAGAAATATCAGATCGCTATGCTGTGTAACAGGAACTAACATAGTGTTGTAGGTCAATTATATTTCAAAAACAAATAAACAAATTCACAGAAAAAGAGATTAGATTTGTGGTTACCAGAGGTGTGGGGGGGAGGTAGGGGTAGGGGGAATTGGATGAAGGTGGGCAAAAGGTACAAACTTCTGGTTGTAAGATAAATAACTACTAGGGATGGAAAGCACAACATGATAAGTTTAATTAACATGGCTGTACATGACATACAAAAGTTGTTAAGTGAGTAAATACTGAGTTCTCATCACAAGGAAAACATTTTTTTTTCTATTTCTTTAATTTTGTATCTGCTTGAGATCACAGATGTTCACTAAACTTATTGTGATAATCACTTCATGACATGTAAGTCAAATCATTATGCTCTATACCTTAAACTGGTACAGTGCTGTACGTCAGTTATATCTCAATAAAACTGTAGGAAAAAGAGGTCATCGTAAAGCTAAGAAAAACACAGGAATGAAAAAAGCTTACTAAGCAAATGCTGACAAAAAGAGACGGTAGCAATATGAATATCAGACAAACTAGAATTCAAGGTGAAAAGGACAATATCAAACCAAAAATTCAAGGATTAAGGAAGGTATTTCGTGTTGAGGAAAATAACTCTTCACTAAAATATATGGCATTATGAGCTTTTGTGCAAACTGTTGATGTAGCTTTGACAAGCAGACAGGCCGAGGTTGTAGCAGCATAGGTTGTAGCACTGTCTATCATTATAAAACATAAATTAAAACAAAATTGAAAAGAACCTAAAAGCCCATCAACTGATTGGCTAAACACTCCGAAATATTGTAACAGTTACAAAGAATGAGGTCAATCTATATACTAACATAGCTAGCTCTCTAAAATGTATTGTTGAGTGAAAAAGCAACTTTGCAGGAGCATGTGTACAACAATATAAAAACCACTATGTTAACACACACACAATGTTGCTATGTATTTACTTTGGATACAGAAGTCTTTATATAAATAAATAAGAAAAAAAATCAGGAAAGAACACATGCAAAAGACATAACTGTGATTACCTCTGGGGAAGGGGAAAGAAGTAGACTGGGGTCGGGGGTGCTTAATCAGAAGACTTTAAATTTTATCTCAAATGCTTCCATTTTTTTAATAAGGAAAATTCATTTTATTATCACTCATGTTATTAAATTAAAAAAAAAGATTCCATGATTTCAGAAAATTCTGAAAGCCCTGTACTAGCTGATGTGTCAAGTTGGTTGCTGTTGGATACAAATACCACAAAATCTGATCTGAACAATAAAGCTTGAAGAGTAGGCCAGTTTATATTATTTCATGTAACAGGATGTTCAGAAGAGTCGAGGGTTGAATGAGTACAAAGTTCAACCACATCACTGAGGACCCAGGTTCTTTCGATTTATTTGCTTCAATGAATTCTGAAGAAATTTACTTCAAATTCTCTTTGCATCCTTGGAGTATGTTTAATCAGGCTCAAAGCAAGATGGTGCCAGCAGTTTCAAGCAAACAATACCCAGAAAAAAATAATAATAAGCAACAGTTATACAGTGCTTACTATATGCCAGCATTTTACATACATTAATTCATTTTTGGTTCCCATAACTCTTTTTGCAGATGAGAAAGCAGAGGCATTGAAATTTGTTGAATGTTATGTAATTAGTAAGTGGTAGATTGAAATCCAGTCAGTCTGGCACAAGAATATGTGCGCTTAATCTCTGTGCTCTACTCTATATGCTTTTCCCTGTGACTTTTTTTTTCCTTTCTTGTCTTTTCTTGTAGTTTTCTCTAAGAAGTAAGGAGACTTTTCCCAGAAACTTCCCAGCAGACAATTCTTTACATCTCATTGGCAGATGCCCACTCCTGAACCAATTAGATTATCCTCAGCCCAAAGAGACCACTTCTGGAGTTGAGAGTGGGGTCAGCTGCCCCCAAGGACATTGCTGTGTGGGAAAGTGTAGACACATGAACCAAATTTGGGCTCTCTTTGGAAGGAAAAGAGAGTGGAGGGGGCTGATGCCAAGAAAATAACCAACAGTCTCCAGTAAAGGTAATTTCTATTTGTCCTTTGTAGCTCAATGACTCATTCATTTGAATGCCTGTTATGTTGGGCAAACAAGTGAAAATTTCCAGGAAGTATGTATGATTTGAAACTTGAGGAGAAGAACCTCAGCTAGAGATAGAGATCTGAGTATTGCCAACACATAGATTATAATTGTTTTTAGTCACCGTGATGGAGAGAATTCCTACAGAAGAGAGAGTAGAGGTTTGAGAGAAGATGGTCTAATAAGATAAGATTCAGTGTTTGTAAGATTTAGTATTTGATAAGATTTAGTGTTTCCCTCTTCTACAGTATTAGATTAAAAGTAGTATGATTAAAAAAATAAAAACTATAACTGCATCTAGTATACCTAATTGTTATTAATAAAATAGCTACACCTTCTTTCATTTAATTTGTTTATTAGTTTATTTACTTTATTCTAAACATCATGAATGGGACTTCCTTGGCGGTCCAGTGAGTAAGACTCCACGCACCCAATGCAGGGGGCCAGAGTTCGATCCCTGGTTGGGGAACTAGATCCCGCATACATGCCGCAACTAAAGAGTTTGCATTCCACAACTAAGACCAGCGCAGCCAAAATAAATAAATAAATAAACAAATATTAAAAAAACAAACAAGCAAACAAAAATAAACATCTTGAATAATCTTGTTCTTCACCAATCCAAGATGTTGAAGGGCCCAATAATCAAACCTTCACAAGAGTAACCTAAAATTATCCCTGGCTAAATACAAGGGGTGAAGCAATCTTGCACCAGAGATCGTAGCTGAGTTGTTCCCTGGTACATGTAGCCTACCGACTTTGCCTTGGATGTCTCCTGTACTCATTGATCTGAAGAGATTACTCCTCAGTGTGTGTTAGTTGGGCTAATCTAACAAGCCCCATAGCTCGGTGGTTTAATCCAACAGAGGTTTATTTCTTGTTTACACTGTAGTCCAACTTGGGTTGGTAGGGATGCGTTCCTTCTATCTAGCAGCTCCACTAAGCCCTTGAGCCCCGAAGTCTGCCCCTGGATCCTCAGCATTTAGGTAGGATATGAGAAAAGAGAGAAAGATCATAAAGGATTGCATGGGAGGACTTACGGGCCAAGCCTTGGCGTGGTGAACATCACTGTTGACCCATATTCTATTGACTGGGACTCAGTCACATGGTCACAGTGAACTGCAAGGAAGTCTGGGAAATGTAGTCTAGCTGTGCACCAGGAAGAAGAAGAAAATGGGTTTGGTGGGTACCTGGCTAGTCTCTGACATACAATGGATTGAGTGAAACACTTCCATCATGTTAAAATGTAATGTTTTTATTTGTTATATTTATGGTTTCTCTCCAATACCTTGTTCCCATTTATGAGAGACTTTTCTTATGTTGTATTCTTCCTTACTGATTACAGCTTGGTCATTTTTCGTATTTCGTCCTTTTAATTATTCGAGGTCCTCCCAATTTTGCTTTTGCTATTTCCAGCTATTCCCTTCTTTCTTCAAAGTTCTCTGCCTTCTGTATTTTGGACTTGCATCTCAGTCAAAATCCATTTGATCTTTTCTCCAGTGCTTTAGGAAATTTTGTGTGTGTTTCCTAGAGCTTTTACATATGGATCAGCTATTTTATGCATCTTAAAACTTAAACCCTGTGGTAAGTGGACGTCCAAAATACACTACATTATTTGATTAATTAAATAAAACCTCAGACATGCGCCCAACTCTTAGAAACACCTTAATGTACTATATTAAGTTCAAAGCAGGTAACTTGTATTTGACGTTATAAGTTGTGGAAATTGTAAGCTTGATTTTTAAAAGATTAAATAAATAACTGCTCAGAAACACAATCGTTCTTGAGAAACAATCATTATATACCCGTCAACTGTCATTGTGAACATTTAAACACCAGCCAGCAAGGTTTTCATGTGATCCTGGCAAGATCAGGTAAAAACCACACCTGGCTGAACTTTGGGGAAATATCCTTGAGCCTTTCAAATATATTGTTATTATTTTTTTCATTGTTGTCACTACCATCAAGATCAACCAGGTGCTTATGGACACATTAAGCCATAGCTGTTGTATTTAATGGTACTCTTACAGCCTCAAGAGACAAGCCCCAGCCCTGGTGGCCAGCTGAGTCCCAGGGAGTGACAAGTCCTAACAAGGGCACCTTGGCAGAGTGCTCTGTGGGTCCCTCCCCGAAGACAAATCAGTAGCTTGATTAGGTGGGGCTGGGGCTGGGCCTGGGTGGCGGCAGTCCCTTAAGTGCCTGGCCTTCATTGGCTTGGCTACAGTCCACGCAATTACTCTAACTAGGTGACTCGACTTGAAGCCAAGTGAAGCAGTTTGGGAACCACAAACACGGCACCTGCTAATGAGCTGCCATTTTCAGGGTGGGCCTTAGGGTCATGGCTACCATTTTACAGGCCTAACTGGCTCACTGTTAGAACAGCAGGGAGCAGTGAGCAGCTCTTCATGGCAGAGCAAGTGCTGCAATGTTAGATTTTGCCGAAGATTGTGACCCTCGCCTGCCCAATACTTGATCAACATTTTACTACTCACATCATGTCACACACATGGTGTGTAATATATCTAAGGTTTTTATTCTTTTTTTACTTTGTTTAAATGACCTGTTTTATGGCTTGCTCTGAAGCCAGAATTAGATTCTTAAGTGCTCTAGGAAAAGAGTTCTAAGCAGAATTAAATCTAATCTGGCCGTTGATTATCTGCTGGATCTAAGTACCTCTTCTTCATACTGTTCTCGCCTCAGTGGGATAATAAACTAGCAATTCTATGAGGTGTTTGTGGAAAAACAAGGTTTTGGCGGGGGTGGGGGGGGGCGGGGTGGGGCGGGGATCCCTTGCTAAACAAATGCCCAAAATGAAACAGTGCATCATTTTATCACCTGTCTCTTGGAAAATGTAAACCTTATTTTCATGTAGCCAGATTTCCTGGGGCAAATAGGAAATCAGGGCAATCAGGTGGAGATGTCAGCAAACAGATGTGTGCCAATCCCTGGGGGAGGGGAGGGGAGAGAGGGGAGCGGGGAGGGAAGTATCCTCACATGCAGGGAGGTTGGTCTCAGAACAGGGTTTCTTTGTGCCGTTTCTTTCTGGATGGAGTCAGCCTGCTCTGACTCTTGATTACGTAACACAGTCATTCAGCTCCCATAAACAGGTCATTGCTGAAAATGAGCAAAAAGAGACATCATTCTAGGTTGACAAGGGAGAGAAGTAGGAAAATTGGGCTTGGTCTCATGGAACTTCAGCCCCTCCCAAAGTTTTCAGTGCCAACTCAGAAAGGGTCTTTAAGCAAAACACCGTGAATAAGGATGTAAGTCCAGTAGGGCCACAGGATGATATGTCTGACTTTAAATGTATACAACAGAAGTGACCCAAGTTGGTAGAACGACATCCAGAGATGGAGGAGATGCACCGGAAGGTTAAGTGATTGAGTGGGGTATGGAGTAGCTAGGGTTCCGCTGCTCCAGGAAATTCTGAGTTTTTTCTTTTGGGGGCAGTGGGGTGAGGTTGAGGGGAAGTCATGAATCAGGGCTTGACTGCGCAGGCAGGCTCCGAGTCACTTATCTTCTGTAGATAGCAACCTGGGTGCCCGAGGACAGGGAAGCTACATCACCAAAATTTCCAACTATCAGCCTCAAGGGTGTTAACTGGTTGTTTTTCCTTTAACACCAATTAAGTGTTCACTTGGATGTTTTAATTTGGGAACCTCTGAGTCTTCTGTTTTACCATCATCGAGGTAATATTTAGCAGTTTAGGTGCTATGAGAAACTCGCTATATTTATGTCTAAAAAGCTTTACAGTGCCTTTTAAAACATGCTCACCAAATCACTGGAAATTGTATCAGCACTAAGTATGTCATCCACATGAATACCCTTAGAGTCTCACCGTGAATATGTGATTGACAAGCATAACGTGTGGCCACCTGGCACACCGGGCGCTACATCAGCCTGACTCCTCAGGTAATTTCCTGCAAAGGGGATGAGATTGAGAGGACTTCAGATCTTAAGCCCTACAATGAAGGAAAACTGAGGATTTAAAATTTTTATTTCGCATAGATTTTTTGTTTGTTTGTAATGGACAAAAATGTAAATGTGTCCCTTGAGAGAAGACCTTGGGAGCTGACTGAATCAGTCTTTCTGGCTAGCCCATCCCTCTCTTCCTCCAGCCCCAGAGGAAGAGGTGGTGGTTGGTGCTGGGGGGAGAGGATCACGATAACTGCCACCATTTTCTCTAACCTCTGGGCTCCCTCTGACCTCCCAACATCCTGGTGTAGGAGAAGGCAAATCCGTATCCCCTGTAAGAATCTGTCAAAAGTTTAACTTTAGCAAATGAAGATAAACACTCCAGCCTCTCCCCAACTCCCTAGAACGGAAAGAAAATGTAAACTATGAAGGTGGTCACACTTACGGGGCCCAGATCCTGTATGCTGACGTGACAACATCTGGTCAGAGCCTGGCTCACCTACCTCCCTTATGGAGTCTTTCTCCACCGTTCTACCCACCCCCATTCTTTTCTTCTACAAAATTCTGCTCACTTTGAATGTCAGATCAAAAGCTTAGTCTCCCATGACTGTAGATTTACAATGAAAACAACATGACAACAACAAAACGTTTAAACCAGCAGTAGCAACGTGGGTAATAAGAGGACGGTCAGTTCTGGGACAGAGAAGTCAAAGTCACCAATGTTTGCCTTTTTGCATAATCTGACACAACTTTTCCGCTCTTATCACATTCTATCAAAGACCTTTGGTGAAAGTATAACCTTACGTATTTAAAGTTGATGTTCCGGGCTTCCCTGGTGGCACAGTGGTTAAGAATCCACCTGCCAACGCAGGGGACACGGGTTCGAGCCCTGATGCGGGAAGATCCCACATGCCATGGAGCAACTAAGCCCGTGCGCCTAGAACCCGTGCTCCATAAGGAGAGAAGCCACCGCAATGAGAAGCCTGTGCACCGTAACCAAGAGTAGCCCCCACTCGCCACAACTAGAGAAAGCCCGCGCGCAGCAAAGAAGACCCAACGCAGACATAAATAAATAAATAAAATAAATTTAAAAAAAAAGTTTAAAAAATAAAATAAAATAACAGTTGATGTTCACCAGCAATCACTATGTGCTGGGTACTCTATCCTCATCTCCTCGCTTGACTTTCACAGTATCCCTCTGGGGCCTGTAAGAAGCATGTGTGATTGGTTTTGCCTTTTTATAGGTGAGTGAACAGAGGCATAAGGTGGTTGGGGAACTTGCTCAGAGTCACCATGGCTGATCCATTGTTGAGTTAGGTTTTGAACCAGCCCTGTGAGGCCCCAGGTCTAGCCAGGTTCACACTCTTATTTACTACGAGATGGCACCATAGTCCCCCAAGGCGATACTTTCCATTGAGGGTCATGGAGGTTGCGGTTGAGAACCCCGCAAACAGAGAGAGGAAGTTGATGGAGAGCTTGACTCACAGCTCCGATTTTTGTTTCTTGGTTCTTTTTTCCCCTCTCCAGCCCAGAGGTCTTAGCGAAAGCATCTATATAATCTTGTCCAGTGCAAAGTGAACTGAAAATGTGGGCTCCTTGTTCAAAAATTACCAAAAATTTCAAAATGGTGACCATGAAGCCGGGTCTTCATCTAGCCCTGATTTAAGATGGTTATTTCTAGCATTCTGTCTCTAGAACTCTCTAGACCCCATCTGGGAGGACTTCCAGAAGAGTGGCTCCAGGAAGTAGATGTCTAGATGGAGATCTAGATATTGCTGAGTTGGCACTGGTGGTATTTTTTTCTTGTGTCCCGGTCAGTGAAGCTTGTTCGCTTTGCCATAATCACACTGGCAGCACTCTACACACATTTTAAACCTAAACAGGTAAATATAGTTTTTATTTGTTCTAAGTAAATAGTTGACAATAGCTAGGTCAATGGATTCTGTAGATGAAATGGTCCAACATGATGTCTCCCCAAATAGCTAAAAACAAACAAACAAAAACCACATCCAGGGGCTTCCCTGGTGGCGCAGTGGTTGAGAGTCCGCCTGCCGATGCAGGGGATGCGGGTTCGTGCCCTGGTCCGGGAGGATCCCACATGCCGCGGAGCGGCTGGGCCCGTGAGCCATGGCCGCTGAGCCTGCGCGTCCGGAGCCTGTGCTCCGCAACAGGAGAGGCCACAACAGTGAGAGGCCCGCGTACCGCAAAACAAACAAACAAACAAACAAAAAAACCCACATCCATTTATTTTATTTAGTTCATGCAAGCTTTGCTTGCGTGAAGAACTAACACATTTGAGGCAGCACCCTAGCTCTGAGTCCTCCTGCAGGGCCCAGAGGGTGATTTAAGTCGTGGAGAGGCATTTTCACAAGCAAAGCCCTAGGCAAGAGTCAGGTTCGCCTAAGGCAAGATCTCTTTTGCCAAGACTGGACGTGGAAAGGGTGTGGGCCCCACTAGGTACGCTGAGCCTCAGGACAGCCTCCAGGCCCAGCAAGCAGCTGGGCCAGAATCTCCCTGGGCTGGGCAAATTGGTCAGGGGAGGTTACGGAAGGCCTGAAGAGAGTGCCAAGGCAGATGCCACACACCATCAGGGTGGAGACCCCTAAGGGGCTCAGGAAACCAGGGCAGGACGTGGGTGGGGTTAAAGCCACAGGGCAAGATCTGTGGGCCTGCAGCTATTAATACTGTTTCACACTGAGGAAGCAGAGTGCCAAGTACAGTTCTCTAAGTACTTGAAGCGTTAACTAATTCGGCAGTTCTCGAACTTGAGCATATAGCAGAATCACGGCTGTTAAAACACTGATCCCTGGGCCCACTTTCAGAGTTTCTGATTCAGTAGCTCTTTCTCTTTTTTCTTCCTAAAGCCTCTCTTTTATCCATATCCTGTTTTAGGTCCCTCGCTCTCCAGGATCTCTTCCCTGCCCCTGCTAACTCTGAGTGATTTCTCCTCTGAGCCCTTCTACGTTGAAGCATATTGATTAAGGGCACATCCCAGATCTGGGTTTGAATCCTGGATCTACCACTTACCAGCTCCGTGACTGTGAACAAGTTATTTTATGGCTTCCCTTCCAACATATAAATTCAAAGATCAAATTATTAAGAATTTCAAGGCAGCTACTGGTGAGCATTAAACCCCGAGCAAGAGGCCCTTCTGAGCACTAGGCCCTGAGCAACTGTATAGGTCAAAGACCCAGGAAACTGGCCCTGGTTGCAGAGGCGAGAACTTACCACAGCTCAGAGCCAGAGAAGACACTTTGGGTGTGAGTAGGAGGGCCAGGAAGCAGGATCTGATAGAGGTTAGGGCTCTCACTAGACTGGGAAGACTTGTCAACCTGAATCTACTTTGAAGAAAAACTCTGAATATTTAATTTTAGCATCCAGCCCAGATAGGAAGGGTAAAGGCATGAAATCTGGGAGTTCAACTTGTGGGTTGTACTACCGCTCTCAGTTTAGGTAAGCATGGTTTAGCAGAATATATTCAGTAAGCTCATCCAATTGTAGTCTTCTGGGAAACTATTTTTGTGTTTCCTTTCTTAGTTTCATTAGTAAAAATTTCTTTAGAGGACTGACCATCTTGTTTCGGCTGAGCAAAGAGGACAAGGAATTTTTTCACATTGAGTTGGACAGACACGGCCTCAGTGCCTCTCTGGAGGCCAAGTTCAGGGGAAGGCTGGGGCTGACTCAGCCCAGAAGGGGAGACCAGCGTGCCCGGATGGGTAGTGTGGGAACCCCGAGGCTGGGGACATGTTCCACTGTGGGTGTTGCTCCCACTGGCCTGAAACCACTCGCTCCCACTGGCGCACCATGATACACAAGGGGTGACAATCACAGGATGACAATGATTTTCAACCTTCAAGCAGACTACACATAGGCAAGCATTTCCTTCCCAGAAGTCATTTTCAGGGCTATGCTCACACTCTGATGATCCGGAAGGTCAGTGTGGCAGAGCAGAGAGAGTTTGGACTTTTAAAGGAGCCAGACCTAGAATAGAATTATGGCTTTGCTGTGTTTCCAATTTCTCCCTCCCTTCTTTCCATCTTTCGTCTCTTTTTCACTCCTTCCCTTTCTCCCTCTCTCCTCCCTCCCCTCATTCCATCAATTCATTCACCAAATATTTATTGAGTTTTTATGCTGGTCTGTACCAGGTGTTGGGGGTACAGTGGTGACAAATGCAGACACACAATCCCTTCTCTGATGGAGGCTGCAGTGGAGAGGGCATTGAACAATTATTAGGAGAGGTGTGTGTGTAATGACAGGCAACCAACCCAGTGCGGTGGGAGGATGTAGCAAGGGGATTCAACCAGGGTGAGGGTCACGGGCAAGGTACTCACAGCTTCATTGTCCTCTACTCTAAATTGGGAGAATTAATGTATGTAAAGTGTCCAGCACCAGGCTTGGTCCATGATGACATTCTGACTACTCAAGCCAGCTTTGGGATTCTTCTGGGGAACTGTCACCAGAGGGAGTGTCAAGCTCCATTGATGGTCATTTCTTTATTATCCTGCCTCATCTTTCTTGTGCTAATTATCTTTTCACCCCGGTGATGGGCCTTGCTGCCTCTCTGAGCCCAGGGTTCCCTGGAAGGCAGGGGCAGCAGTTACCCTCTTTGAATCTCCAGAACACCTATAACAATGCCCAGCACATAGTAACTGCTCAATAAATGTTGCTGGATTAAAAAGAGCTGAATAATGAAAATGAGTCACAGAGAAAGGACATCTGGCAATCCAGAGAATGAAAAAGTTTTATGGAAAGAAGTTGGAACCTATACAGCTGTTCTGGTATTACCTTTATGACCTCTTGGGAGAATAAAAACCAACACACATCACACCCTTTGTCTCATCGTTTCCTCTGCTATCGGGCATGGAGGATTAATAAAAGAAAGAATATTTAGTTGGGGTTTTACTCCAAGGGATCCTTCTTAATTAAGTGGTGAGGCATTAATTAAAAATCTAATTAATCATCATAAGCTTTTGCTGTTGTGCTTGGCAGTCAGGTGCAGGCTTTCTGCAGACATGAAGCTACAGGAGCTCTGAGCTGCATGTAAAAGAAATACCCCCCAACCCTCCAAATAGATGGGAAATCACTGAGCAAGGCATCCTCCTGGTGGGCCTCTTACAAGCTAATATACAGAGGTGGACTTACCATGGAGCCAATGAGGCTTAACCTTTGGGCCCCTCACTTGCATAGACCTTACGCAGGTCTAGGGTGTAAGATGGAGCCCAGGTGGAGTGACATTATTAATGAAGATGGTGTTGATGATGATAATGTCAGTGTAACTGTACAGAGAGGAACTGGAAAGAAGGGCTGCACAGAGCCCAGGGAACTTGTTGGAAAATTGTTTTGGATCAAAATGAACAGAAAAGACCTCATGAAAGTGTCTAAAAGTCAAGTTATCAAGGTTAGACGGCACATACTAACTTGGTCTTAACCCAGGGTTCATGCAGGGGCTTCTGGGGCTCCATGGGCACCCTGAAAGTGTATGCAATTGTCTCTGTATGTGCATTTTTTCCTAGGGAGAGAAATTCTATTCATAAAGATGGGAAAGTCTGAAATGGACACAATAGACAATGGATTTTGTAAGATTATACTATTCTAGGGAGTAGAACATATAATGGTAGGAGGAAATAAAATTTGTAAGTAAAAATAGTACGTGGAATAATCTTCGTTCTGTCTTCCCTGTGTCTTATTTGAGTCCATGTCCAGAGGCAGGTACAGGAAGACAGGCTGGATGGAGGCAACCTCCAGCTTGGTGGAGGCTGCGGGTAGGGGGCTGTGATCCTAGAACCAACCTGGGGTCAGAAAGAAGGAAGCTTACAGTCAACAGGCTCGCAACCCACCAGAGAGGAGGCCAGAGAAGGGCAGTGGGACACAGAGAAAAGTGTCTCCTAGGGGTCTTTTGTTGTGGTATGATCTGACTGAGGGTTCCAAGATTTGGGGTCCCGGCCAAATCTTCTTCATGTCATGATTTATTCCCATGCATAAGTGGCCAGAACCAGGGATTGAAATAATTAACTGAGAGAAGATTTTAAAAAAAGGAATTCTTGATAACAGGATGGTACCTACTGCCTAGAGATTCATCTTAACTGGAGGTTGAAAATAGTCTGGGGCCCAAGAGAGAAAAAACTCTGGGAGGGTCCTTATCAGCCCTATGAGGAATAAGAGTAGGGTTAATCTTAGTTAGACACAGAGGGTGAAATTAAGACCAGTCTATGGCAAAGTTAAAATCACAAGATAAAAGCCAAACTGAGAAACAGGCTAGGAAGAGGGCTCCTGGGACTCCAGGGAGGGATCCAGAGAGTTCATGGTTTATGAGGTCAGGGAGTGGCGCTGGATAAGAACCAGATCTGTAGCCAGAAACCAGGTGTCTCTCTCGTTCCCACCTACACACCCACTCAAGCCAGGTGCAGCCACTTCCCTGCCTGCACCTGCAAGGCCAAGGCTAGCTGGGCCCAGGCTCTGGTCCCACCCCGGCTGGAAGGATGTGAGGAACTTCCTGCCTCAGGCAAACCTTGGCTTTCAATCAAGGTCTCCTGGTTATTCTTCCCTTGTCTCTGCCTGTCCAGCACTGCCAGCTCTCTGACCCCTCACAGCTCCCGACCCCTGGTCCTAGAATTCTTCCAGCCCAAGTCAACCCAAGCCCTAATGTTTTGTCCTGGCTTTTCTGGTCCCAGCCTCTCGCACTCTTCCTGTGATCCTTCAAATTCCATCCTTGCACCTACATCAGGAAATAAGGCCAGTCCCCAACTCTTTCCCTCAGGATAAGGAGTGGGGATATCTGAGAAGAAAGAAAATAGGGTAAAGGCTGTGGCTCAGGTAATGTTAGAAAGAAAAATTATCCCTTTATTCCCCAAGAGTGTCATTAACATGTTAATTCAAAATCCAAGGAACAAAGGGGGTGGAGGAACCTATCAGGTGTGTACATTTTGTCACTCTTGGCCCCTAAGGAAAGAATAAGGGACTGTCAGAAATTCTCTATAATGTTCTGAGAGCACCTATCACAAAAGCCTATCCACCCAGGTGTCGTATGTTTCTGAAGAAAGAGTTACAGCTTATAGAAGTAGAGTCTATCCTTCTCCAATATGGGGAATATGTGCTCAATCTGGGCAAGGGTTAACCATTGCAGGAGATTATATCGAGCTTGGGTTTAACTTTTAAACAAGATGCTGGGGGGCATGTCTTAACTGTCATGCTGCATTGTAAATTTAGAGTTTGGGTGTGGAAGCTCTGCCCCCCTGCTTTATAATCTACACAGGTGTGCAGAGGACTTCAAAGCTAGTTCTAGAAGAAGGCTGTTGAGAATTACCTCTGGGGGAAAAAAGAAAGAAAGAAATCCCACAGAACAGATACTGAGAGAAGTGAACTAAACCCTCCTGGAGTAATTGCCTTCACATTAATTTTAAAATTCCAAAAGCTTTTTCTTGTGTTCTAGCTCAAGAATGGGGACTTCCCCATTCCAAAGACTGATTTCAGATTTGATAACCTCTATTCTTTTCTGAAAGTGATTCAAATAGAAAGTTTACCCAGGGAAATTTTGGTAACACCTTAGGCTGTTGAGCAGGACACATACTAGCTCCGCGTCCAGCCTAGCGCACTATGCATTCTCAGACATTGCTTCTTGCCATTGCACTGTCAACTGTAATGGAGAATGTAAAATGTGGTCATTTGAGTCTCAGCTGTTCTCCTTTAAAAGCAATTAAGTTAGCAAGTAGAGTATCCTTTTTAAAAACTGAGATGGGGCTTCCCTGGTGGCGCAGTGGTTGAGAGTCCGCCTGCCGATGCAGGGGACACGGGTTCGTGCCCTGCTCCGGGCGGATCCCACATGCCGCGGAGCGGCTGGGCCCGTGAGCCATGGCCGCTGAGCCTGCGCGTCCGGAGCCTGTGCTCCGCAACGGGAGAGGCCACAGCAGCGAGAGGCCCGCATACCGCAAAAATAAATAAATAAATAAATAAAAAACTGAGATGATTTTGCCGAATTCACTAATGTTCGATAGGGTATATACACTTGGAATTTACTTTTCAACAATAATGTTGGGGCTGGACTGTAGTTAGCATATGGGGAAAAAAAATGCTCCTTCTAAATGTCAATATTTGAGTCCTACTAAAAGCTGAGGGGGATTTATGCATTTAGCCTAAAGCATATTTTACTTCTTGATATTTTCGATGATTTGTGGCCAATGAATCAGGAAAATGAAATCTTAAAACCCCAAGAAACCACCAGAAACCAAGCTAGGCACTTAGCATATTTCACAGTAATTATTCCCACCCGACTCCAAAATGAAAATGCTTGTTTTCTCCAATTTGTCTGCTCTTTTCATTTACTGACATTTGGGGAATTTACAGATTAAATTGCCTGTTCTACCGAGGACAGGATAACTAACATTGGAGCTTGGAAAGTTCTGTTTAGTTCAGTCCATCTCACTCTTCCTTGGAGAATAGGAAAGCTAGTCATTTTTCTCGTTTCGCAGAGGTTTCTTTTTTTTTTCTTGGAAAGATGATTTGTACTAGATTATTTCATAACCGTAACATATAGGGCTTTAAAAATGCTTAACTTCTAACTTAACTTTCTGGTGAAATCATCCACCAAGTTTAGTCATTCATTTTCCAGGTAAAGATGATAACAATTCCACTTATGTAGCCATTTATCATCGTTACCTTCCAGCTTGCCACATAGCAGAGCTACAGATACCCTGTTTAGTATTTTCCACCATTTCCTCTTAGCAAGTTTTCCTTATTCTTGTTAATTATTCCTAATTTCTTTTAATTTGGGGGACTTTTAGTTTTTCACAGTTTCTTATGGCAGAGACTCAGTTTTCTTTCTGTGTCCGTTCTCCCCTTCTTCCTGGTAAGAGCAAAGTACAGTGTTCCACCCTCTTTCCCTCCCCACAAAGGAGAATTACATTACCCAGTCTCCCTTGCAGCTAGTTGTGACCATGTGATTAAGTTCTCACTAATGGATGGAGCAGATGTGTTGAGCATGCATTGTGTTTGCTTCCATATAAGAACATTGCTCACCCGCCACTTCTCCTTCAACGTAGGCTGGGACCTGGATGTGGCACTGGTGAGCCAGCTTTAACCATACATGAAGACAGCATCCTAGCGGACAGGAAGACCTTGAAAGTGAAAGAAACCTCAGGACTTGAGTAAGCCACGTACCTGTCCTGGACTACCTGCCTAACCCTGGACTGTTAAATGAGAGAAAAAAAGATTTCTCTCGTATTTGAACGAGTGTTATTTTGAAGTCCCTTTGTTATAGTGGCATAACGGATACCCTAACCCTGACTAGTGCATTTCTTAAACAAAAGAGAAGATGCCACCACTGCACTCTATGCTACTCAGATCTTACTTGGAGTGTAAGTGAATCACGTTTTGAGCATAAAGATAAAGCAGAGGTTTTTCAGATTAAAGCAACAAGAATGGTGAGGGATTCAAAGCAGAAGAAACTGGAAGAGCAGCCTCGGAGTATGAGTGCTATTTTTAGATATCCAAAGAACTGGCAAGCAGAGTGATTCACCTCGTTCTGTGTGGTTTTAGGAGTGCATAGAAGTAGGACTCAAGGTGAAAACAGATTTTGCTTGAGACAAAGAACATTCCTGGCTGTCAGCTCTGCATAGAAACAGAAAGGGCTACCCTGGAAGCGTTGAGCTCCCTGCCCGTAGAGGCATCTTAATAGAGCCTGGATAACCATGTGGCTGGATTTCCTAATGACTATGTGTCATGCATGTATACTATATAAGTCACCTCAAATTCTTAGAACAGCACTAAGAATTATATATTTTTACCTCCATTTTATAGAAGGGGAGTCTAAGTCTCAGGTTAAAACTTACCAAAGGTCACGGAGCTAGTTAGTAGCACGGTCCATGTTCTTTCTACGAATCACTATTAAAGCTGACTTACAAAATGGCTTAAAAGTGTCTTCCAAACCTGAAATTCTGTAAGTCCTCTGGAAAACTTCTTTCCTTAATTTGTGCTTGAATTCTGAGGTATCAGAGCCAGACATCTCCTAAAGGTTGATGTGCCTAATCTCCTATGTTTTAACCCAGTTGCCAACTTAATTTGAGCCTTCCTTTTCGAGTCAGAGATTGCCAGCCGATCCTCAACCCATTTTCTCTGCACACAGTGAGAATGCATTTTTCAGTTTCCCTTGCAGTGGAATGTGAGCAAAAATGATGTGGGCCACTCCCAGATCCGGCCTGCAGAAACCTCTCATATACTTTCTTCTGCTGCTGCTGCATATTGGCTCATGGAGTGACCCTGAAAGTTGAATATTGAAGAACTTCTACCTTGGTTTCCAAACAAGGTGTTGAACAGAGCCTCCTGGCAAGCTGAAACTGTTTTGGACTGTGTAAGTGAGGGAGGCATAAGCTTTTACTGTGTTTAAGCCATTTTATACTTTAGAGCAGGGGTTCCCAACCCCCAGGCCATGGAAAGCTACGGGTCCGCAGCCTGTTAGGCACCTGGCCACACAGCAGGAGGTGAGTGGCGGAAGAGTGAAGCTTCACCTGCCGCTCCCCATCGCTCCCCATCGCTCACATTACCGCCTGAACCATCCCTCTCCCCTCCATCCGTGGAAAAATTGTCTTCCACGAAACTGGTCCCTGGTGCCAAAAAGGTTGGGGACACTGCTTTAGAGTCTATTGGTAAGAGCAGGTAGCCCACCCTCTGTAATACTCTTTATCCTCAGCCACTAAATACCCAGAGATTTTACCTCAATCATAGGACTATGCCCAGGGTCATGGTGTTTACCAACAACTCTGCTAGGCTAATCTTTTTGACGCTGCAAATATTCCACCCTTTTTGACTTAAAGAAAAAAAAAAGTAGAACTTTAATATAGTTCAGCCTAAAATAATAGAAGATAATCTGATTCCTTCCACCTCTCTTTTGACCCACACACAACCAGCCCAACCGATAAAGAGGGATCAACTTCCTTACATAACAGTGTCAGAGAAGTTTCAAATACACATTACCCTTGATAGAGGTTTGCCACAAGTTTGCCAAATGGTGTCCTGTGGTGCAGTCTACTGATTAATGCTGTTAGATTCCTTCCTTCCTTCCTTCCTTCCTTCTTCCTTCCTTCTTTCCTTCCTTCCTTCCTCTCTTTCCTTCCTTTTTTTTTAAATATTAGGAAATTTCTCATAATTTCTCATGGAAAAAACCCTTTCCAGATTATTTTACAAATTGAAAGACTTAGCAACACTCAAATCACCATCAGCTGACACTCGGGGGATCTCTTTGGACAGGTCACATCTTCTCTAGGTCTCCAGAGACCCAACACTCCCCTTTTATCCCTAACACTGACATGCATGTCAAATGCCACATAGCTTTGTGATGTGGATTTTTTCTCTACCTTGCCCTACAGGATATTTGTGCTTGCATTCCCTGTTGAAGCAGAAATAAGGTCAATGGTTAACAAAGAATTACTAACCTGAGAACTGCTTTTGAAGGTGTTAGAATGCCTTTGGAAGGCAGTGAGTACTTTGTGGGCGTTGGCAGGAAGAGTCAGGAAAAATCTTCCCATTATTATTGGGTACTGGTCCTCCTCGTGGGGGCATACACTTAGGATATCAAAATTTATTCTCTTCAGTCTCCAACTTCCTTTCTGTAACACAAAATATAGATCATAAAGTGAAGATTTGTAAGAGAATAGAATAGCATTTTGTTGTTCTGTTTTTAATGGAAAGCTTAAATAGCAACATTGATTGGTTTGACTTCACCAAAGCGTTAAGCGATTTCCTTCCCTGTTCCCAAATCCCTAACTGTGTCAAGCTTAATTGTCGCCATCAGCCTCTTGAATGTTGTGCAGGTTCAGGTAACACACCCATCAGCTGGGAACCAGCAGAGCAGAGAGGATGGGAGCTAGAAGAGAAGCAGAGACAGAGGACGAGGAGTGGACATCTATGCAGGTAGGTTCCAGGGCTCTGACAGTTATAGGATGCTTTTCAGCAGGTGTGTAACTTGTCTTCAAAGCTCTGGAATATGCCAGGGATTAGGTTTTTCATACGTGTGCAAGATTTTCATATACAAAGGTTTCTTTTTTCAAAAGTCTAAAAGACAATGGGTACAAAGTAGATTACTGGTCTCCCAGAGAATTTTCTATGCTCCTGGTATGAGTGGGGGAGGGAGGTGAATGAGGTAGGGCAGTCAAGGTGAATGCTTGAAGCTGGTTTTGCCCAACTTGTAGTATGGGTACTACTGAAGTAAGCATGATAATTTGAGGTGGTATACAAATGTATATTTTAAAATGTTAATAGTGTGATGTTTACTTTAATGTGCTTTATAATAAGGACAATACAGCAGTCTCAAATCTGTGATTATGTTAATACAAATGCTTAGGGTGAATAAAAGAAAAGTTAGGCTTTTTAAAGGAAAATAGTAGGTTAAATAAGAATATAGGAAAAAAAAAAAAAGAATATAGGGACTTCCAAGTCTAGTCAAGCTAGAATAATTGGAACTAGATTTATCCTCTTGCCTGAAACAGCTGAAAATAAAAATATACATATGAAGTAACAGTAGTCAAGGTATTGGACCTCAGACAGTGAGTGGTGATCTCTGACTGACAGGAGACAAGTGAGGTGAGCTCTACATCTGCCTGAGCTCTTATTACCTGGAGAGTTTCCAGGTCATTCCCGACAGGAATGGGGAACCCAAGCAAAGCTGAACAGTAGTTTCCTTGGGTCACAGAGACAGAGCTGAGAGTCCAGGGAAGCCAGGCTATCTGCAAGTAGAAAAAAACAAAAAAACAATCCTTTGATATCTATCTCATACCAGATACAAAAATTAACTCAAAATGCATCATAGACCTAACAAAGACATAAAACTTCTAGAAAAAAAATAGGAGAAAATTTTTGATCTTATGTTAGACAGAGATCCCTTAGCTACAAACAGAAATCATAAAAGAAAAAAAGTTAACAAATTGAGCTTTATCAAAATTAGGACCTTCTGCTTTTAGAAAAGCACTATTAGGAGAATGAAAAAACAAGTCACAAACTTGGAGAAAATATTTGAAAATCTAATATCTGGTAAAGGACTATGGCTAGAATACATAAAGCACTCCCCCAGACTCAATAAGAAAACCAGCAACCCAATTAAAATTGGGTGAAAAGTTGTTTGAACAGACATTTCACCAAAGAAGTTATATGAGTGATAAATAAGCTCATGAAAATAAGCTCAACATCGTTAGTCATTAAGAAAATGCCAGTTGGAACCATAATGAGATACTACTGCATACCTGTTAGAATGGCTAAAATTAAGAAGACCTACCATACAAAGTGTTGGCAAGTGTATGGAGCAACAGGAACTCTCATACACTGTTGGTGGGAATGAATTATGGTACAATCAATTTGAAAAACAGTTTAACAGTTTCTTAAAAAGTTAAATATACACCTACTCTATGATTCAGCCATCTTATTGCTTGCATATAAAAGAGAAATGAAAGCATATGTCCATACAGAGACTGGTACAAAGACATTCCTGTAGCTTTACATATAATAGCCAAATAGCAAAGACAACTCAAATGTTCATCAACAGGTGAATGGATAAACAAATTATGGTATGCTCATACAATAGAAAACTTCTCAGTCGTAAAAAGAAATGCATTAGTGATACACACGCCATGGTTGAATTTCAAAACAATTGCACCGAGTTAATGAAGCCAGACAAAAAGAGTGTACATAGTGAATGATTCTATTTACATAAAATTTTAGAAAGTGCAAACTAATCTGTAGTGATAGAAAGCAGATCTCTTTCTATCTGACAGAGGTCAGAGAGTGGTGGGAAGGAGTGATTACAATGTTGAACAGAAAAACCTTGGGAGTGATTAACACGTTCAGCATCTCTGTGGTGGTGATGATTTCATAAGTATATATCCATGTCAGAACTCATCAGACTGTGTACTTTAAACATGTGCAGTCAATTGTATGTCCATTATACCTCAATGAAGCTGTTAAAACAAATTGACTAGAGCTGGATATGGCAAAAAATTGGCGGTTGAATGATGAAATTTTGGAAACACAGTCTAAGGTTATCCTATTTGTTCTCTTTTGCCCGTCCTTCCTCTCTTATTCTCTTGTTCTGGCCCTTCCTTCTTTCTTCTCCCCAGGTTAGAAAAGGTGATAGTTTGTGTAAGACCACCTTGTATAAGATGTCTGTGTCCTCAATATAAGAAAGGACTTTTTGACAATTTCTGCTCTCAAAAGATGCAATGGAGCAAGCTACTTTATAAAATAGGGAGATCTCCAACTCAGGGATCCCCCGGCATAGACTAAATGAACACTTGACAGGGATATAGTAGCGTCAGATATGATGTTGGGCCGATTCAGTGGCTTTCAACCTTTTTTTCAAACCATAAAACTCTTTCTACAAATGAATGAAATCTTAGGTGGGAGACAAATATTTAGGGAAAACAATGAAACATTTCTTTGAAAACAAATCAGAGGCTCAGAGGCCTGCCACTTGGCCTCACCTTTTACCTACTGTTGTGACCCTTCAGCATCTCCATGGGTGGATGACTCTTGTTTGTTCCATCTCTGAAATTCTATAAACATTTAGTTTCAGTGATAGTAATTGAGGGCCGTGAATGAAAAATTTTTACCCAAACCACCCCGGTTACAACAGGGGGTTGAGGTGAAGGTCTGACCACAACTTAGTCATATGAGAAAAAGTGGTCCCATTTGTAATAGAGAAGGAGGTTACCTTCTTTGAATCCTGGAATCATGGCATTGATAATCTTTCTTCCCAGAGTGAGTGTTATACAGCTATTATTTATCCAGATGTACCAGCCCTTTTTCCTCTTCACTTTCTGAGGAAAAAAAAAGGGTTTTAAATAATGGTTTAGCTTAATAAAAGTTTGGTCATTTTTGTTCCTCTTTAGACCATGCAATTTTTTCTCTTTAACCCTGGACATGCCAACTGTGTTTGACCACATTTGAGTTAATAAGAGAAAGAATGCTCTTTTTTTCATATTAATAATAACAAGTAGTCATAGTGAGTATTTACTGAGCACTTGCTGAGTACCAAGGACTGCATGATGGTTAATTTTTATGTGTCAGCTTGGCTAGGTACCCAGATATTTGGTCAAACATTATTCTGAATGTTTCTGTGAGTTTGTTTTTATTTTGTTTTAAATATTTCAATGATCAGTATTTCCTTAAAAAAACTCCTCATACAGCTAGTAAATCAAAGCCCATTAATTTAGGAAATTGGATTCTCCCAAACAATTAAACATTGATTATAAACTTAATATTAATCTTTTTATATATCCATTCAAGTGTTTTATACACCTTAAAAAGCAGACATGTAATATTATTAAAATGATTTCAAGAACTCTATGGACCAAAATTTATTTCTTTATGATCTCTATGTTCATAATGACCCCTTTTCCCTTCTTTTTTCTAACACTAATTCTGGTTCATTTTTAAAAAATTTAAGTACAGACAATGTATAATTTTATGTTAGTTTCAGATGTACTATTGATACATAATTATTTGACTTTTGCATACATTATGAAATGATCACCATAATATGACTAATAACCATCTGTCCACATACAAAGTATTACAGTATTATCGACCATATTCCTTATGTTGTATACTATATCCCCATGACTTATTTATTATATAACTGGAAGTTTGTATCTCTTAATCCCCTTTACCTATTTTTCTAGTCTCCTACATTCCTTGCTTCTGGAAAACACTCATTTATTCTCTGTATCATGAGTCTGTTTTCATTTTGTTTTGCTTATTTGTTTTGCATTTTAGATTACACATGTAAGTGAGATCATGTGGTATTTGTCTTTCTCTATTTCACTTAGTATAATACCCTCTAGATCCAACCATGTTGTCACAAATAGCATGATTTCATTTTTTTTGACTGAGTAATATTTCACTGCATATATATATACTACATCTTCATTATCCATTCATCTATCGATGGACACTTATGTTGCTTCCATACTTTGGCTATTGTAAATAATGCTGCAATGAACATAGGAGTGAATTTATCTTTTCAAATTAGTGTTTTTGTTTTCTTCAAGTAAATATTCAGAAGTGAAATTGCTGGATCATATGACAGTTCTATTTTTAATTTTTTGAGGAACCTCTACTCTTTTCCGTAGTGTCTGCACCAATTTACATTCCTACCAACAAAGCATGACGGTTCCCTTTTTTCCACATCCTTGCCAACACTTGTTATGTATTGTCTTTTTAATTATAGTCATTCTGATAGGTGTGAGATGGTATCTCATTGTGTTTTTATTTGTATTTTCCTGATGATTAGTGATGTTGAGCATCTTTTCATGGGTCTGTTGGCCATCTCTATGTCTTCTTTGGAAAAGTGTCTATTCACTTCCTCTGCCCATTTTTTTTTTTTTTTTTTGCAGTACACGGGCCTCTCACTGCTGTGGCCTCTCCCATTGCAGAGCACAGGCTCAGCAGCCATGGCTCACCGATCCAGCCGCTCCACAGCATGTGGGGTCTTCCCGGACAGGGGCATGAACCTGTGTCCCCTGCATCAGCAGGCGGACTCTCAACCGCTGCGCCACCAGGTAAGCCCCTCTGCCCATTTTATAATCAGGTTGTTCATTTTTTTATGTTGAATTGTATAAATTCTTTGCATATTTTAGATATCAACGCCCCCCCTTACTAGATACATCATTTGCAAATATCTTCTCCCATTCAGCAGGCTGCCTTTTTGCTTTGTTGATAGCAAAATCTTTTTAGTTTTATATAGTCCCATTTGTTTATTTTTGCTTTTCTTGTTTATTTTCTTGCCTGAGGAAAGAGATCAAAAAAAATATTGCTAAGACCAATGTCAAAGAGTGTATTGCCTATGTTTTCTTCTAGGAGTTTTATGGTGTCAAGTCCTATGTTTAAGCCTCTAACTCATTTTGAATTTTGTTTGTTTGTTTGTATATGATGTGAGAAAGTAGTGCCATTTGATTCTTCTGCATGTAGCTGTCCAATTTTCCCAACACCATATATTGAAGAGGCTGTCTTTTCCCCATTGTATATTCTTACCTCCTTTGTCATAAACTAATTGACCATATAAAGTGAGTTTATTTTTGGGCTCTCTATTCTGTTCCATTAATTTATATATCTGCTTTTGTGCCAGTAGCATACTGTTTTGATTACTGTAGCTTTGTAATATAGTTTGAAATCAGAGAGTGTGATACCTCCAGCTTTGTTCTTCTTTCTCAAGATTGCTTTGGCTATTTGGGGTCTGTTGGTTTCCATACAAATTTTAGAATTATTTGTTCTATTTCTATGAAAAATGCCACTGGTGTTTTGTTAGGGATTACATTGAATCTGTAGATTGCCTTGGGTAATATAGTCATTTTAACAATATTACTTCCAATCCATGAACACAGTATATCTTTCCATTTGTTTATGTTTTCAATTGCTTTCGTCAAAGTCTTACAGTTTTCCAAATACAAGTCTTTTACTTTCTTTGGTTAGATTTATTCCTAAGTATTTTTCATTTTTAATGCAATTGCAAATGGAATTGTTTTCTTAATTTCTCTTTCTGATAGTTTGACGTTAGTGTATTAGAGATGCAGCAGATTTCTGTATATTTGTCTGCAGGTATTTTTTATTTCCTCTTTGACTTCTTCGGTGACCTATTGGTTGTTTAGTAGCTTATTATTTAACCTCTATATGTTTGTGTTTTTTGCAGTTTTCTCCTTGTAGTTGATTTCTAGTCTCTAGACATTGTAGTCAGAAAAGATGATTAATATGATTTCAATCTTCTTAAATTTTTTGAGGCTTGTTTTGTAGCCTAGCATGTGATCTATCCTGGAGAATGTTCCATGTGCACTTGAACAGAAAATGTATTCTGCTGCTTTTGGATGGAATGTTCTACATATACCTATTAAATGCATCCGATCTAATTTGTTGTTTAAGGCTAGTGTTCCCCTTATTGTTTTTCTGTCTGAATGATCTGGCTATTGTTGTTAGTGGGTGTGAAAGTCCCCTACTATTATTGTGTTACTGTCAAGTTCTCCCTTTATGTTTATTAATATTTGCTTTTTGTATTGATATTTAGGTGCTCCTATGTTTGGTGCATATATATTTACAATTTTATCATTATGTAATGTCTTTCTTTGTCTCTTGTTAAAGACTCTGTTTTAAAGTCTATTTTGTTGGATATAAGTATTATTAACCCAGCTTTCTTTTTGTTTCCATGTGCATCGAATACCTTTTTCCATTCCCTCATTTCCAGTCTTTGTGTGTCTTTAGATACGAAATGAGTCTCTTGTAGGCAACATATATATGAGTCTTGTGTTTTTATCCATTCGGCTACTCTGTCTTTTGATTGGAACATTTAGTCCATTTACATATAAAGTAATTATTTATAGGTGTGTACTTATTGCCATTTTGTGAACTGTTTTCTGGTTGTTTTTGTAGGGTCTCTTGTTGTTCCTTTCTTCTTCTTTTGCTCTCTTTCCTTGTGATTTAAGGGAAGTATTATGTTTGGATTCTTTTCTCTTTTTTTGTGTGTGTATTTATTATAGGTTTTTGGTTTGTGGTTACCATGAGATTCATATATAGCAACCTATGTATACATATATATCTGATTATTTTAAGTTGATGATCTCAAGTTCAAATGCATTCCAACAACCCTGCATTTTTACTCCCCCCACCTAAGTTTAATGTTTTGACATCACATTTTATATTTTTTGTTTTGTGTATTCCTTAAATATTTATTGCGGATAGAGATGATTTTACTATTTTTGTCTTTCAAACTTCCTCTTAGTTTTATAAGTAGTTGATCTACTACCTTTACTATATATTTGCCTTTATCAAGGAGATTTTCCCTTTCATAATTTTTACATTCCTATTTGTGGCCTTTTTTTTTCCAGTTAGAGAAGTCCTTTTAACATTTCTTATAAAGCCAGTTTAATGGTGTTGATTTCTTTTAGCTTTTCTTGTCTGTAAAACTCTTTATCTTTTCTTCAAATCTAAATGATAGCTTTTCCAGGTAGAGTATTCTTGGTTGTAGGCTTTTTCCTTTCATCACTTTGAATATATCATGCCATTCCCTTCTTGCCTGAAAAGTTTCTGCTGAAAAGTGTGTTGAGAGTCTTATGGGAATTCCCTTGTACAAACTAGTTGCTTTTCCCTTGCTTCTTTTAAGATTCCCTCTTTATCTTTAATTTTTGCCATTTTAATTACAATGCATTTTGGTGTGGACCTCTTTGGGTTCATCCTATTTGGGGCTCTCTGTGATTCCTGGACTTGGATGTCTGTTTCCTTCTCCTTCTAGGATCCCTATAATGTGAATATTAGTGTTCCTGATGTCCTAGAGGTCTCTTAAACTATTCTTATTTTTTTTAATTCTTTTTTTCTTTTTTCTGTTCAGCTTCAGTGATTTCCACTACTCTGTCTTCCAGTTCACTGATCCATTCCTCTGTATCATCTAATCTATTGTTGGTTCCTTCTGGAGTATTTTTAAATTTCAGTTATTATATTCTTCAGCTCTGTTTGGTTCTTCTTTATATTTTCTAACTCTTTGTTAAAATTCTCACTGTGTTTATCCATTCTTCTCCTGAGTTCATTGAGCATCTTTATAATCATTTAAACTCTTTATCAGGTAGATTGCTTATCTCCTTTTTGTTTAGTTCTTTTTCTGAGGTTTTGTCTTGTCCCTTCTTTTGGAATGTATTCTTCTGTCTCCTCATTTTGCCTAATTCTCTGTGTTTGTTTCTATGCAACAGGTAGGTCAGTTACATTTGCTGATCTTGGAGAAGTGACTTTATGTAGGAGATGTCCTAAGGGGCCCAGAAATACTCTCTCCTCTGGTCACCAGAGCTATATACTCTAGGGGTGTTTCCTATTGTGAGCTGTGTGGGCTCTTCTGTTTTGACAGGACCAATTACCATGGGCAAGGTGGTAGGTAAGACTGGGCCCTGGCCTGGTTGGCTGCCAAGCCCTGTCTTATGTGGGTGCAACCAGTTCCTGGGGCAGCTGGCTGTGGGGCCAGGGGCTGGGCAGGTAAGCCCTAGCAGCAATAGGCTAGAGGGAGGACTCCAAAATGGCACTTGCCAGTAGTAGTGTTCTTGTGGTAGAAGGAGCTCCCCAGAATGGCTGCTGCCAGCATCTATATTCCAAGGGGGGCTGCTAGCTGCCTCCTGCCTTTTGGGAGGCTCTCCAAGATCAGTAAGTGGGTTTACCCAGGCTCCTTTCAAATTACTGCCTCTGAGTTGGGACTCAGAGCATGTGAAATTTTGCACATGCCCTTTAAGAGCAGAGTCTCTGTTTCCTACAGCCCTCTGGCTCTCCTATATGCAAGCCTCTCTGGCCTTCAAAGCCAGAGGTTTAGGAGCTCATCTTCCTGGTACAGGGACCCTGGTCGGAGGAGTCTATTGTGGGGCTCAGGCCCCTTGCTCCTTGGAGAGAACCTCGGCAATTGTGATTATCCTTCCATTTGTGGATCTCCACCCCTCCTAAGTGTTTTGTTGTGGTTCCCTCTTTATACCTTTAGTGGCAGAAAATATTTTCTGTTGGTCTTCAGGTCATTCTCATAGATCATTGCACTGTAAATAACTGTAATTTTGAGGTGCCCATGGGTTATGTGAGCTCAGGGTCTTCCTGCTCCATCTTGACCACACTTTCTCTGTGAGTGTGTTTTTGGATGAGATTTACATTTAAAATTGGTAGACTTTGGGACTTCCCTGGTAGCACAGTGGTAAAGAATCTGCCTTCCAATGCAGGAGACATGGGTTTAAGCCCTGGTCTGCTAAGATGCCACATGCCGCGGGGCAACTAAGCCCATGCACAACTACTGAGCCTGTGCTCTACAGCCCGCAAGCCACAACTACTGAGACTGCATGCCACAACTACTGAAGCCCACACGCCTAGGGCCTGTGCTCCACAACAAAGAAGCCACAGCAATAAGAAGCCTGTACACTGCAACAAAGAGTAGCCCCTGCTCGCCGCAACTAGAGAAAGCCCGCGTGCAGCAACGAAGACCCAATGCAGCCAAATAATTAATTAATTAATTAATTAATAAAATTGGAAGACTTTGGGGAAAGCAGACTGCTCTCCTTAATGTGAGTGGGCCTCATCCAATCAGTTGAGGGCTTGAGTAGAACAAAAGGCACACCTCCTTCCAGCAAGAGGGATTCTCCAGCAGCTGGCCTTTGGACTTTACCTGCAACATCAGCTCTATATTGGACTGCCTTTGGTTTCAAACTGTGATACTTTCCTGAATCTCCAGCCTGTCAGCCTTCCCTATCAGATTTTGAACTTGTCAAGCCTCCATAATCACGTAAGCCAATTCCTTAAATTAAATCTCTCTATATACACACATCCTATTAGTTCTGTTTCTCTGTAGAACCCTGACAAATATATATGGTGATAACTTTAAATGTATTAACTCATCTAATTTTTCAACAATCCTATAAAGTTTGAACACAATGCTTTAAGAAGTGTTACTATTTCACAGGTAAGGGAATGAGGTTTAGTGAGATAGTGATTTGCCCAAGATCTTCCAAAGCCATGATTTTTAACCCAAAGTTCATGGATCGAGACTTTTCTTTACCACAGTAGCCAGCCCTTGACATATTTTGGAGCATTAATGATACTGAACAGACCTCAGCACCAGGTGGTCTGGAATCTAACTTTGACACAGACCCTTTTCTTCTATCAGGAGGCTCCTGCAAGTCTTCCTGGTATCCACCTGGGAGCCTGCCACACCTGACCCTCTCTTGCAATCTCAGACATGATTCTTCACTTGCTAAGCTTCAGCTTCCTCACTTACAAAAGGAGAGTAAGTCACTTCACCACCTTGTTGTGGAGATGAAATGTGAGTGTATACAGTATCAGTCTCACTTCCCGGACACCGTAGGCACTCAAATGCAAATGTCCTCCCCCTGCCATCATGCTCTCATGGGTGGGTCATCATGCTCTCATGGGTGGGTCAAAATGACACCATTCACTACAGCTGGATCTTGGACACTCCTAACTCATTATAGAGTGAGTCCTCCTGTACTCCATCTGTATTAGTCTGTTAGGGTGGCACAGATTGTGTGGCTTAAGCAACAGAAATTTATTTCTCACAGTTCTGAAGGCTGGAAGTCCAAGATCAAGGTGTCATCAGGTTTGGTTTCTCCTGAAACCTCTCTCTCCTTGGCTTGCAGATGGCCACCTTCTTGCTGTGTCCTCATGCGGTCTTTCCTCTGTCTTCACATTGTCCTTCCACTGTATGTACATCCCTAGTATCTCTCTGTGTTTTCAAATTTCATCTTCTTATAAAGACAATAGATTGGATTAGGATCCACCCTAATGGACTCACTTTAACTTAGCTCTTTAAAGGCCCTATCTCTAAATACAGTCACCTTCTGAGATACTGGGGATTAGGGCTTCAAAATAGGAATTTCGGGAGGGACACAATTCAACCCATAATACCATCTTAGCCCAGGTGCCAAGGACCTGCTACTTAGGACTACCTTTCATACCTTCACTATTGAGATTTATGCACAGGACCTTTTCTGCTTGGCTGTCCCTTCAAATGTTCTGCCAGCTTGGCATGATTCCTTCAGGATTAAGCTAATCAGAAACTAAGCTAATCAGAAATTAAAGACAAATAGCTCACTCAAGCTCTTTGAAGTTGTCTTTGTCCAATGGTTATGGAAAGCCAACCAGAACAAGTGTCAGGTACATAGAAATTGCTTCATATTCTTCATCTGTAAACTTCACCTCCAAACCCCCCTACCACCACCAAACACACACACACACAGAGCTTACTAGAAAAATACTCTGGGAGCAGCGAAGTATTTTGAAGTATGCTCCAAACAACAATTATATGTGTATGTATTTGTATGTGTGTGTGTATGTATATGATGTCACGACGACCACTGCTCTTGACTCCAGGGACTTTTGCATTCTTTAAATCAGCTTCTATTTGTTTCAGTCACTCTCTGAGAGGGTTACTCCTGTCCACATAATGGATCTTATTAATTCTGTCCCTATGTTTATTGTGTCTTAGGGTTTTTTTCTTCCCTAACATCATAAGACCCCAAGAGTCAGGCTCTGGTTAGGCTGGTCAACATCCAACATGAACACCCCTACTGGTAAGAGTTTTCAGTCCAGAATATCATCATAGGCCACAAGTCTTCCTGATGTCTAATCTACTTCTGATTGCCCTTGGCTGAGGCATTAATACTGGGTCCAATCTGGGAGGTTTAGGGAAGTAGGGTCTCATGGTACAAACACAGAGACTTACTCAAAAGGAACCAGAGTGACCAAAGTCCTAGGAAGAGGGTATGAGAAGGGCAGTACAAGTCTCTGTGGATCCCTCTGGAATTCTCAGAGGCCCATGATGAAGAAGCATATCACGTCAGCAGAGTAGCCGCCATATTGGCAAATTTCACTTCCTTTTGCTGATAGCTTCTTCAAAATATTCATGATCCATTTTAGAGACCAAATGGATTTTCCAACTCTAAGAACTACATTTTACAAAACTAGAGAAAACATAGACCCCTATTTTTGTGTCATTTGAAATCACTTAAGAAATAAAACCAAATTACTAAAGAGTAAAGTGTGTGCAAAGAGGATAATTTGATATTCTGGAGGAAAAAGAAAACCTACAGAGAATAGAAATTCGGAGTCTGAGAAGCTGTCCCCATCCCCAACCATGTCTTTTAAACAACATTTTAGAGAGAGTGCGATGTCTACGGTTGAACTTAAACAAAACGGAACAGGAAATCAACAGGAATCACCTCTTAATGATGTGTCCAAGAACAGTCCGAGAATCCATAAGGGACTCATTCTGTATTGGATTTCTGAAAGTCGGCAGAAAGGACCCAGTGATTGATGCCTGCCATCAGCAGCAGGTCCGTTCCTTTCCTCCCATGGAGGCTTAGACAAATTTGGCTTCATTCAACAAGCTCTCAATCGTATTCACGCAGTCAGGGCTTCAGATGGGGCATGATGATGACTCTAATAGCTATTCCAGGTAGAACTGGTTCACATGTTGTGGGATCTTGGCAGCAGTTTAATTTCTTTAGGGTAATGACGCGAATCTCAGTGAGGGGCCAGTTTGGGCATTGCTGGCTATTATGTGCAAATTAATATGATGAAGTGTGCTGCTTTACAAACGTCTTTAGTCCCCTCTCTGCACTAATATTTGGGCCTTGTCTTCCAAAACGGTTGTTTGGGCAAAGTTTCCTTCCCCTTATTTTCCTCTGTAGGGCGGGATATATTCCTAATAACACAAGTATCTCTATGTATTGATTAAAAAATATATTTTCTGGAAAAATTTTGCCGAGGAAGGACTTATTTGCTTTCCTCGTCATTTTTCTCTTGTCTCCTTTCCTTGCGTATTTATTTTGCTGCCTTTTCCATTTTGTAGGATTTTATGGCTCTTCAGAAATGAATTTAGTTTTCCTAGCATTGATGCAGAGACTTTAGCCAATAATAATAACAACGTATGTTTAGGTTGGTCACTTACTGTGGGCCAGGAATTGCTGTAAGTACTTGTCTTATTTCATCTCATCGAAATAACTGTATGATTTTCATTTTGCAGATAAAAATACAAAAGCGTATATGGACTAGGCATCTTGCCCATAGTAATATAGCTAGTAAGTAATGGCACAGGAGTTGAAATTTAGGTGGTCAGTGACCCCACAGCAGGAGCTTTTCCATACTAACTCCTGAAATCTGGTACTTGTGAAAAGAACTTATCTCTCTCAAAATAACAGTCATTCCTGAAATGGATATCCTGCAACATGCATATGTTGGGGGCTTACTATGTGCCGGGATGACACTGAAGGCTCAGGGCACAAGACCCAGCCCCTGCCCTCAAGTAGTCATGTCCTTCCGGAAGTAATTACAGTAGCATGAGGTAACTCTATGGTGGGAAATCACAGAAAATGTCTTTTAAAATAATGTTAATGTGGTCAGGCAGAGGCATTTGATATGTGCCTGAAAATCCAGGTAATTTTAGCTAATGGATCCCTTCCTGCAAAAGTATGAAGACAAGTCATGGGGTATTAAATAAATGATAGCCTCCCTAGCATCAAACATATATATCCTGTGGTCAGATGCAAAGCCTGTGGGTTCTAGAATCACATGGACCTGGACTGAAGTTTTTGCTGGGCCCCTTAGTAGGTGTGTGACCTTAAGCAATTTACTCAAATGGTCTGAACTTCTGGTTCCTCACCTATAAAAACAGACGATAATAGATCTTACCTTCTCTGTTGTTTTTAGACCATGAGTCAGCAAACTTTTCCTTGAAGAGAGAGGAAGAGTAAATATTTTACGTTTTGCTGGCCATGCAGTCTCTGCCACAGCTCCTCAACTCCGCCATTGTAGTGCAAAGGCCACCGCAGACAAAGTGTAAGTGACCAGGTGTGGCTCTGTTCCACTAGGGCTTTGTAAGAACAGATGGGCTAGATTTGGCTCATAGGCTATAGCTTGCCAATCCCCAGTTTAGAGCACTAAATGAGATGTTGAAAGAAAAAAAAAAACCAACATATAAGAGTTTTGGGGGACTTCCCTGGTGGCACAGTAGTTAAGAATCCACCTGCCAATGCAGGGACACGGGTTCGAGCCCTGGTCCGGGAAGATCCCACATGTTGCAGAGCAACTAAGCCCATGCGCCACAACTACTGACACAACTACTGAGCCCACGTGCCACAACTACTGAAGCCCGTGTGCCCAGAGCCCGTGCTCCACAACAAAAGAAGCCACCACAGTGAGAAGCCCACAAACCACATTGAAGAGTAGCCCCTGCTCATCGCAACTAGAGAAAGCCCACGCGCAGCAACTAAGGCCCAAAGCAGCCAAAAATTAATTAATTAATTAATTTAAAAAAGAGTTTTTGGTACACTGTAGGTACTCAATAATTGTTCATTTTCCTTCCTTCCTGCAATTTATTCCACTAGGGTAATGGGTCACAAAGATGCATGCAATCACTGTATCTCTCTCGAGGTGGCTACAGACCAGTTGGGGTGACAAGATATAGAAAATATAGACAGCAATGCAATTTTGCAAGTGCCAGTTGTAAGGGGAACAGAATAAACTGTAAATTTATAGGAACTGACTGAAGGGAACAGCTGCCATAGGAGAAATGGTTACAGTAAAGTGAGGAAAGAAGAAAGGACTTCCAGGTAGGGAATCCAAAGAAAGGGGAATGTTTTAAGTATTTTCAGAGGAACTGTTTGTCTGGGGAAGTGGAGGTACATATGAGAAGAGTGAGTGGAAGCCAAGTTTAGGTGGGGAGGTGGGAGGCTGCCTGTCAGGTTCAGGAGTTCGCATCTTATTCCATAGATGTCAATCAATGTGTTATTGATGGTTGTTGAAGAGGACATAGAAGGCACTCAAAAGATATTTGTTGAGTGAATGAATTCATTCAGAAGTGATTTACATGACGGCTGGGCAGAAAATGGCAGCCAAAAGATCAGGCAATAAGGATTCAGACCAGCGTGATGAGTTAGAATTGGCCCAAAAGGGCATATTGCAAAGACACTGAGAAGGAAGAACTGACATGACCAGGCAAGAGAGAGGACCAGTTAGCGGTGATGCCAAGTTTAAGTTGGGTGTCCAGGAGAAGGGTGTTGCCATGATAGAATGAAGGATATCAGCGAGGCTGCCTTTTGGAGGAAACATCATGAATTAGTCTTCAGTACTTGAATTTAGGATCCCTAAGGAACTTCCAAGTGGAAATGTTTAGAACAATAAGATAGGCTCAAGAAAGAGACTGAATCAGGAAGCAGAGATTTAGACATCAGCCTCATAAAGTGATGGCTTGTGAGAATGGATGAAGTCTTGACTCTGGATGAGATCTAAAGATCAAACTAAGGACCTGGTATAGAGACCGAGTCAGAGACAAGGACTTTCCTTAGAAATTCAAAGTGTCTCTCTAGTTCATCGTTAATATTATTGCAATAGAAGCACTGAGAGATTGTCAAAGCCTCACAGCACTTTTAAAAATCTAAAAACAAAGATCAGGAAAAGAATTAGATAAACCCTGGGATTCTGGTGTCCAGAAACTTCTCCCATACTATCCTGAAGAGAAGACACCCAGTGGGCTTCTGAACTCTTTAAAGTTGTGATACGTAAGCCTAGTATCGAGTAATCTCCTTGAGTTCAGTTAATAGAAGACATGGAAACTTGTCATCACCAATAATGATGATAAAACACCTCTAAGATATTCTCAGCACTTTTCCAAATGTGCTTAATTCAATCATTAGTTAGAAAAGCTACTTTCAGATATAGATCCTAATTGGTCGCTCTGTTAAATGAATACAATTATATGCCAAATCTTAAACAATTCTCAGGAGATCTCAAGTCCATCTATTTCTCTTGTCTTGCAACTTTTTTTTGCTACTGCTGTGAGGAAGGGGGATTCCCCTTGACTAGGAAGAGAAGTGGTCCATGGAACAACAGCAAGAGAGATGGACCCTTCTAGAATAGAGTTGTCATTATATTATCTCCAAGTAAAATCAGAAAAATGTCACCCAGAGACATTACATCTGACTTTGTGAGACACCAACTCTTTATTAAACTGGTGAGTTGTGGAAAAAGGTGTCACCATCTGAAACGATTTTTGAAGGAGTTGTTCGTATTCCTCTTTCCATTTAACCTTTTTTTTTTTTTTTTGGCGGTACGTGGGCCTCCCACCGCTGTGGCCTCACCTGTTGCGGAGCACAGGCTCCGGACGCGCAGGCCCAGCGGCCGTGGCTCATGGGCCCAGCGGCTCCACGGCATGTGGGATCCTCCCGGACCAGGACACGAACCCGTGTCCCCTGCATCGGCAGGCGGACTCTCAACCACTGCGCCACCAAGGAAGCCCCATTTACCTATTTCTTGAAGCCAGTGAACTATACTGTACTTATGTCATTGCAGGGTCAAACAGAGCATATGTAACAGTGAAGGAATCACAGGGTTTTAAAATCTAGCTCCCAGAGCTTGCCAAGTTTAAACTTCGAATTTTTTTAAAGAGAGAAAACTCACACCCTGAGGGACTGAATGACTAAAAATGACTCGGTCAGGAAGCTGCAGGGCCAGGTCTAGAACCCAAGGGTCTTGGCTCCAGTCCATTACCTCAAATGCATCTTTGTCAGAGATTCACTTCGGCCACGGGTGGATTCTCATTCCATTGTGGGAATTTGTAAAAGAGCATTTAAGCCACAACCACATTAAAGATGGAGGGTTTATGATGGCACTGTACCCACCCGGCCCATCTCTTAACTACACTCTCTTTCCAAGGGTGGGACAGGGTCAGAAAGCCCTGTTGAGAGACCTGGTCACTTCAGGGGGAAAAGCAGAAATCCTAAGAGGCCAGCTATAATCCCTTTGCCTGGGAACACTAAGGGCTGAGACTTGAGAGCCAGCCCTAAAACCTTCATACTTAAAGCAGTTGTCCGCAGACATAATGCCCCTTAGCTTGATCAAAGGGCCGGGCCACACAATCCCCGGGAACAGGAAGGCTGACAAGGGGGGAAGGGTCCTTTGTCTTCGAGGACTGGAGGCCTGGAATCCGGATGCCTAGGCAGGCTGGGCTGCCGGCTGTGCAGGGAGAGGCTGAGGCCCTGCCTGTCCCCCAGATTCCTCCCCCTGCCCTCGGCTGGTCCCACACCAAGAAATCGGTCAGGGTCAGAGCCTCGCCCTGTCCTCACCCTGTCTCCTAACCGTTTTCTTTAGCATGTTAATAAAAAGAATTTCCCGAGCCCCACAGGCTTTGCTTGAACCTTTGCTGTTTCATTCTGCAATAAGAAAAGGTGAATGCCCCAATTTAACTCCTTTTTAAGTCTTTCTCCCAGCATGTGGTTTCCTAAACAAATATTTCATGTATCGTTCAGGTCACATTCTTGACCTTGTTGTTTCAGGTGCCTGATAATTCTGGGGTAATGACAGCCCCGACAGCACGCTTGTGGCCGCTCCCCCTTTCCTCCCATCCCTGGGCAGCTTTCCTGGGCCCATTTTGGTCCTGGTCTCTTCCTGGTGAAATGCTTTTCCCCTGCAGCTTTTCTTTATCAAAATGCCTGCACTGAAGGCTTACCCTTCAGATTCCTGCCCCTGGTGCCCTTGGCCTGTTCTTTATTTAATTTTTCTTTCAGACTCCTGCTTGTCAGGTAACGTCTGTATACTGTGATTGTTTTCATTTTTGAGTCTCCAAATGCTGATCACAGCCTTGGAGATAGGCTTTCAAAAAAAATTCTAACGCTCTCCCACGCACGCACACACAGACCGACAGGCACACGTTAGGAAAGTGTGCTTTGGGCCCGCCCACATTCTTCGAAGCCCAGAATTTCAGTGATGAAAGAGCTTTAGGCACTGCCCTTTGTCCCTGACAGCAACAAGGCCCTCATACCCACTCTCTTGCTTTGCGAGTTGTTGGGAAGGGGCTTTATTTTCCTCTAGTCCCTCAAACAAATATACAGAAAGTAACTTCTAGAGACATTTCAACATTGTACTGGGCTGGCTGAAGGCGTTTTATAGATCTGGTCTAGTTGAGGGGACACTGTCATAGAATAAGGCAGGTCTAGTCCTGCAATAAGGTGTTCAGAAGAGTCAGGAGAGAGGAGAACAGCCTGGGCCTCTAGACATGAGTGACATTTGGATTAAGGAAAGTTCTGCCTCTGACTTTTTTCCTCATCCCTAAACTTTAGGTATGTTATAAGCCAAGTTGTTTTTCCCAAATTCATATGTGGAAGTCCCACTTCCCAGTACCTCAGAATGTGACTTATTTGGAGATGGGGTCTTTGAGGAGGTAAATAAGTTAAAATGAGGTCATTCATGTGGGCTCCCACCCACTAGGATTGGGATTTTTGTAAGAAGAGGAACTTGGGACACAGGCATGTACAGAAGGAAAACCATGTGAAGACACAGGGAGAAGACGGCCATCTGCAAGCCAAGGAGAGAGGCCTCAGATGAAACCAACCCTGTGGACACCATGATCTCAGACTTCTGTCTTCCAGGACTGTGAGAAAAGAAATTTCCGTTGTTTAAACCACCCAGTCTGTGGTACTTTGTTATAGCAGCCCTAGCAAACTAACACAAACATTAATATTCAAGATAGCTTTAGTTCTAGATGGACAATGAAATTAATCAGAGAGCAATTTCTGGGCAGGAAGTGGTTCTTCTGTCCCTGTGTGGGTTTCCAGGCATGGAATTCTTGTATGTTGACAAGCCAGAGATATTCAGCATGTGTTTATTGGGCACCTAGCGCATGCCAGGCACTGTGCTAGGCCAATGAGCAGAGACTCAGAAGTCGATGGCTCTGTCTAGATTCTAGATGAGATTAGCATCTCACACTGGCAATGGATGCCTATTGATGTGGGATCCCCAAGAGAGTCTCCTCCCTAGAGCCTAATGGCTACATTGTAACAGAGTTTTTCTTCTTTGGTTGCTAGACTCTTTCCTAAAGTATTAAGTGGAACTGAATAAAATTGCTTGGTATTCAGTTGAACTAAATGCAGTGGCGTATGCTGGACTGCATCCTGGAACAGAAAAAGGAGATTAGTGAAAAAAATGATTGATTCCAAATAAAGCAGTTCACTTAATAGTAACGTACTAATATTAATTTTGGAGTTTGCCAAATGTGCCCTGCCTAGGTAACCTGTTAACATTAGGGGAAACTGAATGAAAATATACAGAAAGTCATTACACAATTTTGCAACTTTTCTATGAATCTGAAAATTTTCCAAAATAAAAAAAATATTTCTTAAATGTTTGAATATTGACAATTTTACATAGTTTAAACTAATGAAGTCTGGAGGCCTTGAATATAAAGTAGGCTGATTCAATCTCTTAATTATACAGTAGTAGGATTTATGTTTGAAATTTAAGTGTGTTTTACTTATAGATGTTTTAAAATGATTGACCAACTCTTTGAACCCTGGATGCCTGGCTAGCCTAGGTAAGAGAACTAAATAAGGTGACCTTCAAAGACAGAGAGCCCAATGGCCATTACGGAGGGACAAGGTTGGGCAAGACCAGCAGCAAGAAGGTGCTGATTCAGCTTCTCTCTCTCCTCTGATTGGTCAAGGGTAAACTCAATTTCTTGAGGACTCTATGCTCTTGGAATGACTTGAGTCCCTCTGCTCTTCTTGGCAGTCAGTGGGCACCCAGCATGGCCTCATTCAAAGAGAAATGATCACTTTCAACTCCCTTCCTCAGCTGAGATCCTGTTTTGCTTCCCCACCAGGTCATGAGAAGACAGAGGATTGTGCTATATCAGTTTGCAGGGAGTCTGGATTCTCATTTCGAGGAAAAAGAAGAGAATTAATTCTTAATCAGACCAATACCACATGAAAGACTCATTTTGTTCGGCTGACAAATGTTTAAAATTTTTAAGAATTATTTACCAAACCTTTAAATTGGGAAGCTTCACAGAAACAATCAGAGCAATCAGAAATTCTAGCAATAGAGACCTACATTCCTACATGGAAAAGATCGGTTGGAGCCTAGTAGCCACTGTGCCCTTCCAAGGGGCCTCCATTTCCCATGGTCCCCACACAGCCCTCTCCTTCCATTTATGCTACTTGCCCAACAGCTTTAAGCTTTTGAGTTTACAAGCTAGGTCAGTGTTTTTCAAACTATAGATTATGACCTCTTTGTAAGTCGTGAAGTCAGTGTAGTGGATAGCCAGCACTAAAAAAGGGAAAAGGGGAAAGAGGGGGAGGAAGAGGAAGAAATAGAAACTATCAGAACATACCACCTGTAGTAAGGGTTCATCGTACTTGATGAAACTTTTGTTTCAATTGTGTTTGTATGTGCTTGCACATAGGTTACAATATAAATATTTCTCCCTGTAAGTTGCAATAAAAAATATCAATATTCTATGTTAAACCATTTTCCTCTACCTGAAAGATTTTTTCTTTGTGGTTTTAAAAGAAATGGAAACATTTTATGAGCCCTATAGTGGGCAGAGTAATGACCCCCTCAAAGATGTCCACACCCAAATCCTCAGAACCTGTGAGTAATGTTACTTTTATGGCCAAAGGAACATTGCAGCCACAATGAAGTTAAGAATCTTGAGGTGGGAAGATTATTCTGGACTATTCGAGTGGACCCAGTAGAATCCCAAGGGTCCTCAAAGGAGAGTCAGAGAAGGAAATGTGATGACAGAAGTGAATGTTAGAGTGATGCAGCTTGAGCAGGACTCGACTGGTTTAGAAGATGTAGGGGGCCACAAGCTAAGGAATGCAGGCAGCATAGTGCCTGGCATCATCAGTATGTGATGCAGGGAAGACAGAAATTGGGAGAATTCTTTTCACACTTCCAAAGAATCACAGGATTCAAAGTGACTGTGAAAGAAACTTAAAGCCCAACTATTGGGTGGCCCCGTTTTTTTCCCCCCCAGAATGCCTAGAGACAATGAAATTGTTGGCTGAAACTGTTCGCTTTCAACAGAGTTGGTGATTCTGGTGCTTCACAGAAACTACATTTGGGAGAGGGTGAGCAGCCTCTGGGGAAAGTACTTGACCGAGAGACGGGAGAGGGAGACTGGAAAGGGGCAAGTGCACTAAGAGGCCTGAAGAAGTAGACCGAGAGAGAGAAAGAGAGAGAGAGTCCGCAAAAATGGAAAGAGATGTTTACAGAAAAGAGGAAGGGAAGAAGGAGGGGAGGAAGGAAAAAAGGAAAGAAGGAAGCAATCTGGGGATCTGAAGGGACCCAGGAGGAAAGCTGGGGAAAGAAGAGAGAAAAAGCAAAGCAAGTAGTGAGCCTCAAAGTAAACTTCCTTTCTTCCCATAGCTGACGCTGAGTACAGAGTTGAGCTTCACAGGCCAGAAGCCATCTGCGGCTATCAATCCCAGCCCCATGCTGCTGCCGTGGTCAGTGGGAGCTGCACATATGGGACCCAGGCATAATGCAGCCCGAGAAACCAGTGGGCTCCCATATGGTGAGAGGCTGCATTTTCTCTGCTCTCTTTACACAAAGCTGCTATTGACATCAAAGTGCTCCCTGTGACCCATGGTGTTCACTGCTCAAGCTCACAGGCCCCGTTTCAGTCTCAGAGCATCTCTGTAACTGTCTGAACCAGCCGTCTTTAGGGGAGTAGACCCTATGCCCAAATTTGTAATAATCTCTATGTTTTCCACGGTGTGGGTTTTGTTTAGTTTAATGCCAATAGTCAGTTGGTTCCAGGTGACCTTTTCACCTCTTAGTATCACTTAATAAAGGAATTTTTTTAGAGGAGCTATTTCTTTAAATGTATATATGTATACATAGGATGAATATGAATATATTGAATATGGAAGCATTTTGTCGGTACACACACACACATACATGTGTATACAAGCACACACCCACATAAAGCTTCCATATCTAATGTCTAGGAAACCAAGAACAAAGCATTGCAGGGTATTTTTCAATAATCCAGAGCCCCTCTTTCATTTCTATTTTTATTATTCTAAAGAGCATGTCTCACAACGAGATGCATTTCTTAGCTCTCTAGGCGATTCACTGGGACCACACTTAGCTGGGCTCCTCTTGCGGTTTTTAATTTTACCCCTTTCAGTTGACTTTTGCACATATAATCATTCATTTCTGTAAGCTCTACCCCAGGAATTTTTTTTAAACAAATTTCGTCCATGCGGCTTTTAATTGTCCTCCCCAAATTGTGTCTGGTACGTTGATGTTCCCCCGGGTCTGGGTTTTTAGCTTACTCAGTTCTTTCTTCCTCGGCTGACACTGGGTGGTCTCTCTGCCTTGTCTGGCCTTTAAGTATCAAAACCAGCTCTGTTTTATGTTTTTCACACAGTTCACTTTTCCATCTTGGCTTAGGGACTGAGATACTATTCCTTCTTCTTCTTTCTCAATGGCTTGTGATTTTTCACAGAGGATGGCATTTAAGATTTGTCGCCTTGGGTATCAAATCTGTGCACAGATAAACAAACAGGACAGTAGTTACATAACTTCTTCAGTCTCAGTTTTTAAATGTATGTCTATTTCTCCTGCCCTGAATTTGGAGGACAGAAGAGTCGATATGTTTTCATCTTCTCTTAGACAATTTATTTAACAAGTACTTATATTGTACGTACCATATACAAGGAACTAGTGCTCAATGCTTTCCAAATATGAACTAATTCAATCCCCAGGACAACCTTCTGAGGATGGGCCTGGGATTCTTCATAATGGTGGCTCCAAGAGGTAAGTTACTTGCACAAAATCACATGTCTGGTAAGCAGCAGGGTCGGGATTCAAATTCAGACAATCAGATCCTGTATCCAGGCTGTTAACCACTACATTAGGGAAAAAAAATGGGACATGAATTTCTTGTTTTAAGACTTTCTGATGAGTCAGTTCAGTGTTTCCAGGACTAACATCAATTTTTGACTCTATTTACATTAGACACAAATGATTTTCTTTTTTTTCAGAGTACTTCTTTAGGAAAAGTATTAGAATGCATAACAAATGCATGCGGAGTCCTATAATCCTGCTGAGGTATTTTATTTTCATCTTTCCCTTTTTAAGGCAGATGGGCTGAAGTCATGGTTCTGGGATGTCTAATAGCATCTGTGCCTCTTTTTACCGTGTTACCCCATCACTTCCTTCTCGTAGCTTTTCGTGAGTTTTGTCATCAACACACAAGGCCTGATTTATGTTTTGAGAGCCACACCCTTTTCAACAAAGCACACACAGATGCCATACATAAATGAAAGGTGACCTTTACCCACGGAAAGAATTTTGATGAATCACGGGAAGTAATATACTGTTCAAGGAAAATAGTTGTTTGATCATTTTGTCTTTTTCTTCTTTTTTTTAAAGTGTAAATCACTTCCCGTGAAGAGCAATCTGAGTCTGATGAGCTTCTTTAAGTGGAGACTACAAAGACCCCCCAGCATATTAGGTAATAATTCCCCTTGTGCTGGGCTCTGATTTACTGCTACTGATGGGATGTGCATATTGGGAGGCAGGAGGAAGTTGAGGGCTGTTGGATGGAATGATAAAAAAAAGCATTTAGATTAGTCGCTGAATATTTCTTGGTTATGGAACAAGGGCTGGACTGTCCATAGCAATGTTTTCAGACTATGGACTGGGACCCATTAGTGGACTCTAAGGTCAGTGTTAAAAGAAATTGAAAAAAACTAAAAGATAGAGGAGAATAGAAAACATCAGAACGCATGACACAGAGTAACAACAGATAGAGTTTGGTGAAACTTTCCGAAATGTGTGTGTACACAGAATGTGTATACTAAGCTGCAATGTACACTGTATCTCTTACTATGTATTAAGTTCAAAAAAAGTTTGAGAAATACTGCCCTACAGAATAGAAGCCACCACAGACACTTTCTCTACCTTCTGAGAAAAACTACGAGACAAAGTGACAGTTCTTGATGTTCTAAGAGGTGTTGGGGAATTCCATACAGGCGATTCTACAGGGAGTATTAAGAGGGATCAATTGTAATAGGAGTAAGTGGCTCTATTCTTCTTAGTGAGGGTGCATTTCTGAGGTCCAGTCAAGAAAGAATTCTGAAGAGGGAGGTCAGCGTCCAAGGAGATATGAAACGGTGGCTCTTCCAACTTCACAGGCTGGGAGAAAAAACTCAAGTTGCGAATGGCCGATGAAGGTAGATTGTGAAAATATCCTCCTGTTAGGAGCAAAGAAGTAGAGTCCAGGAGAGAAGAGGGTGAGGAGATTGGATCTAGAATAACAAACTAGGTGCCTTTTGGCCAAAACTGAACCGTAGATATTTGCTTTGACTGGTCTGCTGTTTTAAAAATTAAGATGTTCCCATAAAACTTGGGATTTCCAGTTTCTCTAGAAAAATCAGAAGACCCGGCACCACTGAGTCTGCACTCATGCATGGCAGCAACTGGCTGGCACCAGTGAGGAGGGGCTCCCTGGGTGCTGTCACCCATGACTGCCACTAGCACATTTGGCTCTTAAAATTAAACGTTCAGTTTCTCAGTTACAGTAGCCACATTTCAGGTGTTCAATAGCTACATGTAACTGGTGTCTACCATATTGGTCAGCACAGGTATAGACCATTTTTATCATCACAAATAGTTCTACTGGACAGTGTTGCTTTTAGACCCTGTCTCCCCACTAGTCACTGCTTTCTCCCCCTGGGGCAGCCCCACTCCTTTCTGCTCTCTGCCTCACTCTATTTGCAACAAGGATTTCTATTTGTAACTCCTATAACACAATACTTAGGTTAGGTTGGCTGAAAAGTTCTGAGTAAATCGTGGGAATTGAAACCTACCCCAATTGACCACAGACTCACTGAAGTATCTTGAATTGAGTGTGTGTGTATGTGTGTGTGTGTTCTTTGCAAGGGAAGGAGTGACATGAGAATTACGGATATCGTGTATGTGTAAATGGCATCTTATAAAGTTACTCAAATAGAAGAGTGGGTTTCAGTTAAAGTTCTTCATTACAGGGAAAAACTGTAGAAAAATAACCTGATTTCCTGTCATCTGCAACTATGGATATCCAATGAGGTGCTCAGACAGAACCAAAAAGACCAAATCTGGTGACAGTAACTAAGAGTAAAGCAATGAATAACTTTCCAGATAAAAGTTAATATCCTGTTACGATGCAGGTGGATAGAGTACCTTCCGGCTCTGCCCAACTATCACAGAATACAAGGGAGAAATGACAGCAATTGAGTTTATTTGATCAGTGTAGGAAGCCAGTTGGGGTAAATCAGACCTGAGAGAACTGTTTGGTTTGAATTGTCTGACAATTCTAAATTAATCAGATGAGTTTAAATCTCCATGTTATTTATGCAGGCACAGTCATTAAATATTCACCTTTGAGCACAGTAACACACACACACACACACACACACACACACACACACGCCCCTTTAATTTCCAGGAGCCTAATGTAGTTGCCAAGAACCTAAGATGGCATAATGCCCTTAGAGTCATTACTTGTTAACACATTTGGTGTCCATGTTGTATTTTAGCAAATTTTAACTGTTATTTCTTCTGTCTTGGTTGCCTTTCCTTGCCTTAAACTCTTTTGCTGTGGAAATGCATGGAAAACATGAGAGGATCCTGAAATTCTTTGGGCAGCGAGAAAATTTTGTTTTTCAACCTGCATTTGTTCATTGGCATCACTACCTACATTTTTGCAGGTTCACATATGAAAATAATTATTCCTCACTTCAGGAAGTCCGTTTTTAAAAAGTTCATTTGACTTCAAAGCATCCAGCACCCTTAACAGGGTCAGCCTAGCTGAGCAGACAGCTAGCAGGAGCCCTAGCCTGGGGGAAATCTGGACTTTCCTGGCTCCTTATCTCTTGGAACTTGTGCTGGAGTCCAGGAGTAGGGGCTGTGCCCACCCAACAGGAGAAGTACAAATGTCCGTCCCTAAGAGCTGAGAATAGGGCACAGCTCTCTCAGTCTTTCCTGGAGTCAGGACCAAGTGCTCCAAACCCTGGTGCATTTTATGGGCGTGGCAGAAGGTCCCAGCACAGGGTCAGGGCAACTGCCATCTTGCCGTGATATGTGACCTTAGGTGAGTCTTTTAGTGTCTGTGAGTTTCTGTTGACTCAGGTGTATGGAAGGTTTCAACCGGTTCAGTCTCCCTTTTGATAAATATAGAAATCTCACATCCTTGTTGGATCTACCTCACAGTCACTGCGAAATCAACCTTTCTCCTAAAGCATCAATAGAATTGAGATCAATGTTACGCTTCGGTGAATAAAACAGAAAATGTTCACATTTGCACACATGGTAGGAATTAAGTCTACTTAAAAGCCCCACACCAGCACTTCTCAAATTGTAGTGGGTGGAAGAATCATTTGGGTAGGCTTATTTAAAATGCAGATTCCTGGATCTCTCCTCAAGAGATTCTATAGCAGGTTTGGGGAGGTGCTGGGAATCCGCATGAGCAATCATACCAGGTGATTCATTGTCCAGAGGGGATATTTTGAGGAATCCTGGCATTGGCTTTACGTTTCCAGATGTGCAGAAACCACGTCTGTCCTGTTCAGCATAGAATTCCAGTGCACCGAATGCCTTGTAGGGCACTCAGTGTTGGCCATATGCCTTGTTAATTTAATCCCTCCAAATACTTTTTCGTAACATCCAAGAAGAACACGTCAAGTTTCTTTTGAGAGAAAATATTTTTATCTGATTGGTTCACTGTTTTATATTCAGCCGTGAAGATGTGCCTGGCACATTGTAGCTGCTCAGTAAACATTTGTTTAGAGATCAGATGACTCTCTATTACACAATGATCAGAATTGCTCTTCGTGGGCTTCCCAGGTGGCGCAGTGGTTGAGAATCCGCCTGCTGATGCAGGGGACGCGGGTTCGTGCCCCGGTCTGGGAAGATCCCACATGCCGCGGAGCGGCTGGGCCCGTGAGCCATGGCCCCTGAGCCTGCGCGTCCGGAGCCTGTGCTCCGCAGCGGGAGAGGCCACAACAGTGAGAGGCCCGCGTACCGCAAAAAAAAAAAAAAAAAAAAAAAAGAATTGCTCTTCGTTTTCCAAATATGAAATTATATGTTCTGAAATGCCTGCTGCCTTGGGAGGGCAACTGTGGTCTCCACCCTTACAAGCCAAGTGAGAATGTTGGACTGTAATTGTCCTTTAAACTGTCTCCCCATCGAAGGTGGAGGGATTTAAGAGCAGCATCTCAATGAGGCTTCACGGCTCAGCCTTCTTACTGGGAGAGGCCATAGCGTGAGAACAAGGCATCAACCTCCTCCTCTCCCCTCCCCCTCCATCACCACTACCCTCTGACGGCCTGTCCCAAAGCACCCAGCCGCACCTGTCCTTGCACTCTACTGTCAACACCTGCTGGCCTTCCTGCCCACCCTCACATCCCAGAGGAGCAATTCTGGCTCCCTCATCTGTGTTCCTAGCACCGAGCACAGTGCCTAATGACGGATGAGGGAAGACCAAGGTGGGGACAACACACAGGCTGAAGGGCAGGAAATGGGGGGCCACTTGCCCCTTGCCACCACCTTCTCTTCCTGCAGCCTCAGAGGACAAGTCCTCAGAGATGTCCTCCTGCCCCTGAACTAAATTTTTCCACTCCTATTATTTTCCCATAATAGCCCATTCTCTTCTATCACAGCACAGTTACCAATCGTTAACTGTATGTTTACTGGATTCCCTTCTTGTTTATTATCTGTCTCTCCAGCTAGATTGTAAAATCCATGGGGCAAACCTATGTCTGTTTTATGCTCTACTCAGAATCTCAAAAAAATGCTTGTAGGTGCTCAATACATATTTACTGAATGAACGAGCTGATGAATGAATGAACGAAGAAGTATGCCTAGTAATGTCCTGAGGCCACTCTTGTAGATCCATGTCTGCTCCAGGCAGGAAGTCTCGCTTGCTCCGGTTAGCCTTCCCCTCACCTCCTACCCCAGTTCTCCCAGCAGTGAGGGAACTCCTACACCAGGTCAGAGTGATGGCTCTGATTGGTTATTCCCTGGGGACACCTATCAATCGCTACAAATAGTTTGCTGGTTGACACAGGGTCTTAAGAAAATGATGCAGTACCCCTACATAGACGGAGATGATCTTATCTCAAAATTCATTTTTAAATGAATAAATCATAATAATAGCTCTCATTTTTGAGCCTTTACTCTGTGCCAAATACATAATGATATCCACTATTTATGGAGCATATGTGCCAAGCATTTTAAATATATTACTTCATTGAAGTCTTACAAAACCAAAGACAGGTCCTATTATTGTCTTCATATTACAGCCAAGAGCTTGGATAAGACAAGTGTTTTGCCGAAGGTCAGACAAGTCATAAGTGGTCAAGAGAGATCATCTCTCTCTCTCCCTCTCTGTCTGACCCCCAAATCCATGTACGTTCCCTGCTATCTACTTCCAAATCTGCTCTGAAGAGGAGGAGGGGGTATATTCATGCCCAGATGGAAATGATGAGCAGTGGACGTGAGGGAGGGACGGGGTAAGGAAAGAAATAGAGGGCAGATTTCTAACTTGTGTGAGACACACGTGACCCTCATGGGCTGGAACTATAACCTTCCCTTTATGAGAGGAAGGAAAGCCTCAGTCCAGCTGAGGGACTCATCCCAGTGGGCCAGGGAAGTAGAAGTTCAAAGTCACAGATCCAGTCCTTTCGAGGCTCTGCTTTCACCTTCCGTCTGCCCAAACGTGAGCCCCGCTGCCTTACTCAGGTCTCAGGCACTTTAGGGAGAACACTGGGCCTAAATCTTCTCGTGCTTCACCCTTGCCTTGATAGGAGTGCCCTGCAGTGGCTGGGTAATCGACTCTGCTTAGCAAGTGAACCAAAAATATTACAGTTCTGACACTCTCTTCTTCTAGCGTTAAAGTCTTTGCTGTGTCTCAAGGAAAGTTGCTGTTATCCAAATATGTCCCAGAACACACAGCCTCAGTGATGCTTTTGTTCATCAGAAAATATGGAGGTGAGGCATCTATTGTTAGTTACAGAGGACAAATGAGTTTTGCTTTGCAGCTACACTTGAAGCATTAAAGAATGGAAATTTTACATATCTTTTTCTCCTTCCCTTCTTCCTTCTTTTTCTCCCTTCCTCGCTCCCATTCTTCCTTCCTTCCTTCCTTCCTTTTTTTTTTAAAAAAAGATAACATCAAAAGTTAGAAGTAGGGGTTTCCCTGGTGGCGCAGTGGTTGAGAGCCCGCCTGCCGATGCAGGGGGCACGGGTTCGTGCCCCGGTCCGGGAAGATCCCACATGCCGCGGAGCAGCTGGGCCCGTGAGCCATGGCCACTGAGCCTGCGCATCCGGAGCCTGTGCTCCGCAACGGGAGAGGCCACAACAGTGAGAGACCCGCATACCTTAAAAAAAAAAAAAAAGTTAAAAGTAGTTTGAAAACTATTTTAACTTTGAACTGCCTTGACTTATTGAAAATAGTCATTATGAAATTATTGATTCAACCATGTATTGATAGAAATTTTGATAAGTGCTTTTGTTGAACATAATTCTAGGTGCATTTACTTCTTACCAGGTGATTTGGCTTAGTGTCTAAGGTAGAGTTCTGCTTGTCTCCCAGAACTGTTCTGTCTTAGTCATTTGGGCTGCTATAACAGAATGCCATAGACTGGGTGGCTTATAACAATTAATATTTGTTTCTCACAGTTCTGGAGGCTGGGAAGTCCAAGATTAAGGGTCTGGCCAAATCAGTGTCTGGTGAGGACCCACTTTCTTGTTCACAGACAGCTGTCTTTTCCTTGTGTCTCACCTGGCAGAAGGGGCAAGGGAGTTCTCTGGGGTCTCTATTATAAAGGCACTACTGGAATTTCATTCATGAAGGCTCCACCCTCACGACCTAATCACCTCCCAAAGGCCCCACCTCCAAATGCCATCACACTGGGAATTAAATTTCAAGATATAAATTTTAGTGGGGACAAAACCTTTCAGTCTACAGCAAGTTCCTTCTCAATAGTTCGACTTTTCACTGTTTCCTTATCTTATCTTACTGTTCCAATTCCAGAGGAACTCAAACTGTGTAAGAGAAACAGCAGGAAAAGCAGACCACCTGGATCTGTGAATCTCAAGCTATTTCTGCATGCTTCATCCCCAACCCTGTCCCTCAAGCCCAATTTTTTTCACTGCTGCATCACCAAAAGGACAGGTAATCAGTCAGTGAGTTTTCTGTCTTTTAATCTGGGAGCAGAAGACCACCTGACCTTTAATTAGCAGCTAGCAAGGGAGATAAAAAGGGAAATAAATATTAATAATATCTATTTTATAAAACATTCAATTTTGTTCACATGAATACTAATCAAAGCCTGCATAAAATCATAGCACATCATGTTTGAGGAAAACATGTGAGTTATAATAGATCCTATTTCCATAATTCTAACATGCTGTAATTTCCATCTGATGAAATGTAGCTATGAAATTAAAAGTGCCATTTTATGTGTGAAAGTTCTAAACCTGGACTGAAAGTGAAGGAAGATATTTTTTAGAGTTCTGAAAAGAGGACAGAAAAATGGTGGAAATATGAAATATTCTCTTGAAATTTACTAACAATTTAGGAGAACTAGTAAGAAAAGCAGCCAAAACTTTGCATGATTGCTAAGAGGGAAAAAACAGTCTTTAAAAATGTTGCCATATACCCAGCCCCTAGAACAGTTCCTGCCAAAGAATAGGGCCTCCATACGTATCTATCTATCTATTTATTTATTTATTTATTTATTTATTTATTTATTTATAGCGGCAAGCGGGCCTCTCACTGTTGTGGCCTCTCCCGTTGTGCTCCGTACGTGCAGGCTCAGTGGCCACGGCTCAGGGGCCCAGCCACTCGACGGCATGTGGGATCTTCCCGCACCAGGGCATGAACCCATGTCCCCTGCATCGGCAGGCAGACTCTCAACCACTGTGCCACCAGGGAAGCCCCATACGTATTTATTGAATGAATTTTTGAGCACAAGTTTTGGGGAGAAGGCAGGAGGGAAAGGACAGAGCAGTCCAAGAGCCAGATTTCATGAGAGCCAAGAGGGAGGTGGTATGGGGAGCTGAGGGGATATGATAGTTGGACTTCAAAGGCAAGGTGTCTGTAGTAGTTTCTAAGGCTGTCATCACAAAGTACCATTAACTGGGTGACTTAGAAAAACAGAAATTTATTGCCTCATAATTGGGGAGGTTAGAAGTTGAAAACTGAGGTGTCAGCAGGGTCATGATCCCTCTGAAACCTATAGGGGAATCCTTCCTTGCTTCATTCTAGCTTCTGGTGGTTTGCTGGCAGTCTTTGGCATTTCTTGGTTTGCAGCTACACAACTCCAATCTCTGCCTTTGTCATTGAGCGGTGTTCTGTGTGTCTTCACAGGGCCATTTGCTTATAAGGGAACCAATCATATTGGATTAGGGACCCATCCTACTAGAGTACAACCTCATCTTAACATTGCACCTGCAATGACCCTATTTCCATATAAGATCACATTTTGGGGTGCCAGGGGTAAGGACTTCAACATATCTTTGTTGAGATTACACAATTCAACCCATAAGAGTAGATATTTAAAAATCAAAATGAGACACCCATTGGGATGGCTATTACCAAAAAACAAACAGAAAAAATCCCAGAAAGCAACAAATATTGGTGAGAATGAGGAGAAATTGGAACCCCTTTGCACCCTTGGTGGGAATGTAAAATGTTGTAGCTACAATGGGAAATTGTATGATGTATCCTTAAAAAATTATAGGTAGAATTACCATATGATACAATGATTCCATTTCTGGGTATATATCCAAAAGAATCAAAAAAGGGACTCTAACAAATATTTGTTTACACATGTTCATAGCAGCACTATTCACAATAGCCAAAAGGTGAAACAACCCAAAAGTCCAACGATGGATGAATGGATAAACAAAATGTGTTATATATACACAATGTAATATTATCCACATTCAAAACGGAAGACAATTCTGACACATGCTACAACATGGATTAACCTTGAAGACATCATGCAAAGTAAAATAAGTCAGTCACAGAAGCACAAATATTGTACGATTCCACTCATGAGATATCTAGATGAGCTCGATTCACAGCGACGAAAAGTAGTATGGTGATTGCCAGGGGTGGGGGGGCGGGGGAAGGAGGAATAATGGAGAATTATTGTTTAATGGGCACAGAGTTTCAGTTAGGGAAGAGGAGAAAGTTCTGGAGATAGATAGTGGTGATGGTTGCACAACAATGTGGATGTACTTACGCCACCAAACTTAAAAATGGTGAACTTCGTATTACATATTTTTTACCACAATAAAAAAATCAAAATGAGGATTTAATAAAGGGATTATTAAGGGCAAAGAATAGGGGATTAGGAGAAACCCATGTAAGTGCTCTCAAGAAGTAAATAGACCTGACCCCAGGGATATCACGGAAGAGGCATGGACCAAGATGGTAAGGGTCGTGCAGAGTGTGTAGGAGTGGACTGTATGGTCAGGTCACTCAGGATGGCTGTTCTCTTGCTCTCTGCCCATACCCTGCCCAACCAGTGCCTGCTTCACTCATATCTTACACGCATGACTGACCTTCCTACGTACTTGCTCCGGGCCCCAGCTGGTGATTGTTTTTATCAAAGGGGTGGTGAGGGGGTGTGCCTCTACTGATTTCCCTGGTAACTAATGAATCTACAGACCTCAGTTCCCCTATAACTGGTAATCTCCCTCCTCCCCCAACCTTAGCAAAGACTGCCACCATGTCCTGCCCACTGTGTACCGCACACGGTGGGGTGTTGCTCCAGGACCTTGCTTTCAGACGTGTAAGCTCCCCCATCCATTAAACTACTGATGTCTCAAAAAAAAAAAAAAAAAAAAGTAAATAGCAGTATAGCTAAATTGGAGAGCTAAATAATACTATGTTACTCTAGTTTGGAACTTAAGAGTTTTCAGAGGTCTTTCCCACAATTTGACTCATTATATCTCCACAGCAGGTTATTATTACCAGAGAAGGAAATAGTCTTTATAAAGTATACATTTTACACTACATAATGCACATATGTGGGCCCTAAACTCTCTGACTGGAGGTTGAACTATACAACTTTTAAGGTCCCTTCTGATTCTTAGAGATAGTATTGTTTTAGGTAATTTACCCAAAGCAGTAGATATTGGGCAAAAACTGGGTCAGTAGTGATTAATGGAAAGGGCCGAGTGTCCCTTCAGAGTCCTGGTTTGGGTCCAGACAGTGGCTTCTCTGCCTTTAATAACCTTGGGTTTCTCATCTGTAAAAGTGGGTTAATAATTCTTCCTGGTCATTGTGGGGATGCAATGATGTATTATATATAAAAGCAACTTTAACCAATTCAAGGTTCTATTTATTTGACCTTATTTGAGACTACTCGTAATTCACCTTAAAGGGTCAGGATATCTAGTAATACATAGCAAGGGTACTGAGCTATCTTGACTAAGTGATTTAAGGGTAAATATATATTTAAGTATATGAGAGTATAGGCAATGCCCAGCTCTCCACCCAGAACCCAAACCTCACATGAGGGCATTTAGATATTCTCACAGTTTTCTGGCTTTATCTTTCTTGTTTGCCAAAGATCTACAATTGCTCTTTACACTACGTGGCCCAGTAATAAGTTTTTGTTTTGCAAGAATAGCACAAAGAACTTTTTTAATGAACCACTTGAAAGTGAGCGGCCAACATAATGCCCCATCACCTTTGATATTTGAGTACAATTCTCCTCTACACAAAGACATGGATCATAACACAACCATAAAAATCAGAAAATTAACATTGACACCACTACCACCTAATCCTCAGACCCACTCCAGTTCTACCAGTTATCTCAGTGGTGTCCATTATAGCAAAAGGATCTGACTTACGATCACATGCTACATTGAATTGTCATGTCTCTTCTATCACCTTCAGTGTAAAACAATTCCTTAGTCTTTCCTTAACTTTGATGACCTTAATACCTTTAAACAAGGCTAATGGACAAAATCCAGCCTGGTCACCCATTTTTGGAAATAATATTTTATCAGAACACAGTCACATACATTCATTTACATATTGCCTAAGGCTGCTCTGGGGCTACAACAGCAGAGTTGAGTAGTTGTGACCATATGGCCTGCAAAACCTAAAATATTTACTACCAGGCCCTCTACAGAAAATCTTTTTTGACCCCTGCTCTAGACAGTACTAGAAGGCAAGAAAAAGAATTGAAGAGAATAAATAACAGAAAAGATGAAGACTAGTTTTAGTGTATTTTATTGCTTACACAGAAAGTCTTAAAGAATCTATAGAATAACTACTAGGACAAATATTGAATTTAGCAAAGTTGCAGAATATAAGGCAGGCACAAAAAAATCAATCTTGTTACTCTATATTACCAGCAATCGGTAGAAAATATTTTTTAAATTTCGTTAAAATAGTGTCAGAAAACATAAAATACTTAGAAATAAATTAATGAAAGATGTGCAATCCCTCTACATTGAAAATGAAAAAATATCGCTAAGAGAAATTAAAGACCTAAATAAATAGAAATACCATATTCACATACTTGAAGACTCAAAATTGATGAGAAGTTAGCACTCCCCAAATTGATTATAGATTCAATGCCATTCCCAGTGAAAATTCCAGCAGGATACTTTTTAGAAATCAATAAGCTTATTCTAAAATTTATATGAAAATGCAAAGGCTCTACAGTTGCCAAAACTATCCTGAAAAAGAAAAACCAAGTTAAATGACTTATACCATATGACTTTAAGATTGTGATTTCAAGATTGTAACCAGCATACAAATGGCCCCCAATGATCCCCACTTGCTGGTATTATCCTTGGGTAGTCCCTTCACAGATGGCATCAGGGTTGGTCTGTGTGGCCAAGAGAATATGACAGAGTGATGATATGTTGCTTCCTAGATTAAGTTATGAAAGACATTGTGATCTCTCTCTTTCTGTCTCTCTGTCTCTGTCTCTCTCTCTTATTCTCTCTTTGATCACTTGTCCTGAGGAAAGCCAGTCTCTCTTTCATGAACAGTCCAATGCCAAGGCCCATACAGTGAAGAACTGAAGCTCATGGCCACCAGGCAGCAAGGAACTGAGGCCTCTCTCAGCAGCTGCATTAGTGAACTTGGAAACAGAATCTGCAGCCCCAGCCCAGCCTTCCGATGACTGCAATCCTGGCCAGTAGCTTTACGACAACCTCATGAGAGACTCTGAGACAGGATCGCTCAGCTTAGGTGCTCTCAGATTCCTGACTGTCAGAAACGGTGTGAAATGGTGTTTGTTGCTTTATGCTGCTAAATTTGGAGATAATTTGTTATGCAGCAATAGATGGCAAATACGAAGACTTACTTTTATAGTAATCAAGACAGTGTGGTATTGATGTATGGATTGACAGACAGATCAGTGGAACACAATAGAATCCAGAAATAGACCCACACTTAAAGTCAATTGATTTTTGACCAAGGGACCAATGTAATTCAAAGAGGGTAGTCTTTCCAAGAAATGGTGCTAGAAGACTCTTTATCATACCAACCACCAAAAGCAATTCAAGGTAAAACACAGAGAATATCTTGGGGTAGGCAAAGATTTCTTAGATAGGATGATGGATGGATGGATAAAGACGTGGTATATACATACATATATATTATTTGGCCATGAGGAAGAAGAAAATCTGTTATTTCGACAATATGAATGGATCCTAAAGACATTATGCTAGGTGAAATAAGTCAGAGAGAAAAAGACAAACACTGTATAATATCACTTATATGTGGGATTTTAAAAAACGAGATTCATAGAAGCAGAGAGTAGAATAGTGGTTACCAGGAACTGGGGGGGTGGGGGAAATGAGAGATGTTGGTCAAAGGGTGTTACAAACTTCCAGTTATAAGATGAATAAGTTCTGTGGATCTAATGTACAGCATGCTGATTGTAGTTAACAATATTTATTATATACTTGAAAGTAGCTAAGAGAGTAGATCTTAAATATTCTCTCCACAGAAAAGAAATGGTAATTATGTGAGGTGATAGGGGTGTTAACTAACCCTACTGCGGTAATCATTTCAAAGTATATAGTTGTATCAAATCATCACATTGTCTACCTTAAACTTACACAATATGATGTCAATTATATCTCAGTAAAGCTGGGGAAAGGGACTTCCCTAGTGGTCCAGTGGTTAAGACTCCATGCTTCCACTACAGGGGGCATGGGTTCACTCCCTGGTCGGGGAACTAAGATCCCTCATGCTGCATGGCACAGACAAAAATAAATAAATAAATAAATAAATAAATAAATAAATAAATAAAAATTGAAAATTAAAAAAAAAAAAACCTGGGGGGGAAAAAGACTTATACAAGAATGTTTATAACAACTTTGTCATAATGGCAAAAACCTGGTAACAAGCCAAATGTCCCTAAACTATTGAATGGTTAAACAAATTACAGTATATCAGACAAAGAAATACTACTCAGCAGTAAAAAGAAACGCATTACTGATACATACAACAAAGTGAATGAATTTCAAAAACATATGTTGCATCAAAGAAGCTAGACACAAAAGAGTATATACAGAATAATTCCATTTATATAAAAATCTACAGATAACACTAAGCTACAGGGATGGAGATTGGGACAGCAAATGCCTCTAGATGAGGGGTAATTGATGGAAAGCGACTGGAGAAAACTTCCTGGGGGATAAAAATATTCTATATGTTAATAAGGGTGCATACATTTGTCAAAAACTCATTTAACTGTACACTTAGAAGCAGCATTTTATTGTATGTAAATAACCGTGTAAGAAAACAAATTTGAATGCTTTGACAGGACATGCACTTTCTAGGTCCTGGCTATTCATAACATTGCAAATATGCTGGTTGGTTTACACCAGTCCTGGGAGAGACCTAAAAATCTGGGAGGAGTATAGAATTGATTCTTAAGAAGGAAAGGAGAGAGTGGAGAAGTAACCCACTCCAATGGAAAAGAAACACAAATGAAAGAAGTTGAATATTCACTTGGCATTGCGTCTTACACTGCCTTGGACTATTTCCCCTTTTCCATATGTCTCCTCTTTAAGGTGAGATTTCAAACTCTCCAAGGGTAGTGATGTGTCTTATAAGCCTTTGCATTTCCCATAGCTGTGGCAGTATTTTATGCAGACAGAATTTGGTAAACATCATGGAAAGAGAGAGAGAGAGCTATGATTTAGAATATTTTTCAATGGGGTTTTGCATATGTTACCCGGAATGGTAGACTACGAATCACATGAGAACCAAGACAGTTCTGTGTTTCCCAGTCTGGCACAGTGTCTGGCACATGGAAGAATATTTTTTCATTGATTAACTGAATCGTACACTAGAGAGAAAAGTAAATGAGCTCCTCTCAAAGTCCTGTTGTCTCCCCTTCACCACCCCCAACAATCTCCCAGCAGCGGAAATCTTTAAATATGCTTTTTGTTGTTTTACAGACTTTTGCATTTAAACTGGGAGTGTCACCACCCCATTTTATTAGCTATTTCTCATACCAGCCCTGTGAGGTTAGCGCTGTTATCTGCCTGTTACAGGCAAGGGCACTGAGAGGTGAAGCCTCTTGCCCGGGTTGGGATCCACAATGAGCTGCTGGGAGGAGTGGGATTTGAGTGCCCATGTTCCCCTTTCCAGCCGGCTTCACTGGTCCAAGGAGCGTGTGGCTTCCTACAAGATAATGAAATGTGGATTTTCTATACTAGACTTTGAAAATCATTTTAAAGGCATTTATTCCAGAAGAAAGAGCTAGGATTGTAATTCTTTGGCTGATTCCTTTTCCTGAGATCTTTTTAGCTACTTGCTGGGCTGCCTAGACCCAAGGTCTTTGAAATGACTCAATCCATCCAGAGATTCAGCACCGTTATTTCCTGTTCAGATACCCTGACTCGCAGAATTCACTCTCCCTTCCACAACTTTCCAGTAGAGCCCTCCCAAACAACGTAACCTTAAACAATATTTTAATTGGAGTAAAATAAGTTTATAAAGTTGGAAGGGGATTTAGGGTTTATCTAATTAGGAAAACTTTAATTGGTTCGTGAACTTCCATAAATTTAAAATGTATGTAAAATTGTGGGTAAGGATGGATATAATTTTTTTTTCTTCTTGAGAAGGTCAAGCTTTCAGATTGTTCTTCTTAAAAGTGGGCTTGTTTCTAACAAACAGGAAAATGGAAGCTCAGCAAGGTTAGAGAACATGCCTTAAGTGTCACAAAGCCAGGTGACTGGATCCAGAATCTCAGTCCTCCAGGAAGACAGCAGAACTGACTTATCTTGTTTCCCGGAACATGCATTTCTTTTGAAGAATTACACCCACAGGTTCTTTGACTCCTATACTTTGTTCTAAAGAATTGGTTTCCCTAAAATTGTATCCTTCATCAAGATAAAACCACCAGTCTGTCCTTTCCTTCATCTGCCTAAATCAGCTCCCCTGGAGGACACTCCGTGGAGGGATTCGGGTTTTCTGTGTCCTTTCTCTGAATGGCAGAGGGAGCCTCAGCAGTTCCCAGAATTCTCAGTTCTGATAACTTGGCCCAATGTGATCAACGATACTATTATTGCATCACTCACTAACTCCCTCCGGACAGTAGATTCAATTAAGACAAGTGGTTTTCAACCTTAGCTTCACTTTAGATTTTCCCCAGGGAGCTTTTAAAAACCCCCCATACCCACAGCCAGCCTGCACCTTGGACCAATTAAATGCAGCCCTCCAAAGGAAGGACTCAGTCAAGAGTATTTTTTGTTTGTCTTGTTTGTTTGCGGTACTCGCGCCTCTCACTGTTGTGGCCTCTCCTATTACGGAGCACAGGCTCCGGACGCGCAGGCTCAGCGGCCGTGGCTCACGGGACCAGCGGCTCCGCGGCATGTGGGATCTTCCCAGACCGGGGCACGAACCCCGTGTCCGCTGCATCGGCAGGCGGACTCTCAACCACTGCGTCACCAGGGAAGCCCCAAGAGTAGTTTTTAAAGCTCTTCAAGTGATTGCAATGTGCAGCCAAAGTTGAAATATACTAATAGAAGCAAGAGAAAAAAAAAATCGTATTGATATTATGTACCGGGTTTTACATACACTAGCCCTTTTTCCTCTCCCAGGCTCAGAGAGGCTCTATTAACTTTTCTAAAAATCACACAGCTGGAAAGTGACAAAGTAGAGCTTTAAATCCAGATCACTGTAATTCCCGAGGCATGCTTTCTTCACAGGAACAGATGGTTTCCTGAAAGCTGTTTGTAAAACAGAGATTTAGCGACAATCAAATGAGGTGACATCTGTCAAGCACCTGGCACATAGTAGGTGGTCCTGAATAATCTCTATGTCTCCATTTCTCAGCCTATTCATTTATCTAGAACGTTCCTCCTGGCCGATGCCATGACATGACACTAAGACTTTAGGTCAGGGAACTTCGCGTTAACCCCGGCAGCTATGCAGTTATCATGGCTTCTTTATGCACTAACCATGTTACATTGTAATTCATTATTTGAGATGTTAGGTTTTAGGGAACTTAAATTGATGGAATATAAACTGAAAATATGTCCTCTTACCTATTGCAATCATGTTATAGATGCTCTTAGCTTTATGTATTTGAATGTTCTGTAGTCATTACTTCTCTCTCTTGTCATTATAGAATGGGATAATTCCCCATGTGACCAATGGGAAAGTTGATGCTGGTGGCACTGCCCAGCCACACAGCTGTAACTTGATGTAACCAGATCGTCTATCCATCCATCACACTGTCTTTGTAAGACTAGAGCAGGGGCCTGTGCCCTAGTAATTCTGAAGTTTTTCCTTTTCTTCTAGTCTATTTATGAGACTCATAAATCATTAAAAAAACCTTTTTCTGACTTGGTGGCATTCAGTCAAATAGCATATGGATGGGAGCACAGGCTTCAAGACGAGATGCCTCCTTGGGGTGGGATAGGTGTTGGCACCTGCCAATGGGGAAAGGCAATGACCTTGTTCAGGATGCCTCTATCTGCTGACAGGTACTGAGGGGTTTGACTAAAGCAATAACAATTATGATAGCTAATGTTTAGAGCAGCCACTTAGTCCAAGCATGTCCGAGGTGCTTGGTGGTGAGAGAGATAGCCAGGATTCAAACCCAGGCAGTCTGAACCTGGAGTCTGGTTTCCAGCTCCAGTGTTATACTTCAGGAGGCACCAGTGGGCTGGAGGGGCTCTCACAGAGGGAGGGGGCGTCTGTGTCAACCTCAGAGGAAGAGGGAATGAGACATGGAGCTGGCCGTGACCATGCCGTTATCCTTCCTTTGTCCCCCTCTTCCTGCCAATCACTATCCACCCACCTCCTTCTGAAAGAAGGAGACACAGGAGTCAGACACAGGCTTCGTTGAGCAAGAGAGGGGAGGGACCAAACATCCATCTCGTCTTCTCACTTTAATCTCTTATTCATCAAGCCTGCACTGAGTGCCACCTGTGTGTCTGACACGGTTTTCAGTTCCTTGTACATGTGAACTCAGAGAGGTCAGGTCACTTGCCCGAGGTCCACTGCTCTGAAGGGGTGAGGGCTGCGTGTGAACCCAAACGTTATCAAACTGATGGCATGCAGTGCCCAGCCTCTCACTTTGGGAACTTTCTACTCCGTGTAAGGGGTTTTTAACAGAGATTCTTGGTAGCGCATAATAACTCAAGTAAACCACCATTAAGTTCTCATCGGAGAAAGGAAAGTTGGGGGCCTTGGTCTTGGAGGTTTCCTTCCTGAGAAGCCTCACTGTGCATTTGTTAGCCTCCGTTTGGGTCCTTGTCTGAATATTGCACTAATATGGCCGTCTTTGTCTTAATGACGATAGCACTAGATGCTGTTGTGCAGAAGCTGTAATGTGTCAATAGCTTAGCATCATTAACTCATAGTTCGCATTTCCATAAGGAGCCAAGGCAATTCCAAGTCAGGAGGGGCTGGATGGGGTGGGAGCTCTGCTCAGACACAGACTGACAAGGGGCTCTGTCTTTCTCAAAACAGGGATTCAGAGGATGTCTTGTTCATTGGCATTGAGCTGGCAAAAGAGGAGGTGGCAGAGGAACACGTGTGAGAGGTTCTTATGGGTCAGGCCTGGAAGCTGTGCTCATCAGTGCTGCTCTGGTGAGTTCCCATTAGCGGGAACTCACTCCTATGGCCATAGCTTAGTGCAAGGGAGTTTGGGAAATGTGCCCAAGTGGGTTCCCAAGGAGAAGAAATTGGGGTTTTTTTTTCCTTTCTTTTATTTTGTGTTTTTTTGTTTGTTTTGTTTTGTTTTTTGGCTGTGTTTGGTCTTTATTGCTGCATGAAGGCGAGCGAGGGATTCTCTTGTTGAGGAGCACGGGCTCTAGGTGAGTGGGCTTCAGTAGTTGTGCCACATGGGCTCAGCAGTTGTGGCTCGCAGGCTCTAGAGCACAGGCTCAGTAGTTGTGGTGCACGGGCTCCGCAGCATGTGGGATCTTCCCGGACCAGGGATTGAACCTGTGTCTCCTGCACTGGCAGGTGGATTCTTAATAGGGAAGTCCCTATTTTGTTTTTTGTTTTGTTTTGTTTTTATGGTTTGTTGTCATTTTATGGCCAGTGGTTTGAGGGCTGAGCTGCCAATGGAAAAAAGAATAATGAGAAGAATCTTCTAGAGTGATCCATGTCTGGTGCTAATTCTAAGTGTGAAAACAATAAAATCTCATTTTTATTTAGTCTTTTCTATATACCAAACTGTCTAAGCCCTTCATTTCATGGTTGCACTTAATCTTAAAGCAGCCTTGCACATGGATTTTAAAGTGTATCAATGGTTAGTTGCCGGATGATATAGTTCCACTCTTGGAAAGGTAATAAAGAGCTAACATGCCCCAGTAGGTCCATTCTCCACCCTCCTTTCCCTTGCATGTGTCCCAGAGGTTGGTTTCCATGGATGAGTCACCCAGGCTTTCTTGTCCTCTGGCTTCTGGTTGGATTTGGTCAATGGGCGTCCCCGGCAGGAAATCAGAGTTGGGTGTACTGTTGTGCCCCCTTGCTCTGTGCTTTGGAAGTTGCTGCGCTCCTCTATCAATGGCCACAGCTCCTGTCAGGCAGCCACTCTCCCGCGGCTACAGGTATCACTAGGTCCCCATAAGAGGTCTCTCTTTCTGCCCCTTCAGGCCTGGGATGACCATGGCTTCCTGCCTTTGATAGTCCCTTGGTGCTTCATCAGCCCTTGACGGTCCCTTAACCCTCCCCACATCCCTGTAAATAGTTCCTTCCACGAACTCGCCTCAGTTATCCCTTGGAGAGTGCCATCTCTTTCCTACTGGTTCCTGGCTGACTCAGCTAGGACTTGAGAAATTATACCATCCCTTTATTAATTATAGTGTCTACTTTGGAGTCAGGAAGACCTAGTTATGAAGCCCAGTTTGATGGCTTACTAGTTGTGTGATCTTGAGCAAATTACTCAATCTCTCTGGGCTGTAGTTTACTCATCCACAACATAAAAGATAATGGATTTGGGAGGATTAAAAGAAATAACATATCCAAATTACCTAGCCCAGTGTGTTGCACATAACCAGTGATTAATAGAATTAGAAATGGCAAATGATGCCATGGAAATATGTCAAACTCAATTATTAAATTAATTCAAATTAAACTATATGCAGTCTATTAAACTGATGGACATTTTTAAAAGATGATGATTCCCGGTATTGATGGTGATGTAGGGGAAAGGCATGCACTGCAAGTGAAGTATAAAATTTGGTAAAACCTTTCTGAAGGGCATTTTATCTATAGGGATATAAAGCTTAAAAAATGTACATTCTTTTTGATCCAGCAATTCACATCAATTTTCTGAATTTATCCTGAGGAAATAATCCTAAGGAAAAAATCAGACAAAGATGCAAACATGTTCACACTATCATTGTTTACAATAGTTAAAAATTGGAAATAACAAATATTCAACAATAGGGAATTGGTTAAATAAACTTTGGAACATTTATACAGACAAATAGATGAATATAGAAAGATGGCCATAGCACATAGGAAGGAAAAGAATCAATCACAAAAAAGTGTTTGTAGAGCATTATTTCATAGTTTTGTAAAACTGTAAATTGAAGAGCTATATATTGAAATACTAATTTTGGTTATTTCTGGATGGTAGGATTACAGGTAGTATTTTCCTCTATTCTTTTCTCTTTTGTTCTGTATTTTCTGACTTTTCTACACTGAACATTGTACAGAACATTATGTAGATAGGATTGTTCTTGGCTACAAGTAACAGAACTCCAAACTACAGTGGTTCGGCAGCTCAACAAGGCGAGGACCAATGTCTGAAATTTTCATGGTTTTTCCTTCATGGCCTTAACGTGGCCACTGCTGCCCAGTCATCACATGTGCATTCAGAGAAGAAAGGGGAACCAGAAGGACCAGTGCCTCTCTCAAGAAAACAAAAGCTTTCCCAGGGACTCCATGACAGACTGATGCCTCATAGGCCAGCTCTGTGTCACATGACTACTGCTAGCTGGAAAGCAGAAGAGAGAAGGGAGTTGGGAAATGAAAGGTGAGTCAACCACTTTGCAATGTCTGCCGCAAACACATATTGCTTTTGTCATAAAAAAATAAACGTTATTAAAAATTTCAAACAAGTTATTTCTTTTTTCTTGAGTACTTTCATGCTTCCCTCTGCCACCTTCCCATCCACGCCGGCTGCAACAGCCAGAAATTCATATTCACTGAGCCAAGAGGGTGAGGAAGGATGAAGAAACTTGAGCCAAGGCTGCACCCTCCAAGGCAGTGGGAGTGGAGAGATGGGCAGAGCCCCGAAGGCCTGGGAAATCAGCCTGTTGCTTTTGCAGCCAACCTCATCTAGGTATCCCTGGTTTGAGGCTGTGGCTACACAAAGCTTATCAACAGAGACTTTTGCAACTTTAGTACCTCTGGCCCTGCTGTTATTTTCTAATGTGCAGGACTGGCCCTGATATTTTGTCCAGCTTGCTTTGGGCTCAGCAAGGCTTCCCAGATAAAGAACGTGCCCATGACAGCTGCTGAGGGAATGGACTAGATTGCCTGGGTCCAGATCCTGGCTGTGCCACTTACCTGTTATATGACCTTGGGCCAGTTACTTAAGCAATCTGTGTTTCTGCTTCCTCAACTGTAAAATGGGAATAATAGTATACTTTTCATATGGTTGTTATGAAAGATTAGATGAATCAGTATTTGTCAAGTGCCTGCAATGTACCTATCACGTGGTAAGTGCTATAGAAATATTTGTTTAAAAAATAGATATAAGAAAGGCAGAAACAGCCATTGCTGTCTGGACCCAATTTGTTTGAAGCTACATCTTACTTGACATAAATCTGAAACATCTAAAGCTGCAAAGAAGGGCTGAATTTTCTTTTGTTGCCTGCTGGCTGCCCCATGTGGTCTCAGTGAGGGGGAAAGGAGAGCCCACGGGAAGCTAAGAGCCATGAAGAACATACTGCAGCTCATTTAAATCTTACGAGGCAGGTGTATACTGCCCTCAGTTTACAGATGGGGAAACTGAGACTCAGAGAAGTGAAGTAACTAGGCCACAGTCACATGCATATGAATGGTGAAGCTGGGATTCAACCGCAGGTACCCTGCATATTGCATGATAAGAATGATATTTACAGAGGGGAACTTTCCTGTACAAGATCCTAAAATGTTAACATACACATCAATCCCTAGTTGAACAATACTTAAGGAGTTTTTGCTTAAAAGGTTCTATGACAGGGCTTCCCTGGTGGCGCAGTGGTTGAGAGTCCGCCTGCCGGTGCAGGGGACACGGGTTCGTGCCCCGGTCCGGGAAGATCCCACATGCCGTGGAGCGGCTGGGCCTGTGAGCCATGGCTGCTGAGCCTGCGCGTCCAGAGCCTGTGCTCCGCAACGGGAGAGGCCACAACAGTGAGAGGCCTGTGTACCGCAAAAAAAAAAAAAAAAAGGCTCTATAACAAATCTTTTTGTAAGATGCTGTATTTCTCTATATTTAATTTGGAATTTTGAATTTTCATATATTGTGTTTTCTTATAATATATAATGTGCCTCTCTTGTTTAAAAAATAAATTCCAAGGCTGAAACTCAGCTAAAATTCTTTTTTGGGGGGGCCGGTGGAGGGAATAGTGTTGGGGTTTTTTGCCCCTTTTTTTGTTTGTTGCAGTTTTGTGGGGTTTTTTTTTTAAGTGTAGAATATAGTATCTAAATACAGATGTGCCCCTACAATAGATGATCATTTTGTTGCCAATTCCAGGCATATTATCTTGAAGCTCAAAGCCTGGCTTAAACCAGTGGAAATCATCAATAACTAACATCATAGATATCTCGCAGGTCCAAATTCCTCCATTGCTCCCCTCTGCTGTGTTGATGCCACCTTTGCAGATGCCAGTTCCAGAGAGATACAACCAGGCATTGCTCAATGGTTTTCTTCGTGACTATGATCAACTTCAAGCAAAGTGTAAATGTTTCAGGAGACTTCCTTATTCTTTCCCTTTAAGAAAAAAAAATCGCCAAGCCCTACCCAACCCCACCCTTAGCTTCTAAGGTTCTGGAGCCTGCTATGCAAGAGACAGAGCCAAGGTAAAAAGAACTGAAAACAAAATGGGCTTTTTTTTTTGAAACTGTTGTTCCCAGCTCTTATACCCCACCTCCCTATATTGCAGAGTCCCAGGATCTGGGATCTGACCCTGACCCGTGCCACCTGGGGACCTCTCCCTGGCCCCGGGCCAGTCCTAGGCAGGCCGATGTCTGTCCCAGATCAGCCCCCAAAGCCATCAGAGGGGAATTAACTCTTTCAAAAGACATGGGCTAACCTCCAACAGCCCCACCTTCCTATTTCGAGTGCTGATCTTTCCACCTTTATACTTTTGGCTTCATAGTTGTTCTCATTCCTCTGCCAGGGGGTTAAAGGGTGCAAACAGCCAAGAAGCAGCTGCAAGGAAGCTCTGAAGTGCCTATCTGGTAGGTAGGGCGACTGCCGCAGGCAGGAGAGACCTGGAGAGAGATTAGGTGAAACATTAGCCATGGCCTTTTGGATCCAGTCCAGTGTCTTTCAATTATTTCTTTATGTGCTTTGGGTCCTGGGTTTATTTGGCATGGGACAGGCATCCATTAGAAGATTTCGCAATGATTTGCCATGTTACAGTTCTAAACATATGTGAACTCGTCACCAAAGGAAATTTATGTTTTACCATCTTTTCCCCCACCTCTCCCTGGAGAGCTGCAGGGAAAAGCACTCCAAGCAAATTAATCAAAATGACTAGGTAATGCTCTAAAAATAATAAATGGTGGTGTAGTCTGGATCCCTTTCAAGTTTGAGCTCATTCTGTGAGCTTGAATATCCATACATCACATCACGTGTATATATTTTTTATCAGAGTGAAGTAGGCAATTGCATAGGAACAGATAAGTTATTAAGACACATAAATGCAATTAGTCTCATAACACTGGACCGCATTTTAACTAAGTTAATTAAGCAACTCGGCTAAGGAGCAGGCAAAGGGTAGGTGTCTTAATGATTCCTTAACTTGCTTTCAGAAGCCAGCTATGCAAATCAGGACAGGCTACAGGCTTTGGGCTCTGAAATCACGGCTGGCCAGAAATGGAGGCGAATTATAACAAAAAGGGAAAATATATGTTGTGTCTTCCTGGGCTTCCCTCACCTGCTGACAGAAGATGCGCTGTTGCTGGACAAAGGCAGGAGGACTGAAAATTTTTGAAAACAGGTTCCTAAAAGTCAGTGGATAATAATGAAAAGACAAACAAGCTGACAGCATTATTATCATCATATTTTCAAAATACCTTCCCCGAGACCAGCTCTAAAAGAATGTTTTTATATGAAAAACAGAAACAAAAAACAAAACAAGAGAAAACAAAAAACCTGTAACTGGGCCCTGGGTTCTCCATCACTGGAATAAGATTAGATAAGCCTCAGGGTGAGGTTGAGAAGGGAAATCCATATTGGAAAAAAGGAAAGCAGGGATAACCAGGATAGGTTCTTTTCTTATTTTAACTGATGCCGTTTTTTAATTTTCACTTGACCTCTTTCCCTAATATATGTCCCAAATATCCAAGAGCAAGATGTTCTTTAAGGATCTGTATGCAAACCATCCACAGCCCTCGATGATAATTTATCCACGTCAGACAGGGGCTACTAGGCCAGTGTAATGGAGAAAAACGAGGAGCAAGGACTGCCCAGGTTTGTCATATATGCCCTTTGTCTCCAAATCTGAGCCCTCCTGTTATTAGCCTAAACCACAAGGATATTTCCAACCTAAGGAATCTCGTCCAGCCTCAGAATGCTTGTTAGATAATTCCCACATCTTCATTCTCCAGAAAGGGCTGATTGCAGCGTTGCTAATCCCAACCCGTTTAGCCAGCCTCCATTCATCATGGCTGGCAGGAGAGACTAGAGGGTTATGGGTAATTGAATCGCCGCCAGCCTTCCAACCTAATTTAAGTCAACCCTTTGACCTCTTTCCTGACCAAATCTGCTGCCGGAGCTAGTAAATAAATATTGTTTTTCCATTAGAAGAGGCCTTTTCTGAATGCCTACTATGCGTCAGCTTTGTGCGACGCATCCTTTATCTCACTTCATTCATTCATGCTGTCAACACTTTCGTGGGAACCCAGACACGAGGAATTAACAGATAGTGAAGATGAGTGTAAAGGTCATCTTGGGGTCAGCCTGGGGGGGGAAATGTGTGCTCTGCGGACACCCTGACTTCCTATCTTTGAAAGGAGATAAATCTTTACCCCGACAGAAAGCCCGAAGCCCCCTGCACACAGGAAAATGAAACGATAAACATATCCCTTCTCTCAAAGAGAAGTCACGTAGGTCTTCGAAGTCCAAAGACCTCCATTCCAGTTCTCCCTCCATCGTATTTGACACACGATGTCAGGTACCAGTTTAACCTCTCTGGGCCTCAGGGTCCTTATCTGTGATAAGGGGGGTGTGGGGGAGGTGCTTGTCGAGGGAGGGAGTAACAACCCTAAGTGGCAAGGCTATCGCGAGGATTTGGGGATTAAGTGACATATCGTGGAGGGAAGCTCCTTGTAAACTGTAAGTCTCTTCACAGATAGGAGATTATTGCTAATTACTCTCACTCACTCTCTGTTAAAACTGCCAACCAGCCATGAGATCAGTGAAAGGAGAGCTTCTGATCGAAGGTCTAGACGGACAGTATACACTCTTATTTTAAATAACGGAAGCATAGGTGGCATTTCTCATGAAATTTGCTTCATTTATTTTCTTTGGTAAAAATCTCTGGGTCACCATCATGTCTGCTAAGTGTATATATGATCTGGGTTTTGTGGCCAGAAAGCTTTCTAACATTTCAAATTTGGCAGGAATCATGTTCCCCCACCTATTTTTCATCCTGTTAGAAACCGGCTCACCAGTGACTAGTAATGCTCTACTATCAGCAACCCTCGAATCCACACTAATGTTGGCACTGAATTGTTACAGATAATATCCTTGGCACCAATACTTTTTTTAGGAACGGTGAGTCAAGGATGTGCCGAGGTTTGTTCAGGAAAAATTAACGTGCTTGAAAAATTTACTTTCCCTTTTTAATTCCAAAGTGATACGAGGCCCCTAAAATTTTACAAGCAGCCAGGAGACCCTGAGCAGCCCGAGAGGGTGGGTTTAAGTGACGATGTTAATGGAATTATCCGTTGATGCTGGATAACTGTCTGCTGCCGAGAGGTAATTATCCATGCAAAGATGAGGTATTGCTGAAGATAAACACTGAAGGAGAGCCCGCAGTGTTTGTTTTCCATGCTGCAGCTTAATCTCCTCCACTGTTTAACTTCATCAGCATCGCTGCTAGTCCTGAGCCACACAATTTCGCTTGAAAGAAATTAAATCCCCGGAACATACATGCAGTTGTAAAGCTGCAGGAGATGTGGGTTGGGATGTTTTTGCTGCTATCGTCAGTGGCAAACAAGTGTTCTCTTTTACCCCATCCTTCTCCATTGTGTGATAAAAATGAGAGCAACATTTGTTGAATGCTCACTGCGGGACCATGCCCTACGTTAGTTAAGTATTTGATATACATTGTTCTATTTTATCTTCATGCCCAACAATTCCATGAGTTAAGTGCTAGTCGAGGGAGCTGGTATCAGAGAAGTTAAGTAACTGGCCCAAGATCTCACGACTAGCGAGCAGTGGAGTGAGGGTTTCAATTCTGGCAGACCAGCTCCAGCTGTTCACAGCAAACCACTAGAACACACATGTTTCCCCATCTTGAGTCTGCTCTTCTTGACTTTAGAGATGAGTCCAGGCAGTTTTATGACTTCTACAGCTGCCCCTGCTATCTTTACTGGAAGTCTGCCAGATCTCCCATCCGGTCCTCTGTCTGGATTCTGTTTTATTGAGAAAGAATTTGCATCCAACCCTGTGTGGCCTTATCCTGAGCTTTGTAACTCACCTCTGAAAGCCTTCTCATTGGCCAAGTTCCCTGCCTTCTTCAGCCAATCTGTAAGTAATCACTGCCTCCTTCCTCTAGGTTCTTTCCCCCCAAACCTATGAAAATAAAACACAAAAAAACCTAAAAGAGGGCTTCCCTGGTGGCGCAGTGGTTGAGAGTCTGCCTGCTGATGCAGGGGACGCGGGTTCGTGCCCCGGTCCGGGAAGATCCCACATGCCGCGGAGCGGCTGGGCCCGTGAGCCATGGCCTCTGAGCCTGTGCGTCCGGAGCCTGTGCTCCGCAGGGGGAGAGGCCACAACAGTGAGAGGCCCGTGTACCGCAAAAAAAAAAAAAAAAAAAACCTAAAAGAATATTTCAGTGCACAACTGTCCAGCCTCCACCAAATCCAACAATTGTTGACATTCTGCCATTTTTGACTGACTGATCAATCAACCTCTATTTTTCTTTCTGAGCCATTGGAAAGTTACGTTCAGAAATCATGACACGTCAACCCCCAAAGCGTCATTTAGCAGGCTTCTCCTAAGAATATGGAGCATTTCCTACATGACCACATTGCCATGATCAGACCTGAGAAAATTATAATTCCTTAATATCATCTATTATCTAGTTCAGTGGTAGATCTTTTAACCATTCCTCAACTGTCTTTTATGGATTTTTTTAAAATTAAGTTTCATGCATCTTATTGGTAGTATGTGTCTCTAGCCACTTGTAATCTAAAACAGCTCCCCTCCCCATCTTTATTTTATTTCCTACACTACATTTAGTTTTTGAGGAATCCCTCTAGTTTGGGGGCAGTTGAATTGCTTCCTATCCTAAGGGTCTCTGCTCGTCTCTACTTTCAGCTCTTAGCCGGCTGTTAGTAAGAAGGCAGCTCTAGAATTTCTATACGGGAGGGGCTTGAGGGGAGTGTGCAATGTGGTTATAAGGTGTTGGAGGGTGAGTGGACTTTTGCATAAGAAAAACACTTAAACTTAAATTGTTGATTTATTTGACATGGCTGCTGCCCTTACATAGAGGTAGTCTGTATCATAGAAGAGGTGATAAATGGTAAGTGATACAGACTCTGAGCAAATTAGATTCAAACGTCAGCATTGCTACTTACAAGCTGTGTGACCTTGAACAAGTTACTTAACCTCTCTGTTACCCAGTTTTATCATTTGTAAAATGGTGGTGATAACAATAGAATCTAATTCACAGAGTCCGACTGAAGTGAATTGATAAGCACAAAGCAGTGAGAATCCTTCCTGGGACAGCATGTTATTCATACATGGTAGCAATCATCATTATTGATATCCCGTTCCTACCTTCTATCAACTTCCTTCTCTAGTCATTTCCTGGAACTGGAGCATCCAGCATTTCTGCCTGCCTGACAGTTTTACCCATTGCCTTTCACTTTGTGTTCAATTTATTCCGATTGACCTGGGGAACCCTCAACCACATCCTCCTTCCTCTCTCCCCTGTTTTGTTTTGTTTTGTTTTGTCTTTCCAGTCAAATGCTTTTTAAAAATATCTATTTGGTCCTCCTTTCTTCTATTATCTTGCAAGTCTGAAATAAGTTCCTCCCTTTCTGTACTGAGCCATAGCTTCACCCTTTGATTGAAGATGAAATTACATCAGCTGTTTCTAGTCCAGGACGACTTTCTTGCTTAAATGAAGGTCAGAGCTTCTTGGTTCCCATTCATTCATTCAGTCAGACCGCCAGTCATTCAGTGCACTTTGGGACCCCCATGAGGAACTGGGCACTGGCTGAACACTGGGGATACACCAGTGAACTAGACACCATCCTGGCTGTGGACAGATAACCAGCCAATTACTCAGAGTGCATCTGAGCGGCAGTTAGGCATGGGTTGAAACAGGTAGCTCTGGACCCTCCCTGCACCCGGACCACTCTAGGAGGATCATCGAAAGCGTGTTAACGGGTCCCTTTCTCCACAGGTGTACTCTCCATTGTTCCGAAATTCCTACCAGAGGACCGCTAGAGTAGCTCGTGTTGCTTCCTGTTTCTCTACAAATCCTTTAAACATTTCTAGAACCATTTAGAGCTTCAGCTATTATGGCCTGTTTCCACAAAAGTGCTTGTATTTTATTAGAATAACTGTAATAGCACAACATCCTCGTCTGAACAATGGGGATAATAATACTACCTACCGTCTAGGGCTGGTATAAACATTAAACAAGTTAATAGAAAAATGCTTAGAATGCAGCATGGATTTGTATGTGTGAAAAATAAATTAAAATAAAGTTTGTTGAAATATGATGGAGTCAAAGACAGTATGACTCAGAGCAGGTGAGCTTTGAGGGGGTTCAGGGGCCCTGACTTAAGGAGCACATGAGGCAGGAAGCATTTGAAGACATCGTGGAGAGGTTAGAGGGAAATCCAAAGATGAATTCTGACTACTTAAAAAAACATTTTTGTTTTAATGTGGCCTCATGTACTTCCTTTATTCTGAGTTCTGTACCCTAATCAACCACCTCCAGAACAGATACATCATCATTTGGGGGTGTATCAGGAAAGCAACTTGTTGGTAGAAACAGTTTCCATGTGTCTCCTGAGTTTTGCACATCTTGTGAGCGGGGAGACTCACTCCCTTTGGGAATATCTTTTCAAGGATGTTTGTATAGTGAACAGCCTTGACAGAAATAGTCTTTCCCTCCGATGCAAAGGGCAGAACGCTTACTGCCGTTATAGATGTTCAGGTTCCCTAAGCTCAGGTTCCTCTCCTGTAATGAAGTTCCCATGCAAACAGAGTCACCTGGCCCTCTTCTCATCATCCTACGGGAATTGGGGGTCAGGAAGCTGACACAAATGCGGATGCTCTGACTGTTGCCGTTGCTGTGAGTAATAAGCGGTCCTTTGTCTCTGAACCCGAAGTCTCATGTCTTCTACCAGCCTTCACAAAACTACAGCAGGCTAATTTGTTAACTTGCAAGTAGGGTAAAATCTTAGACCCTTCAAGGTTCTTGACACAACTGTTACAGTCTGGGCCCCTCCTCCTCTCACAGTTCCTTGCTGGGGCAAACAGTCCTAGGTGGTTCTTGGAGAGTGGGTGGTCCAGATGTATACCACATGATCCTGCTTCTTGGATAGGAAAAGCACGTGGACCAAAGGCAGACAATCTATAGGATAGCTAGTGATCCATAAGGTGGTCTAACATGCAAGCTTTGTCCATTGGTGACAATAATAACTAACTGAACCAATCAGATCCTCTGTCTCAGGAACTGAGCTGAGGATACAGACAGCCTGTCAGTTACAGTAGTGGAAGCAGCCATGGCGTGACCCACAGAGGCAGAAACAAACAGCAGAGGCAGGCTAATGGCAGTGCACTAGACAACAAGGAGGGTCAGTCAGTCAGGGCACGGGGAGGAAAACTGTGGCATTGTCTCCATGAGCCCTGACCTCAAGGTTGCTCAGTGTCTTAGTCTGCTTGGGCTGTTTTAACAAAACACCATAGACTGCGCAGCTTATAAGCCACAGAAATTTATTTCTCGCAGTTCTGGAGGCTGGGAAATCTGAGATCAAGGCGGCAGCAGATTCAGTGTCAGTGAAAGCCTGCTTCCTCCTGGATGGCTGTCTCTCACCGTAACCTCACGGGACAGAAGGGACAAGCAGGCTCTCTTTCACAAAGACACTAATCCTAATCATGAGGGTCCTTCCCTCGTGATCAACATCCCAAAGGCCCTAACTCCTCATTCCACCACTTTAGGGGGTAGGATTCCAACATATGAATTTTGGAGGGACACAGCATTCAGACCGTAGCCCTCTGCCTCCTGCTTTTCTCTTGGTGAAGCCTGATTATTCAATAATTTCCATATTCTTTGAGGCCTGGCAAAAAGGCTGAGTCATCTTTTTTTTTTTTTTTCAGCTTTTTGTCTTTCCTTTTAATAAAGCAGGGGAGGTCTCACTATCATATAATGGAACCACTACTGCCTCTCCCCAACCCTTTCTCCTCCTCACCGCGACCAGGTTATTACCTAAAAATGGTAACTCTATTCTCTTCCCTCTTCCCCATTTCCTCACCCGCTCCTTACCCTATCTAGTACCTCCGTCACTTCAGCCCCGTGTCCCATTTTAACAAGAACAACAGACTACTCTACACTTGACCTCCTGCTAAATGTGCCCATTTGTGACCACAGGCTTGTAAAAAGGAAAGTTTGGGGAGTCTTGCCTCTGTGGCTTCCTTCTCCCTTTCTAATGCAACAAAGCATTCCAGTTCAGTGACTCCCCGAAGACTATGGGCGTATAATGTCCCCATTTCCTGTGCTTTTTCTTTCTTGTTTTTACCCTAAACCTTTGTGTTGTCTGGGCCTCTCTGAGCCTCCCCCATGCCTCCTTTGTTAGTGGGGAGGGCATCCCAGCACCTGGTCCAGCAACTGGCACGTGGTAGGCACTAAATTACCATAAATTCCCGGACTCTTTCACCCCACCCTTTTTCTCTATCATCCTAACCCTTCTCTCCCACACTCTCTGCATCTCTTTGTGCTCTTAAAATACATCTATGAAGAATCTAGAGGAAGAAGATAAAAGCAAAGACTAAAGAACGCTTAATAGAGCACAATTTTATTTTCCAAACGATAAAAAAATACGTAATGTGTGCTTTTTTGTAAATGGTTTTACAGATGACAGTGATAATCTAGTAAGTGTTTAGAGGACAAATAATTAGGTTTTAACAGCCTTCTGCTCCTTGAGCATTTAAACATTTTACAAAGCAATCTCTACCACCAACGCCCAGCACAGAAATAGTTTTGGGTTGATTTAGGTTGGATCTGTTGTACAGTATTTTGGGGACGGATTTTAACACGATGCTATGGGAAAATATTTCTTTTTCAGATAGTGTTGTTTTTGAAGTATGCGTCAGTTGGGTGAGCTAGGGCCAAGACTGGGTGACAGCTACATGCATTTGGCAAACTCTCTGGGGGACGGAAGTGGGAGGATGCAGACCTAGTGTGCAGAGATCATGTTCTCAGTGTCAGGTAGGAAGGTCCACTGGGTCTCTCGACCATCAGCCAGACCTAATCCACCAAGAGACCAGGAATTAGAAACAGGCAGCCTCACTTAAAAAAACAAAAAATAAACCAAAAATCCACACTGTGAGTTTTTAAAATGATACAAATTATGTGTGAACATTGTAGAAACATGAGAAAATATAGCCAGGAAATTAATAAATAAAATTATCCATCATTTCACTAGCAAGATATAATCACTGTTAGCATTTTTATGCAGATCCAGTTTTATTTTCAGTGTATATGTATATTTACACACACACACACATACAAACGGGGACATATTACAAATCATATATTCTTTTTTATTTTTTATTTTATTTTTTATTTTATTTTATTTTTTTCGGTACGCGGCCCTCTCACTGTTGCGGCCTCTCCCGTTGCGGAGCACAGGCTCCGGACGCGCAGGCTCAGCGGCCATGGCTCACGGGGCCCAGCCGCTCCGCGGCATGTGGGATCTTCCCGGACCGGGGCACGAACCCGTGTCCCCTGCATCCGCAGGCGGACTCTCAACCACTGCGTCACCAGGGAAGCCCCTTTTTTATTTTTGCTTACACTTTTCTGTGGCCAAAACTTATACATCCACAGTTAAATGGCTACAAGGTATTTCATTGTATGGATGGGCTCTAAGTTAATTAACCTATTTGATCATTTAGGATGTTTTCAATTTTCCATTATTATAAATAATGATGTAATGAACACCCTTGTGCATACTTCTTTGAACATTTGTCTGACTATATCCTTGAGATAACTTTCTAAAAAGGAAATTTCTAGGTCAAATGGCATGCATATATTCAGAGCTTAGATATGTACTACAACTATACCCTCCAAAAAGTTTCAATCCATTACAGTTTCACCAGCAGTCACATCGGATTTTTGAGCAAAGTTTTCAGGCCAAGCTCAATTCTAAGAAGGAGTTTGAGAATCACTTGCTGCTGAAAGTCAGAAGATGGCTTGATGTATGTGCAAAATGTTGTTCATACAAGGCTCTTCGGTGCTGTGACCTAGGTCAATTCTACCACAAAGAAAAAATATCCTTGTGTATGGGGACATCATATATACATTGATCATGAAAGTAAGCCAACAGTTTTCAAACCCTTAAAGAAATAAACCCAGTCCAAGAATCCTTGGTCAGAAAAATAAGTTAGCAAAGTAAGTGTATTTACTTTTCACTGTTGCATGACATATTACCACACTTAGTGATTTAAAGCAACATACATTTGCTATCTCACAGTTTAGGTAGGTCAGGAGTCTTGGCACACCTTCTCTGGGTCTTCTAAAAGGCTGCAAAATCAAGGTGTCAGCCAGGGCTGGGTTCTCATCTGCAGGATCAGCTGGGGAAAGGTGTCCTTCCAAGCTCATTCCATTTACTGCTGTAGGACTCATAAAAGCTTGATTCTTCAAAGCCAGTAAGGAGAGCAAGACTCCATAGACAAAGCAGAGTCTTGCACAGTGTAATGTAATCATGAGAGTGATAGCCCACCCACCTTGCCGTATAACAGAATGTAATTATGTGAATGGCATCCCATCGCTTTTGCCATATTCTATTGGTTAGAAGCAAGCCACAGGTCCCAGCTACACCCAAAGGGAGGGGATTACACAAACACATGAACACCAGGAGGTTGGGATGATGAGGGCCACCCGAAGTCTCTTCATCATAGTCAATAACTCTGAAATCTCTCTCCTTAAATTGCTTTCCACATGAGTGATCAAGGCGGCTGAAGTCTTGGGAAAATGTAAAATCTGAAACTCATCAATCTAAAAATATTCATTCTATGTCCCTCGTTTCAGCTGGAGGTGAATAACGCAATATTCTATAAATAATCCTTGGCCTGAGGTAAATGTGGTATCTTCAGAGGTGTACCCTGGAGTGGGTGTTCCATATTTTCTTGGGAATTCAGTTCTACATCTCTATGACTCAGTTATTTTCTCCCAGTTTTGTCTTGTGGAATGAGGTGGCTTATTCCCAAACCCATGTCATGATGACCACAGTTGAGATATTTTCCATGTGAACTTGTGCTTGCTGTTTTTATGTCTCTAATTACAATGTCTCCCCCAAGACCCAGCCGTGAGCCTTCACAGCCCTTTCAAAAATTTAAAAAATACAAAGGGAGGCAGGAAGATGAAAGTGTTCTTGAAAAAAGTAATAGGAATCACGTTATTAAAAATGGGCACTAATGAATTTCGTCATTGGTGTCCGCATTTTTATCTTCCTTTTTACAACTCTAGGGAGAGTTTATGTTCTATATTTCACACGTTCTTTTCCGTACGGTCAATCACTGCCTTCACTGTGAAGCCTCTATAGTGTAGCATTTTCTTAGGAAAACGTGCATTTCATGTATCTTCTCATCATTGCTCACAATGAACATCATTTGAGATTGCATCAAAAAACCTTGGAGGGAGGGGAAGGGAAGAAGTTCTCTTAAAACACTTATCCTTAGTCCCCTTCTCTTCCTCCAACGGGTTCCCTTCCCAGACCTACATTTAGAGAAAAACAAACTGTGATGGTCCAGGGGTGAGTATAATAAATCACTGGAAGGATCGTCAGCTTCAGTCACACAATAAAAACTGCAGAGATTTCAAAGGCTTGATTTCTATGTAACTACTTCACTAATCGAGTTATTCCTTCCAAGGGAACCAAAGGGAAGATGGTGATGGTGGGATAAAAGTGCTTAATGTGTGGTGTTCAGAGCCTATCCCACCCCCCACCCCCCGCCCCCGCCTGCCTGCTTAGCTTCTTGCCCCGCCCTTTTCTCTAAGGAAAGGAAAAGCTTTGCAGAAAGATTCGCCAGAGAAACCTGAACGGGAAATAGAAGACTGTTCCACAGCGGGTGAGGCGGGGTGGGGGGTGGGGGGAGTGGATCTGACCCAGGACTGTGTTTGGGGAACTGAGCTCTTCATTGCCAGGCAAGATGAAAGGCGAACTAGGAGGGAAACAGAATGCACTTAGATAAAATTTGGTGGGGCTAGGAATTTGGTGGGAGGAAGTTAGGGCAGGGCAGGGTATTTTAGTAACAGTCACTCTAGACCTTATACTTGGACCCTCTTAAATATTTGAGGGAATTGTTAATGAAGATTAGTGTTCCTAGTTAGGCTGGCTTATTAATTGTTACATGACTCTGACACCCGAAAGCATGTATCATTAAATGTAAGCATGTACTGTCATGACCTCTCCCCAGGACCAGCATGGATTTCCTACAGCTGCCATAACAAAATACCACAAACTAGGTGGCTTAAAACAACAGAAATGGGGCTTCCCTGGTGGCACAGTGGTTGAGAGTCCGCCTGCCGATGCAGAGGACACGGGTTCGTGCCCCGGTCCGGCAGGATCCCACATGCCGCGGAGCGGCTGGGCCCGTGAGCCATGGCCGCTGAGCCTGCACGTCCTGAGCCTGTGCTCCGCAACGGGAGAGGCCACAGCAGTGAGAGGCCCCCGTGCCGAAAAAGAAACAAACAAAAAAACCCAGAAATGTATTATCCCACAGTTCTGGAGTCTAGAAGTCCAAAAGCAAGGTGTCAGCAGGGTCCTGCTCCCCCTGAAACCTATAACAGAATCCTTCCTTGCCTCTTCCTAGCTTCTGGTGGTTGCCAGATATCCTTGCCGTTTCTTGGCTTGCAAACACTTCATTCCGTTCTCTGCCTCTGTCATCACATGTAATGTGCGTGCGTGTGTGCGTGTGTGTGTGTGTGTGTGTGTGTGTGTGTGTGATCCCCTCTTATTATAAGGGCACCAGTCACATTAATTTAGGCAGTGCTAGCCCCGTATGCCCTCATCTTAGCTAATTACATCTGCAAAGACCCTATTTCCAAATAAGAGCACATTCTGAGATTCTGGGTGAACATGAGTTTTGGGGGGAACACTATTCAACCCAGGACAAAAGAGAACATAAAGAAACACACACACACAAAGCTACTAGCCAATTAAATTTAGTCTTTATGCTCTAATGAGTTAGTCTTGGAAACAAAGCTAGTTGTATTCTGCTTGGGGAAGGAATACCTTCAAGTTCTCTAATCCTTTCCTAGCCAGCAGACCTCACTGCAAGCAATGGGCTGTACCTTAAGGCTAACCCTATTCTCCAAACCATCTCTTTCTTAAACATTCTGCACAGACACACACACACACACACACACACACACACACACACGCACGCTCACACACACACACACCGCCATCACCAACACCACTAACAGGAGAAGGGAGATCTTGATGGTTCTGTACACCTGCCACCTCCAGTACCTGCAGACAAAGCACTCTGCATTTTCCCTGGTTTGGAGCAGCAGTACATTAGCCCCATGGGTATCCATCATCACACAGAGGTAGGGTCTCTGCAATGCACGTATCTCAGGTTTGGCCAGGACTGCTGGGAGGACTGGAAAACCAGGGACCACAGGGCTATCTTGTTATGGGGGCACAAGAAGGTAGAAAGGGTACGGTGACATTAGGATACTGCTCCAACAGATGACTCCCCGCCCGCTTAGCTGAGGACGTCTTACAAGAACCTCATTCACCAAGTGCCAGAAGATGTCTAGGACCATATTTTGCCCAAGCAAGGGGTCTGCATCATTCAGGACAGGTAGAGCCCAGTCTCATACTTACCCCAGGCTCAGGTGTGCAAAGAGAACATAGGTTCTTAACTTTCTATAACAGACCCAATTGTCCTTAAGTGTCCCCTGACCCCTGTGCCACTGACTCGTGAGAAGTGCAAGAGGAACTGAATTGTGGTCCAATCTGGTAGACTCAGGCTATCCCAGTAAGCAGTCTCTTTTGAGTGAGTCAGTTTTTCCAATTTACGTCACTCTCACTGTTCCTCTCCAAGATGGTATCTGGGCATGTGGGAAGCTCAAAGACTTTGGGCCAGTGTGGGAGAGGGAGGCCCTAGCTAGGAGCTAGCTGGTATCTGCAGGGGTGACTGGTCTGCTATTAGCCCAGGCTGTTCAGAAATCCCCTGCTGGACTGGGCAGCTGCAGCCCTTGTGGTCTTGTCTGTCCTGGCTTGGACAAGACTCAAGGGCCCCACTACTGACTCCGCCCCACCGCAGCCCTCGTGGCACTCTAACGGGACTTCCCCTCGAGCCCTAGCTTGGCGAAGGGCGCACCACATGCATGACCACTGTCCCATCTAGGGCCAGGGCACAGGTACTGGGGGACCCTCAAGAAGACAGAGCCTTGTGTCTCTGGCTGTCCCATCTGGGGCAACTCCAGCCATCTTTAATAATTCCCAGCTATATCCTCTGCCCAGGACCAGGGCAGGAGCTTGAGAATGACATAGAGGAGATTTTGCATTGCCACATTGCGCTGGCTAGCTCAGCTCTCTGAACAAATGTGGCGCTGGGGGTCGGGGCAGAGACTGGGGTTAAAGTCTTAAACGCAAACAGGAGGACAGCAAGAGTCTTAAGGGAAAGGCACTGTGCTCCCAACCTAATCCCAATATTAATGTAGGAAAAGGCAGTCCATAGTATTGGGGGTTAGGGGCAAAGTGTGGCACTGAAAAGACAAGTCAGAAATTAAGCATTAAGCTCCAGACCAGTGTTCTCCGATAGCATTTTCTGTAATGATGGACATTCTGTATCTATATTGTCTGCTATGGTAACCACTAGCCACATGTGGCTATGGGGCACTCGAAATGTGAGTGGTGTCACTAAGGATCTGAATTTTTAAATTAACTTAATTTTTAATTAATTTGAAGTTAAATTTAGATAGCCTATACCTTAACCCATATGTATCCCGAACCCCTTTGGTACTCTGGTGAAGGCCATGAGCTATTTCTCAGACTAATGTATAAAACAGATAGGATTACAATGGAAACCAATTAATTTCATGTTTATAGTGTTATTTAATTTTAAATTAAAAAATTATTTTATTTTTGAAAATGTTGATGATATAGTATTCTATATTTTTCTTTATTCATGCATTAAATATCAGTCTAGCAGTAAGCCTAATCATCATAGTTTAGAAGTAGTGATGAACATAAACAACATTTTGAGGTATCTGATACAATGTAACATGATATGCAAATGCTTATGATTTACACACGTGATAGGGTCACAGGTACTGCTAATACTCTAATCGTTTGTGTTCAGTTAAGAGTTAGTAAAGGAAAAGCATGTAAAAGTTTTTCCCATCCAAGTTTACAAACCCCCTGAATTCTCTTCACAGCTCTGTTGAAGATACAGGGACCTAGGCTAAAAACCCCTGCTTAGATTTCTGTAAACAAGACAGGTTGATGAGTAAGGTTAATGCATTCAAGAAATATTTATGGAATGCCTTCTACATGCCAGGTACTGTTCTAGACACTTGGGATGCAGTTGTGAATAAGACAGACAAAGTTGAAATTTTTCTACAAGTTTCCAGCAAGTTTATATTTCAGTAAAGGGGAAATACAATGAATCAATAATCCTATCATTTCAGATGGCAGTAAATGCTGTGAAGAAGACATAACAGAGTGACCTGATAGAAAGTGACCCGAGGGAGAGTGGCTATTTTAGACTGGGTGACCAGCAAGGTCTCCAGAGAAAGTGACATTGAAGTTGAGGCTTGAATGAAAGGATCCAGCCACGTGATATCTAGAGACAGCACCTTCTGAGCTTGGGGACAGTAGATAGAAAGACCCTAGAGCTAAAAGGGGTTGGTGTGATTGGAGTTGCATGATCAACAAGAGAGAGCACCATGGAACTGAGGTCAGAGAGGTGGGGAGGGGCCAAGTTAGTGCTAGAATTTGTGAGTTGTCACAGGTGGCAGGGAATTCAGATTTTATTCTAAGTCCACTTAAAATAAAATGTGGTTACGTGACGCTCTCGGTGAAGATTGGATGAAATGGGGAAGTAGAAGCAGGAAGTTCATGCAGGAGGCTGTTTTAGTCATTCAAGTGCAAGGAGATGGTGGCAGGTGACTATGGAAGGCCCAATGGAGAAAGAGAAGTGAATGAATTTAGGACATGTCTCCAGGTAGAGCTGATCAACCATAATTAGAGAGCACCACTGAAAGAAAACAGTCCCCGAGTGACTCAGGGCAGCATGATTTACTGAGAGGAAAGAGTGGGAGGGGAGGTAGATTTGGCACAGAAGCGAGACTTATATTTTAGTTTTATTAATGCTCTTTAGGTGTTGAAGTAGAGAAGTTGGTGTATATGAATCTGAAGCTCAGTGAAGAAGTCAAGACCATAAATGTTGGATTCACCATCACAGAGATGGTGTTTAAGCCACGGATTGAGTGAGATCACACAAGAACAGTGTTTGTACAGAAAAGAAAGGGCTGATCTGAACCCTAGGAAAGGCAAGGATTTAGGGTTCGTTTTTTGATGATTTATTGTGCACACTTTTTTGGTCTGTACTTTCAGGTTCATGTGCGCTTCGTAAGGCAGTAAAGTTAGCGTGCACCTCCAACCCCGAACAGCTCCTCGGCTGCTCTGGTCAGTTGTGCGTTAACATGTGACCTCATAAGGCTTCTGAGAAAATACAGTTATCCTATTTGCAAGGGCCCATTCCCATACACTCCCATAACTAACATCACAGTGATGCTTCCATGGGGCATTTGCCATTCTGTTTTGGTGAGTCCAGATCTTTGAATCTCCTTCCTGTATTGGAAGAAGTCCCCACTTTGTGAGTTCTTCCTTCCTCTATAGATTTCCCAGGGTGCGGGCAGGTGATCTGGTTTCTGCCAATCAGATATGCCCACCCCAGACTTCGAGCAGGAAGCTAGAGACACAAAGTAGCAGATCCTGTCCCCAGTCCATTCTGGAGAAGGTAGTTGCAGCCACATTCCCTCCACAGTCAGGGGTGGCAGAGGTCCCAGCAGTGTCAGTGGTGCAGACTATAATATCTTTGCACAGGAGAGAGCAGGAGCGTTTCCACTGGAGCTGTCTATGGAGTCATCTGGAACTTTCTTTGTCAGAACACATTCTCCACGTTTGGCTTGCTGGCCTTCCTGGAGATTCTATGAACCACTTTTTTTTTTTTTTTTTTTGCGGTACGCGGGCCTCTCACTGTTGTGGCCTCTCCCGTTGCGGAGCACAGGCTCCGGAGGCGCAGGCTCAGCGGCCATGGCTCGCGGGCCCAGCAGCTCCGCATCACGTGGGATCCTCCCGGACCGGGGCACGAACCCGTGTCCCCTGCCTCGGCAGGCGGACTCTCAACCACTGCGCCACCAGGGAAGCCCTATGAACCACTTTTAATAAATTCGTTTTCTGCTAAACCAGCGTTGATGTTTGGGTTTCCCAGGAAACAAGCAGACAGAGATTTGTGTGCAAGAGCTTTTTGGGTGGAGCGGCCTCGGGATCAACATCTGTGAAGGGTGAAGTATACAGGATGGGGCAGTGGAAGAACTTGAATCCTCGTCTGATCCCATGGGGAGCTCTAGAGCTGGGAGTTGCCCTGAATTGAGCTGAGGGAGCTGGGATTTTTTACCCCTACTGCCCCCGCTGCCCAGTCACTGGACACAGGTGGCCCCAGGGAGGTGGGCATGTCCTTGGGTAAGATGACTGTCAGATTGAGAGCCATTCCCAGCCAGGGATGCAGCAGCTCCCTGACAGGAAACTGTCAGCCGCCAGCGCTCTCAATCTCCCAAACAAGCTTTACAGTTTGGAAATCCAATTATTCCCCTGAAATCTAATAATACTCTGCTTACATTCTTCACAGTTCGAATAAGAAACTGAGGCTCAGAAATATTCAATGAACTGCGAGAAAGTGGTGGACATGAAACTCAAACCTTAGTCTTAGGATTCCGAATCCTGTTGCTTTGCCTGCACCATATGGAACATTGAAGAGGAACAGACAAACCCTCAGGAATAGTCAAACTACCCAAGAACCAGAGTAGGGCTTGGCAGTTTTAAGATTTTGAGGCACATCACTTTGGGAGCTTTTCTCAGGAGATCTCAGTTTAGAAAGGATTTGGGACAAGGGAGTCCAGTTGGAACCACCATTTGTGAAGGAGTCTTGCCCTATATGCCTGTGCAAAAAAAAAGGGGCCACTGAACAGCAATCAAATCCCCATGCTGGATATTATTTTTTGACACGAGGCATCTATTCCTACCTTCGCTCATGTTCCCTCCCAGGGTCTGATAGGCAGCTGGGGTTCTGGGTGAGATTTAATGTCTGCCAGGGAGATGCACTTGCTTGACATTTGGAAGGCAGAAGAGAGACGGAGACTATTTTCCTATAACTGGGACAGTGGACAAAAGCATAGAGCAGCAGCTAGACTGCACATCCCCTGCCTGGTCACCAGTGGCAGGAACAGAGATGGCAGCTGCGTCAGCCTTTTCCCAACCTCCAGCTTACAGCTACAGTGGTTGGTTTTGAAGCCAAAAGGCCAGGAGCTGTTCCCTGATTTCTATTCCTCCATCCCTTCCAAGTTTTGTTAGCACTTAATTTCCTGTATTAAGCCAATGTCTCTTTCTGCTGGAAATACTTAACGATGATCTTCCTTTTCTGGTGCAGAACCTCATCTAGCACCCCAGTAGTGAAACCAGAGTCACTGACTTTGCTTCACACAACCACACACATGGCACACCCAGAAGAAGAAAGTTCTTACTGGGAGAGTAACACAGAACAAACCAAATCCCTAAGTATGAGATGACTCCTTCAGGGAAAGTAGTGACAAAGGGCCATTTAGGGATTGCCTCTTGGAGCAGGTGGACTTAGAGCCTTGTCTTGCTGTCTGGATTATAATATTCAACCTTACTGATCATGACATTTGGTGCCGGCATGGACCTGTCCTCCACCATTTTGACCCAGCATTCACAGAGAGGTGAGGCGTGAAATCCTAACAGGTGGTCAGGATGCTTCCCGGGGCACTGTGTCGACAAGATGCTTCTCTGATAAAGCAGATGTGCAGGAGCCCATGACCACTGGCGATTAACCAAGTGTCAGCTAAATTCAGAGGCACCAAAAGCATAATGAGATGAAGAAGAACACTTTATGGGCCCCATGAATCCCATCCCCAAGAAATGGAGAAAAGCAATAAACTTTTGGAAGTTAAGAGTCACTTGGATTTGTAGCCATTAAAAGCAAAAAGATTCAAGCATGAAACAAATATTCAAGAACAGACTGCCTACAAACACAGAGCCTGGAAGACAGAAATGCTATGAAACTACTGGTTGAATGATACGCAACGTAAGAAAGGATTCAGGTAATGTACAGGCACCCTTCCGTTTTTTTAACAAGAATCACTGAACTATGCAGTTTCCACTTCATAGGGCTGTTTCTGTGTTTCAGGCAACAGCTGGTCCCACTTTATTGCTGTGGGTACCATGAGTTCTAGTAAATCTTGTGTAATAGATGTATTCATATGCTCCATCCTTTTAACAATCTTCTTAATTAGGGTGCTGTCCTTTAAAAGCAAAGCATTTATATAGTTACTTTATTGCACTTGAATACAGTGTTAGCTTCAGTAGACTTAATATAATTTTATAGGTTTTTTCAAAAAAATTGCTTTACAATGAAGGGAATTTATTTTATCATCAGTACACAGTTATTCCCATGGCTATTTAAGAGCCATTGGCACAGAGGTTTATGAATCTCTGTTGGGAAGGAAAGGTCCTACAGATGGAGTAGATGGTGGTAGTTTGGCTAGTTATTAACTTAACTTCTGCGAACCTCAACTTTCTTATTTATGAGATGGGTTCAATATTTTCCTTGCCTACCTTATGGAGTAGTTGTGAACACCAAATAAAATATTATACATAAAATGGCTTTAGAACGCCTCAAGAGTTATGTGCGTTTCCAGAGCTCTTCCCCTCCCCATATAAGCTTCTGACCTCACACTCCACGTGGAGATGGTGCTGGTGTTTGAGACTTACAGGCATTAGAGTAAATGCAGACTTTCAAGATGCATGGGACATGGAGAGCAGAGAGAGCTTGGATTGTCTGGAAAAGATGATGGGGGATAAGCAGAGTTGAGATCCTAGGCATTTTGAGAATGAGGGACAAAGGACAAATGTGTGGTCAATTAGGTGTTAGCCATGGGTACCCGCTGACGTTCTGATGCCACGTCTGTGGCTCCTCTCCATGACACCAAATTGTTTTTCAGGCCTCCACCCACCCAGCCTCGCCCAAAATCTCATTCTTTCTTACATCAGGGTTCAAACAAACAGTTCTTCATTTAAGCAAATGAATGTTCTGGAAAAGCCTCTTCATGCACTCCTAGAGCACTGGGATTCCATTTATTGGGGTCAGATGTCCTAATTCCCCAACAGGTAGATAAAATAGAACTTGGCTGACATCAGGTTTTGAGCTGCCCATGCACACACAGTTAGATATATCCTCAGCAGTGTAATTTTCAAATTTGAATGACAAGAATTTACAAAGTTGGCTCTAATGTCTTTTGAATAATACTACATCACCAGTACTCCGATATAAATCTGTACCATTTTCTTTATCACTGTGCATCACAGAACCAAAGGAATATTAGTCACTTTTCAAATCATGGAGTGAAATCCACTGTGTTGTCCATGACACATCCAATAAGAAAATTCAATTATTTTAAGTCCAGCTGTTTTATCTATTTCTTTTAAATATATAAAAGTTTATTATTTTCTGAAGTATATAGGCATGGAGGCAATTGCAGTACAGGAAAAAGATCACTGTGTTTGAGGTCAGAAAACGTATGTTGGAATCTAACACTTAATAGCTGAGGAATTTTGAGCAAGTTACTCTATCCCCCTGGGCCTCAGTATGCCAAGCTCTTAAAATGGGGATGACAGCATTTACTTCATGGGGCAAGGATCAAATGAGATGATGTGGATACGAGAGCTTTGAAAAAATTAATGTTAGGACTTTTTTTATGGATGATATGTTATAGTCATAGACAAATGTCCTATTTATGGGTATCTCATTGATATTGGAAACTCTCAAATATATTCTTACCACAAACACTAATTTCAAACTTTTTAGCTGAAGATCAAGATCGGAATCCATCTTTTCCTTCTTGACTTCGCTCCTCCCGTCTCCAGTTTTTGTTTTTGTTTTTGGTTTGGTTTGGTTTTTGCGGTATGCGGGCCTCTCACCGCTGTGGCCTCTCCCGTTGCGGAGCACAGGCTCCGGACGCACAGGCTCAGCGGCCATGGCTCACGGGCCCAGCCGCTCCGCGGCATGTGGGATCCTCCCGGACCGGGGCACGAACCCATGTCCCCTGCATCGGCAGGCGGACTCTCAACCACTGCGCCACCAGGGAAGCCCTCCAGTTTTAATATTTAATTTAATTGTGGTCATGCCCTTCTTGGCTAACCTCTCATTAAAGACCAAAACACAGAGTCTCATTGTCAATTTCAGGCCCATCTAACTGCTGTCCAGGTGGAGAGGCTTTTATATACCTCAATATGATCCTAAGAATCTAAGTCACAGGAAGAGTAAAGGGAAATGTGGAACAGTCTTGGAGCTCTGAGTGAATGGAATAGGAATGCACAAGGGTTATAGCAAACTGTAAAGGCTAAATGGTTCTCCATATCACAGTCTTACTGATTCTGAGGGTCCGTTTGTCCATGTAAGCCTGAAACGGAATACCAAGCTATTTCTTTAATCCAGTGGAGAGTAAAGGAAATGTTACTCTATTGATCAACCTGAAAGGTGAGTCCAAAACAATGTGAAAATATATTTTCTATCAGATGAAACCTACTAAGAATCTGTTGGGGTTTGGGGGGAACCAATAATTAGCACGGCTTTTTCTTGCCCATGTTCTGAACCAAGAAGTCAAACAAGAGGTTAAGGCAGGTAGCGAACAAAAACATCACCTTTATTGTTGATAATGTTAAATTTAAGAACATAGCTAATCACTATAAGTGGGCTTCCTAATCCTTTCTAATAGTCAAAAGCCAGCCTTGTATCTAAAGGCAACTGGGCCTCCTCCCCTGCAGGCTTATTTTGTGCCTGAGAGCAGTAATGACTTAGGCTCTCTGAAAGTGGACTCCTTCCCAAGAGAAAAGGGAAAAGGAAGGAGTTCAAGGATGCATGCCCAGCTTCTCCTTTCAAACTCACCCTGAGGATGGATAAAAAACGGAGAGCACAGAAAATTCAAGAATATTATGCCATGGACATATATACACTACCAAATGTAAAATCAATAACTAGCGGGAAGCAGACACATAGCACAGGGAGATCAGCTCCGTGCTTTGTGACCACCTAGGGGGTGGGATAGGGAGGGTGGGAGGGAGACGCAAAAGGGAGGAGATATGGGGATACATGTATATGTATGGCTGATTCACTTTGTTATAAAGCAGAAACTAACACACCATTGTAAAGCAATTATACTCCAATAAAGATGTTAAAAAAAAAAAAAGAATGCTATGCCAGTAGAAGTCCTTCCACATGGATAGAAACATCAACTCTGGGGAAGAAGTATTCCTCTATAATAGATCACCCATCTTTTTCAGCCTGAAAGTGAATTTCTGTAAGTAGAGTTAACTCTGAAATCCACAATACCATGCAATTGTGCTTTTAAAGGTGATGACTTGGATGAAACACCCATATTTTAAGAATACTTGTATATTGCAGAATGTTTGGTTGCCACATGTTTCAAGTCCCTTCTTACAGTGCTTTCTCCTCTGGGCTATCTACCCTGTTAATTATAAAATCATCCATCAATCCTAGTCTAGTAAGACAAGGGTTGAAGAGTGGTTGGAAATAGAGGGATTGAAGCAATGGCTGGTTTCCAGATCACAGAGTCGATGCTATGAAACACTTTGAAAGATGGGCACATTTTTTTTCTCCCTCAGCCTGAATTACTTCGTACTGTTCCTGATTCTCCTGGCAGGAGTCCTATTGAATTCAGGAAGACCATATGAAACCCATCCCAGATGTTGCCAAAATAAATTGTTAATCATATCAAATGTAGCACCAAAAAGTGTTCTATCATAGGCAATCTTCTGTTTTGTAGCTGTTCCCCTTGGCTTCATTCAGTATCTGCCAAGAGGAAAGGAAGCCCATAGTGTACATGCCACATCTGGTTATCTGCCAGAGGAGAGAGGACACTGGGGGATGCTGGTGGGGTCAGGGCGAGGGTACTCCTAACACTAAGGGGACATGTTCATTACAGCCCAATTTCAAATATCCCTCAGGGGATATAAAGAGTTTGGAATCCTCTATTCTATCCATTACAGCTTGAGAGTATGAGAATCCCATGAAGGTTTAGGTTTCACAGAGTGGGGATGACTGACTGCATTTGTGGCTGCATGTTTCAAAAATGGCTTCTTTAAATACAGAAAGTTATAGAAAATGACTGCAGTTATCTGAGCACTTAGTTTTCTGGACTGTTGTCTCTTTCTCCACTATGGAATGAAGTAAGAAGTAAATGATAACCAGATTTTTTTAAACAGAGCAAAAGCAGAATAGATCAGCAGCAAACAAAATCTGTCCTAGGTAAGATCACATTGCCACATCTAACCTCATGGTAATAGACCCTTGGAAAACAGATTGAATTCCTTGGAATTCAATCTGCACCCCCCTCCACATTTATAGTTACGCTACCTCTGTTACAATGAGCATTCGGCAGGGCTATGCAATTCTTGAACATAAATCATGGCATAGGACCTTTGTATTTATCGAGGTGAGAAAACGGATTGACAGAGTTAAAACAAGAGAGGAATTTCATCCAGGCCTCAGACCCTCAAATAAATAAAATCAGTATCCCTCTTTAGGCCTTCATTTAACTGAAGTTCAACCGCTTTACAAAATAAAACACAAAGATCGTTACTTTGTCCTTCTAAAAGCATGCCAGTACTGAGGACTCCCATCATACCTACTTCTAGATATAAATTTCTTTAAAAATAAATTTATTTATTTATTTTTGGCCGTGTTGGGTCTTTGTTGCTGTGCACGGACTTTCTCTAGTTGCGGTGGGCGGGCTTCTCATTGTCGTGGCTTCTCTCGCTGCGGAGCACGGGCTCTAGGCGCGCAGGCTTCAGTAGTTGTGGCACACAGGCTCTAGAGCTCAGGCTCAGAAGTTGTGGTGCATGAACTTCGTTTCTCTGTGACATGTGGGATCTTCCTGGGCCAGGGCTCGAACCCATGTCCCCTGCATTGACAGGCGGATTCTTAAGCACTGTGCCACCAGGGAAGCCCTAGATATAAATTTTTATTTATTTCAGCCTTAGTAAAGCAGGTTCTCTTCACCAAGCTTCAATTTTCCATGACTCATTTAAACAGTGATTTAGGCGTGCTGATTTGTTCCAATTTAGGCATCTCACTGCTCCTCTGAATTTGGAGATGCTTCTTACCTGAGCAGGGATCATGAGTTCAAGTCGAAAGTAGAACTGTCGTACTAGAAAATTGCTGACACTGCATGAAGTCAATCTGAGCTTACTGGCAGACCCAAGGGTCGGATTTATGACACTTGGAGATGGTTAGCCATCGAGGGAGGAGGAATATACTTAACAAAGGCCAAAGGAAAATGCATCCCAGCAAAGCAGTGTGGATACCAGTTTGCTGTATTTTCAACATGAAACTTCCAAATTTGAAGTTTCAATCCACCAGCTCAGAGTCTAGCAATGATGTTCCTATGTGTGTGTGAGCATATGTGCACGTGTGCACGTGTGTAGGTGGGTGGGTGTGTGCAGTCGGGGGAGAAGGTGGACATTTTCTGTGAAGAAATTAAAAACAATAATACAGGCAACTAAGAGATGGGATACTTTTTCTTGTCACATGTGCTGGACCATTCTCAAAAATGTCAGAAATAAAACTTCTTTCCTCAGAAAAAAATCTTCTATTGGTCTACGTTCTACACAAGTGCTGTTGTTACTGTTGAGTTTAATAATATATAGGTGAGACTCAAATTGGCACATTTTGCTATTTATCCTTTAACAAACATTGTATTTTATGGGGAAGTTAAGCTGTAGGGCTCCCAGTGATACAACTGCACCTGACACATTGGACACAGCTATGGGCACCATTCATTTCAAAGTAAGTTTATGGCTCAGAGTTATTGCCACTCACTTTGGATGTAGTTCTTTCTCCATCTCTGTGGTACGAAGTTCATTAGAAGAAAAAATTCACTGTTTCCCTCTGGCCATTATTGTTATTAATTTCGTTTCACGATTATTCCTGCAAGTAATTTTGTTATGTGGAGAGGAAGAGTCTTAAAAGATGACCTGCTCTGGGCATCCAATACACCAAGTACACTACTGGGTTCTAAGCCAAAATATACAGTGTTTCTACTCTGAAAAAGTACAAAAAGTGATCAAGGGGAAATAGTGATTTACTTGCGGATGAATATATAAATGAACAAATCCTGCTTCATTATACAAAGATTTAGGGTAGGTTTTTAAAAATGCCTACAGTAAAATAGCAAAATGCAAACAAAACATTTAAAAGTTAGGAGAACTACTGGGACGCCCTTAGTAAAATTACTTCACAAATACTAGTCTCAGTGCTTGAAAGGTAAAAAATTTGACATGTCACAGAACCCACACACCTCAGGAAAGACAATTTCATGGCAGAGCACATGTAAGAGTTTCAAAGAAGAGTTAACTGTATACCAGATCTGCCTTAGGTGAAGAAGTATTTAGACTTCCCAAGCAGGACAGATTTTAGAACATCAGATGTTCCAAGATTCTAATTTGGAGCAGATCGTCCCCCATACTCAGTTGAGACAGGTTCCAGGCAACAGGGTGAGGATGAGTCAGGAGTGAGGAGAGTAGCTGAGACATTTTTATTTACTTTAAAGAATCATTTCACGTGGTTTCCCCATGTTCATGAGGCACACAGCATAGTGGTCCAGAGCACAGCTCTGAAGTCAGCTTCCCCGTCAAATCCTGGCGACAGTCACAAGGCTCAGTTTCCTCACCTGTCAAACAGGGATGATAACAGTAGGGCCAACCCTGTAATAATGTTGCTGTGAAGATGAGTGAATTATGCCATTTCTGTCACTGAGTAAGCACTCAGTAAATGTTCCTCATTCCCATTACTAGGCGCATTAAGATGGAGTTTAATCCTGACTCTGGACAGGGCATTACATTATAACACATTACTTTACGTCTTAACTCACCACATAACATACACCTTTGAAAGTAAAGTGAGAGATTCTCTTCTGTTCCAGCTCTTTGGTAACGTTAGAAACAAGGAAGTGGCTACAACTCCTCCCTCCCTCCACCCCTTGAGATTAGGGGAGAAAACTGCTATTTGAAAATAAATAGTTAATATGTTTTGATCCAAGACCCAGCTCCAAGTATTTGGTAGTTATTATATTCGTTTCTTAGGGATGTCATAAAAATTACCATGAACTGAGTGGCTTAAAACAATAAAAAGTTTTTATTCTTGCAGTTTAGGAGGCTAGAAGTCTGAAACCAAGGTTTTGGTTGGGTTCTATACCCTCCAGGGGAGAAGGCTCTAGGGGAGAGTTCTTCCTTGCCTCTTCCAGTTTCTGGTGGCTCTCAGCAGTCCTTGGTGTTTGTTGCTTGGCTCGTAGCTGCCTCACTTCAACCTCTGCCTCTGTCATCACATGACTTTCTTCCCTGTGTGTGTGTCTCTGTGCCTTCACATGGCCTCTTATAAGAATACCGGTCACTGGATTTAGCACTCATCCTCAACCAGTATGACCTCACCTTAACTTAATGAGTTTCATAATGCAAAGACACTGCTTCCAGACAAGGTCACACTCTGAGGTTCACGTCCAATTCTGTGGACATGAATCTGGGGAGACACTCTCTAACCCAGCACATTTTCCCAACTGTAGCTTCAGGTCATCACTCTCTTTTACATACTAGACCTCAGACGTTGGCACCTGCTCTGTCCCTCTTGCTCTTAACTGCACCGCGAAGCATAGCTGCCTCTGCAAAAGAAAGCTTTAGAAGACCACTCCTTCATTGTTTTACCTCTTCTTTGGCAAAGCAAAACGGGACTGAATAAATCTTTGCCTTGGAACTGTGCTTTGCCATTTGGAAGACTTTCTGTTGGAAAAGGCAATATTTTCTCTTAGAAAATACATTTCGAGTTGCAAACGGTCAATTTAGAAACTATTTTTAGAAATGCCATCAGCTCCGTGTTGGGGGATTCCTGCATTGTTAATGAGACATCACACAGGGTTTTGGACTACCATCAGAACCACAGCGGGAATCCAGCTTCAGCGTAATCCCCTCAGATAATGCTCTTTGATTTTTAAGAAATGAGTAGTATTATCAAATATAAAAATTTATTTTGGGTAGGCTCATATAAAAATCAGTTCATTTATTAGACAAGATTCTAACTTATATGCCAAGAATTCAAATATTAGACTTCTTAGTAGGGGTTCTAAAATCAGAGCCTGGGACAAGGTCTTGGGTCTGTGTGGTTAATTTGGGAGGTGATCCCTGGAAGTAGGAGTGAGGGAACAAGGAGAGCGAGAGGCAGGCAAAAGGAAAAGCCAAAAGGAAGTGCGTGGTCAAGGTCACTGCTGTGTGCACTGGAGGTTTGGTCCCCCAGGACTTTGGAGAATTGTAGAGAACCCCTCCCCAAAATCATCCTCTCAAAAGACCAGAGGCTGGAGCACTTCTTCAGGTTCTTCTCACCATCAAATGAGGTCTGCCTCTGGGGCATCCTTCACACTTCTGATCTGTACCTGCCTGGGAGAAGGGGAGGGGCAGAGGTGGGGCAGAGGTGCTGGCAGTACATGATGAGGCTTAACTTACATGTTAACTGTGCACCACAGCTACGGCTTCGATCAGAAGTGGGCTGAGGGAAGGTGACAGAGGGACCAGAGCATCTGCTCTATTGGAATTCCTTCTTTTCATCGAGGATATAATCTTCATTCTGGTCATCACCTAAAAGTTAGCTGCTCTATGAATTAGGAATGGCATATGGCATATTTCTTTTACAAGTGAAATATAATTAAGGTATTTTTATGTAACGTCGTATCAATTTGCATGCTTTAGGCTGTAGTACAAGAAGATCCAAGTCAGGATGGTGTAAAGGGAAGAATAGAGGCTGGTGTGGCATCCCATGCTGAGAGACAGCAATCCCTTTAGCCTCAGGCAGCCAGCTGGAATCCTTCCGCAGGCGGACTTTTGCTGCGAGAAGCCTCATCAGGGGCTCCTCACAGGTTGGCTTGAGTGGGATGGGTTCTACCCACACATGGTTGCACCGTCATGACTTGCTGAGTTTAGCCAAGAAGGTGCTCTACCACTGGATGTGGACTTCTCCAGTGAAGCTGCTGGAATGTTCATATTCTAGGTGCCCAAAGAGTACAGCACGGAGTCTAAGCTTTGAGGAGGGGTGTTGAGATAAGGCAGGGACTCTTAGCAGCACAACTCCAAATGGTGGCCCAAACATTTGTCTTTATATATACTAGGTACTCCTGTCCATTTGCAGCTGCTATTACCATATAGTGGCCTCTGAGCTAGCTGTAGGGTCTCTACTTTAACAGTGTCTCTATAAATTAGAACTCCGCATTGTTTTGAAATATTTGATATGAAATTTTTTTCATTAGATGAGAAATCCATTTGCATGAATCCAAGAAATTTCAGCAATAAATTGTCAATGACAGAAAAATGAGCTCTTGAACTTGTCAAATACAATTTCAACTATTGTATTTTTAAACAGTTTTTTAAATGGCTTAATTTTTTTCAACTACTTTTGCAAAGTTTCTTGTCAACGGCCACATTCAAGTATTTGAAGACATCATTATTACAGATTTTGATCAGTGATTTCATGTAGCCATTTCAAGCATAAATCTCTGATTAAAATAAATGTTATGTTCACAAAAGCAAGCTCAAGATATTCATTAAAATTTTAGACATGTTATTATTTGGAAATTTTATATAAATTCTGTATTCAATATATTCCCTACTCACTGCATTTTATTTTCCATATCCATATTTTCTGTATAACGTAAGCTTTCATAGAGCTCCTATGCCAGTGCACCATACAAACATTATCATTTTCTATGTCTGCCATCTCATTAAAAAGAAGCAAGAATTTTGAAACAGGGCAGTTTATTATCTCACATAAGAAGTTTGGAAGAAGTACAGTTCCTGGTTTAATTACATTAGATGCTTAATGACATCATCAAATGCCTACAGTTCTTTCTATCTTGTCTCTGCCATCTTCTGTGGTTTAGCTTTTGTCCTAAGTTTGTCCCTTCGTGCTTTCATGATGACTGTAGCAGCCTCAAACATTATATCCTTATGCAATAATATCCAAATGTTGGAAGGAAGAATGTCCTTTCCTTGGGCCTACCTTCAGGACAAGAAAGCCTCTCACAGAAGTTTCTTTGCAAACTTTCCATCACATCTCAATGGCCAGAATTTACCCATGCCCCTTCCCAGAAAAGGAATTACAACATAAATCAGTTAGTATGTTTCACTGTAGACTTCAGAAGTTGATTCTAGGTGATAAAGAAGGAAAGAAGATTCTTTTAAAAATGTTGACTGTAACTCACTAATAATCAGCACCATTGAAAGGAAGACCAGCCAGTGTGTACCTCATGATAAAATGTGATACAAGTACCTAGCACAGCCTGTGAAGTATCCTTGCAAAAACATGGAATTGAGCCTGAAACTTATCAGGTCTCTAGATCCAACTACCAGTTTAAAGGAAATACTGGGGCTAGAGGAACTAGCTAAACAGCACCACGAGGAGAAAGTCAGCCAAACCCAGGATATAGGACATTGTGGGGCAAATGATCCAGTTTTCCCAACAAACCAATGCCATGAAAAAAAAAAAAAAATGAAGGGAGGGAGACTGCTAGAATAAAAGAGATTTAAGAGACATGACGATCAAATGCAATAATGTGAACATTTTTGGATCCTGATTCAAGCAAGCTGACCATGAAATGACGTATTTGAGACAACCAGGGAAATTCAAAGACGAAGTGAATAGTAGATGATATTGAGGACATTAGATGCTATTAATTCTTGTGCATAATAAAAGCACGGTGAGGTATTTATGAATGAAATGACATGATTGATGCCTGATATTTCCTTTAAAACACTCTAGGGGAAAAGTGGTGGAAGGAGATAGGTAAAACAAGATTAACAAAACTTGATAATTTTCAGCAATAGGGATATGCATACGGGACTTAATTTTATGATACCCTCTGCTTTTGTCTAGCTTTCAAAATTTCTATCATACATTATAAAGAGTTGAACAAATGCTGGGTAGCTCACGGTATTTGGGGGAGGGCCTGAGAAGGTAAGCTCCCAACAACCAATCCTCCAGACCACACCCCAGAACTGGCATGATAGGAGACAGCCCCAATGGTTCCACCCCACTGAGCACCAGAGGAAACTACTGCCCACTCATGCCTCCTCTGCACAAGCAACTTGCCTTTAAAACTAGTACTTCTGACACTACGGCCACTAAAAGACAGACATCTCGATTCCTCCTCCGAGCCAGCAAATGACGGAAACTTCACACAGAGCCTGTTTCCTCACAGCGCTCACTTTTGAATTGAAGTCTTATCTAAGTGCATCTGATGTGTGGAGTCTAATCTGTGTCCTAGCTACAAGGGAGTCTGAATTTAAGTCCTGGCTTATACATTAGCAAGGCAGAATGTGTAATACCAGCATGAAGCTTGTCCCAATTTTCCTCAAATATAGAAAATGGGCAGCCATGCCTAGAACGGATATCCACTGTCTCCTACACCATAATCACCATAGATGGATTACGATTCACTTTCGGGCTGGAGAGGGACTCAGTCATCCCTGAAATATATGGGCACCCCGTACCTGACTAATATAGGGTTCTAATGGCAAGGAAGAAAAGGGCATGGGTAGGGAGGGCATGCAGGGGACGGCTATTGGGAAGGTAACCCATAGTGAGTTCCACAGATGTTAAAGCATTAGTATGATAGTACATATGAAAGTGAACTGATCTGGAAATCAGGTTTATATGCTAGCTGTATAGTCTTGGGTTACTTAACCATCTGCCCTTGAATCAAATAGCAAGTTGGCTTAGATCAGTGGTCTTCCTCCCTCCCACCCCCTACCCTCCCTCCCCTCCATCTCTGAAGAACCCTAGGGAGCACCTCAGACTTTTTAAAAATTACTGGACTAGTTGATATTTTAGTGTTTTTCCCCCTAGTTCTAGTATTTTCTTATTCAGTGACTCCCCCTTGGACCAATTTACATTTCATACTTGGCTTTACATGAACAGAGCAAAGTTTTCTGTGAGAAGAGTAAAATACACTAAGGGTCACAGCAGGTTGATTTTACTCTGTCCCAACATTATTTACTGTGTTTTGTCATTTGTCTATACCTCAGTGTTTCAGGCAGTCCGATGTTCAGGTCTTCAGATTGCCAGGATGTAGATCTCACATATGCTCTGTTCAAGCTCTCAGATTGTAAACTGCCCAGGGAAGAGGCTCTGTCTAATTCCTCTTCACGTGTGTCAGTTTCCCACAATGCCCTGCCCAGAGCAGGTGCCTAGGAACTGTTGTCAGATTACTGGATGACATACAAATACCGTTTTAACATTCTGAGCAGTTTATGTCTTCATGAATCACTAGTACAATGGAGACTGACTAGGGAGTGGGTTCCTCTGGGCTTTGGGAGCAGAGGGAGGGGCCCCCTTTGAGGCCACTGACATACAGAAGACACTCCAGAGGTGGTGAGACAGGCTGGGACCTGGGACCCTTTGCTGCAGTGCTGCATTGCTTGCACCTGGACAAACCTCTCCTGGAGGAACAAAATACAAAGAAACCATATGGGACTAAAAATAACTGCATGCATGCACAGTCAGGGCAAATTCTGGACCAAAGATACAAAGAGACCAAAAAACCCAACTGCCACTTCTGAAGAGCCCAGGGCAAAAACAGGGTGTAGGGAGCAAAAGCAGGGTACTGCACATACCTTCTGCACACAGCACCACCTAAGGGGTGGGCAAGCCACTAAGCCACCCCTCCGGCCTGACCCCTGGATACACCCCTACCCTCCCTCCCATGGAAGGAACCACTCGCCCCCACCCCCATCAGCCAGAGAGCCAGCAAGGGAAACTGTTACTTGTTCTCACTACCCCCTGCTGTAACAGGGGCCCCAGTAAAGCCTTGCCTGAATTTGTTGCCTTGCCTCTTAGTCAATTTCTATTGATTGGGGAAGGCCAAGAGCCCTGGTCGGTATCAGTGGCAAGTAAAGCTGCATCTCTTACCATCTTCTCCACCATCTACTCTATCCCTTGGATCACTGATTTTTAAACGATTCCACCTGTTTTTCCAGATCCTTTTCCTTTCAACCTACTCATCTTCCAAGAGCAGCCTAGCGTGTGTCCTAGTCAGAATCAGCGCAAAATTACACGGATGAAATTCAAGGTGAGGCGAAATTCATAGTCAGTGTTGATATGACTAGCATTTTTCTTACAAGAATCAGACCTATCAGGAGACATTATGATTCCATGATGTCTCTTTGATGGTCTTGCTTATCATGAAGAAGGGAGAGAAGGGGGTAAATGTTAAAGAAAAGAACTATTTAACATTCTGCAATGGGTGGTCCTTTCAAATACAATTAGTTTCACACAGTATTCATCTCTTCTCGCATTTGCTAAAAGACGAAGTGTCCTGTTAGTTCATCATTTCTGTCCTCTGCCTTTCAAACCATATTGAGTGTTTCAGCAGGAAAAGAGCTGAACCTCACTCCCTCTTATAAATTGTGTAATTGGAAAGCAATAAATTTAAATATCTAAAAAAAGAACCACCAAAAAGAAAGTGTCAAACAATAACTTGCTCTAATTAATAATCATTTAAGTCTCCCATTTTGTAAAGTGCTTTGCAAACGCAATCACCTTTTAGTTTAAAGCATATTCTTTTTTGTGAATAGAAAATGATTTCATTTGTGAGAATGAGAATTAAATATGGCTTTAATCAACCTAGAGCTATTTAGTGCCAGGGGGGCTTTAAAAATTTTAGTAGTACTATGAAGAGTTAATTTGCTACAGTAGTTTAAAAATCTTATCTTACTATAGATGCTAATTTTTACTTATTTCTAATCAGCAGAAAATTAAACTTAAAGGATAAAAGCATACACACACACAAGTATATAGTATTAAAACAGTGTTTAAAATTCTCAAATGTTAGCACTATTTTTGAAAGTCGTGTCTTTATTTGTGACTTGATTTTTTTATGGTTTATCATTTTAGGTAACAAGTTGCCCTATTTAGAACCAGCCATCCAACTATTGCGTTGCAAATACAGAAAATTCTAAAGATATTGCTACCACTAATAATTTCACATTAATGGCACTAACTGTTCAGTATCTGTCCTTCCAGGAACAAATGTCATTTTCTGAAAAGTTTAGTGATTTTTTTCCCTAACTTCAGACTACCTTGTAGAAATCTTTGAAGTTTGTTGTTAATAAATGTGTGCTCTATAGGAGTTGGGAAGACATGGCAGTCTGTGGAAAGATCCTTGTAAGCTTTGATTGGATTCTCACTATTAGCGTGGTCCAACCAGAAGGACAGAGAATGGTAGCCTTTTTCCCTCCAACATTTTATTATGAAAAGTTTCAAATATACAGAGAAAGTTAAAAAGAGTTTTACAGCAAATACCTGTATACTCCTCGATAGAGTCTACAATTAGTATTTTGTTATATTTGCTTTATCACATAACTATCCATCTATTCATCCTTCTATCCATCCATCAATCTAGTTTATTTTTTTTAATGAAAAAGTAAGTTGTAAATGGTAGTATACCCTCTTATAAATATGTCACTATGCATGTAATAGCTGGAGTTCTATATTTTCAGCTCGTTATGGAACTTTTTTGGTAAAACTTATATACATTGAAATATGTAAATCTTAAGGATTTTATCTGATAAGTTTTGACAAGTGCCTGTAGCTGTGTATCTGAATAATTATCAAAATACAGAACATTACCATCACTGCAGAAAATTCCCTCTTGTCCTGTTCCAGTCAATCCCTGCTGCTACTTCCCCACTCCCATTTAATCACTCTTTGGATTTTTTTTCACCATGGAATAGTTTTCCCTGTTTTAGAACTTCATATAGATAGAACCATCTAGTACATACTAGACGTATAAGGCTTCTTTCACTCAGCAGAATGCTTTTGAGATTCATCCATATTGTTGTCTATTTAGTAGTTTGTTTCCTTTTTATTTCGCTGTAGTATTTCTCTGTGTTAATGTATCAACTTTATTTATCTGTTGGTGGACATTTAGGTTGTTTCCAGTTTGGGACTATTTCGATTGAAGCTGCTTGTACAAGTTTTTGTTATTCTTGTGGATGTTTGCTTTCATTTCTTCTGGTCACCTAGAGCCTCCAGAAAGGGATGTAGCCTTGATTTTCAACTCCTTACTGTTAGCCCATGAGACCTACAGAACTGTAATATAATAACCTTGGGTTGGTTTAAGCCACTAAATTTCAAGTGATTTGTTATAACAGCCATAGAAAACTAATACAGACTTTGGTACTGGGAAGCAGGGGTGCTGCTATCACCCCTCTTTTATATATCTATATATTTCTCATTGGTCCTGGTTCTCTGGAGAACCCTGAATTATACATGGTCATAATGTATTGTTCTTTCTGAATTCTTTCTGAATTAACTTTCTGAATTAACTTTCTGAATTAATTCTTTCTGAATTAACTTTATTAAAATTCAGTTAAGAATGTTCATGAAGGATATTGGTCAGTAATTCTATTTTATTTCTAATGTCTTTATCAGGTTTTGGTTTCAAGGTATGCTGGCTTCATAAAACAAATTTTTGGAGAGTTTATCTAAGATTGATGTTATTTATTCCTTAAACATTTGACTGAATTTAGCAGCAAAATTATCTGGCCCTGGAGTTTTCTTTGTGTAAAGATTTTATATAAAAATTCAGCTTCTCTAATGAGCATAGAGCTATTCAGATTTTCTGTTTTATCTTGTGTCAGTTTGGGAAAGTTGTATCTCAAGAAATTTTGTGATTCTAAATTGTCAAGCCACACTGGCTTCAGGCAACTATAAGTAATTTCCCCATCCACAACCAAATACAAGTACCTGACACGCTGCTTATATAGCTTATTAATCATTATTTAGTCAAAGGAAATGTCAAGCAATGGACAAGCCTGGACAGAAGATGCATCTTTTGTGGAGAAACTCTTTTGGCTTGTTATATAACTACCAATATTTCATAACCATCATGATTTAGAATAAGACTGTTGAACTATCCTGCAAACTCATGGCAAGCTTTTGACTTTATAAAAGTGACACAGCTGGGTAATTTTATTTGGAGGAAAAAAGAGAATTTGATGGGCACGTACTGTTTGCTTTCCTCATTGCAAGCTCTTTTTTTCCTTTAAAAATATGTTTTCAACGTGTTTTCATGTAACGCTAACCTGAGTGTGTATATTGTTTTGTGATCTATTTTTGCACTTGCGACTACTTTCTATACACACTTTTACATAACGATACAGATTATATATTTGTCATCATTGACTAAGGAGCGTTCTATCATGTTAAGATAATTTAGTGTGCTTAGCTATTCTCCTATTCTTGAGAATTTGAATTGTTTCTAATTTGCTAGCTACTCTAACAAATATTGGGCAAATAAGGTACTATCTGAATTATCCTCCCTCCTTTGGGGTTATTCCCTATGTATATACTATCATCTGCTCTGCATGTTATATTAAAGCTTTCTTTGGGGGGGGATGATAAGAAGGAAACCTTTATTCTGAGTTAATTCTTTGTAATCAGATTTTACTTCAAATATTTGAGCAATGGGTTACTTTTCATAACCACGTTTCTTACGTTTTTTTTCCAACCTATGGGGCATTTCAGAATTATAGAGTCAAAATAAGAACTTTGGAAATAAGTTATTCAACTAATATATATTGTACATTTATTATACCTTAGGTATTATGCTAATCCCAGCCCTCCCCCCTTTTTATAAATGAGGAAAGTGGGACCTGGAACAGAAACTCTGACAGTGAAATACTAGTACTTTGGTCTTGTATTTGCATATGACGTTTTGCATTTCAAAATTTTTACCTTTAGCTATTACCTATAATTATCCCATTATATTGTCCCAACGGTCCCATAAAATAAAAAAGGACACATTTGTTGACTTTTATTTTGCTTTGATTTACAGAGGAGGTATTAAAAACTTACAGAACTTATTCAAAGTCACGTGGTTAACTCTTGGTCAAGCCAGGATACAAATTCATTTTAGTGACTGCTTTTCCATGATTCTGTCCTCAAGACTATATAAATATTCCAAAATTAGAAACATAAACCAATATCACACACGTGGGAATGTAACTTGCAGGCTACTTTTTATAACTGGGTTATAAAATCGTAGACTTCCCACCATAGGATTTTATCATTTTCAAATATCTGATCATTAAAAACATTATTTCTGAATGGATAAGTGAGCAAAGGTTATAAGTTAGAAATATATTTTTAGAAGTATTTATTGGGTGCCTTCTGTATGTCAGACACTCTTCTCAGCACTAGGGATTCAGAAATAAGAAAAATAGACACAGTCTCTGCCCTTATGGCTAATATATATTGAATTAAAATGTTCAACTTTATTAATAATCAAATATATACATAAAGAAAAGCAGCAACTATGTACTTTTAATTATTATTTTATCATATCCATCTTTAAAACAAAAAGAGAAAATGCTCAAGGCCTACAAGTATGTACAAAACTGATACTTTCATACACTACAAGAGGAACTCTGAGATACAATCTTCTGCTGGGAAAGAAATTTTGCAATAGACAGAGAGCCTAAGAAATGCCTATACGTTTTAATCGAAATGTCTCACTTCTGGGAATCTTTCCTAACAGAAAAAACTAGATGCACAAAGATGTTCATCTCAGAGTTCTTTATAACAGTTTTAAAATATTTTAAAAAAGGAAGGATGACAATGAGAACGATGAAGAAAAACATGAGGCATCCACACAATAGATTTAAATATCAGCTTTCAAATAAGACATTTAAAATACTTTGTGTAGAAAAAAAAGCTATGTAAAATGGTACATTCAGTATGATCTAGAAGGAGAAATACCAGAATGATAACGTTAGGAGAAATACCAGAATGATAACAAATGTTAATGATAACATTAACATTTATTTTTCTCCTCCTGTTACATTTTTGGTACTTTCTAGATTACGACAGCAAGATCTTATTACTTTTATAATCAGGAGAAAACTTTAGCTCTTACTCCCCCTGCCCCCTACCCCAGTTCTCCCACCACCACCAAATAATGCGTTAGCTACCGATACATTTGTCTTTGTGGAGTCACAGCACTGAAAATGCTAATGGGAAGGAAAGAGTACCAGAGGATGCGTGAAAAATATGTTTTATTTTTCTCAATTGTCATCTTGTCTTATATTTAGCTCTGAATAGTTCCTTTTCTCTCTTTTATCTTATTCATGCTGGACTTATGTATAACAGGTTTCCCAAAAGAGAATTAAAACATTAATTTTAGGTTAAAATTTTATCCTCTTGCCTTACAGACTGGATTAAGGCCTGCATTTGTTACAATGTTCACATTCAAACATCTTTGGGCAACTAGAATGATTCTCTTATTGGGTAAGCTCACTGTGTCCCTGATCCCACATTAGTCCACAACTCTACCTATCCAGGAAAGGTGGAAATGAATTCGGGCAACAGGCTCAAGAAAACCTGCCGGGAAGAAATGTCTTCATTCAGCCTTGTTTGTCCACAACTTTTCCGTGAACTGCTGTGGGTTTAACTGGATAGAACGTTCCATGCTGGCAATGGCAATGTCAACTTAAGAATTAAATCTGGCCAGGTCAGAAGAGTGCTGGGGGGCAGTCTGAGGGACTGGAGGGGCGGGCAGACAGTGAGGGGGGATTGTGATCCTGCCCAGCTGTTCTCAGGGTCTTGAGAGACTTCCGATCACCTGACCCTCCTCCCCTCCGGTCGCTTCTGCTTGTCCTGATGGCAGGTGCCAGGGGCTGTTAGGATCACTGATCTAAGTGGAATGAAACAGCAGAACAAATCTTGGCTACTGACGGAACTTCCACCAAGTATCAATTCGTTGCTGATGCATGCTGAATCCTTAAAGAAAAATCCTTAATAAGCTTGTGTTTAATATTGTCATTCAGTTGGAAAGCCTAGCTCTGAAGGATTTAGAAGATACATGTTTATTTCTTTTATTATTAATACACGTTTATATGTGTGCATTATTTAACAATTTTATTTAGAACAAAATATTATTCTACTATATCATGTTGTATTATGTTACACTAAATAAAGCCTTTAAGATGAAACTAATCCAGAATGCCCAAATAGTTTCCAAAAGAAAATTATTTAATATAACTCAACTCGGGACCCTGACAAGGTACAAAAGCTCTGTGCCTTCCATTGAGTAATTTCTACTGAAATATTTGTATTCAACTGAAAAACGTGCTGGAAAGAGAAGCAGGGAGACAGGGCACGGTGCAAAAACTCTGGACTGCCTAACCAGCTGTAGAGTTTGGGGAAGATGGTTACTCTCCACCTCTGAGTCTCAGTCTCTGTATCTGTAAAATGAGATCATTGTAAAACGAGAGCCTCAAAGTCCTCGTCCAGAGCTTGTCACAGACTTGACGGGCTGGGCTCCCAGGCATCCGTGGTGGTTACTAAAGAAAAGAACTCCAGGGCCCAGACTCTTGCCTCTGCTTCCACTCCAGATCTCTAAGCATGTGCTGTGATGACACAAGAGTGTGTGTCCATGACTTCAGGCAAACAAACATGTTCCAAGGGCTAATAATAGTGAGACGCAAGGGAGGGAGAGGAACCAGAGAGAAAAGATGGTTCTGGGGTTATAGGTAGAGCCAGACATCATAGAATAGAAACACAGCGCTGAGAGAAGCTGGCCTGGGTACTGTTACCCGCTCCCCGTAGTCAGACCCAAACTCTCCCATCCCTTAGCAAGGACCACTATAATCTGCTCTCACTAAGGGTAACAAATTCCTTTTATCCTCCACAATTCTGAGGTTGGTTCAGGCTAAGGACAGCCCCCAGGGTTCAGAACTGGCCCTCAAAACTCCAGCAGTGGGCTTCCCTGATGCCACAGTGGTTGAGAGTCCGCCTGCCGATGCAGGGGACACGGATTCGTGCCCCGGTCCGGGAAGATCCCACATGCCGCGGAGCGGCTGGGCCCGTGAGCCATGGCCGCTAAGCCTGCGCATCCGGAGCCTGTGCTCCTCAACGGAAGAGGCCACAACAGTGAGAGGCCCGCGTACCAAAAAAAAAAAAAAACAAACAAAACAAAACCTCCAGCAGCGAAATACATATAATGGTTTATTGCGATAGAATTATTCTTTTATTTAACCAGCTCTTGCCGGGCATCTTTTTATTGCCAGAGAGCTGTTGGGGCTGAAGGCATAAAGAGGATATAGTCCCTGCCCCCAGGGATAGCAAGAGCCTTGCACATAACCACTAACTCTCTTCTCAGTTCTGTAGGATTTACACTGTGTAGTACAGTCATCAGAGACATGATCATATCGTACCTAGAGTGATGTCTTCTTATATCCATATCCTATCTCCTGGACCAGTTATTAAGTAACTGTCTTTCAGTTTGAAGCCCACCCTTCTCTAGCCTGCAACTGGGTTCCTGCAGACTGCAGCTCTGCTCTGCCAGTGGGCCTCATGCTAGTTTGTGCCAACGTAGCTGCAAGGCAGAGGGGGGCTGTGAGGCCGAAAGAGGAAGAGACTTGCTTCTTCCTCTCTGCCTCCTGGTCGTGGGACTGTCATCCCAGCAATGCTTCTTCATTCCAGCAGTGACAGTTGCTTCCCAGAGCAGTAGCTGAATCCAGTTTGCAGTTTTCCGGACATTTAGAACCTGCTTTGTTGGGTCAGCCTCCAAGACATCGGCTGGCACAGGTCTTCTCCAAGTCTGAGTCCCACACTCCTCTGAGCTCAGAGACGCCAACACCAGCAAGTAGCATCCATTCTTCAGAGGCCCAAGTTTCAGTTCCATGGGGCCTGTTCTCTCAATTTCTAAGTTTTAATAATGCAACTTCTTCCTGTTGTTTCCTCAGCCTGGGGGCAGTAGCTACTTCCTGCTGCAGTCACCCCCTCGATACCTGAAGACTTCCCTTTTCATCTTTCATTTACCTGTGAACAGCTGCAAATAAGGGATCTGGTTTTTTGTCTCCTGATAAGAGTCTGATGGATAAGCCTCCCTGGATAAACTGAGAGGCAGCAGAGAATAGTGGGGATGGAATGAGTTTTGGAGTCACCTGGACTTGGATTTGAATTCTGGCTCTTATACACTTTGAACAGCTGCCTAATTCCTTCCAGCCTTCTGATTCTCTGGTAACAAAGACAGGGTTTCCAGCTATCCTGAGGGTAGCTGAAGGGCTTGGCACAGATGGCCTGCTCAGTGATAGCAGTCATTATGATTACCAGACTGTTAGCTTCTAAGGCCAAAGCCAAGGTCTTGTATATCTTATCATTCCCAACAGGATGTATCATAAATCTGTTTATATGATAAATGCTTGATAAAGAGATGCTGAATGAAAAAAGTACTTAAACCATTTGTTGCAGTGAACCTGCTTTGAAGGTTACAGTTCATGGATCTAACATGAAACCCTTTGCGGTGATCAGGTTTTGTCTTGAAGTTATGGTTTAAAACATCTTTTAAATTGTTATTTTAAAATGAGGAGTCGTGAGTTGACCTGCATGATAGGAAAAGAAAATCAGTGTCATTCATTCTTCTACCGACCTGGCAAGTCTTCTTAGAGCCTGGATAATAAGATGTCGGAATGTACCATAACCTCCAGAAAGAAGCCAAATTTGGTCGGTGAGTGACACATTTGGGGCTCTTTCCAGCTACACAGAGACATTAGTTTTGTTTTTTGTTTCACTGCACGCTTCATAAACAAAAAAGATTTTGACGACTCATACAATCAGTGATATCTGAGTGTTGAATTCAAGACTCTAATGTAAACCCTGAAAATGAACAAGGTCCCAAAGGAGTGTCCGGTGCCTTCACGAGTCAGTGTGAATAAAAGTTGTTCCAACACAGAAGGGAGAACAAAGCATCTATTCTTTTCAGTACAACAGATAGATAGACACCCAATCTGGGTAATGGCTGTGTATGCTGGAGGGGTGGAAGTCAGCAGTGTTTTCTTGTTTCACATTTAGGGTTACGGGGGGCAGGGCCTGATAAAGTTATTTGCATCTAAGTCTGGAAGGTGTACAGCCCCGGCCAAGGCTTCCCCAGTCCCAAAGGCCTGAATGGGGATGTGGAAGAACTCAGTTCATTCCAGAATATTGCCTCCCCACAAAAGCCTAAAACTTCTATAAAGAGAAAAACAGCTGCACAAGATCCTAAATCATTCCTTTCTCAAACAAGCCATGAATCTCAGCTAACCAGGGGGGGGGGCAGGTTTGAGAGAAGCAGAGCTCGCTGTCATCTTGGATGTCTTTCCTAGCCTCGAAGTACGTGTTGATTGGGACTTCCCTGGCGGTCCAGTGGTTAAGACTCCGTGCTCCCAATGCAGGGGACCCGGGTTTGATCCCTGGTCAGGGAACTAGATCCCGCATACTACAGCCAAGATCCCACATGTCACAGCTAAGACCCGGCGCAGCCAAGTAAATTAATTAATTAAAAAAATAATAATAAATGTCACTATTAAAAAAAAAAAGGAGTAGCTGTTGATTTCTTTGTAGAAGAGTGTGACGCCTAAACACAGGAAAAGAGACTGCAGTGTGCAAGAGGAACCAGAGAACTAATCATTCTGTTTCTGGAAGACTTTTCTTGTCTCCATACCTACTTATTTGGGATCCCCAAGACCATGTCCTCCAGGAAGCCTTTTCTGAGCATGCTCCCTTCTCCTAGAGCAGGTGGGCATCACAACGAACACAGAATCCCATCTGGACTGTGTGCAGGCACTGTCTGCTCTCCTATAGCAACACACACACACACAAACACACACACACACACACACACACACACACACACACACTGCATGAAAAACAGAAAGAAAGAGGGAGGAAGGAAGGAAGGGAGGGAGGGAGGGGGAGAGAAAATATGAGAGCGAGAGAATCATTCAGAAACAAAAGCGCTCTCAGACTGTGTGAGCACCAGCCTTTTGTAGAGATCATTGCTGCTACACGGACTGGTATTATCTTTTCTCCAGTTAATCATTGCTCAGGTTGCTGGTGGAGTGCCTGAACCATCTGCAGAGAGCACCTGGGGGAAAAAGTCTGGGTAACCTGAGAGGGGGAAAAGATTTACTGTGTCTTGGACACTCATTAAGCTGGAGTGTGCTGTCACCTCTGCTGTGCTAATTCACTGCAAGCTAGAGGTTTTCCCTTGGCCTGGACACACGGCTGGTGGTGGTACACTAGGACCCCAGCTTTATAAACAGATAGAGACCGCAGCTTTCAGTGAGCCGGGGCCAGGGCAGAGATGGCAGTGAGGGGAAGGCCCAGATACCAGGCTAGATCGAAGCCAAATATCCCATCAAGCCAGAGGGAACAGCTAGCTGATGAATATGCCTCAGGCAAGTTCAAGGACAGCTGGTTGAAGGCCAGGCAAAGCACAGAGGCCTGCGTGCCCTTTAAGTTGAGCCTGCACATCCTCTGTGCTGGCCCAGGCCAGCCAGTCCTCAGCTGGCTCTTATCTCAGGACACCAAATCTGTGCTTCTCCGCCCAGCCATGCCCAGCCATTTCGTTACCTTGGGGTTTCTTTTTCTCCTAGGTTTCCTAGCCACAGTTATTTTGAAAAACGTTAACTCTTTCTTAGCTGAATTAAGGTATAAAGGGTATGCTTACATCTTAGCTAGGAAAAATAAAGAGAAAAAGCACACGTAGCCTAGGCATGAGTGACCGTACAATCCACTTTTTCCATTCTGTCAGAGGGTCACACAGGCTTAGGGGGCAGCCAAACACTGTTCAGTCCCAACTCCTTCGTTAATAGCCTTCCACAAGTTAACCTCTCTGAGCCTTGATTTCCTCATCTCTAAAATGAGGACAATGATCATAACCACCTCACAGGACTGTGTGATAATAAAGATCAAGTAAGTTAACAGGATTGTGGCAGAGGCTGCTACATGTCCACCGATAATGTCGGAATTTTAGAAAAAATTCCAGGTAATGGATTTTTACCTGGACACATGGCCGTCTGAAATAAAGACTGCATCTCTGAGTGTCCCTGCAGTTAGTTGTTCCATTTGACTAAATTCTGGCCACTGAGTTACATATGGAGACATGGTGGTCAACTTCTAGGGAAGGTCCTTAAACTGAAAAACAAATGCCTTCTTATCCTCTTCCTTTTGTGCTGGTTAGAATGTAGAAGTGATGGCAGAGCTCAAGCAGCCCTCTTGGGTCAGGAGGCAGCACACTAACCATGGTGGAAGAACAAGAAGAAAGAAGCCTGGATTCCTGTGAAGCTGGAGAGGGCCATCATACAGCCAGCCCTTAAGTGCCTACCCCGGGATTCATTATGAAAGACGAATGAACTAACTTTTGAAAAAAAGTTCATTTGGAGGGAGTCTTCAGTTACCATTGAACTAAAATCTAACTAGGGCTGTAGAGTGTGCAGAGTGATTAGCGTAGAGTAGGTAAGATCTTATTGTCGTTTATTTGCTTTTTAGGAAGTACATATCAAGGTTCTCAAAAATACACACATGAAGCAGATGGACCAAGAGGGCCAAAGAGGGAGTATTGGCTCACCCCTCCCTGGCCTTGGCACCACTCCCAAGGCCATGTGGGTGGGACAAGAAACACAGTTTTCGCCAGGCAGAGGCTATGGGTCACCAGCCAGGAGGGAGCACCCAACTTCCTGGCCTCACTTTATCCCCACTGCTAAGCCTCTCCCGCAAGCAGCACTATGATCTGGAGAAGGGGGAAAAGGACAGAAAGAACCCCGATGAACCACACAAACTTTGGACATAAGTAGACCTGGGCTTGCGCCCTGGCTCCTCCATCCACTTGCTGTGTGACTTTGGGCTAGTTATGAGCCTCTCTGAGCCCCAGTCTTTTTGTACTAAAACGGAACATGGGATAATATCAACTCCTTGGTGTACTTGTAAGGCTTAAACAAAATGTCAGTCAAGGTCTGAATATAGTGCCTGACACATTATAAGTATCTGGTAAATGTTTAGAAATGAAGCCTGGACTTCATCTCTTACCATTCCCCACCATAGCTCCACGCTTCATCCAGAGCCATTTACTAACTGTCCGCAGTACGGACTTTTACCAACACTGTGCCTTTTGTTCACTTGGCCTCTACCTACAGCTCCATCACTTCTTTCTGTCCCTCCCTATCTTCCACAAATTTTCCGGGCAGCTTTAAGTCCTTCTTCACTTCCAGCCCTGGATGACCTCTCTCCCTCTTCCCTGAACAGTGCCAGCATCTGATGTCCATCATCTTACCAGCCTTACTTTATGCTCTGCGAGGGTGTGGCTCGTGCCTTTTCCACCTTATATCCCCTTAGCCCTTCACTCAAGGAATACTTGCCTCCATGAATACTTGCTGAGCAAGGAAACCAAACCCAATTATCCAGAGCCCTGTAACTAATTTCTTTCTCGGTATCCTTTTTGAACCTACATGCCTATTGTGCATCCATGTTCCTCGCAGTTCAAAGCACATAGACGATGGTACCTTCCTGTGATGTCATCAGGGGCTCAGTTACCTTTGGTCCAGCGGCACAGATTGCTTGGCTGACCTTGGTCAGTCATGGGGAATAGGGGGGAAATGTGAGAGAGCACATCATTTAGGAGAAATTCTTTACTCCAACCAAGTAAAACGATTTAAAAATATGTTTTAGGGGTGATAAGTCAATACTACTATTTGGAGTTTGGGAGCACATCAAATTTGTCTTTTGAAAGAGGAATATTGCAATGTAAGCCATCACTATTGTTTTGAATATGAGAATGCATGTCTTTTTAAACAGATAGGTTGGACTTCTTTTCATGTACGTGTGCGTTATTTGCATGCTGCCTCCAATGTCTCAAGGAGATGAACTGAACAGCAAAAGCCCTGAGCTGGTAGCTCTAGAATGAGTGTCCTCCCCCAGGACGTGAGGCCCTGCCTTCCTTCAAGCAAGCTAAAAAAGGCCCACGGGACTGTGAGGTCATTCCAGCTGCATGGTGGGTCAGAAATATTACAAAAGGAATTCTCGCGCCACCACTATCACTTTTCAGGTAATTGAAGACTCATGAGGGATGCTTATTAACAATATAAATTCCCTGGTTTCTAACTCCACCCCCCCAATCCCCCAGTGACTCAATAGGGCTAGGGTAGGACTCAGGAATCTGCATTTCTACCCAAAGTTCAAGTGCAGGGGGTGGTCCGTGGACCACACTTTGAGAAACATGACTTTAAAGGAAAGATGTATCACTCTGAACAGGAGCCGCTACTGCCTTCCTTCCTTCAATCTTTCTACCTGAGATGTGGCAATAATAAAGTAATAATGAGTTAATAATCTGAGTTAAAATGTAGACAGAACAGCTATCTGAGTATAATTTTGAACTAGAGATCCTCCCATCCTGGAGATGTGTGGGTGACTGTCTCTGCCAAAGGAGCTTTCCCTGGAGGGTAGGTCAAAATGTTTTTGGGGGGGTTAGGGGCAGGTCCTGAAAGTGCTCCCCAGCTGTAGACGAGAGAAGTATGTAGGCCACCAGCTGCTCTGGGAGGGTGACTCATCGGCCTATGCGGCAGTAACCGCTGGCTGGTGGAATGACTCCCTTGGCTGTGGGGGGCCCTGGGGGGGGTGATGGCTGTGGCTGGAGAGAGCAGTGCATTCCAGAGGAGAACCAGACCTCCTGCAAGCATGCCGATCTGTGCTGTCAGTCATCTTGGCAGCCATGAAGGAGGGAAAGGGAGGGGCAAATGAGAGGTCTCAGCAAGAGGGCAGAGGCACCATTTAGTCATCGGCGCCACAGTCCTGTGTTCACTATCCCTGGACTCATATTCCGCTTCCCCACCCCTGAATCCAATTATTAAGCCTGGTCGATTCTACACTTTAGTGTGTTCTAAGTACCCGCTCTACCACTACCATTGTTTCACCGCTGTCACATACTGTGCATCTTTCTCTTTCTGCATATTCCCACCACCGTGACCCAGGCTCGAGTCCCCATCATCCCTCACTTGGACTCAGTAGACTCCTAACCCATTGTCCTTGCCCCCTGTCTCCTGCCCCTAATCCATCTTTCCTACAGCCACCAATGTGTTCTCTCCAAAAATGAAAATCCAAGCATGGCCTTCCCTTACTTGAAATCCACAGCTTACCACGGCTCAGTGGTTCTTGAACTTCATTGTGTCTCAGAACCACCTGCGGGCTTGTTAAAACACAGCACGGGGCCCCAGCTGGAATGCTCTTCACTCTTTCACATTTTCCCCCTTTACCCACTGAGTTCCTGACCCTATGGTCTCGGTGAAGCCTTCTCCATCTCCTTGCCCTCATGCTCACTCCACCTGCCCCACCACCATCACCATCGCCCACGCACATTGAGTGCTCGCTATGGTACAGCCCATGGAATCCTCAGAGGGGGGAAAAATCCATCATGTGGGTCCCATTATTCTCCCATATTATATAGATGTTGAAACTGGGGCTCAGATAGGTTCAGAACCTTGCCCCAGCCATACAGCTAGAAAATGGTGAAGCCAGAATTCAATCCTAGCAGCCTGTATCCAGTGCCTGGGCTCTTGACCAAGTACCAACTCATCCAGACGAATCAAACCTTTCTTCCTCTTCCTGTCACTTCCAGATATAAACCCACATACGACAGAAGGTAAGGTCTTGCTTACCAGGCTGAGTTACTCGAGGGTGGGTCTTCAACTTTGTTTCCTATGCCTAGCACATAGAGGGAACTCCACTCAGGGTGAATAAAAATATGAATTACTCGCACTAGAGTGTTGGCAAATGTAAAGTAAAATATTTTTGATGGGCTATGAGAAATGAGGAATGTTCCAGAAGATTACTTAAGTTTCTTATAATATGCCAACTCAACATACAGGTACCATTTTTTATTGGGGATACATAAGTATCACTCTATATTAGCGGAATCCCTGACAAGAATGAAAATCCAAAGAACACGATTGCCATCAATTCACCATTTTGACCATTTCCATCTTGGCTCTCCTGACTACATCTTTTAAACATTCACAATGCATGGAGGTTTTCCTCTGGAATAGCGGGAAGGCAGAGGTGTTTGCATGGTAATTTTAGAGGAAACTTTGGTTAAGTCTTTTCTACTGGTCTAGAAAAATACCCTGGGATATCAACATTTTAAACCAAAAAAAATAAAATAAAATAACAGGAGCATGTGCCTCAGAGTGAAATTTCACGTGTATTTGGAACCAAGGCCAAAACAATGTTTTTCCGTAAATTAACACCATTAACAAGAGAATATCACTTACAATCTATATGCAAATCCAAAGTATAGGCAAATGTCAACTTTCTGCTTCTTCTCTCTTTTACTAGGAAGGAAATTGTTGCCAGCCAGCCCTCTTCCCCTGCTGCAACTTTTCTTTCCCAGGTTAAGAAATTACAGTTTGGGTCAAGAAAGGGAAAAAAGCGAGAGAATGCTACACCCCAGAGTAAAAGTGACCTGTCAGCACTCAGTTACTCCAGAACTAGTGCATGCCTCAGAACTCCTCCCCAATCTCACTCTGGGCTTCGGGCCATGCAGTGCCAAAGGTATTATTTCTTTTCCATCTGACTTCAAAGCCCTTGTCAGAGTGCACCATAAGTTAATAGGCTCTGTCCACGTGAGCGCCTCCTTGAAGGTACCTGAAGGCCAAGTGTCCACCTGCACTGTTCTGGAAGACAGAGATGCAGTGAAAAAACCACATCCCTCCCTTCCCGCAGTGTACATTCTAATTCTCTTGCTACCAACTGTACAAATTCCTGTTCTCTCAGGCAGGTTTTGGACCCAAGGTAGCTCATTGTCTGGGCCTCCGTGTCTTCTCCCTCCACACAGCGCACAGCTTTCAGGGCCTTCTCAGACCTGCGGAGGCCCAGAGCTTGGGGTCCTTTCTCAGTGGCAATGTGGCAGATTTTAGTTCCTTTCACGCAGTAGGCATATAGGTCACACACACACACACACACACACACACACACACACACACACACACACACACACACACACACACACACACACACACACACACCAACTTTTCCAACTCAGGCCCGTTAAGGGCACGGTCTCAGACATTTCCTGCCTGAGCCTCGCGGCTTCCTCCTCTGGCATACATGCGCCCCCTACCGCCTGATGCTGGCAACGCACCCCTGGCTCCAGGAGACCCAGGAACGCCCCAGCCTGGCCCTGCAAGAGCCGTGTGGGAAGACTGCAGAGGAATTGCCAAAAAATGGAACAGTAGATCCGTAAGAATTCTTCCATTGCTGTGGTGAAGGGCCCAAGCTCAGTCTTTTCTTTACATTTCAAGAATAAACTCTGTAATAAAGACTGAATAAAATGTAGGTGTGTGTCTATAAATTGAAGGATAATCATAAATAAAACAGTAATATCTATTAAAAAAAAGACTGAATAAATATTCAATAAATCCTCCCTGAATAGAACGTTGCCAAACAAATTAAATGCAGGCTTCCCCTTAAGAGTTAAATAAATGAAAAGAGCTTTAGACTTGGATTCAGAATCGGGGACTGACATTCAGGTTTTGCTCCTTTATTTGATGAGTGACCTTGCGCACTTTAACCATTTTAAGTCTCAGTTTCTTTATCTGTAATTTGGGCATAATATTATGACTCAGCTCCTAGTGTTATGGAAAGTGAATGAAAGAATGTGAATGTATGAGAAAAGTGTTTTATAACAAAAATTTAATGTGAGTTGTCATTATTTTTTTCCCTTCAAATCCAATACACACATACACACACACACACACACACACACACACACACACACACACCCCTCCTTTTTCCATATATTTGAGAGGAAATGGTAGTGGAGGCAATTTAAACCCCCCAAAAGGAAGTAGGATAAGGAACCTCAGTCACAACAGGAAATAACAAAAATGCCACCAGAAAAACTGGCTCAAGTAAAAGAAAAAAAAAAACAGTCCTAGGTTACATTGTAAAGATCAAGCTAGATTTAGTTCATGATTTGGGGCGTTGCCAGCCTGGTTTGACCCCCTAAATTAGGGGGTTTTCAGAGATGATTAGGTAATTCTTTTGACCTTGATTTGACCTCACAAATGGGAATTGTCGCCGGGCATTTTTGGATCTCTCTGTAGTCGACAGGCTCCTGCCTGTTTAAATGTAGGTCTCTCCTCCTTTTCCTGGGGGGCGGGGGGCGGGGAGCGAGCGCCGGGAGCTGGGGCCCCGCCCCCGCCCGCGCCCGGGAGCCGCCCTGCCTGCTCTTGGATGACTCCTCCCTTCCTGGCCTCACAAACTTGCCACATTGTAGGTTGGCTTCCGGAGGGAATGTAAGAAAAGCACTGCCCCGCCGGCCGCACAAAGAAGTTTTACAGTGTTCGGGTTTAGGTCCAACTTTCCTTCCAAATTTTTGTTAAGAAGAGACAAAATCTTGGATATTTTTCTAGGAGGAAAAAAAAAGAAACCCTAAAGGGAAACATAATAACTTGTCAGGACACATTGCGCTGTTTATTTTCTTGTTTTTCCTGTCTTATTCTTGAAACCTCCCTTCAAAAATCTTACCACCTTTCTTGCCTCTTCCTTAATTTTGTGTTTTTAGGGTAAAGAAGGGAGAGGATTCGAAGCCTAAGGATTTTAAGTCAGCACCAGGCATTCCTCAAACTTGTCATTTGTTTGCAGAACCAGTTTCTCTTCTGGCTGAGATGAAGAGACTACTTTCTGCTTCCTTTCCCCACTCTTTTTAAATTAAACGATCCCTCAGCAAGATGCTTGGTGCAAGTGAGATTCAGAAAGTGAGGAGACCCGTGTCCGTCCTTTAAGTGACTCCAGCCTAAGGACAGTGCCACAGTGACAAACAAGTATTCTAAAGATTGTACTGCAGCTCATGGTAAGCTTTGTATGTTTTGCAGTGACCTCCAACTGTACCTTGGCCTCCAGTTGTACGTGCACGATTGGAAGCTACTGTCGGGATGACGATAATGATGTTTTCAAAGGATTTTCACGTTTGGGCTTCATAACCACTCTGGGAGCATGGTGAAGTGATGGAATTAGCTGGTGTTACAATGAAGAGGTGAGGCGCAGAGAGGAAAAGTAGTTTGTCCAAGGCCACTCAACTGGTACCCTGTGAAACCCAGACTAAGAGATCAACGTCTTCCAAATTCTACTCGCGTTTAATGCCCATTCTGTCATTACCACCAACAGGTTCTACTGGCTCTTGTTTATGCCAAAAAACAAATAAACTCTCACCATTTTTAAACAGAGGGTAACATAAGCATTTAAAGTAAGGTAACTTTATAAATTCCATAGGGTGTGTATCATTTGCAAAGGGACTCAGAAGCCCTTTTCAATAGATAGTACATTTTCTAAAATTAAAATTTCATTTTTAATAAATGGAGGAATTCATTTACATGATTGAAAAGTCACAATTCTAAAGGCTAGTGCACCTGAGAAGTCTGCTGCCACCTCCTTCCCCTTTATCTCTTTTCTCCACTTCTCTCCTTCACTGGTAAGCATTTTTATTTTTTTAATCCTACGTCTGTTTCTTTAGGAAAATACAGATAAGTACAAAAACGTATTCTTATTTATTTGCAGTCCCACAAAGAAGATAGGATCTAGTGCATTTTGAATTGGTTTTCTGGACATGGTGGTGGGCTTTGCTAAACCATCTCCCTCTTGCCTGGGAACCCTAGGGATCTGCAAATAACTCTAGTGTAACTGAGAAACCAGAGGTTTCAACTGGGTTGGGGAAACCTAGGTCCCTCCCTTAACCAGAATCAGATGCGGGCCTCTGCAAGCCTAGGATTCTATGCCAGACCCTTATGGGACAGCTAGCTGTTTCACAAGGAGAAATCTGTCTAGATGCCCAAGTAAAACCCAAATGATACGGTAGGGGCAATGGTTTAAGCAGTAATTGTCTGTCTCTGTTGCTTGAAGGATGGTTAAGTGACGAGTCCCAGGAAGTAGCATAGTGTCTGACAGACAGAGGGGCCTTCTATGCAATCTCCAAGTAGGATTCTTCTACCAAAGGAGCTTTCACGTCCTTCCCGTCATCAGTGGGCACTGAAAGAATGCAGAAGATCAAAGCCAGGCCACTGCAAGGAGGAAAGTCAGGGGCTCTCTGAGAACAGGAACACCAGGCCAAGAACTGAGAAATGGAAGGGCCAGTGTAGGTCAGACCACCTGGACCACCATTGGTCTAGACTCAAGAAAGGAAGGACACAGACCAAACCAGCAAATGTAGAGACTATCTAGGGTTTACAGCAGTTCCTCACAAGGAGGGACTGAAGGGGCAACGGGTCCCCTCCAGATTCTCTATACCATTGACAAGATAGGTCCTGAGGAGATGGCTAAGGGGTGTGTCACAGAATCACCTGCTGTCCCTTGTGTTAGTTTACTAGGGCTGCCACAACAGAGTACACATAAACTGGGTGACTTATATGACAGAGATGTATTGTCCCACGATAACTGAGGCTAGAAATCCAGGATCAAGGTGTCTGCAGGCCTGGTTTCTTCTGAGGGCTGTGAGGGCGGAATCTGTCCCAGGCCTCTCTCCTTAGGTTGTAGATGGTCGCCTCTCCCTGTGTCTTTTCACATCATCTTTCCTCTGTGTGTCTGTCCAAATGTCTCCTTCTTATAAGGACACCAGTCACACTAGATTAGAGCCCACCCTAAAACCACATTTCAATTTGGTTACCTTTGGAAAGACCCCGTCTGCAAATTAGGCCACATTCTGAGGTACTGGGGGTTAGTACCCCAACATATTTTTATTTTATTAATTTATTTAATTAATTTATTTATATATTTATTTTTGCGGTACGCGGGCCTCTCACTGTTGTGGCCTCTCCCATTGCGGAGCACAGGCTCCGGACGCGCAGGTCCAGCGGCCATGGATCACGGGCCCAGCCGCTCCACGGCATGTGGGACCTTCCCGGACCGGGGCACGAACCCGTGTCCCCTGCATCGGCAGGCGGACTCTCAACCACTGCGCCACCAGGGAAGCCCCTATTTTTATTTTTTTTAATGTTTAAAGAATTTATTTAAATTAAAACTTGCAGCTTACCATGGGCATTAGTAATAACACACTGCTAATACTTTTTACCCTTTTAACTGAAAATACCAAAACCCAAGATTTTCCAGGGTTGTTCTTGTAATTATTATCATTATTATTATTATTTTGTATGGCTCTTAATAAAGCTTTCTGATGTTAAGTGTGAGGAATTTGAAAAATCACATTCTACATTTTCTATTCTCATGGTATTTACACTTATAAAGTTTACCATCTTAACCATTTATAAGTGTACAGCTCAATGGTATTAAATACATTCATATTGTTGTACACAATCAACACCTTCCATCTCCAGAACTCTTCGTTCTGTAAAACTCAAACTCTAGACCCATTAAGCAATAATTGCCCATTCGCCCCTTCCCCCAGCCCCTGGCAATCACCATACTACTTTCTGTCACTGTCATTTTGAGTTCTCTAAGGTCCTCACATAAGTGAAATCATACGGTATTTGTCTTTTTGTGACTGGCTTCTTTCCCCTAGTATATTGTCCTCAAGATTCACCCGTGTTGTAGCATATTGCAGAATTTCCTTCCTTTTCAAGGCCGAATAATATTCCATTGTGTGTGTATATATCACATTTTACTTATCCATATATCCATTGGTGGACACTTGGGTTGCTTCCATGTTTTAACTATTGTTAAACATGGGTGGACAAATCTCTCTTCAAGACTCTGCTTTAATTCTTTTGAATATATACCCAGAAGTAGGTCACTTCATAATTCTATTTTTAATTTTTTGAAGAACCACCATACTGTGTTCACAGCAGCTGTGTCATTTTACATTCCCACCACCAGTGCTCCAGTTTTTACACATCCTTGCTTATTATTTTCTGTGTTTTCGATCGTAGCCATCTTGATGGCTGTGAAGTGGTATCTCACTGAGTTTTGATTTGCATTGTCCTGATGATTAGTGATGAGCATCTTTTCATTCCTTTTCAGATTCACAAGTGTCCTTCCCATTTCTAGGAGTGCTGGCCTCACACCCCTATTCCGGTATTGAGAACAAAGCCACACAGAGTCTGTGGAAGTGTTGTATTAATTAGGCGTATTTTGGGAAGTAGGAGGCGGTTTAAAACTCCCTACTTTATAATTGGTTGCATATATACTTAATGTATACTAAAACTAACATGGTCTCGTTTTGGAGAGTGGGTCCTGTCGTTTTCAACAAATCCTTTCTTTGTCTTGATAAAGTCCAATGCAGGAAAAAAAAAATCTCTCCAACTGCTAGGCCATAAACCAAGCTCCTTCACCACTGTCTCCCCGCAGTACACACACCTGACCACTGAAGTTGAGATTCTGATGCCCAAATTGTGCAAAATCACATGCTCCTTTTACTCAGAAGTCAGATTTTTCTTTACCTACCATTTGGAAGATATACTAAGCTAAAAGGTACATCACTCTCTAGAGCTTTTAGTGATGTGGTTATTAATCACTTTATTTTTGTTCCTGTTAAATCTGGCCTGACATCTTGCTGAGACGCTGTGACAAACACTTTGGACCCATGACTTGGCGGGACCAGGTGTGGCTTGGCCCGCCCCTCGTCAGGCAGGCGAAAGCCGCCAAGCTCGGTTCAAACATGCTCGAGGGATTCGGCACCTGGAAATCCCCACAAAGCTAATTCCGTTCCAGATCTTTCTCAACACCCAGAGGAGGGAACACAAGCACTGATTGTCCTTACAAGTTTCCCTGCCTGCAACTCCGTGGTCTAGGGGTTTGTGAGGGCTGAGGGTAGGTAGACATGTCTGTTTATCAGCGTAGGGTCTCAAGTCAGGAAGCAGATCTGATGCCCTAGAGCTCAGTGACCCAATGTTGCACCCTGTGATTGTGAGGGGTGATATTTAGAACAGAGTGACTGCCAGCCCATGGGTGCCAATGGCAAACCCCTTTCCCAGGCTCAGACCAATGGCCTATTTTCCTTAGGACTTTGTGATTCTTGTTGCTTCCTGTCATTCTTGTTTTCCACGTTTCTTGGGTTCCATCCTTGTTTTCCACGTTTCTTGGGCTCCATCCAATGCTGAGTAATGATTCAGAGCCAGAAGCCCCGAGGCATGAAGCTGCCACTCCAAAGAGGGGAGTAACTAACAGCTCCAGGCACGAAACAGCGGGCGCCTCACCTGGCACGCAGGCTCGTGGCCTCTAGGCGCCTATAGGAGGACTCGGGTGCAGCCAGGGTGGGGTGATTAGTTTTCTGTGGCAGGGCTGGGGAGAAGCGGGGGTGTTCCTGGCTGAACCTCCATCTCTGGTCTTCCTGGGAGAGGTCCATTACTTCACACACAAAATGTGACACCCTGGAGGCTCTTGCCCCCCTTCCTTTCTCCTCCCCTGTTCCATCCCACACCAGGTCCTTCTTTGGAAGTATTTTACTGCAACATTGCCTTGCAGGGAAGGAAGGAAAGATCTGAAATGGGGAAGAGGTAACACATGACGTCCCGTGCATGACCCCAGCCTGTGACATCCACCGGATTCTGCACTGGCCCCAACTCCTGGTGGGTGGACCACAGGGCTGGCATGGGAATTCAGTGGGGCTGACGGAAGGCCTGAGTGAGACGCCAGCCTCGAGAGTGAGCTCTCGACGTGCACTGTACAAGATGATGGCAAAGGTGAGGGTAGTGCCAACAGCCAACGTTCACTGAGTGCCGTCTGTGTGCCAGGTGATGCTCAATTTCATCCGCCTAACAATCCTATGAGGTCAGTACTATTACAGTTCTCATTTTACCAGTAAGGAAACTGAATCACAGAGAGGTCCAGGATCACACAGTTAACACAAGGCAGAGCTGACATTTTAGACCTGGCAGTCCAGCTCTGGAGTCGGCACTGCCAGTCATAGCTGTATATCAACAAAAACATGGTATTATTTTCCCCACATTACAAATGAGAAGACCGAGGTGCAGAGAAGTCCAGTCGCTTGCCCCGTCCACACTGCTGGGTGACACAGAGCCACCAGCCACCTCCCGTTCTGGCCCTGGCCCGCTCCCATGTCGGTCAGGGGAGGCTGAGGATGGGAGGAGTCAGGATGTAACTGCTTCCTTCTCCCCCTTCTCCACTCTGAGTTTCCACCTTCCTCCTAAAGCTTTGAGCTCAGGTGACAGGAAGCTACCAGAAAAAGAGCCAGATAGTGAGTGAGCGGGTGAGGAAATCAGAAACCTGCACCTGCCGATCCAGGAATCAGTCCAACACGCCTTATGGAACTGACACCTGGCCACCCAGGTAAAGTGTCCAGATGCCCCAGGCAAAGAGAAGTGAACATTAGAGGAAGTTAGAATTTCCAGAAAGGCGAACATGGAGTAGTAGAGAAAATAAAGAGGGCTAAGATGTGATGGAAACAGGCTGGAATCAGATACCCTAGATTTCTATGGTGGGAAGAACAATAGAGATTAATGAGTCCAACCTCTTGTATATTATTAATAATGCCCAATAATTGATTGGGCACTTAATATGTGCCAGGCATTGTGCTAAGTGCTTTCCTTGTGCCTGCAACAATCCTATGGTGCAGGTGCTGTATTTTTCTTCATTGGGAAACTGAATCAAAGGTTAATTGGCCCAATAAAAGGTAGATCAAGGCAGTCTCCCTTCTCCAAAGCCCACATTCTTTTGTACTCTTTAACATTTTATGATGGACCATTCCAAACATACTCAAAGTTAGAGAGAATGTTATAATGAACCCCCATAAATCCATTGACCAGTTGCAATAATCAACACAAGACAGATCTTGTTTCATCATCTATCCCCCATCCACTCTTCCACTACTCGATTATTTTGAATCTCATACATATTATTTCTGTATCATATCAGCCTCTTAGTATGTGTACATACCTTAATAGCTATCCCCAAGAAAAAAAGGACTTTCTTAACCTAGCCATAGTACTAGTGTTATATCTAAAGAAAATAACAATAATTTCTTAGTATCATCAAATATCCAAACATTGTTCGGATATCTCAGACTATCCCATAAATGTATTTTTACAGTTAGTTTATCTGAATTGGAATAAAAAGTAGTCCCCACATTAAAAATAGAACTACCATATGATCCAGCAACTCCACTCCTGGGTATATATCCAAAGAAAATGAAAACACTAACTCAAAAAGATACATGCACCCCAATGTTCATAGCAGTATTATTTACAATTGCCAAGATACAGAAACAACCTAAGTGTTCATCAACAGAAGAATGGATAAAGAAGAGGTGGTATACATATACAGTGGAATACTACTCAGCTATAAAAAAGAATGAAATTTTGCCCTTTGCAACAACATGGATGGACTTGGAGAATATTATGTTTAGTGAAATAAGTCAGAGAGAGAAGGTCAAATACTGTATGATACACTTATATGTGGAATCTAAAAACCAAAACAAGCTAGTGAATATAACAAAAAAGAAACATACTTGCAGATATAGAGAACAACCTAGCGGTTACCAGTGGGAAGAGGGAAGTGGGAAGGGGCAAGATAGGGGTAGGGGATTAAGAGGTACAAACTACTATGCATAAAATAAATAAGCTACAAGGATATATTGTACAACACAGGGGGTATAGCCAATATTTTATATTAACTATAAACAACCTTTAAACATTGTGAATCACTGTGTTGTACACCTGAAACTTACAATACTGTAAGTCAACTATACCTCGGTGTTTTTTAAAAAGTCCCCCATTGCATTTGGTTGATACGTAAGGTACCCTCCCCACTGCCATTCATTTGTGGAAGAGATGGAGTCATCAGCCCTGTAAAATTTCTGACATTTTGGATTTTGCTGATTATATCCGTGTGTTATCATTGAACATGTTCCTCCATTCTCTGTATTTCCTGTAAACTGATAGTTAGATCTAGAGGTTTGATTAGATTCACATGTCATTGTTCGGCAAAGCCACTTCATAGGCAGTACATAGTCGCAGCCCCATGCTCACGCCTACTTTTCTCCAGAAGACAAAACGTCTAGCCCAAGCTCACAAAGCTTATGAAAGCCAGAACCAGGGCTGGAACTCAGTCTTCCAACTCCAGGCCTCTGTCCTTCCACCCGTCACAGTTCTTGAATCTAGAATTTTCTCTTGGAAAGGGAGGACACTTTGGCTGACATTTAATCTTCTACCTTCTTCTATTAAAGAAGCCAAGAGAGGAGCGGTGGGAACGTTCAAAGCTTTCTTTGGCTTATGGTAATATTTAAATTTTAAACAGATGATGGGAGGGAGGGGTCTCCCCAAGGCTGGGTGGGGCTATGCACCTTCTGCTTTTGCCGGAGGAGTGGAAGCACTTAAGCCAGAGCTCTGGCACAGAAAGGAGCCAGAGCTCTTTTCCAATACTGAGAACCAATTTACCTGAGTGAGTGCTGACAGGAACATTTCATCTTTTTGACTTATTCATTCTTCTTGACTGGAAAGAGGTGGGTGCACACTAGTAGCACTGGAGGCCTAAGGAGACACACAGAATTCCACTTGGGGGAATAGGAAAGGAAGAGCTAATGAAGGTAGCAAACATTCTGTGCACTTCAGCAGTGAGCATTTTTTTTTCTATTTCTGCTACACTGAGCATGCAAACGCCAGAACCAAGACTGCATGACACAGTAAACAAAACCCTTCCCATTGCAACGGGGAGAAATCACCTTATACCAAAAATTGGACCAGGGGAGGTATGGGGGAGGAAAGATGGCCCAAACACACAATAACAGTGGGAGTTCACTGGAAAACTTTATGGAAAACTAAGTATAAAACTAAGTTTATGGAAAACTAAGTATAAAACTAAGTTTATGGAAAACTTAAAACAGGCCAGGTACATTATATGTAGTATCTCATTTAATCCTCACAACAGCCCTGCAAGGTAGAACGTAGGTGATTTAACCTGAATCTGCAGGTGAGGAGGGTTGTGAAGTCACACAGATACTATCAGTGAAGTCAGAATTCAAATCTCTGTCTTTCTCATTTAGTGTCTGTGGCTTAACCATTAGGCTACAAGGTCAGCTAAATGAAGATGGGGTAGCAATTTAGAAGGGAGCTTTTGTAGGGTTCAGGAGTGGCTTGGGTAAGGCATACAGGGGTCCCCAGCCTTGGGGGACCAGTCATCTGACATTTTAACACAGGTCTCCAAAATCCATGAAGCAGATTTTACAAGTGGAGGGATGGGAAGGCTCCACAAGGAACTGATGTGGAGAAGCAACAGTTAGGCACTCTCCTGCTCTCTCTCTGTCAAGTTTAAGGCTCCTAACTGGGAAGGATTATCAGGGTCACACCTGGCACATGCAAAGCCTTAGTGTGAATTCAAAAGTGACACCTCCTGTGGGTGGATAAATTGCAAAAGCTGCCCCTCTGGGAGGCCCCTTCTGCAAGGGTGATATCTGTGTAGGGCTCACAGCCTGAGCCAGTGGTGGGTCAGATTTCAGCCCCCTTTGTGCCCTCAGCCAAGCCAGAGAGAAGGCAGAAAGCCCTGTAAGAGCAAAGCTGGTTTCCCACGCAACACGCTGTATACTTGTCAAGCCCAAGTCACCCTTGCTGAGCTGTTTCCATCTTTTGGTGGTTGGTTCACATGACTGTGGTCTCAAGTCAGCTCAGAAGAGGGCAAAGCCCAGTTACTAGATTACTCACAGTGCTAGTTTTCTTTCTTTTTTCTTTTTTTTCCACCACATTCAATGCTGTGGCAGCCAAATTTTCCCCATCTCACTGGTTTGACCCAAAAGGCCAGGCTGGTAATACTCTAGCCAGCCAGACAGCCCAGAGATTGCAACCATACCAATCTTTCTTTTTTAATAGAGCTGATTAACTTAAATGGCTTATTTTTGTCATTGGATTTTGTAAAAGAACATGAAAAATATTTGGCATTTTATAAACATTTTTTAAACCGTGCTGGAAGCTCAAGGTAAATATGAATCAGTTCAAACCGTCAGGAAATAAATTTGGTCATAACTTAGATATGGTCATTCCACGTTTGGAAATTTATAGTCAAGAAATGCTAAACAGAAAACAAAAACTTCTATTTACAAAGATATTCACAGCTGTATTATTTAAAATAGAGAACAAGTGGAAATCAGCTGTTCTTTAAGAGAGAGCATGTAAGTTGGTAAATTATGGCATGTATCACATAATAGTTTTACATAGTTTTTATAACTTGTCTTTGTTAGATGATATAAATGCCTATATTGTTATATTTTTTGTTGTTGTTGTTTTGTTTAACTTTTGAAAACCCATGCTGATGCCACGGGGACACCCCCAGGGAGGGAAGGAAGGCGAGAGTGGGGATGAGGGAGGTTGAAGTTCATTTTGGCGTGTGGATGTCTAATGGCTCCAGCACCATTTCCTGAAAAGAATTTCCTTTCTCCATTGAATTGCTTTTGCACTTTGTCAAAAATCAGTTGGCTGTACAAATGTGGAGGTATTTACGGGTTCTTTTTTTTTTTTTTTTTTTTTTTTGTTTATTTTTGTTTTTCTTTCCATTTCTCTAGGAGGTGGGTCAAAAAGGATCTTGCTGTGATTTTTTTTTTTTAACATCTTTATTGGAGTATAATTGCTTTACAATGGTATGTTAGTTTCAGCTTCACAACAAAATGAATCAGTTATATATATACATATATTCCTATATCTCTTCCCGCTTGCGTCTCCCTCCCTCCCACCCTCCCTATCCCACCGCTCCAGGCGGTCACAAAGCACCGAGCTGATCTCCCTGTGCTATGCGGCTGCTTCCCACTAGCTATCTACCTTACGTTTGGTAGTGTATATATGTCCATGCCTCTTTATCGCTTTGTCACCGTTTACACTTCCCCCTCCCCATAGCCTCAAGTCCATTCTCTAGTAAGTCTGTGTCTTTATTCCTGTTTCACCCCTAGGTTTTTCATGACATTTTTTTTTTAAATTCCATATATATGTGTTAGCATATGGTATTTGTCTCTCTCTTTCTGACTTACTTCACTCTGTATGACAGACTCTAGGTCTATCCACCTCATTACAAATAGCTCAATTTCGTCTCTTTTTATGGCTGAGTAATATTCCATTGTATATATGTGCCACATCTTCTTTATCCATTCATCCAATGATGGACACTTAGGTTGTTTCCATCTCTGGGCTATTGTAAATAGAGCTGCAATGAACATTTTGGTACATGACTCTTTTTGAATTATGGTTTTCTCAGGGTATATGCCCAGTAGTGGGATTGCTGGGTCATATGGTAGTTCTATTTGTAGCTTTTTAAGGAACCTCCATACTGTTCTCCACAGTGGCTGTATCAATTTACATTCCCACCAACAGTGTAAGAGGGTTCCCTTTTCTCCACACCCTCTCCAGCATTTATTGTTTCTAGATTTTTTGATGATAGCCATTCTGACTGGTGTGAGATGATATCTCATTGTAGTTTTGATTTGCATTTCTCTCATGATTAGTGATGTTGAGCATTCTTTCATGTGTTTGTTGGCACTCTGTATATCTTCTTTGGAGAAATGTCTATTTAGGTCTTCTGCCCATTTTTGGATTGGGTTGTTTGTTTTTTTGTTATTAAGCTGCATGAGCTGTTTATAAATTTTGGAGATCAATCCTTTGTCAGTTGCTTCATTTGCAAATATTTTCTCCCATTCTGAGGGTTGTCTTTTGGTCTTCTTTATGGTTTCCTTTGCTGCGCAAAAGCTTTTAAGTTTCATTAGGTCCCATTTGTTTACTCTTGTTTTTATTTCCATTACTCTAGGAGGTGGGTCAGAAAGAATCTTGCTGTGATTTATGTCATAGAGTGTTCTGCCTATGTTTTCCTCTAAGAGTTTGATAGTTTCTGGCCTTACATTTAGGTCTTTAATCCATTTTGAGCTTATTTTTGTGTATGGTGTTAGGGAGTGATCTAACTTCATACTTTTACATGTAGCTGTCCAGTTTTCCCAGCACCACTTATTGAATAGGCTGTCCTTTCTCCACGGTACATTTCTGCCTCCTTTGTCAAAGATAAGGTGACCATATGTGCGTGGGTTTATCTCTGGGCTTTCTATCCTGTTCCATTGATCTATCTTTCTGTTTTTGTGCCAGTACCATACCGTTTTGATAACTGTAGCTTTGTAGTATAGTCTGAAGTCTGGAAGCCTGATTCCTCCAGTTCCTTCTTTCGTTCTCAAGATTGCTTTGGCTATTCGGGGTCTTTTGTGTTTCCATACAAATTGCAAAATTTTTTGTTCTAGTTCTGTGAAAAATGCCAGTGGTAGTTTGATAGGGATTGCATTGAATCTATAGATTGCTTTGGGTAGTAGAGTCATTTTCACAATGTTGATTCTTCCAATCCAAGAACATGGTATATCTCTCCATCTATTTGTATCATCTTTAATTTCTTTCATCAGTGTCTTATAATTTTCTGCATACAGATCTTTTGTCTCCTTAGGTAGGTTTATTCCTAGATATTTTATTCTTTTTGTTGCAATGGTAAATGGGAGTGTTTTCTTGATTTCACTTTCAGATTATTCATCATTAGTATATAGGAATGCCAGAGATTTCTGTGCATTAATTTTGTATCCTGCCACTTTACCAAATTCATTGATTAGCTCTAGTAGTTTTCTGGTAGCATCTTTAGGGTTCTCTATGTATAGGATCATGTCATCTGCAAACAGTGACAGCTTTACTTCTTCTTTTCCGATTTGGATTCCTTTTATTTCCTTTTCTTCTCTGATTGCTGTGGCTAAAACTTCCAAAACTATGTTGAATAAGAGTGGTGAGAGTGGGCAACCTTGTCTTGTTCCTGATCTTAGTGGAAATGCTTTCAGTTTTTCACCATTGAGGATGATGTTTGCTGTGGGCTTGTCATATATGCCCTTTATTATGTTGAGGAAAGTTCCCTCTATGCCTACTTTCTGCAGGGTTTTTATCATAAATGGGTGTTGAATTTTGTCAAAAGCTTTCTCTGCATCTATTGAGATGATCATATGGTCTATATTGTTATATTATGGGAGAATATCAGGAAACTTATAAAGTGTGACCACAGCTACGTCAGGCTTGCTTAAAAGAATTCAGAAAGACAATATACTAAAAGCAGTCTTATTACACCTAATGATAAAATAACTAACATTTCTTGAATTTCTAATATGTTCTGGGTATTGCTCTAGTGACTTATGTATAGTAACTCAGTTTATCCTTGTAACAACACCTTGAGGTAAGTACAACAATTATGATCCCATTTTACAGATGAAGGAACTGCAGCAGAGCATTAAGCAACCCGCCCAAGTCACATAGCAAAGAAGGTCAAATCTGCAAGAGAAATCCAGGAATCCTCAACAACCATGCCTCCGAGCCGTCGATAGGTTCATGGAAAAATAGACAAAGGATAGATAGTATGGAGAGATATCATTAAAAATGTTACACAGAACAGAGTGATCCTGGAACATCTTGTCATAAGGGAAAGCAAGGAAGCTATCAAACACTAGAGGGCTATTGTCAAGAGCACTCAAGAGCTAAATGGAAGAGGTTCCCCTCGCCTAAGGAAAATATATCTGAGAATCAATAATTGTGGTGGATTGAAATACATCTCTCTCTCTCTCTCTCTCTCTCTCTCTCTCTCTCTATATATATATATATATATTTTTTTTTTTTTAAAAAACCATTTTTGGTTCTTTTATTTTTTTTTTTGGTTTTATTTATTTATTTATTTATTTTTGACTGTGTTGGGTCTTCGTTTCTGTGCGAGGGCTTTCTCTAGTTGCGGCAACTGGGGGCCACTCTTCATCGCGGTGCGCAGGCCTCTCACTATCGCGGCCTCTCTTGTTGCGGAGCACAGGCTCCATACGCACAGGCTCAGTAATTGTGGCTCACGGGCCTAGTTGCTCTGTGGCATGCGGGATCCTCCCAGACCAGGGCTCAAACCCGTGTCCCCTGCATTGGCAGGAAGATTCTCAACCACTGCGCCACCAGGGAAGCCCACATCAATATTTTTAAACCTATATGTTTAAAATTACTCAGGGAAAAAACCTCATTGGTCCCTTTAGAGGAACTAGGAAATAACTCATTATTTTGAAAACTGGTAAATAGAGGAAAAGGAATCAAGCATTTATACTGTATAGAACCTAGGGTAACTAAATTGTTGATGGGAGCAAATTTTGCCTTATGGAAATAGTCTAGATAGTAACTGAGGCACGAATAATAGATTAGCACAATTTTTAACCCCTGATAAAATAATGGATTAGGCAATGGATGCTAACGTTACAGAAAAGGACATAGCCAGACAGTTGTGCTTACTGAGGGAATTATCACATCACCATCTATGAAGTATTCAAGCCAAAAAAACAAAACCTGCATCAGATTCCACCTCTAGATGTGACTTCCAATTTATAAGAAATGCAGAAGACAGAGAAGTGTTTTAAATGACACAATGGGGAATGAAATAAGCAAAATCTAATTTTATAAGACAAAAGAGCTAGTTTCTTCAACATGTAAATTGCAAGGGAAAAAAAGGGGAGCGGGACCTTAGAGATCAAAGAGACTAATTGCAATGATCTCATTTGCATCCTATTTGGAGGAAAAATCCCTCAAAACATTTTTGAGATAATCAGAGAAATTCAAATACTGCTTGGATATTTGACTGAATTAAGGGATTACTGTTCATTTTTTGTGTGATGATGATATTGTAGTTATACTTTTAAAAAGGAGTCTTGTCCACACCATCTCGAGCATTTATTGTTTGTAGATTTTTTCATGATGGCCAAGAGGCACATGAAAAGCTGCTCAGCATCACTAATTATTAGAGAAATGCAAATCAAAACTACAATGAGGTATCACCTCACACCTGTTAGGATGGGCATCATCAGAAAATCTACAAACAACAAATGCTGGAGAAAAGGGAACGCTCTTGTGCTGTTGGTGGGAATGTAAATTGATACAGCCACTATGGAGAACAGTATGGAGGTTCCTTAAAAAACTAAAAATAGAATTACCATATGATCCAGCAATCCCACTACTGGGCATATACCCTGAGAAAACCATAATTCAAAAAGAGTCATGTACCACAATGTTCATTGCAGCACTATTTACAATAGCCAGGACATGGAAGCAACCTAAGCGTCCATCGACAGATGAATGGATAAAGAAGATGTGGCACATTTATACAATGGAATATTACTCAGCCATAAAAAGAAATGAAACTGAGTTATTTCTGGGTGGACCTAGAGTCTGTCATACAGAGTGAAGTAGGTCAGAAAGAGAAGAACAAATACTGTATGTGAACACATATATATGGAATCTAAAAAAAAAAGTGGTTCTGAAGAACCTAGGGGCAGGACAGGAAGAAAGACACAGACGTAGAGAATGGACTTGAGGACACAGGGAGGGGGAAGGGTAAGCTGGGACAAAGTGAGAGTGGCATTGACATATATACACTACCAAATGTAAAATTGATAGCTAGTGGGAAGCAGCCGCATAGCACAGGGAGATCAGCTCAGTGCTTTGTGACCACCTAGAGGGGTGGGATAGGCAGGGTGGGAGGGAGATACAAGAGGGAGGGGATATGGGGATATATGTATACGTACAGCTGATTCACTTTGTTATAAAGCAGAAACTAGCACAACATTGTAAAGCAATTATACTTCAGTAAAGGTGTTTAAAAATAAAGGAGCCTTGTCTTTTAGAGATGCATTCTGAAATATTTGTGGATGAAAATATAAGATTTCTAGAATTCACTTTAATATATTTCAAGAGCAAGGGGGAAGTGAATGGGGGACGGATGCAATAAAGATTGGCCATGAAGGTTTCCCTGGTGGCGCAGTGGTTAAGAATCCACCTGCCAATACAGGGGACACGGGTTTGAGCCCTGGTCCAGGAAGATCCCACATGCCACAGAGCAACCAAGCCCATGCACCACAACTACTGAGCCTGCGCTCTAGAGCCGGCAAATGCGCCATAGCTACTGAAGCCCGCATGCCTAGAGCCTGTGCTCTGTAACAAGAGAAGCCACCGCAATGAGAAGCCCGCGCACCACAACGAAGAGTAGCCCCCCGCTCGCCGCAACTAGAGAAAGCCCAGGCGCAGCAACGAGGACCCAACACAGCCACAAATAAATAAATAAAATTAAAAAAAAAAAAAAAGATTGGCCATGAATTGATCATTGTTGAAGCTGAGTGATGGGTACATAGGGCTCATCATACTCTTCTTTCTGCTTTTATACAGGCTTTAATATTTTCGTAATAAAACGTTTTTAATGGTACAAACATATCTTAATTTTGATCTTACTTAAAATATTTAAATCATTTGCTGTAGAATTGAGGGTTAATATCAGGCGATGGATGAAGACACGGACTAGGGACCAGACTACCTGCATTTGAACGTCAGCTCTATTGTTTACCAGCTGGGTAATCTAGAGTAAGGAACTTCATGTCACTCTATCTCAGGTTCCTTATTTGTAAAATGGGGTTAACAATGCCACCTACTTAATATTTCATTGAGTTATTATGACAATAAAATGAGTAGAATTTCTCCAGTGTCTAGAACAGTCCATGGCATATATTAAACGCTATATGGATATATGATATTTATTGAGTTTCTTTCTTTTGTCTTTGGACATAAGAGTCCTGAAAAATGTCTCCACTCATTTTGCATTTTATAAGTATGATTCTGATTCTGATCCCACTTCTGATCACCAACTCCGATTCTGATACCAGCTAATGATTCTGGTACCAATTCCAACATGGGGCGTTTTTCCTCACGTATCCAAGCAATTAATTCTCGAACTCCAGCTGGGTGTCCTACTATTCAACTCAGTTCTGACACCATCTACCTGGAGAGAGCATCAAATCCCACAGGTTAAGGGCTCAGTCCCACAAGACTGCCCACACACCCCCAACTTCAGATGCCAATCAGAGGTGCAGGCACATTTCTGACCCACCAGCTATAGACTGAAGATTCCAACGACCCCCTCCTTGGGTTCAATTAATTTGCTAGAGGGCTCACAGAACTCGAGAGAAACACTTTACTTATAGATCACCAGTTTATTATAAAAAGATATAACTCAGGAACAGCCAGATGGAAGAGATGCATAGGGCAAGGTATGGGTAAAGGGCATAGGACTTCCATACCCTCCCCAGCTGTGCCTCTCCAAGTATTCATGTGTTCACCAACAGGAAGCTCTCCAAACCCCCTCCTTTTGGGTTCTATGGAAGCTACATTGTGCATAGGCATCATTGGTTAAATCATTGGCTATTGGTGATTGAACTCACCTTCCAGACCCTCTTCTCTTCCAGGAGGTCTGAGTGTGGGACTGAAAGTTTCAACCCTCTAATCACTTGGTTGGTTCTCCCAGCCAGCACCCCCATCCTTAGGTTACACAGGTGCTTTGCAAAAGTCACCTCATTAGCATAACAAAAGACACCTTTAACGCTCTCATCCCTTAGGAAATTCCAAGTGTTTTAAGAGCTCTGTGCCAGAAATGGAAGACCAAATATATATTTCTCATTATTAATCACAATATAACAATATTTACCCATTCAACTGCTCACCCTTAATGCATCAGCTACAACTTTCCACTTTCTTTAAAGTAGAACAGGAATTTAAAGACGCTAAGGGCAAATCCTGCTAGATTTTTAAAAAATAAATTTATTTATTTTGTTTTATTTATTTTTGGCTGCGTTGGGTCTTTGTTGCAGCATGTGCGCTTTCTCTAGTTGTGGCGAGCAAGGGCTACTCTTCGTTGCAGTACACGGGCTTCCATTGCAGTGGCTTCTCTTGTTGCAGAGCACGGGCTTTAGGTGTTTGGGCTTCTAGTTGTAGCACGTAGGCTCAGTAGTTGTGGCTCGCGGGCTACAGAGTGCAGGCTCAGTAGTTGTGGCGCACTGACTTAGTTGCTCCTCGGCATGTGGGATCTTCCCGGACCAGGGTTCGAACCCGTGTCCCCCTGCATTGGCAGACGGATTCTTAACCACTGCACCACCAGGGAAGGCCGCTTGTTAGATTTTAATGATTTACTTTCAGGTTTTTATAGTTGCTTGTCCACACCTAATCTAACAGTTTGGGTTTTTTTGCGTGCATCACCTTTATAAGTCTTTTCAAAGCAACTTGGTTCTCCCAGCCAACCCCCATCCTTATTTTCTTAAGACTGTTCTTTCTGCATTATATTTTCATAATTTACATGATTCCTAACTATATTACAAATTTTAATTGCAACCATTTTAAACACATCGGGGAACAAAGAAACTGGCTCTTGGTAAGGAGACAGCACAACTGGTGGAAGAAGTGCTCAGACGCTTTCTGAGAATGCCACTGGCATGTGTTAAGCTGGCTGAGGGCATCAGACATATGCTTTACAGATGGAATGGAGGCTGCATCAGTTCATCTGGTGGGTTTGTTAAGGGGAAATCAGTTAGGGGAACCTGGTATATGCAAGTTAACAGTGGTATGTTTGAGTAGTGTCGTCTTCCTTCTATTCCAATTTGTTTTAATGATGATGTATGATAACTCCACCACAGAAAAAAATCAACACTTCAAATCTTTGAGAATATTTGTTTAGCAAATCCATTCACAGAGGACTAGAATGCAAACACAAGGAAAATGTGCAAGAATATTGCTAATCCATACACCCTTGTATGCAAACAACGGGTGGCTGGATTCTACAGAACACTAGGCTCTGAGCATCTGCAGTCCTCGTTGTCACTTGTTGCAAAGACAATGTATATATCGAGCACTGCTGTTACAGGGTGTGATTCCCTAAATGCCACATCAGTCCAGCTTCATACTCATAAGGTTCACACGCTCTAATATTCACATTCTAGTTTCCTTTTGACTATTAATTCTCATAGTCCTTCTTGAGCAGGAGAAAGGAAGTGAGAGATGTGTGTAGCTACTGCTGTATTAATTCTCATCACTTGATAGAGGGGGAAGCCAAAGTTACAAGTCAGATCTGTTTTTATCACCCCGGGGCATTCCGTATCTCTCCTCCGACTCGGAGATTGGATCATAGGGGCACTTACCTTATGGGTGCACTCGCTAGAGAAGTATTTGAACTAACTTCACCTCATTGCAGTGACAGTTTAAAAGGACGGGTGTAAGATATTGCGTATAGTTCCCTGTGCTGTACAGTAGGTCCTTGTTGTTTATCTAGCTTATATATAGTAGTGTGTATCTGTTAATCCCAAATTCCAAATTCTTATAATAACCTATGATGGAAAAGAATCTGAAAAAGTATACATACATATATATACATGAATACTTATAACTGAATTACTTTGTTGTACACCTGAAACATTGTAAATTAACTATACTTCAATTTAAAAAGAAGGTACAAATATGGTAGAACTAATATTGTTTTACGAAAAGTACGAGTGCAAAGTTGTGGCTGGGAACCACCAGTTGCTACTCCTCAGCACTTCACTACATGCTTCTAGAAGTCTGAGTCTGGAGTCCTTTCAGATGGGTCCCACCACTTACGAATTGTGCAGACGAAACTGAACGAATCTTGTCCCTGGGCTACTTAAATATAATGATGTCACTCACAGATAGTACATTCACAATTACATTTAATCAGGGGAATGTATTTCCTCGTTATCTCAACGTTCCTCATGAAAACAAGGTCAAACAGAAAATAAAGTACACAGCAGCTCCCTCTGAAGAAACATCCTCAATCTACTATTTCCCGCAACTCACTCCACCTTATTCTATTTTTCTTCTAAATGCCAGCAAATCACTCTTTCATAGACTGAAATCTTGCTGGCATTATTCAAAATAACTCCAAACCACAAATATTTATTGGATTCATTCATTCACTTAACAATCGTTGAAGGATCACCAATAATTTATGCAAGATGCATGAGAACCAGGCTTGGAAAAGAAAGATCACTGTGGCAGTGCCATTTCTGAAGCCAAGGAAAAATGGTATCTATCTGATTATGCAATCAGATACTTCTGAAATTATTGTTATTCTCATAGGAGTCTATGAATATAATCATAGTGAGAGTCTGTGAGTTTCTGCAGTACAGAAATCCAACTAAAGGCAGTCTGAAGTTATAAGAGCATGGAGTATCACTATGGTTTCTTTGGAGTCCAAAGGCAAGAAAGCACCCAACAGAATCCCAAAAATATAAGTTGCTTTAAGCCAAAATCTAGAAAAAGAGGTACATTTATCACAAATGTGTTCCTCAAACGCTATCTAAATTAAGCCCAACTATTTGGTTTTCGATCTGTCATTTGTCTCAGTCTAAAAAATAAAAAGTAGAAGACGAGAATGAGGTCGGTGCTGCTTGTGCAAGACTGTTTTCAACAATTTCTGCAATAATTTCTCTTTGCGTGGCATCTGTGCAGGGTGACTTTGCTGCTCTTTTAATGAAGAGGTGGCATATATTTTCCCCTCCTTTAATCTGGGCTGGCCTTGCAAATTGCTAGACTAATAGCATGGGGTAGAAGCAATGCTGTGTGAGTTCCAGACCAGAGCGTCACGAAGCCTTGTAGCTTTCTTAGAGCTGCCCTGAGACTGCCATGTAAGAAAACCAGTCTAGACTACAGAAATTTGAGGCCACATGCAGAAGCACTGCAAGGCATGTGAGTGAGGCTGGCTGGACCTTCCAATCTGAGCCTCCAGCTGGATGCAGACACACAGGTAAGCCCAGGTGAAATCAACAGGAGAAAAGCCCAGAAGGACTCATCAATTACTGTTGTTTCAAGCCATTTAAGCTTTTGTCGTTGTTTTTATATAAAATAAGTTACCATTCTAACCATTTTAAAGTGTGCAATTTAGTGGTATTTAATATAATCACAATATTGTGCAACCATCACTACAATCTAGTTGGACGATACTTTCAACACCCATAGGAAACCTTGTACCCATTAAGCCGTCACTCTCCATCATGCCTTCCCTCCAGCCCCTGAAAACAACTCATCGGTTTTTCTGTCTCTGTGGATTTTCCTATTCTAGATATTTCATATAAAGGGAATCATATGGTATATGTCTTTTTGTTCCGGACTTCTCTCCATTCAGCATGATGTTTTCAAGGTTCATCCATGTTGTAGCATATATCAGTAATTCACTACTTTTGCTGGTCAAATAATATTTCATTCCATGGACATTCCACATTTTGTTTATCTTTTCATCAGTTAATGGACATTTAGATCATTTCTAACTTTTGGCTCTTAAACTAATGCTGCTCTGAATATTTGTGTGTAAGTTTTGTTTTTCTTAGAATAACTGTTTTTCAATTGTTTTCAATTTTGGGGGGTTTATACCTAGGACTGGAATTCCTGGATCATATGGTAATTCTATATTTAATTTATTGAGGAATCACCAAATAGGTTTGCACAGAAGCAGGTTTCCATTTTGCATTTCCACTGGTGATGCATGAAGGTTCCATTTTCTCCACATCCTCTCTCCCCATTCTCAGCAACACTCGCTCTTCTCTCTCTCTCTCTCTCTCTCTCTCTCTCTCTCTGTCTCTCTCTCTCTCTTCTCTCTCCACCATCCAAGTGGATGTGAAGTAGTGTCTTATTATGTTTTTCATTTCCCTGATGACTAGTGATGTTGGGCATCTTTTCATTCGCTTGTTGGCCATACGTATATCTTTGGAGAAATAGCTGTGTCTGCTCAAGTCCTGTGCCTGTTTTTAAAACTGAGTTGTTTTTCATTCTATTGTTGTGTTGTAAGAGTCCTTTACAAAGTCTGGATACTAGACCCTTATCAGATACGTGATTTGCAAAAATTTTCTCCCATTTTGTGGGTTGTCTTTTCACTTTCTTGATAGTGTCTTTTTTTTTTTTTTTTTGGCCACACTGCACAGCTTGTGGGATCTTAGTTCCCCAACCAGGGATCGGACCTGGACCTCAGCAGTGAGAGCGCCGAGTCCTAACCACTGGACTGCCAGGGAATTCCCAATAGTGTCTTTTTAAAATTTTACTTTATTTATTTTATTTTCGGCTGCATTGGGTCTTTGTTGCTGTGCGTGTGCTTTTCTCTAGTTGTGGCCAGCGGGGGCTACTCTTCATTGCAGTGTGTGGGTTTCCCATTGCAGTGGGTTCTCTTGTTGCAGAGCACGGGCTCTAGGTGTGTGGGCTCAGTAGTTGTGTCACACGGGCTTAGTTGCTCCAAAGCATATGGGATCTTCCTGGACCAGGGCTCAAACCCGTATCCCCTGCATCGGCAGGCGGATTCTTAACCACTGTGCCACCAGGGAAGCCTGATAGTGTCTTTTTTGATGCACAAAATTCTTAACTGTGATGAAGTCCAATTTATCTGTTTTTTTTCTTGTGTTCCTTGTAATTTGGTGTTATATTGAAGAAAATGATGCCAAATCCAAGGTCATGAAGATTTACCCCTAGGTTTTCTGCTAAGACTTACTGTTTTAGCTCTTATATTTAGTTCTTTGATCTACTTTGCATTAATTTTGTATATGGTGTGAGGTAAGGGTCCAAATTTTCTCTTCACATGTAGATTTCTAGTCGTCCTAACCCTATGTGTTGAAGACAACTTCTTTCGACATTGAATTGTTTTAAAACCCTTGTCAAAAATGAATTTACTAAGTTTACTAAAAATGAAATCACTAAGTTTTGAGGCTTTTGTCACATAGCAATAATTAATTGATACCCTTCTTGATCTGGTGAACTTATATGCTGTGCTCATAATTATACTGTACCTCATATTTCCTTGAAACTTTACAAACAAAATATGTTAAGAATAATGGAAACTAAAATAACCTTTCCTTGACCACACACACAATCATCAAATAAGCCATGAATGGAAAGTCAGCCTGCATCACATTTAACGTTAATATTCTAGGGATGACCAGTCACGTCTTGATATCTAAATTTCCAAAAATATGGCTGAATTTATAGGCTTTGTATTAGTTGTCTATTGCTGTATATAAAATTACCTCAAAACTGAGTCGCTTAAGACAATAATAAACGGTTATCTCATACAGTTTCTGTGGGTACGGAATTCAAGCATAAGTCTGCTTAAATATCCCTATGTTATGCTTTCTCCCAGGTAAGTGATCCAAGAGAGCAAGGACTGTGATAGCCTGTGCTCCACAACGGGAGAGGCCACAGCAGTGAGAGGCCCGCGTACCGCAAAAAAAAAAAAAAAAAAAAAAAAAAAAAGAAAGAAAATAGTATTGGCAAAACCACCTCCAGCCTGAACTGAAAGAGACAAAGATAATACAAAATGAAGAGAACTTTGGACCCCAAACTTTATAGGAAGAAGTCTGAGAAAGCTATTGAACTGTAAACCTTTTATGGGAAAGGAAGGATGCCTCAGAGGGCAAAAACATGAGCCCAAAGGCTGAAGTCAGTAGCCATAGAGAATTATTACCAAAACTCGACTCCCAATCAAGGAATTACCAACAAATGCCCTGCTGAATTTCAGAATTTCTGTGGACCAGTGACTCTAGTGTATCTCTCCTTCCCCTGATGTGGTTTTCCTACTCCTATGTTACCATTCTATACTGGGTCTGTTGGGGATGGGGGTGCAGATAACTTCACAGGACTTCCAATCAAGAGAAACTCTGCTCAAGGAACTGGACTTGAAGAGCCTCATCTACACATGGACCTGATTTAGATGATTTAGGTAATGAGAGTCTGGGACTTCCCTGGTGGTCCAGTGGCTAGGACTCGTGCTCCCAGTGCGGCTGGAGGGGTGTGTGTCGGGGGGTTGGGGGGTGGGTGCTGTGTTTGATCCCTGGTCAGGGAACTGGATCCCACGTGCCGCAACTGAAAAGACCCCACATGCTGCAACAAAAGATCCCGCATGACACAACTGAGACCTGGCACAGCCAAACAAATAAATAAACAAATAAATATTTAGATAATGAGAGTCTGGACTTTAAGCTGATGCTATGATGAAATGAGAGTTTGGGGTCCTTGAAAGGGGGTGAGTATATTTTGCATGTGAGAGGGCATAAATAATTCAGAAGATGGACTGTGGTAGCCAATCTCTAAGATGGCCCTCAATGATTCTCTCTTGGAATTCGTGGTCTTGTGTAGTCAGTCCCCTTCCATAATGAGCAGGGGCTGGTCTGTGTAACTAATAGAAATATCTTGAAAGAATTTTATATGACTTTAGTGACCAGGTTATAGAAGTCTTTGCAAGGCAGGCAGACTCTCAACCACTGCGCCACCAGGGAAGCCCATGGGGTTGTCAGTTTTTATAGGGGTAGGTAATTTCACAGGCTAATGGGTGGGAGGAACAGTCCAGCTATTTTGGGAATGCTCAGGGATTTCCAGGAATTGGGCCACCACCCACGTTTTTGATCCTTATGGTCGGCCTTGGAACAGTCATGGCACCTGTGGGTGTGTCATTTAGCTTGCTGAAGTGTTACAGTGAGCCTATACTGAGGCTCAAGGTCTAGTGGAAGTCATGACTTGTCTGCCATCTCGGACCCATTTGGTTCTAATCAGTTTATGTCATGTCCTCAGACTATGTCGTTCTTTCAAAGGTTGTGCCATGCCCCCTTCCTTCCTGTTTCAGTAGCAGAAAGTTTAGCAGTGTTATTGCCTGTGATAACGTGGGAAGAAGGAAATGTACCTGGTGAACTGGGGAATCTAGCTAAGGAGATTTTCAGGCAGATTATTAAAGGTGCTCCCTGATTTAGCCTTGCTATAAAATGTGAGAGAGAGAAGACAAATAAGCTAAAAGGAGAATTGTTAATCAAAAAAGAGCCAGGAATTTCTGGATTTGAAAATTTCTAGCCTCTCTAAATGTCAAATGATACTAAAATTTACAAATGGCTTCTGGGCAAAGATCGAATCCAAGGCCTCTTAGGAAAGCATGATATAAAGATGATATAAAGGTGTGCCTGAAAAATCCTTGGTAAGTCTAGAAAGATCTAAGGCAGTGCCTTAGAGAACTGTTGAGTCAAACAACAAGACTCCTAATGAGCTTAAGGGTGATGTCCCTGAACAGTCTCAGTAGAAGCTTAGAATACAGAAAAGCTTATCTCAAAGAGTTTTGTGGGTATGATTTTTGACTAATATAGTGACTATCAATAATATTTATATGTGATCCACAAAGGTTGAAGAAAATAGTATTGGCAGGCTTCCCTGGTGGCGCAGTGGTTGAGAGTCCGCCTGCCAATGCAGGGGACACAGGTTCGTGCCCCGGTCTGGGAAGATCCCACATGCCGCGGAGCGGCTGGGCCCGTGAGCCATGGCCGCTTAGCCTGCGCGTCCGGAGCCTGTGCTCCGCAACGAGAGAGGTCACAACAGTGAGAGGCCCGCGTACCGAAAAAAAAAAAATTAGAGTTTTACAGACCAATTTTTTAAATGGCGTGGTGGCTTTTGCATTACCATGTGTAATTATTTTTATATTTAAATTCTATGTATGGTTAAAAACAAATGTAACTATGTAATATACACATGCATACCCAGACATATAATTAAAGTCGTCCACTGGTATCCGTCAGGGATTGGTTCCGGGACTTTCACAGGTACCAAAGTCACAGATACTCTAATCCCTTTATAAAATGGTGTAGTATTTGCATATAACCTATTCATATCCTCCAGTACGTATATTTTAAATCATATCTAGATTACTTATAATAATATCTATATTACTTATAATTTTATTACCTAATAAACTGTAAATGCCATGTAAACAGTTGCAGGTGCATGGCAAATTCAAGTTCTGCTTTTTGGAACTTTGTGGAATTTTTTTCCAAATATTTTTGATACACAGTGGTTTGAATCTGAGGATGCAGAACCCACAGATACAGGGAGCTGACTGTATTTATAAATACTTCCTCAGCCTAGTCAGTGAACCTAAATCATACGTTTCTTATTATAAGCTAAAGTGATCTTTCTCAGCTGTAACCCCAGCCCACCCCCTCATCACTCAATCGTAAGCAAACTGCATTTTATAACATTCTTCGAAAGAATAAAACAATCAACTCGAGTGCCCCTTCAGGAAATGAATCAGCAGAGTACCATCTGTAGGAAACCAAGCTAAGGAAGTGGCCAAGAAAGTTAAAGGCATCCTTTGCTGGAGTATATGGGGTCTAAATCATCGGCCTTATGCGTGGTTTAGAAGACAATGCCTGTAACAGTGAGCACAACAGCATGGAGATTTTCATGCACTGAGTCCATAATGAATTAATGCCTGGAATAAATGTTATAGGACATATAATAACCAGGCTTAGTGTGGCCCTTACTTAGAATGTGAGCCATACGACTTATATCAGGGATCCCCAACCCCTGGGCCACGGACGGGTACTGGTCCAAGGCCTGTTAGGAACCAGGCCGCACAGCAGGAGGTGAGCAGTGGGCGAGTGAGCGAAGCTTCACCTGCCGCTCCCCCTCACTCCCCATTGCTCGCATTACCACCTGAACCATCCCTCCCCAATCTGTGGAAAAATTGTCTTCCATGAAACCGGTCCCTGGTGCCAAAAATGTTGGGAACCACTGACTTACATGACTTCCAAAGTACGACTACTAATTCCGAGACTGAATTTTTAAAAAACACTCAGAATTGAGATAGTTGAGAGAGTTTGTCTTTCAAGAGAAAAATTATATACTGATTCCAGTAGTGCAAGTATTATCAACTGCCATAGTGAAGTACCAACCAATCAAAAGAGAGACTCAACAATAAAAATGGCTGCCCAACCAATTAAAACAAAAAGAAGTTGTAAGCAGCCTGTGTGTCCATTTTGGGGCAGCCTGGCTGTGATAGTCACCATCATTGCAGAGAATGTTTTTGAAACTCTCCATCTGGTACCTTAGATGCATTTATAACTAAAGCCAAAATGTCAGTCATGATATGTATTACAGTTAGGCATAGCTTTTGATTCTGAATAGTAATTCTCGACTTGATTGTAAACTCAGTTCACCAGAACTGGCCCCAAATGGTCTGGACTTTTTTCCAAATCCATTCAAAAGAATGTTCAGAGGCAATTCTAGTGAGTCTAGAAGAGAGGTTCCACCGGTGGACAGATTCTGCCGGGGGCCTGCTCTTTCCCAGGTTCCCTCCATCCTCCCTGCCAGAGGCAAGGTGAGGGGAGGTGAATTCTGGGAGTCAGGTTGGGTGAGGAGGGGCATCAGCCACGGTATTACATAAGTGAATCACCCAGATGGAGAGATAAAGCCCATAATTCGGAGAAACAGGGACACGTATCACTCCAAGGGACCTAGTGGGAAAACGAGGGCAGATTAGAGTTTTTCAAGCGTGGTCCTAGGATGCCTGCAATAAAAATTCTTACAGTGTTTCTTAAACATGCAGATTCCTGGGACCCACCCCAGACCTAGTGAATCAATCTTTGGGAGCAAGGCTGGGTTCTGCATTTTACACCAGTCCTCCGGGTGATCTTTACGCAGGCTGAAGTTTGAGAACCACTGAGTCCATGCAGTAAAACTTGGAGGAGGAATAAGACAAGGAGAGAAGTATTGGCTGAGTCAGGTGAGGCTGAACCCCTGGCACCACATAATACAGTGTAGGGAACTTGGGATTTCCTCAATAATACGCTGCACCTTTCCTTTCAATTCTCACATGCTGCATAGGGCCTCCATAGAGCTTCATGATAAATTTGACATAATCCAGCAATGCTTTCCAAACAGCTTCTGAAAGCAGAAGGCAAGGATGAAAAGACAACATTTTACAGCAACTTTCCAAAGGAGGATAAAAGTGTATTTAACAACATCCTTACTTTACTCCTACTTTGATTTTTTTTTTAACTTGCAATATAAAGTTAAAAGATGATTGTGTGTGAGAATAGGCTTGAAGGCATATTACAGAGCTGCCCCAGAAGATCGCAACGGCCCACATAGAGAAGGAAACTGGTCTTTCCTAAAAGTCTATCAACAGTAGCATCCAGGTAGACTATACCAAACAGGAGTTGGACAGCAATATTCTGGGTTCTAAATGCTCACCCTACAGACGTACCACACAGAATGCCTTGTGCTATAGACTAAATGTTTGTGACCCCACCCCCACCTCAGAATTTGTATGTTAGATCCTAACACTCAACGTGATGGTATTTGGAATTGGGGCCTTCGGAAGGTGATTAGGTCATTCATTAGGAGCCCTCATGAATGGGATTAGTGTCCTTATAAAAAAGACCCCGGAGAGCTCAAGGACACAGGGAGGAGACAACTAACGATGAAACAGGAAGTGGACCCTCACTAGACACTGAATCTGCCAGTGCCTTGATCTTGGACTTCCCTGCCTTTAGAACTGTGAGAAATAAATGTTTGTTGTTTATAAGTTACCAGGCTATAGTATTCTGTTGTAGCAGCCCAAATGGCCTAAGACACCCTGCATTTAAGAAAACTACAACTTGACTCTGTGGAAACTAAAATCACGTATGAAAGTTATATTTCACAAAGAAAGAGCGTAGAGCAGTGAACAGGAACTTAAGAGGTTTTCAGAGGCCTGGGCCACTTTCCCTTTTTGGAGATTTCAGAACATTTAAAAAATAAGGGGGCTTCCCTGGTGGCGCAGTGGTTGAGAGTCCGCCTGCCGATGCAGGGGACACGGGTTCGTGCCCCAGTCTGGGAAGATCCCACATGCTGCGGAGCGGCTGGACCCGTGAGCCGTGGCCGCTGAGCCTGCGCGTCCGGAGCCTGTGCTCCGCAACGGGAGGGGCCACAACAGTGAGAGGCCCGCGTACCACAAAAAAAATAAAAATAAAAAAAATAAGGAAACGATGGTGGGAGGTGGGCAAAATGTGTGAAGGTACAAACTTCCAGTTATAAAATAAATAAGTCATGGGGCTGTACATATGTACAGCATGGCGCCTGTAGTTAATAATACTGTATGGCATATTTGAAAGTGGCTAAGAGCATAGATCTTAAAAGTTCTTATCACAAGAAAAAATTTTGTAACTATGTATGTGATGGATGTTAACTAAACTTATTGTGGTGATCATTTTACAATATATACAAATATTGAATCATTATGTTGTACACCTGAAACTAATACAGTATTATGTGTCAATTACACCTCAATAAAAATAATAAAAATAAGTTATATTTATAATAAAAAATTTTTAGTTTAAATGCCAAAGCAAGGTTACAAAAACTATGATATATTTTAAACACATGCATCTAACAAATTAACTTTTAACAGCAACAAAAATAATACTAGTAAGTAAATGACAAAATATAATTTTCACACAGAATTTATTTTTAAAGTGGTAATTTATAATGCATCAAAAGTAGCAAGGTCTTGGGGCTTCCCTGGTGGCGCAGTGGTTGAGAGTCCGCCTGCTGATGCAAGGAACACGGGTTCGTGCCCCGGTCCGGGAGGATCCCACATGCCGCGGAGCGGCTGGGCCCGTGAGCCATGGCCGCTGAGCCTGCGCGTCCGGAGCCTGTGCTCCGCAACGGGAGAGGCCACAACAGTGAGAGGCCCGTGTACCGCAAAAAAAAAAAAAAAGTAGCACGGTCTGGTTATATAGTAACGGAACAGGTTTAAGGTGATATGAAGGACAATTCTAAACCTTTCAGTGTGTTGCTTTGACTATATCTGTTATAACCTCTTTTGAGGGTAAAGAGAGAACACTAAGATGGAAGCATATTGTGAATGGGAGGTCCAAGCCAAGAGCACCAACACTTACCTTTCCACAGGGTCTGGTAGTGATGAGCTCTCTGGGCTGAACTGATTCTTGGGACACCAACTAGAAGTGTGACCTTGGGCAGATCATTTATGTCCTATTACGTGTGTTTCCCAAACTGTAAGATGAAGGAAGATGATTGCTGAGGTTCCTTCCAGCTCTATGCATCTATTATGTTTTCATCTATCATGGTCTATTTACTATGCATTTCTACAATACCTCTCATCTCTTACCAGAGGGGTACACTTCTAGAATTTCCCTGGTGCCGGTCAACTGTGTAAAAGCTTCCTCGTTCCTTTTATGATGCTTCAATTCAGTCTCTTGCTCTGAGTTCTTTTCTTTGTCAGTGGTACAGCTCTTTGATAAACATTTCACGTGCTGTCTCAATAATTAGCAACTAATTAACAAGAAGGCTTTGCTGCTAGGGGTTGGTGCTTTCAAAAAGAAGTGAGCAGGAAAGTTGCTTTGCTTTCTGTCTTCACAAGGTCCTGCCATTGTCATTGTAATATGCTGGAGGTGGTGGTTCCTTAATAATGTGAACAATTTCATTAAAGATCTCTGCTGGAACAATCCATTTGCTGTCAGAGGACCACATCCATCCTGAAGATCTGTCACTGAGTTCCAGGGTGCCTGTAAAAAACTGACAACCGGAAGTAGGCTTCAGTTTGGGCTATTTATTTCTCTGAGAAACACATTATAATCAGATGGTATCTCAGTGGCTCCTGCAGGCTGAAAACACTGACAAGGAATTTTTGGACAAAAGTTTTAGGAAGATGCCTGTTCCAGATACAGCAGTTACTCTGTCCCCTTCTGTTGTCCCCTTCTGTTCTGTTTTCCCCTTCTCTTGCTGAGATGGCCCTTCTGAGATGGCCTGCTCTTTGAAATTCCTCAATTTGCAAACTTGATATAATGTGGCCATGTTTCCCTGGCCACAGCTGATAGGACCCAAAGGGGCTCATCTCTCCATTGACCAATAAGACAGCCAGGCATAGGAGCTTTGCCCGGTGGAAGTACCGAATACTCGTTCTGTTGGAGAGTGGTTTGGATGAGGGGGAGAGACTATGGCAGAGCTGCCAGTGATAGAAGCAGAGGAAGCAGAGAGGGGAGCGTGGGGTCGCCCCAGTGGTGAACCGCTAGACTGTGCAGCAACAGACATGTTATAAGACAACTGGTCACCATGCTCTGAACGACAGCCAGTGGTCCATTAAGACCACTGCACAGTAAAGGGGAGGGAGCAGTTCAAGTCTTCATCACCATGCCGGTAACCTGGGTGTGCAGCTGGAGGTACCACCGCCACTGAGAGAGCCCAGTACCAGGACTCTGCCAGGACTCTGCCAGGTCAAACACCACCCTCCTGCAGCTATTAGGGTAAAGAACGGTGAGTGTCAACTTTACCCTCTGAAATAATAACATGAAAAATACGTCCATGCCTACACATGTTGATCAATACGTTGGATATGACTTATTCAACTGATAATGCAGTACTTTTTTGATAAGGAGAAAAAACAAGTAGAAGACTGTGCCATTTCAGTGGAACTGGTTGAGTGGTAAAAATGAAGACTAATGACCCAAATTAAAGCAGAGGTTTAGCACCTGGAAATGCAGACTCCCATCAGTGGTGCTTTTCATGTTTATAGGTAGTCAAAGGGCAGACAGAGAATGTTATCACTTTCTGTATTAACTTCCTGTAAGGCATACATGGTTGCAGTGCTGTGCAGGAGACGTAAAGGAGGATGTTGTCTGGGGAACAAAGAGCTCTAAAATAACCTAAATGTACGCCATGAAAATGGTGGAATAAATCGTGGTTCATCCATGCTGTGGATTTCCACCCATCAATTTTAAAAATGAGGTTGACCTATAGGTATGGATACGGAATGATTTACAAACTATATTGTTAAATAAAAGAATACTATACCACAATTTCACTTTCTTTTTTTAAATTTTTTTTTTTAAAGATTTAATTTTATTTATTATTTTTGGTGGCATTGGGTCTTCGATGCTGCACGGAGGCATTCTCTCATTGCAGCGAGCGGAGGCTACTCTTCGTTGTGGTGTGTGGGCTTCTCCTTGTGGTGGCTTCTCTTGTTGCGGAGTACGGGCCCTAGGCATGCAGGCTTCAGTAGTTGTGGCTTGCGGGCTCAGTAGTTGTGGCTTGCGGGCTCAGTAGTTGTGGCTTGCGGGCTCTAGAGCACAGGCTCAGTAGTTGTGATACACGGGTTTGTTGCTCCGTGGCATGTGGGATCATCCTGGACCAGGGATCAAACCCGTGTCCCCTGCATTGGCAGGCGGATTCTTACCCACTGCGCCACCAAGGAAGTCACAATGTCACTTTCAATAAAAGTAAAAGCAAAACTTATACATTGTACCTCCACATATCTATGTATATAACTATATAGAAAATGGTTAGGAAGGGTGTACCCCAAACTGTTAATGATGGGTGTATCTGGAAAGGAAAGTGGGATGGTAGTATGGAGTTTTTCTTTTACTATATATTATGTATTGTTTATGTGTGGTTATTTGTTTATGTATATTTATAACAAAAATGTATTCTTATATTTCTTATTTAATGTAACAGTTTTTTATAATAGTTTTTATCGAAACTTCATTAATGGACCAAGCTCTCTCCCAGTTCTGCCATAGGCATCTATTTTTCCCAAGAAGGTTTAGGATTATTGCAGCATGAATTCAAGAAAGAACATTCAGCTTTTGACATTTAAAAGAAATGTAATGGCCCAAGCAATGCTCTTTAAAGCCAGTCTGAATTCCTTTAACTCCCAATACATATCAGGGTCAAGCTTGGAAGACTCTTACCTACAGCTTCTTCCCCAGTGCAAAGAAAATACTCCTTCCGTTTATGAACCAAGATGGGGAGAAAAAAGGGGAGATGGTGGAAGAAAAATTAGGTCAGAGCCAAAAGCTTTAGGAAAGAAAATTCAAGACCATCTTGGGGATGTTGCAGGAGAAGGTGGATGACAACTTCTCCAGGTCTAATGAAAGGAGGTAGTAGGCTTTTAGGCTGGGGACATGTTTAACATGATCCAGAGATAATGATGGGGAGGTGATGGAAGACAGTTCATCACCATGAGTTCAAGATCATTTATCTGACTCCTCACAACCAGAAGAGCCCTCGTACCCCTGAGAGAGGACACAGTTTCTGAGTAGACGAGGAGCCCGGCAAAGACCTGGGGTTGGCCAGAGAGGCCACAGAATGCAGGGACTAATGATCAGAATACGGGCAGGATGAGAACCCAGACAGACTCCACTCAGCAGTCCCCAGTCAGGGAGCTGGTCTGTCCAGATCTACCATGAGGACAGAAAGAGTCCCCCAGTGTCCCCCACAGCATATAGACACCATCCTGGGGAAAAGAAAGGAAAGGACACCCTCTAAAAGGTTATTTATCCCAAAGGACAGGTTTATCCTGAGGAGACTTTTAGACCACACTAGGTGACACCCAACTGAACTTGGAATAGACTGTTTAAATAGAGAGGAGACTGTTTTCACCCAGAAGAGACTGGAATATTGCTTATTGTCAAGTCTGAACTTTCCTGGATACCCTGAGGGCTGAGACGTATGAGGAGCTAGGAGCAGTTCTGAAGAAAAAAGAAGTTACAGTTTCTTTGCAAATCTCAGCTGTGGTGAGAGAATTTTGTGACTCACCATATTTATATATATTTTTTGTCCTGGAGTTAGAACCAGTCTTTGAAGGCCATTCTAATAGGTGGCCTTTTATTTATTTATTATTTAAATTTTTTATTTATTATTTTATGAATCTCTATCCCAACATTTTAAAATGAGCCTGCCTGCTTATAACTCTTCTCTTCTTAATTGTTCCCTCTTCCATTTCTATTTTTTCTGGAAGAGGTCATTTATGTCTACTGGAAAACCGTTTCTCATCCAAGAAGTGGTATGAGTCCCAAATAGCATAGAAATTAATTAATTCCATCACAACAAACTCAAAAAAATTGTCCAAGTTTATTTTTGATTTTAAATTGAATATATTTTTTTTCTTTTCAGCTGGGCTATTGCTTAGCTTCTGAAGAAAAAGAAATACGTACATAGACCTAAACACACACACACAGATTTCTGGTAACCTTGTTACCATAGAATTTGATCTGTAATAAAATCAATAACTATGACAGTGTTGAGGTTTAAAATATTTCTTTGAGAGAAGTAAATCTTCTTTAAGGAAGTGAAAAGGTAAGAGCAGAATTAAATATGTCAAATATTTAGAAATATACCAGACAACAATTATTTCATGCCCAGCAACATGAAGTGATAAAAAGACTCTCTGGATCTAGAGTGATGAGATGTATTCAAATCTTTTTCCATCCATCAATGAGAAGTATGCATTTGGACAAGTCATTTGACCTCCCTCAGTTTCAATTTCCTCACCAGAAACTGGAGATAACAACATGTAATCCACCATCCCACAGAGTCATTATGACAGAATGAAGTGAGACAGTGCATATGTAGGAACATTGTAAGATGATGATGTGATGATGGTGATGACCATTGTCAGCATCTGAGATGTTGACTTATGTGCAAGGATGGTCTCGGGGACAGAGGGGTGGAGCCAGCTCTTGCTGCCTTTGTAGCAGTTTCCCCACCTTTTTGCCTTCAGAATTCTGTGACTACTCTGTAACACTCAAGCTGTTTCTAAACAATTTCAGAACACTGGTAAAATGGTGACAATATGGTCAGTGAATAAATTACTTGGCAAAGTCAAGCCAGGTCACCAAATTCTACTCTTATTTTTCACCAAATGGACTCATCACCTAGTTTTCACAGAGTGACTAGGAAGAGTTAGGAGAAAGGAGCTAATTTTTGAGTGCTTGCGGGTGCCAGGCATATCACATACATCATTTCATTTAATATTCACAGTGAGAGGGGCATTATTTCCATTCTACAGATGAGAAAACCGAGGCTTAGAGAGGCTTGGTCAAGATCACAGAGGTAGTGCGTAGAGGCGCCAGCATTTAAACCTAGAGCTGACTGTAACACCCGTGGTTTTCTCCTACTAGAGCATCATCTGCCCAAAAGCCTAGGAGCTGACCTGCGGGCAAATCTTAATTTTCCACAGCAACAGAAGACTGGGACACCAGTCTGGATGATTAAAATCTCAAATGCATATTTGCCAGTAGTTCCATCCTCTTCTTTCAACCTTAATTAATAACAAGGAATAAATTTGGCTGATTGATTTTCTTTTTCTATCCTCTGCTGTTCAAAATCCCTCTTGAATTTTGGTGAAAGGAACCAACAAGACATGAGTAGACTGATAAAGAAAGCAGGAGGACCACAGACTTTTCTCCAATTGGACTGCAGTCCCCAAGTAATCAAGGGTTGATTATGTAATTGGGATAAAAAGTCAAATAGCGCAGAATTTGTAAATGCTCAAAACCCTCCATGGCTAAAACTTAGGCTGTTTCCTACCTGGGATCCCAAGATACCTGGGTTTTCACAAAGGAATAAGGCAAGGGACAGTTAGAAATTATTTTCAATATTTTAACAAGTCTAGCATCACTCATGTATCTTAAGGTAAACAGGCCAAAATAAATGTCCAAGGATCTTGGCTTCAGGCTGGAGTTCAAAACACACTCATATGAAATATAACTATTATTACCTCCAACTTAATAATAAGAACAGCAAAATCAACAACAAATATTAATTGAGCACTTTCTCTGTGCTAGGCACTTTATACTCATTTCATCTGATGCTCAAAACAACCCAAGGTAGATAACATTATTCCTCTTCTCGTAGATGAAGAACTGAGGCACAGAGAGGTTAAGTTCCTGGGCTAGGTTTGTTACCGAGTCCAAGCTCATACTGCTCACCACATGACAGGTCAATAAATTGAGAGACAGATTGTTGGGACATAGAGACTTTATTTGGAAAGCCAGCAGACTGAGAAGATGGTGGACTAGTGTCCCAAAGAACCATCTTACCCAAGTTAGAATTCAGGCTTCTTTTATACTAAAAGGGGAGGGGTGTGGTTGGTTGTTGCACACTTCTTGGTGTCAGAATCCTTTGTTCTTACAATGATCCGTGTGCAGCAGTCAGGATGTTTCTGTAAACCTCCAGCAAGACAAATGTTATTCTCTGTTCTACAACTTTTTATCTCTATATGAATGGAAAAGTGTTATACCTTTAAAGGTCAGAGCCTTAAGAATGGGCTATCCTGTATATTTCAAGCTATAGGCAACATTCTTAAGGTGTAGCAAAAGCCATAGCCTATGAAGGTTAAAGTAAAAGAAACAGATCCAATATGGAGTTAGATTTGTTTTTCCATATTATAGGTTGGTACAGCTAATACGTATAAAAACTGAGCTTCACTGGTTATTAGTTATCTCCTGGTGATCAGATGCCATGTTTGGCAGATATATATGTCTTTGAATAATACAATATGGGAGGAAAGGGGGGAAATTTATTTTTACTTAGTCAAGACAGAGGAATAAGGAAAAGCAGTCCTTCATGGTAAAAAGTTTCAGAAGCGCTGAGCTATGCTATTCTGGTAATGAGAGTCATACTCTGGGAACAGTAGAACCTGAAGTGGCTAGAGTGCTGGGAAATTTGGTCCCATCTGTATTGGAAGAGACCACCAAAGGTGATGCTAGGAAACTGATCCTTGAGATGAATATGATGTCCAGCATGGACACACACACACACACACACACACACACACACAGAGCTAAATTAGTTCACTGCAAAGATGGAAGCAGGGTTGGGTTGCCTCAGTCTGAGGCTATAATAATGCTACTATAATATTCAAATTTATTATACATCTGTGAGAGGGACTTTACAGGTATCAGAACTTTTCAGCGCAGCTTCCAAATCTCATTACAGGTATCAGAACATTTCAGTACAGCTTCCAGATCCCACTTAATGAGAAACAGTACAGTTGATAGGAGTGCAGTCTTGGGTGCCAGACTATCTGGGTTCAATTCCAGGCTCCTTACTAGCTGTGTGACCCTGGACAAGTCACTTAACCATTTGTGCCTCAGTCTCCTCATCTGTAAACCAGGGTGACAACCAAATAACCTATCTGATAAGGTTGTTGTAGGGATGAAAAGAGTTGGTATTTTGTCAAGCATTCTAAATATCGCCTGGCACACAGGAATCACTGCATAGGTGCTAGCTATTATTGTTGTTGAATGAAGAAGTCTATGGAATCAGTAAAGAAATCTGTGTCTGGCCTTTGAACAAAGTGAAACGATAAAATTCAGGGTCGTGTTTCCAGCAAGGGGGATGGAGGGCACTTGGGAAGTTTCTGGAGCTGACACTATTTTTGTTTCTCGACCTGGGTGGTAATTATACAGGTATTCATTTTACAAAACTTGACCTAGCACTTCTCTGCATGTGTGTGTTTTTTTCCAACATCCCATTAGAAAAATATAAAGTAGAGGAAGGAGAAGGAAGGAAGAGAGGAGGAAGGGTGGAGAAAGGGGAGGAGGGAGAAGAAGAAGGAGAAACAGAAGCTCTGTCCAGCGTGACTCCCCGGGACCAAGCACTTTTGTAGCAAATGCCATTTCACAGAAAATCTAAGGCAAGGATTTTTTTTAACTCCTGTTTTTCAAGTGAGAAAACCCTGGCATGGAGAGTGGTTATGTAGCATCTTGTTCAAAGTAAATGAATACCTAAGTTGAAATGTAACTCCTGAGGAATGAAATCTTAACCATCAATGTGCTGACAGGTCCACAGGGAGGCCCAGGGTGGGGACTAGGAGGGGCATGTCATGAGCCCAGCTCTACAACTAGACGGCAAGTGTGCGTGGTCCATGAATCACTGCACCTCCTCCAGAAGAGGTCCAGAAGAGTGAAGAAGAGATCTAGACACACAGCACCTGAGAGGAGGTTCTAGGGAGTCTGTTTGTAGAGCATCAAAGAGGGGTCATCAGTCTAAGGATATCTGAGCAGCCAGCTTGTAGGTGAGGACGATAACATCTCGGCAGGCCTGGAAAATTATCTTGACAACCTGCCTATCATCAGAATTGGCACACATGAGGCTACTGCGGTTGGTGGCACTCCCCCCAGCATCATTGTGGAGGGCAGGGTGGGCAATTCAGGTAGGCAGTGGCGACACTTTATGGCTACATCCCCAGCTCCAGAAGAGAAACTCCTGGAAAATTCCCACTGTCCATAACATCTCGTGCAGAGACCCTACAGAAGTGATAGGCCTAAGTGAATAAGGTTGGCATTTTAGAGCTGGAGGAATCATACAGGCCAATCAACTGCTTCTTCAAGGACGATGGTCAGAGACTAGTGAGGCAAGGGTACTCACTCAAGATTACTTAGTTAATTAGAGGAAGAGCCAGGGGCAGAATGCAAATGTCCTGCTCTGGGGGAAACTCCCGAAAAAGGCAGCCATTCCTTGTAATGAAACTAGAAAGAAACTAGAAAGAAGAGTGTGAAAAATATTGGTAAGTGTTACGTTAGGCCGTAAATCTCAAAACTCAAGCTCATCTGCCCTAAAATAAAAACATCAAACGCACAAGCATGGCAGGTCTAAGAAAGATCTGAGGATTTACTCCCCCACCTCACCCCTGACCCCAGTTTTAAGGATGCCACCCTGTAACAGGCACAAAATGAACTTCTAGAGATAAGCAGTGAGCGAGACAGAGGATGCCCTGCCTTGATGAGCTCACAGATCAGGGAGGGAGAGAAAAAGGACGAGGAAGAAGGAGAGAGGTTAAACTAATAATCCTGTATAAATGAAGTGATTTGAAGAGAAAGCACAGGCTTCTAGGAGAGCAAGTAACAGGTGGATTATGCTAAAGGATGAAGAGGTTGTCTCTTGGTTTCATTTCTCACCCCCTAGATGAAACTCTCAAGTGTAAAACTTTTTTTTTTTTTTTCCTGCGGTACGCGGGCCTCTCACTGTTGTGGCCTCTCCCCTTGCGGAGCACAGGCTCCGGACGCGCAGGCTCAGCGCCCATGGCTCACGGGCCCAGCCACTCCGCGGCATGTGGGATCCTCCCGGACCGGGGCACGAACCCGTGTCCCCTGCATCGGCAGGCGGACTCTCAACCACTGCACCACCAGGGAAGCCCTCGAGTGTAGGACATTTTTTACAACCAAGTTTAACCCAACAGAGAATACCACCCTAGATGCTGGAGACCCACTGAATCCTAGGGGTGAGTATTTTAGCCCCTAGGAGCCTAGGATGGAGTCCTCCAGCCCTTAGGGAAAATTTGGACAATCTTTGAGAAACACAGGCCACACCTCCCAATCAACCCTAAAGCCATAGCTCACCTTTGTGGAAAACATGTTTTCTCATATCTGGCAAAATGTTGCTTACCAGGAACATGTCACTCTGCTCTGTTAACACAAATCAAAGACATTCATTGGAATGTGGCCTCCATGAGGCTGAGATTTTCTGTCTTGCTCCCCACTCTGTCCTCAACATCTGGGAGACATCTGGCCTGTAGAAGGTGCTGTCAGGCACTGCTTTGCAGAGTGAATCAGCGTGCTCTCATGAAGAATTCCCCCGTTCTGATCTCATGTCAGAAAATGTGAAGTCAGGAACAAAAGCACTAGCTCTGTGCCAGGGAACAACAACAACAAAAAAAGCAGGGGGAGTCCAGTGTAAATCGGGCAGTGGAAACAAATTTATCAAAGAACCACTTGGAAACTCCCCCAGCTCTTTCCTTATTTGGCACGCAGGCTAGTGGCAAGCAAGCTCTGACAAGTCGAGGCACCCTGCTTGGGACTCCCCGCGCCCGCCTGGGGAAGGGAACTGTGAGTAGGATCTGAAATGTGCAAGCTCCGGGGTGCAGACACCTGAGCACAAAATGATGGGCTCGGGGGAAGTGCCCCTCCAGTGCTGCAGGCGCTGGTGACACCAGAATGGTGCAGAAATGCACACGTGATCCCGACCCCTGTGGAACTCACAGTCTATGGATGTGACAGATAAGATACAAAGAATCAGTTAGTGACAACTGCGACCGGTACCACAGGGGGAAAGCACAGGATGTTACAGGGGTGGGTGTCTCACTGGGGTCCTGACCATGCGTGTTTGGAGGGGGGAGGATTTGGGGTGGCTTAAATGTGGAAGTGATAGTTAAGCTGAGAACTGAAGGTTAGTAGAAATTAGCAGGTTAGCGAGCAGGCAAAGTGGTGAGGGCAGTGTGGCTTTGGCCCCAAACCAGAGAGGCACTGGCCATGTTTGAGGGACTGAGAAAAGAGGGGTTGCCCGGAAAAAAAAACCTGGATCACTGGGCACCACCCTCAGAGCCCTGCTCTCATAGCTCTGGGGGTGAGGCCTGAGAATTTGCATTTATAACAAGCTTCCAGGTGACGCCAATGCTAGAACTAGAAGCCAATCCTTCTAGTCTGAGGACCACACTTCGAGAGCCCTGGAATGAATCATATGCGTGGAATTAATTCTGACTGGTGGGGAGGAAGGAGTTTGGGAAGAATCAAAGTCTGCGTGGAGTTTTGAGGGATGAATAAGGAGTTTGTTAAACAGACAAGGCGAACTAAAGACTACTCTAGATTTGGGAAAAATCATGAACAAGGAGGCCGGAGGAGCTTGGTTGAGTGTGAGAAACCACAGGTGAGAAAGATGAAGCTGGCAAATTCCTAAGTGCAGCAAAGGGGGTGACAGGGGAGGAGGCTGCTGCCGTCCCCAAGGGAGAGATCACTGGCTCTTACCCGCTCTGCTTAAGAGGCGTCCATCTGTGAGGAGGGCAGGCCGTTTCCAGAACCCCAGTCCCAAGCAGAGAGAGAGGCTGGCTGTGGGAAGGGCTGGGTCTCCCCTGCTCCAGCTCTTTGGAAGCCTGAGCAGAATTGCCCGAGGTTAACTCAGCTGCATGCCATTTTTTGGTTTTGTTTTTGTTTCTGTGGTACGCGGGCCTCTTACTGTTGTGGCCTCTCCCGTTGCGGAGCACAGGCTCCAGACGCGCAGGCTCAGGATAATAGTTTGTGAACTACTGGTGTAATGGGAAGGCCAAAATCAGGCTAACCAGTTTCAAACCCACTCTACCAGGGGCTTCCCTGGTGGCGCAGCGGTTAAGAATCCGCCTGCCAATGCAGGGGACACAGGTTCGAGCCCTGGTCCAGGAAGATCCCACGTGCCGCAGAGCAAATAAGCCCGTGTGCCACAACTATTGAAGCCCGTAAGCCACAACTATTGAAGCCTATGCGCCTAGAGCCCGTGCTCCACAACAAGAGAAGCCCTCGTGCTGCAACGAAGAGTAGCCCCTGCTCGCCGCAACTAGAGAGAGCCCGCGCACAGCGACGAAGACCCGACACAGTCAAAAAATAAATTAATTAAAAAAAAACCAAAAAAACCCCACTCTACCATTTGAGATATTACATAAGCAAATGGGACTCAGTTTTCTCATTTGCAAAGGATTCTTGTAAGGTTTAAATGATTCAGAGTTCACCATGGTGGTTTGTATGAAGATGTTTAATAAATTAAACATTAATTAAATTAAATTTCCGAACAAAAGTAACCATAGATAATACATAAAAGAGTGTGTCTGTGTTCCAATAAAACTTTATTTAAATAAATAAAGCTATATATTATAGATTTTTTCTCTTCATTTCAGTTAATAGACTTTCCTGTTGTGGTGCAGCATAGGCCTGCAGTGGACAGAGAGAGCCCCTGTTATAAGTTGAATTGTACCCCCCCCAAATTCATATGTTGAGTCCTAACTCCTAGTACCTCAGAATGTAACTTTCTTTGGAAATGATGTTATTACGTATATCATTAAAGTGAGATCATTAGGGTGGGCCCTAATCTAATATAATTATGTCCATATAAAAAAGGTAAATTTAGACACAGGGTACAGAGAAATGATGATGCAAAGATACAGGGAGAACAGCCATCTAAAAGGCATCTAAAAGCCAAGAAAACTACCAGAAGCTTGGAGAAGGCCTGGAGCAGATCCTTTAGTGCCTTCACAGGGAACGTGGCCCTGCCAACACCCTGATTTTGGGCTTCTATTCTCCAGGACTAGCATTTGCTATTTGACAATACATTCGTTATTTAAGCCACTCAGGTTGTATTATTTTGTCGCAGAAGCCCTAGGAGATTGATAAAGCCCCATCAAAGTAATTGCTTTGTTTCTTCATTACTTACTGGAATACCCTAGAGGATTGACCCTAGGAGAGTGGACAGCAGAGAGGAGCTCCCCTGTGAAATCTGAGAAGGCCTAGCGCCCACTATGAGAGCAAGGCTTCCTCCCCATCTTTCTGAGGCTGCTGTGGGCATTCTGGTGCCCTTGCTGTGCTGCTGCTGCCTGAAGGCCTATGGGCCTGGGCCTGGGTACCATCAGCTCTGAGGCTAGGCCCTCCCCTACACTGAAGGTGCACGCTGGCTCAAGGGAGCCCAACTCAGAAAGAGGAGGGTGTCCCACAGAGCTAGACGGTGGGGAATGGGGTTGTGTGTCTGGAAGGATGTATCTAACCCGGCAGCTGGCAACTGTGAAGAATCAGATAGTAAATATTTCAGGCTTTGCCAGCCATACAGTCTCTGTCACAACCACTCAACTCTTCTGTTTTCGAACAAAAGTAGCCATAGATAATACATAAAAGAGTGAGTGTGTCTGTGTTCCAATAAAACTTTATTTACAAAAATAGGCAGCAATACCATAGGCGGGATCTATGGAAGAGATAGTTGATAAGTTGGATTTCATTAAATCAAAAACCTCTGCTCTGTGAAAGACAATATCAAGAGAATGAACCGGCCACAGACCGAGAGAAAGTATTTACAAAAGACACATCTGATAAAGGACTATTATCCGAAATATACAAAGAACTCTTAAAACAATAAGAAAACAACCTGATTTTAAAATGCGCAAAAGACCTAAATGGACACCACACCAAAGAAGATATGCAGGTGGCAAGTAAGCATATGAAAAGATAATCCACATCATATGGTATTAGAGAATTGCAAATTGAAATAATGAGATACCGCTATACACCTATTAGAGTGGCCAAAATCCAAAACACTGACATAAACAAATGCTGGCAAGGACATAGAGAAACAAGAACTCTCATTTATTGCTGGTGAATACAAAATAATACGGCCAGTTTGGAAGACAGTTTGGTGGTTTTCCTACAACATTAAACATATTCTTACCATACAATCCTGCAATCATACCCTTTGGTATTTACCCAAATGAACTGAAAGCTTACAGAGACACAAAAACCTCCATGCAAATGTTTATAGCAACTTTATTCATAATTGACAAACCTTGGAAGCAACCATGATGTCCTTCAGTAGGTGAATGGATAAACTGTGATATATCCAGACAGTGGAATATTATTCACTACTAAAAAGAAATGAGCTATTGGCCATGAAAAGGCATGAAGGAAACTTAAATGTATATTACTAAGTGCAAAAATTCAATCTGAAAAAAGCTACATTCTGTATGATTCCAACTATATGACATATTGGACAAAGCTAAGCTATGGAGACAGCAAAAAGATTAGTGGTTGCCAAGGAATGAAGGGGGGAGGAAAGGATGAACAGGCAGAGCTCAGAGGATTTTAGGGCAGTGAAGCTATTCTGTATGATACTACAATGGTGGCTACTGTCATTATACATTTGTCAAAAGCCATAGAATGAACACCACCAAGAGTGAACCCTAATGTGAACTATGAACTTTGGGTGATAATTATGTGTCAGTATAGGTTCATTGATTTAGAATCAGCCACCCTGGTTCAGAATGTAGGTAGTGGGGGAAGCTACATGTGTGAGGACAGGGATATATAGGATACCTCTGTACCTTCTGCTCAATTATGCTGTGAAACTAAAACTACTATAAAACTAAAGCTTATTAATTAAAAAACAAAACTAAACTAAACCAGGCTACAGCAGGCTGGATTTGGCCTGGGGGCCACAATTTGCCAACCCTTTGCCCCGTTGTTGGGGCCTGAATTTTTGTTTTCAAACTTTATTTGGCATTCTGTGTAGCCACCATACACCCCATGCAAATGGCTATCAATGTTGGGTCAAACTTAATTCCACAAGAAACCCATTACCAGACAGTGACCAGACACAGGGATGTTGTATGGAATCCAGCAGCTTTTTCTGCCTATAAGCAGGAATTCCTCATCTTAAGGGTGAATGACAGAAGTGGGCCTTCAGTCTACAGAGAAAAATCAGGGACCTTGGCTCCCACTAGGCAGCTCTTGGAGCATCTCAGCCCTTACACAAATCCTCAGGGTACCATCTTGTGTGAGTCAGTAATGGGTTAACAGCCAAACCCGAACTGAAGTTTTACCTCCACTGCACCTTTAGAATAACAGCCCGGGTCTGGATTAACATTCAAGAAAATAACCCCTCAGGAAAGTGTTCTCTAATAAAAGGATCCTATTTCCACTCCACCCTCCACCTTCTTTTTTTAAAGCCAAGTCTGAAACAAGCTCAGAAGGCTGTGAAGCTAGGAGTGAGTGATGAGTCAGATGTTGAAGCAAACAGGTTTGCTCTCCTTGTGCTATTTGACACCTGCATCGGGGTGAGGGTGTGGGGCTTGTAAAGAGGTAGCAGCCCCACACATGGGGCCCCGTGCAGGCACAGGCAGAGCGCCTCCAAATCAAAGAGGGCAGCACAGCCACCCACATCTTTGGCACTGGCCTGGGTACCATGTTCTTTAGAGTTTTGACCGGAACTGTGTCATCGCCGACCTTTCTTAAAGTAACTACTTAGACCTGTGAAATAGTCAATGCCCAAGCCAGATGCTTAGACAAAGGGATGCCCTGGCAGCTGTGCCTTGAGAGGGCTGAGGTATTTGTGGGCTAGTGGAGGATTCACTCTACCTTCTCCCTCACCTCCTGTCAGCTAGGAGCTGTCCTCAACTGTTAAATCTGGGAGTAAAGGAAAGACGTTACATTTACTATGTTAAAACATATTACATTGAATCCTCACTTTAACTTTCTGAGATAGGTCTTATTCCCCCCATTTTACAGATGGTGAAACTGAGACTCAGAGAGATGATAACTGTCCAATGACCCAAAGCCAGGGAGTAGCAGACACAGGGATAGAACCCATCTCTCCTGTCTTCCAGGGCACTGCTTCCTCCACTGTACCAGCTGGGGACTATCTCCATTCTTATCCGGAGCATCCCATGAGAATCCAGAAGTTTCTAGGGAAGTTGGAGGGGGCATGAATTTGCAGTAGCTCCAGAGTAATTGTGGGGATCTAAATCAAATCCAAGTACTGATACCACCCTCTTGTAAATCTAGTCTTCTGGGTTGGCCCCTAAGCAAAATGGAAATTTCAGACCCACATCGGGTAATCAGGTTGAATTTGTTGGGATATACACTACATGAATTCATCTTGCAGGCACTGCAGTCAATGAGGCTTCAAATATATATTACCTAAAATTTTACTCATGATTACTCCTAGAGATTTAGGCCCAGATGGAAATGGAGGACAGCTTGTTTATACTGAATGAACTCCAGGCATGTGGGAAAAAATAGAATAAAGGATGAGGCCCTCCAGTACACACCAGGAGATTTTAAAGGTCCATATCCTTTGACCCAAAGTTGTAGATGGTTTGTAAAAATGGCCCTAGTTCTCTGCCCCTTCCTGTATCCATGTCCTTTGCAATGTGACATTACAGCGTTCCCATCCAAGGGTGGAGTTTATTTCCCCACTCCTTGAATCTGGGCTGGCCTTGTGATTTGCTTTAGCCAATAGAATGTACCAGAAGTGATGGCATGCTAATTTCAAGTCTTGCACACACTGCTTGCTGTCTTAAAGCCCTGTGCATCCATTGTGTGATAAGCTGGGGCCAGCCTTCTAGAGAATGAGACCAGGTGAACACAGACAAGCTATCATAGCGGATGCCATCTTAGACAAGCTGGCCCCCACCTCATCTAGCAGATGATTACGGATACATGATTCAGACCAGTCAAGAGGATAAGAACCCCCAAGATAAAGCCAAGCCAAATTGCTGACCCCAGAATTGTGAACTAAACAAATGATACTAGTTTTAAGTCACAAAGTTTTGGGCTAGTTTGTTTTACAATAGCTGTATCATATACTTAATAACTTTTTGGGTAGGAATCCATCTTAGCAATACAGTTAGAAACTCCAACTAAATATGGAAAAGCTTCTCAGTACTAATTATAATAGCAAAGCAATTTTTGTAAAAACTTAAATAACCAGTAATAGGGGAATGGTAAAATAAATCTTGATATATCCATACAATGCAATTGTATAGTGCAGCTATCTAATGCACAGAGATTAAATAGCTTATGCTACAGCCACACTGCAGAGTACTCTGTAGGTATTAAAAAAAAAAAAAAAAGCTCAAGGAATATCTCAATACCCTATAGTGATCTCTAAGACATTGGATTTAAAACAAAATTGAAAATGTATGCATATCTGGGCTGAGAGGAGGGAGGATGAATAGGGATAGAAGATTTTTAGGGCAGTAAAACCACTCTGTATGATACTATAATGGCGAATGCATGTCATCATACATCTGTCCAAACACATAGAATGTATATCACCAAGAGTGAACCTTAATGTAAACTATGGACTTTGGTGATAATGATGTGTCAATGTAGGTTCATCAATTGAAACAAATGTACCACTCTGGTGGGTGATGTTGATAGTGGGGAGACTGTACATGTGAGGGGGTAGAGAGCATCTGGGAACTCTACTTTCCACTTGAGAACCTACTTTCCACTTGAGAACCTACTTTCTACTTGAGAACCTGTGAACCTAAAACTACTCTTTAAAAATTGTCTTTTTTTTAAAGTATGCATAGCTTATCTAGAAAAGGGGAAGATAGCAAATATATGTGTTTGCTTGGATTTTAAGATGCAAGGGAAGAACAAAACAGATTTTTAATGGTTATCATAGGACGGGGGAGGAAATAGGGTAGAATGTACAGAAACAGAAGCTGAACTTCTCTAAATGTACCAAGGTTTGTAGATTTGACTTAGGGACATGTAAATATTTTGTGTAATTATGAAATAAAAATGTATTAAGTCTCTAAAGATAAAAATTAAAATGAAATATAAGAACCTAACAGTACATGGAATTGGTGGCATAACCACATAGAAGGCATTTTAAACGACTTTAAAACATAGTAAGTTGATTTGACACCCGAGAAGGATATAAACTAAGACCAAAAAAAGATAGAGAGCTATAAAAAGTGTTAAATTATTTTCAATAAGTATTGTTGGTGATAGTGCTAGTATAATTATTTTGAGGCTGTTGTGCACGTATTATGGGATTAAACCCTTGGGATAACTGTCAACATGTTGGTATTGTTAAGAACCAGGGAGGAATGAGATACAGATATTAGATCAATGAAGTTAAGAACCCATAGAGTCCTGGAATTGAATTGCAATATTTTTATACACTTTTGATATATTTTCTCCTTAATTAAAAAATCTTAACTCCCAACTATTGAAAAGGCCTAAAAATAGTGACTACCCCAATAGTACTGAATACCCTTAGTCCCAGATTGTGGTTTCTAAATACCTTTTCATACCATAAGGACTCTTGAAGAAATGACTGAGTCTAGGTCTACACAAGAAATGTCTGAGGTGTAAGTATGAATATCTTAGAAAAATAAGGAAGCTATCAGATTACAAGTGTTATACTGTCAACAGACACAGAAGCCAATCTGAAGAGGATCTCACTTGTTAAAGATGTGAAAATTTGAGCCTCAGTAAGGACTTTTACTGCAATTACCTACAATGAATGGATTCATAATGATAATGATTTTTTTTAATTTATTGTTTCTGTTAGCAGATACTAGAAACCAACTCATTTAAAAATAATTGGTAAATAAAGTATCAAGCACTTATCTTGCATTTTCCTTACAAAATGTCCTTCAGGGTACCAAATAGTTGATGAGAGGAAGTTTACAGAATTATTCCAGCTAACAAATGGAAAAAAAAGAATTAAAATATCATTATTTTGCAATTCCTAACAAATGAATGAATCTAGGCAAAAATTATGAGTGAGGCTGACATCGTACAAAGAGCGACAACCAGACCTCATGTGTCTCCTTGTGAAAGTTCACAGCACGATCTACGAAGTATTCTTCCCAAAAGAACTGAACCTGAAGCTGATAGCGCCTCTAGTTCTAATTCCAATTTACAGAAAATACAGAGGAAACAGGAATATGTCAAATGACATCACAGAGATGCCATCAGCAAAGCCAGACTGAGGGACATTCTTCAGGACAGAGGACCCCGTTTCCTCAACAAATAATTTGCAAAGGAAGTAAATACATAAATAAAAGATATGGAAGGAAAATCTGTAGGTTAAGACTTATCGACCTATTTTAATAATAATAATAATTATGAAACAACTGCAGAAATTTGTGCCTGGGTGACAAAGGATTATTATCAAATTACTACTACCATTTAAAGAAGGGAATAACGTGTGTTATTATTTATTAGGAATCCACTATGTGCTCAGCACCATGCAAGGCACCAGACCTTCAGTATCTCATTTAATTCTTACAGCATCCCCCTGCATAGCAGCTATTGGTCTTTTTCTTCAGTGGGGCCCCAGAGGCTTGAAGTACTTCTCCCAAGTCCGTTCAGCTACTGAGCTACCAAAACTTGTGCTCACCTATGATCCACGCTCATTTAACTCATTTTCTGTTAGAGCAAATGTTGGCTTCAGCCAAAATGCTTAACAGCCATGGAAACATTTGGTAAGTTATGGCAGATTCTCCCAGGGGAGTATTGTGGAGTAATTTAAGATGATAATTATGAAGACATGGTAGCAATTTAGAAGCATGCTTATGATTAAGCAATCACAACATTTTACATGTATTCTAATTCTAACCACATTTTAAAAATACGTAGTGCCAAATATTGAAAGGAAACAGGATCTAATGACAGACTTATTGCCACAGGGTGATGGGACTTGGATAAATTTTATTTTGACTTTGCAGTTCTTTAACGTTAGGTTACTGTTACAATATAAAATATTTTCTGACCCATGTTTCATTTCTTTAGGACTCCGTTCTCTGTTGAGGTAGTACATTAGTTTCCTATTGCCACTGTGACTAATTGCCACAAATTTAGTGGCTTAAAACAATCTTACAGTTCTGGAGGTCAAAGTCCAAACTAAGTTTCCCTGGGCTAAAATCAAGGTAACAGCAGGCCTGAGTCCCTCCTGAAAGCTCTAGGGGTGCATTTGTTTCCTTGTCTTTTCCAGCGTCTAGTGGCTGCCCACATCCCTTGGCTCAGGGTCCCTCACTCCATCTTCAAAGCCAGCAGTGTAATGTTGCCACATGTCCTTCTCTGCCTCTGCTTCCATCATCACATCTTCTCTGGCTCTGATTCTCTTTCCTCCCTCTTATAAGGACCCTTGCGATGACATTGAGCCCATCTGGATAATCCATGACAATCTCCCCATCTCAAGATCCTTAACTTAATCACATCTGCAAAGTCCCTTTTACTACATAAGTTTACATAGTCACAGGTTCCAGGGATTAGGAAGGACATGGACATCTTTGGGGGGCCATTTTTCACCTACTGGGGGTAGATCATCTCACCATCCTCTCTGCTCACATGTTGCTGGGTACTGTGTGTTCCTGTGTGATGCCAACAAGATCTTAACCAAATGGGAGAAATGAATAGTGGAGAAAAGTAGGCACCAAAACAGGGCAGAGGACAGGTAAGTAGCCAGTGAGCATCTCTGGAATAGTGTGGAATCCTGGGGTCACATCCAGTGTGCAGAGTCACTGCTTTCTGGGAATCACCAGGAAATGCGCTACTGATAGGTGTGGTATTCTTGTAAAGTAGGCCAACTCCCTTCGGTGTTTGGGAGCCATGCCCAGGTCAGCTGAGGCTGAGCAGTTATAATAAACAAACAAACAGCTTCCTGTAACTGCAGGTGTCACAACATAAAGGGCTTTTGGAGTCAGGAGTGTGAAGTAGAGACTGGGGGTTTCTTGCAGTTACCCAGTGGCTGACGAGAATATGAAGAGAGACCTTGAGTGCTTGAGGCCTGAAAAGTAGGCACCTGGGAGCCAGGAATTCCTCTGAGAAAAGCAGACCACTGTGTTGGGACAGCTGGGAGACATGTAGCAAGAACCCCAATGTCAAAGTATTTGGCTGTTTGGGGAGCCAACAAAATTGTTCAACTCCATCCCACACCTAGTGGTAGCACTTGTACCTCCAAATCCTCTGGGGATTCTTGGGGTTATGGAAAGGTTCTCTGGGTCTTCTCTTCCCCCCCCTCCATCACTTCAATCTGTGAGCATCTTTTCCCTGAATTAGTCCAGTGAACAAGCTACCTTGCCATTGTCCATGGGCTACCCCATGTGAGGGCACACAGATTTCTCCCTTGATTTCTCCAAGAACACCATCCATGCAAGGCTTAAGTTTGAGGCTCAAAAAAGAACTATGGCACCAAAACTCTAAACATCTTCAAGTTGAACAATGGACCTTCCTCTTCTTGTAAATCCTACTGTCTCATTATTAGTAAATCCTCCACTGTGTGTCTTTGTTCCCTTAATCTTGTTCTAGACTTCCTTATTTTCTGTTCTCCCACTACCACTCTTTGTTTTCTTCTCTCCCTCAAACTCAGTTCTCCTCACTTTTCAAAGCAGATGAATTGATCTCTACTCTCCCTCCACTCCACTGCATAACTGAAGAGTCATTACTGTGCCCTGCCAAGCCCCGGGTAGTCCACTCCGGGTGCTACCCTCTTAGCAGCAACAAAGAGCAGAAATAAGTTTTGAAATGTGACCTTTCTTTTCTATCTCCCTCTAGTCTCTGTGAGAGAAAGAGGGCACTACAGAGGTAGATTCTCTTGTCTGAATGTATGCAGTATCCCTTAGGTGCTTTGTGTTTTAAATAGCAATTCTCCTCCTCACATTATATAGACAACAAGATAGGGAAATCATCAATTTAGGGACCCAAAGACCCAGTTCCATTTCCAACATTGTCAAGTGACCTTGTGTAAATCACTTCGCTCTCCTGAGACTTGGTTTCCCTGCTGGTAAAGAACCACAATTATGTCCCAGAGCTGTTGTAATGCTTATAGAAGAAACCATGTGGGAATCTTTAAAAGTGGTAAAAAGCTATAGATGAATAGAGGATTGTTAGTAACGTTAGCAAGGAAACTACTATTTATGCAGTTGGTAATCAATCAGCAAGATAAACCGTTGGTTGGTTGGTTGGTTGGTTGGTTGGTTTTGCCATACTGTGTCTCAGAGAGCTGAATGATACAGAAAACCAAAATGAGATCACTGGATGACCGGTTCAGCCCACGCTGGTTTGAGAATCAGGCAGTCCTATTGTCAAGTGCAGCCAAGGCCACCCACAGTTGCCCTAGCACGTGCAGAGGGTGATAGGGCAACTGTGGGTGGTCTTGAGAGGCAACTGGCATTTTCCATGGTTTTAGAAGAAAAGAAGAGAGTGACACCATCACCAGCTGGACCCATGTGGGGGCTGATGTCATGGGACTTGGCTGGCCTTTACATGAGACCTCTCACTCCTGCATGGCAAAGCCAAACACAGACTAGTTAAATACAAGGTGTGCTCCCCTTTGGTTTGGAGTCACTTTTCATTGACTGTTAAAAATTGGATTGTTGCCTGTAATTTAACAATATCAACTTCCATATTATCCTTTCAGTCTTTTTATTTTTTTTGCTTTTGCTTTCAATCAATAGGTTTTAAACTAAAGCAAGTTCTTGATGATGCAAGAGCTGTGAGATACTTTTAAAGTAAAGGATCCATGGTCATGGCCAACTAATTTTGGTAAATCATATGGCCCATCAAACTGATGGACCAACTAAGTGTGGTCCATTAAAGAACCACAATGTACATTTCAGAGCTCCTAAGAAGTCCTAAGTAAAAAGATCTGTTTAACTTCATTTAACTCAGTATTCTCCAAACTTATCCTCTCGCTCAACCCTCTCTATTATTCCTAAAGAATACTTCTTAACATCCAGGAGAGAGAGTTTCCAAACAAGAAGATTTGAGGAATGCTGCTTCACTGGACATTTCCGTGTGCCCACAGGTCTGTTCCTGCCCTTCTTCTTGCTGCCCTGTGGTTGGAAAGGCTGGCTTGTCTGAACTGCTTCAGGAGTCCCTTGCCTTCTGGGCTGGGTCCAACAAATGGGAGAAATAAAAGGAAAGGAAAAGAGTGAGGTCAAAGTATTGATTTCCCCAGCCCGTTCCTTTCAAGGTTGCTGCGTGTTGCTACTTGAAGGTCACAGTGGCCCTCTGTACACAGTGATTTCCTCCAGGTTCTAGTGACCAATCTTTCTGCTTGCCCCTTCAGGCCAAGTGTGGACCTGCTCCCCCGGGCTGCTAATCCATCCTGGTTCCTGCTCCATCCTGGTCAGTTTCCCTTAACTCTGCCTGCTCCTTGGTGAATTGTCCTTTTAATGCACTCTTCTTATTTACCCCATTTGCATATACTCCCTTTTTCCTGCTAGGACACTAACTAATGCACTTCTTTAAATCCATGACAGGCTAACAAAAAATTCTAACATGATAACATAAGAAAAATATTTTAAAATCTAGTTAATAGCCAATTGCATATCCTGTAAGGTATGGAAAACAGAGCCTAGGCTGCCAGTATAATATTCAAATCCAAGAAATGGCTCAGCCTGACGTCACTGGCATGAGTTCCTGTCCTGACTCATCCAGCATTACCACCTCATAGCTTTGAAAGGACTTTGACAAGGTGAGGTCACGGTGCCCATCCATAACCTAGCTGTTGACAAAGACTTCCAGTTCCTTTTAGGATATTCCTGTTTCTAAAATGGAACACCAGTTGGGAAACAATTTCTAAAAGAGCAGTTTTGATGCCAGACTAGGCATCTGTAGTGGGACAGATGCCTTTATAAATGGGACACTCTCTCATGTGCTTCCTTGCCAGGATTTTTGAAGACTAATGAAAAAGCAAATTCAATAGATAGGTCCCTCATCCTCAGTTGGTTATTAAACATGTACTAATGTCTACTGAGCGTAAGCACTGTGCTAGAGCCAGGGGGCCTGCTGGGAGGGGGAATAGAAACGAATGAAAATGTTGGTCCCTTCACTTGAGGAATTTACAGTGTCATTAAATAATTAAATATATATATATACATACATATATACGTATGTGTGTGTTTTTATATATATATATACTCTCAACATTTGAGCCTAATCATAGAAAGCTTAAAAATGGTTGCTATAAATAGTACAGTTATCTAATGTAGGTACAAATAAAAATATTTATATTTTGGTCAACGTTAAGGCTAGGTCTTGTGTGTCTGTCTGTCTGCATGTCTGTCTATGTGCATGCCATAAAAAGCGGGGGGCAAGTTTAGAAGCAGTGTGAAATAAGGAAAAGAGTGTGAGTTTTAAAGTTAATTATATGTTTTAGGCTTAATTATTTGAGTTAATTTGCTTAGACGTAGGTAAACGCTTTAATCTTTCTAAACTTTTCACAACTGAAAAATAGATGAAATATACTGAAGACATAGATAGACAGAGCTGTCCTGAAGATCTGATGACATGAACCAAGGAGCCTAGACTGAGCTGGCACTCTGGAGGCCCTCGTGAAATGTCAGTTGCCCTCTCTTCCTTCAGAAAAACAATAAACTTTGAAATCTCTTTCTAGTTCGTTTATAAAGGCTTTATGGAGAAGGTGAATCTTTTAAAGAACTTTGACTAGCAAAAAGCAGGGGGCCAAAATCATGACCTTTTCAGATACTGCCAGAAAGGGAAATCAGAAAATTGAAAAATAAAAAAAAAAATTAAAGTATCCGCCTAAAGGTTATGCCACCCATTCTTTTGCCTCTAGAGAGAATTAAAGTAGTCCAGAGAATACTCTCTTTTCTAAAGGAATTTCTAGAAATGTAGTTTCATAACCCACCTAGGTAGTAGCTTTTAGAGCCACTCAAATTTACTCTTTAAACTTTTACCTTAAACACTTCTCTCTACTTTTCAATACAGATTTTTCATCTGAAAATTCAGCCCCACTGCTCCCTCCCCATCAATCCTGTGTCCCCTGAGATGGTGTAAATTTATTCCCATTTCATACCGTGGCTGTCTGCTTTTCCTGTATACCATTATTTGTACCCTTTGTGTTCCAATCTTCAAGAAAATTTTATGTAGGAACCAGACTAACATGGGAAGGAGACTTTGGAAATAAATTCACCTTAGATCCTGAGCTGCCTTAATCCCAGGGAAACTTTAAAAAGCAGCTGGAGAAGAACTGACCACTTTGTTCAGAAGAGCTAGAAAGCCTCCAAAGCCAATTCACACATCTTCCATGACCCTGTGTGTGTGTGTGTGTGTGTGTGTGTGTGTGTGTGTGTGTGTGTGTCTGTGTCTGTGTGAGAGAGTATGTGTGTAGGACATTTGCAAACTGCTTCCTCAGGGACTGTGCCCCCTGCAACAACCCATAAATTAGCCACTGGAGAGGTGACCTCTGATGACTGCAAATACTGTTGTACCCAGAACTTCAAACATCATTGAAAGAGAGGCAACAATTCATTTCCAATCCACAAGACAGTTTATTTAGCAGGAAGACACAGGACCCTCTGTAAATTGGCAAGAGACTAGGAAGAGCTGGCAGAGAAGGGCTTGTTTGTTTCCTGGGGCTGTGCCCTGTGGACTGTGGAAATTAGAAAAGGTGCTGTCCTAATTACTGCATTTTATTGAGATGATACTTGAGGTGTGGTTATTACCGTCTGTTGAAGTTCATTAACTAGACCTCATAAGTGGCAGGCTAGGGCTTTAAAGGGAAGTGACAATATTACAGATTGCCCTGGAGCCCTTAACTGGAGACCGTTCAAAGACCAGGTTCAAATGGTCACGTTAAATACAGGGATGGGCTCGGCGTTTTTGCAATGAAACCATTTTGGGGAAGAAGATACCTCTGGATGCATGGCCCTCTTTGGGGTATCCAGTGAGCATTTGAGCACCTGGGGACAGGCATATATGGTCCTGGCCCTTACTGAGTTTAGCGTAATTTCCTGTCTGCCCTGCTTGGCAATAAAATGTGACAATTTCTATGACTGGGAAAGAGTAGAGTGTTCTGAAATCACATGGCAAGGACAACTAATGGAATTAAGAAAGTCATGGGAAGCTTCCCTGAGGAGGTGACATCTCAACCAAGACCCAAGGTGAGGCAGTCTAATCGAGCCAAAAGATAAGGGTGGCAATACCACCTCCAGCATGGTTTACCAAACCGGTGCCTCTCAAACTTGACTGAGTATCCAAATCACCGAGAGATCTTATTTAAATGTGGATCTGATTCAGTAGGCCTTGGGGGCCCTGAGATTCTGCATTTCTAAAAAGCTTCCAGGTAAATGCTACTGGACCAGGGATTACTCTCTGAGTAGCAAGGTGTTGGATGACCTTCTGAAGTACTCAGCTTCTCTATGCCTTAGTTTTCTAGTCTGTAAAATGGGCTTCCAAGGGCTAGAGAAACATGGATATGAATTCATCTGTAGCATATTCTGACATGATCACACTACTGACAAATACTTGCTGATTGAATAAGGACCCCTAGGAGAATTGCCAAACTGCTTTCCCTTATATCTTGTCAGTATTTTCTTCACCTAGTTAAGTAATTTTTTAAAAATCCTTTTCCTGCTTCAGGTTTTATACTATTATTAGCCAGATGACAGTTCCTAAAGTAGGATATATTACGCAAAAGAACAGGATTATTTAAAATATTAAAGTTCTTCAGCTGAAATTCAAAAGCTGTTGGTATCTTGTAATTTTGGAGGTTACCTGTTTCATGGATATATGTCATAATCTCTGAGCAAAAGCAGGGCCTGTGTATGCTGATTTCCTAACTCAGTGACAAGCATTTGGTAACATACAGCCTCCTTGCTATAATTAGCTTTCAGGTTAAACAGCACATCATTCATCTCAAAATTGCAAAATTTATACTTGCAGTCAAACAGATGTTAAGTTCAGGGGCTTCATGACTAACCGTGAAATTCACCCTTTGTACTCTGACATCTTGGTTTTCTACAGCATCTCACCCAGAGCCTGAGTCAGGGTGTGAAGGGAATTTTTGAAAAAGCACGCACAGTTCAAGCAAACTGAGATGTGGGCGGGGTTCTTCTCAGATAAGAAAGTGATAGCAAAACAGGAGGAAATTCAGGCCAAGCAGACTTAGTTGTTTTTTGAAGGGAAATTATATATTCCATTGATTAGTTCACCAGCACCACTCTCTTTGAGAACACTTTGTTAATATTATTCTTTTCTTGCCTTTAAGACATTTCAGATCTTTTTGTTTGTTTTTATCTTTTCAATTTTTTATCTATAATTTTTTTATTTTTTATTGAAGTATAGTTGATATACCATATTATGTAACAGGTGTACAATATAGTGATTCACAATATTTAAATGTTATTCTCCATTTATAGTTATTATAAAATAGTGGCTATATTCCCTGTGTTGTGCAATATATCCTTGTATCTTATTTTATACATAATAGTTTGTACCTTTTAATCCCCCGCTTGGGAAGTTTTTTAAAACTCCCATTTCTTAATTTCTGCCTGATTGCTCCTTCCATCTAATTCATGCTCAGAATTAATTCTTCACAATTGTGTTGTATGAGAGTGAGAACAAGTTTTATGTACTTTGGTGAGAAGACACCATCCTTCCTCATTTATTGAGTTCCTACTATGTGCTAGGGCCCCTGAGGGGCCCTGAGCAACCAGTGGTGAGTACAGTGGAGATGTGTTCTGCCTTCTTGGACTTTTTAGTCTAGTTGGGGGAGGTAGAAACTATGCAAGTAAACAAACAAATAAGTGCATAACTTGAACAATGTGCTCTGAAGGAAATGGAAGGGGTTTCATTCTAGAGAACAACAAGGCAGGGGCACAGGGTCTGGTTTATTAGCCAAGCAGGGAGGATCTCACTCAGGGAGTAGTACTGAAACCTGAACTGAAGAATGAGCAGAGGCCACTGTGCAAAGCACAGGGAACATGTTCTTGGCAAGGGAAGAGCATGTGCAAAGGCCTGGAGTGTTCAAGAAACTGAAATGGGTGCGTTTGTGCTTCTTAATACCCCAAACCAGCTTCCTGAGAACCTTAATGTTCCTCTGTAGGAAAACAGTAAAAATATTGTACATAGAGATATACTATAGAGGGAGTTATGTGATATGATGGTTAAGAGCATAAACCCTGAAGATATACCAATTTCTGGCTCTAGCTGTGTATCCTTGTGCAAATCATTAAATCTCTCCATGGCTCAGTTTCCTCACCTGCAAAACAGAGAATAGCAATAGCTCCCACCTTATAGGGTTGTTGTGAGAACAAAATGATGAACAGGTTAATACTTTTCTGGCACATAGTAAGTGCTTTGTAAATGACAGACCTTCTTACATGCAATTTTTAGGATATAAGAGAAGTGGGAGGGGTGCTGAAGCTGTAAAGAGACAAAGTGCTATGAAAGCACGGAGACAGGAAAAAGAATTTCCACGGGGAGATATCATGGTGGAGGTAGCTTTTGAACTGTATTTTGAAGGATGGAGAGAAGTTCACTCTCTAGAGGTAGTGAAAGCAAAATCAGCCACCTGGGAATCTTTCTCAGCCCCTCTTTTCCTCCTTCATCTTTCACATCTAATTGATCATCAAGTCCTTTCTCTGATCACCCACCACTGCCTTTATTCAAGCTCTTAGAGTGTCTTGTCTGGACCACTGCAAGGTCCACAGACAAGGACCAATTGCCTTGTCACCGGACTCCCTTCAGACCCATGCCCACCCCTGTGCTGCACTTAGTACCACAGTACAGGGAAATTGTCCATGTTACGTGCTTTTCTTCCCAGGAGGCTGGACCTGCTCCCTAAGTTTGTAATCGATGCCTGTTGAGTTGAACTGCTATCCACTGCTGTTCTCCTCTGTATCCATCAGAGTTCAGTCAGAATAAAAGAAACCATTCTAGGTGTTTCCAAAAGTGGGAACTGAACACAGGGGATTGGTTCGCAAAAGAAGAGTCAAGAGGCCAACAGGAGAACTTAGGCAATTCGTGGATAAGCATGTGCAGGAAGCTGCTGAGGTGGGAAGGAGGTAGGGTTGCCAGAGACCAAAGACTGGCACTGTGTGACCAGGGCTGAAACATGGCAGGAGCTGGAATGTTTGGAGGGGCCCTCCCACAGAGGAAATGGAGAAATGCAGCCTCTAAGTGAGATGCTGCCAGAGGCCGAAGGGGAGTGAAAATACCCTGGCTTCTCCCCCACTCCCTCCCGCCAGGCTTCTGCCAGTGCCTTCCAAGAGCCTCATCCAAATGGGAGCCAAATGGCAAAGGGGCCTGGGAAACATAATTGCCGGGACACCGTGCAGAGCCAGGAGCAGGGGAAGTGGGACTGGGAACAAATAGATAACCTATGGGCACCCTCTGATTCTCCCCCCGCTGCTGCTGCTGCTGCAGATCTGACCTGGCTGTCCCCCCAGCTCCCCTAAATGTAATCAGAACAGCCCCTAGACATCTGCAGGATAAAGACCAAACTCTGAAAAATAATAATAGTATCTGAGAGGCTGGTCAGAGAGGACCTCTGTGAGAACACCCCCCCACAGCACCACAGGTGAGACCCGAGGCTCGGCGAGGGGAGGGAGGCCTCAGCTCATCTCTCCAGGGTGCGGGGTATTGAATAGGCTTGAGGGCCTGCAGCTGGTCCTGTGGGGATTGTTCGCCAGTGTTATCACAACGAAGAATAGGAAATAGTCACGTGCGTGTTCGAATCACTTCTGATATATTTCGAGGGGCTTTCAGAAGCATCGTCCAATTTTATCCTCACAACAACAGGTAGGAGGGACATTATTATATCTCATTAAAGTAATGAGTGAGCACAGGAGGCCACAGGAAGGTGAGGTGATATGATCAGAGCTCGGCACAGGCCAGCGACAGGGTGGTCCCTGAATCCGGGACCCCTTATTCCTGGTCAAAGGTTGTTTCCATCAGACCCAGGGGCCCAGGCCTGGGGTCTCAAACCTCTCAAAGTCCTTGCAATCAGGATGGGGCCTCTACACAAGGTTCTCATACACAAAACGCTGATCAGAAACAATCACACGTTAGCTAAAATTAAATGTGAGGTTGATTTTTTTTTCCATTGAACTTCAGACCCCTTAGTTTGGTAACTAAAGTTATCTGTGAGAAAAATGAATTATTAACTAATAAATTAACTTTATTTGGTGGAGAAAAAATAAGCTCCAACACATGGGAAATGAAGAGGGCAGGAGGAGGTGGGGGGGGGACCGGAAGCTATGATATGATTCTTTTCCATCATCCCCTTTCTCTATGTGCAGCCCTTCATAAAGTCCTCTTATACTTTGTTTATTGGCTAGAATTTTTCTGTTAAGAGAGGGCAAGATGAGGAAGGTTGTGAAATGGGGACAAAATAAAGAGAGCTTAAAAATAAACTTATGGAAATTGGTGCAAACTCTCTGCAGGGCAATTTGATGACACCTATATCAATATCCCTAAAAACATGGCTTTCCTTTGAACCAGCAGTATCATGTCTAGGAATTTATCCTAAAGAAATAAATCATGCTTATCCACAAATATATACATGAGAATGCTTATTGCAGCTCTACTTATGAAAATAACAAATTATATAGTACTTAAATGTCCAGTACTAGAGAATTCGTTAAATAATCTGTAGTATGTTCATACAACAGAATGTCATGCAGCCATGGGAAGTGATAGTGTAGAGAAATGTGTAAATATGTTAAGAAATCAAAGTGAGCTACAAAAATGTATATCAAAAAATGTATGTACATCAAGTTGTTAACACTGACCATCTATAGGTACCGTAATTGCAGTTGATTAATTTTTTCTTGCTTATTAATGTATTTTCTAAACTTTCTACCTGAATTTGATCTGGTTATCTCTTTTTAATGTTAAATACATCTATTAATGTTATGCTAAAGGTGGATCATTATTTTAATCAGGTTTATTAAGGTGTTTTCTGTATATACAGAAATATTACATTTTAGTATATAGTGCTATGAGTTTTGACAAATATATACAACACAATCAAGATACAAATTTTCCATCACCCCAAATACGTTCCCTTGAGTCTCTCTGTAATCAATCCCTTCTCCACTCTCAATCACTGATCTATTTTCTCTCATATAAATAGAATCATATCATGTGTAACCTTTTGAATCTGTCTTCTTTAACTTAACATCAAATTTTAAAATTATATTCTTGCATGAATTAGCTGTTCATAGTATGGATATAGCATAAAAATTTGTATATCCATTCATGAGTTGATAGACATTTGGGTTGCTTTTAATTTTGAGCTATTATGAATAAAGAGCTGGGTTTGGTGTGGACATAAGTTTTCATTTAATATACATTTCATAAATACTTAGAAGTGGGATTGCTGGGTCACATGGTAAGTGATGGTTAGGTTTATAAGAAATAACCAAACTGTTTTCCGAAGTGGCTGTACCATCCCAAGCCTCACTAGCACTTGGTATTCACAGGTTTTTTGTTTATTCATTTTTTTTAAGCCATTCTGATAGGTATGTAGAGGTACCTTATGGTTTTAATTTGCATTTATTTAATGACTAATGATATTGGGCATCTTTTCATATACTTATTTGCATCTGTGTCTCCTCTTTGGTGAAAAGTTTGTTCAAATCTTTCACTTGTTTTTGGTGGGATTGTTTCTTTTCTTATTACTCAGTTACAAGACTCTTTCTTTGTTCTAGATACAAATTTCTTATTGATATGCAATTAGTAAATTTTTTCCCAGTTTGTGGCTCTTATTTTAACAGTATTTTTAAACAGAAATTATGTATTTTGATGAAGTTCAACTTATTAATCCTTACGAATTGTGCTTTTGTGTAGTATCTATGAAATCTTTTAACCCAAGGTCACAAAGATTTTCTCCAATATTTCCTTCAAGAGTTTTATAGCTTTAGGTTTTACATTCAGGTCTTTCTTCAGTCAGGTATGTGTTTGCAAATATTTTCTCCCAATTTGTGCCCTGTTTTTCCATATTTATCATATCTTTCGGTGAGAAAAAGTTTGCAATTTTGATGAAGGAAAAACCAATTTTTATGGCTTGTGTGAATGTTCTTACACCTATATTAAAAAAAAAATCACACACACACACAAACTTTCTCTTTCCCTCACTCTCTATCTCCCTCCTTTCCATTTTCCCTCCCCCTTCCTTCCTCTCTCCTTGTCTTTCCTTTCTTTCCTCCTCCTTCCCTCCCTCCTTCCTTTCCTGGCAGAGAAAGGCCTAAGAGATTTGCAGAGGGCAGTGTAACACAATGGTCTATGAAAACCCAGCTCCTCTTGAGGGTTTCTGCACACTGTGGTTTTCAGGACACAAGTCATAAGCATAAAAGAGGTAGATGAGCAAACCTGGTGGATAAAATCACAGAAAGATTATAAATAACAGCCTTGTGGTTAAGGGGATTATTAAACCCATACACTTCATAACCACACTTCAAAGGTGAGATGGGCACACATTTTTCCTCTTGTGTCTCAAAATTTAAAGGGGGGATTGCTCTGTGTAAATAAGTGAATACTTGCCTTCAAAGGGCATATTTCAACACTTTCAATCCAAAATTTTGACTATGGAAGTTGAAACCTTGGTCAGTGAAGCCCGTTTTCCAGGGTAAGGGAGCGTTTGGACAGGTATCTTATTTCATGGATCAAAAAAGGCCAGGGCCACTTCACAAGTGTTTTATGACTTGCACTAATTTGAGGTCTTAAGCTGACCTCCATTTTATATAGCTTTGCATGAGTTAAGGGCCAATTAAAACATAAAAAAGAACTGTGAAAAGTATAATGTGTCTGGACAAAAATACTTAAAATCAATAATGAACTGGCTGAGAGAAAAATCAAAATGAAAAAAAAAAATCCCTTATCCCTATGAAATCATTCAAGGAGGAAAAACTTGAGGTCAAACATAAATTTTCATAGTACTATGTTTCAGGAAACACAGTATCCCTCTCTCTCCCTACCTTTGTCTCAGACTTGGAATTGGCAAAAAAAAAAAAAAAAAAAAAACAGCAGGGCTTTGAAAGGAAAATAACTTCCAAATTCTCTTTCAGTTCCCCATGTTTGGATGGGAACCACCTCAGGACCTTTGAACAAACAAAGAAATCAAGACACTGACGTATAAGGTGGCAAATGGTTTTGTAAGCATTGGTGTCAAGACTTGGAACAAACATCTACTTTTATTGGGCTGCACTCTTTTTTGATACCTAGAAATAGTGGAGGATAGAGCAAAGGAAGGAGCACTGACAGCCAACATGTTCCCCAGACCAGTGAAGTGTAACACAGTTTGCTCCCTGTTTCTCTAGGGCACTTTTGGAGTCTTAGGAGGTGATTCAATACATGACAATTCACATTTCTTTCTGAATGTCCGGAACAAAGAAACCTGTGGACAGGACATGAGCCAAATAAATAGGTGTGTGGAGGCACCCAGGGTTTTACAATGACTCCTCTTTATGAACCCTTTAATGACAGGACTCTAAGAATTTTTGCAGGAGGATGAAGGCATAGACCAGGCCTTCCTTAGAACTCTGTTGTCCCACGGCTGCCATCTGGCACTTGGCACTTACTGGCTTGAGTTATGGTTAGCTGTCCTCATAGAAATGACTTTCCCCTGGCTAAATCTTAAGCTCCCCGAGGGCAGGAACACCCACAGTACAGCACAGTAAAGTCTTGTATAGAATAGGAATACAATAAATATTTACTGATTGATATCTATTGATGTAAACACAAGGGTATATACAGCTTCTAGAAGATTTTAAAACAATAACTGAAATAATCTTATACAACTCCTAGAATAACAATACAAAATATTTGGACTCTTTCCATGATGTACGTTTTTTTACATAGAATTTTAAAATTTTAGTGCCCATTGCAACGTTATCACAAGCATAACTTTCAGTTTCCTTTACAACCCTATAAGTCTAAGCATAAACCACTTTAAACTTCTACATTTGTGTCCATCCTCAAAGCCATCAAATAAAAGGCACTTTAACCTGATGTGTCCATATATGTAAAGTGATTAGAACAGTGCCTGCCATATGTGGGTGTTAGCAGTTATTACTGAAGGTACCTGTGGCAGATTGGATTATTGTTCACAGCTCTTTACTCTCTCCCTGTAATGGAATTATATGTCCACATTCTGTGATGTGGCTTTGCTGTGCCTTCCAGAGTAGCTGTGAGGACAATGTAAAAGAGTGTGTGTGTGTGTGTGTGTGTGTGTGTCCCCATATCTGAAACATAATAAGTGCTCATTAAGAATTTGTTGGATAAATAAAGGCCTAAACCTAAGGAAAAAAGGACATTACCTCTATGTCTTATATATATATCAATACTATAACCATATCCTTTTCTTTGAAGGATACGTATTAGTCAGCTATTGCTGACTAATAGTAGTGTATAACAAACACCATATATAACAATATATATATCTCCCTGTCTAACTTTGAGCTCTATGACTTGCTTTGGCTAATGAAATATTAGGAGATATTATGCAATCAGAGGTTTTAAATGTACTTTTCCAGCTTGGTTTGGCCTCTTAATTTTCTGAATCCACCATGACCTGGTAGCTGCTGATCTCACAAGAGATTTAGGCAGCAGACTTGAGCTCAAACTAAAATAAAGCCACCTAGTCAACCCACAGACTCATGACTCAAAGATCTTGATGTTGTAAACCACCAAGGTTTTTAGAGTTGTTTGTTATGCACTATTACCACAGAAATAGCTGACTAATACACAACCATCAAAGCAAAGGACATGGTCACAGTATTGAGATATATATAGATATATATATGACATATATATAAATAGAGATAAAATGGCCTTTTATTCTCAAGTTTAGACATTTATTCACTCAACAAATTCTTAATGAGCTTTTATTAAGTTCCCAGACATGGTGATAGAGATTTAAAATTAATAATATTAAAGAAAAAGGACCCAAATAATGCATAAGATTGTTTTAGCTTGTTCTTCCTCCCACAGTGACTGGTGTTCAAATCCTTCTCCCCATCTCACTCTTCAAAAACCTAAACCCCCATACCCACCATATACACAGCCCTCTCAAATCCCTAAGGGCTGCCTGCCACTTTCCCTGGGCTGGATTTCCAGCCGAGAGTGGAAATTCCACATTCTCCTGCATCTTCGCAACTGTCTGCTGTGATACGCAGTTGGGGAACTGCAGGACACCTGGCTACTGGGTGCCCAAGTACTGCTTGTTGTCCTGCCTGCCTGGCAACACTCATCATTCATATTGCCACCTCTCACTACAAGTATCTCACGGCTGGAGCCAGATCATTACTGAAATATCTCAGCATTTAACTCTTAAGAGCCACAAAATCAACATTCAACCTGCTTCTTTTTAGCTCATCTTCCTCAGAGGGCTTGGGTACCCAGGCAATGCTTGAGAAGGCCTCATCATGGAAACAGGAACAGAGAGAAAGATTTTGAAGGGTTGCTGTTGGTAACCTCTACAGCTGGGTCTTGATGCCTTCTGGTTGCAAAACAACTCTGTGAAACACAGACTTCAGAGCAAGGAATATTATCAAGGATAAACGAGGAACACTATAGAATCGTGAGGGGTATCAATTTACCAGGGAGACATAACAATCCTAAATGTGGGTGCATCTAACAACAGAGCTTCAAAATGTGTGGAACAAATATTAATAGAACAGGAAAGAGAAATAGACAGATCTTCAATTACAGTTGAAGCTTCCAACACTCCTCCCCAGTATCAATAGAATAAGCAGACAGAAAATCAGTAAGGCTAAAGAAGACCTGAATAATACTATCAACCAAGTTAACCTAACTGACATTTGTAGAAGACTCCAAAAGGTCAGAATAGACATTCTTTTCAAGTACATATGGAACATTCACCAAGGTAAACAATGTACTTGGCCATAAAACACATTTCAACAAAATTTTTATTATTTTTTATTTTTTAATTTATTTTTTATGTAACATTTATTTCTAAAGGATTACAAGATATGATTTTAAAATGGGTGTATATTATGGTTTTTATATTAATTGATACAAACATAGCAAAATACCTATGTGTATAAATTATTTGGCCAGTATCCGCTCACTTCATACTTTTAAGAAAGAGAATATAAGGTCATTTGCAATAATAATAATTAACTAGTTAATAACATAAACCAAGTTAAAATAATTTTTAAAGAATCAGTAAAATTTTTAATTGAAATCATGCAAAAGATTTCTAAGACCACAATGGAATTAAATTAGAAATCAATAGCAGAAATACATGAGGAAAGTCTCCAAATATTTCAAAATTGAACAGCATGCTTCTAAATAGAAGTAGATCAGAGAGGATTTCACAAGGAGCATTAGAAAATATTTTGAGTTGAGTGAAAATAAAAATAAAGCTTATAAAAATTTGTAGGATGCAACCAAAGCAGAGATTAGAAACAAAGGTGTAAGATTAAATGATTATATTAGTTCCAAAAGGATGGAAATCAATTATCTAAGTGTTCATCTTAAGAAATTATAAAAAGAAGAGCAAATTAAACTCAAAGCAGGCAGAAGGAAGGAAATGATAAAGGTAAGATCAGAAATTAATGAAGCCAACAACTGATTCTTCATAAAGATCAATGAAATTTATAAACATCTAGCTGCACTGATCAAGACAAAAAGAGACAACACAGCCAGCCCCACCTGTGCAGAGAGAATCCTGCTCATCCTGCTATTGAGAAACGTCAACTCAAGAAAGAGTGTGACTTTTCTAAGAGAAGTAAAATGACACCCCCTAAAAATAGTGTTGAATAGTGGAAAGGGAAAAACATCCAGAAAATTCAGCAAGAGGGTGTCTGAAAAATTTAGGAAGCATGTAGATACTCCTAGTAGAACGTGAGATGGAGCAGCCTCAGTGAATGAGAAACACAAAGTCCACGGAGAGAAACAACAGATAAAATAGCATCAAAATGAAATGTCTCCTAGGATGAGAATAACAGGTAATAACTTAAAATAAAGAAGGACTGCAAGGAAACAAAAATTATTTTCTTGAAGTTAATAAAAAATGTATAAAAAATAAATAAATAAACCATTTTGTACATGTTTAAAAAAAGAGAGAAAGATGATGCAAATTACCAATATCAGGAATAAGAAAAGTGATATCTCTTCTCTTATAGATCCTACAGACATTAAAAGGAAAATAAGAGAATATTATGAAAAACTATGTCAATAAATTTGATAGCTTGGCTAAAATGGACCAATTCCTTTAAAAACACAAATTCCCCAAACTCACCAAATATAACCTCAATAGCCCTATCTCTATTAATGAAACTGAATTTTTAGTTTAGCGCCTTCCCACAAAGGAAACTCCAAGTCCATATGGCTTCACTGGAATTCTACCAAATATTTAAGGAAGAAAAATGTCAGTTCTACAGACTTTTGCAGAAAATTGAAGAGGAGGAAATATTTCCAAACTTATTCTATAAGGTCAGCCTGAGTCTGATACAAAAAACAGACAAATATATGTAAAGAAAACTACAGACCAAGATAGATACAAAAATTCTAGACAAATTTTAGCAAATCAATTCCAACAATATAAAAACATCATAACTTAGTAGAGTTTAGCCCAGGAAGGCAAGATCCGTCTAACATTTGAAATTCACCACATTAACAAAAACGAAAACCATATGAGCATCTCCATAGACTTAGGAAAAACATTTTATTAACTCCAACACTCATTCCTGACAAAAATTCTCAGAAACTAGAAACCTCCTCAACTTGATAAGGAGCAGCTATGAAAAACCTACAGCTAACATCATATATAATAATGAGATATCCAATGTTTTCTCCCTAAGATTAGGAAAAAGACAAGGATGTCTACTCTCACTACTTCTATTCAACATTCTACTGAAAGTTCTAGCCAGTGAAATTAGGCAAGAAAAAAAAAATAAAGGATTTATATCCAGAATATATAAATAATTCTCAAAAATCCATAATAAGAAAACAGAAGCCCAATTTTTAAAAGTGGACAAATGATTTGAACCAACACTGCCAAAAGGACATACAAATGGCAAATAAGCACATGAAAAGGTGCTCAACATCATTAGTAGTAAAGGAAATGAAAAACTATAGTGAGATACCACTTCACATATCTTAGAATGGAAAAAGTAATGGTCAATATCAAGTGCTAGTGAGGATGCAGAGCAAGTAGAACTCTCCTACGTTACTGGCAGGAGTGCAAAATGTACAGCATTTAAAAAAAGAGTTTGGCAGTTCCTAATACATTTACTTACCATATACTTGCCATATGACCCAAGAATTTCACTCTTAGGTATTTATCCTGGAGAAAAGAAAGCTAAGTATGTGAATACTCATAGTGGCTTTATTTTTAATATAGAAAACTTAAAACAGCCCAATATCCACTACCTGTTATATGGTTAAACAAACTGTGATACATCCATACAATGGAGAACTATTCACAAATAAAAAGAGACCAACTCCTCTGATATATGCAACAACACGGATAAATATCACACCCATTATGCTAGATGACTAAAGTCAGATTCAAAAGACTACACAATGTATTTTCCATTTATATGATGCCATAAGCTGAATGTTTTTGTCCCCAAAATTCATGTTAAATCCAAACCCCCAATGTGATGATATTTGGAGGTGGAGCCTTTGGGAGGTGATTAGGTCATGAGGGTGGAGCTCTCATGAATGGGATTAGTGCCCTTATAAAGGAGCCCTCAGCTCCCTTGCCCTTTCTGCCAGATGAGGACATAGCAAAATGCTGGCCATCTACGAACCAGGAAGTAGGCTCTCACCAGACACTGAATCTACTAGTGACTTGATCTTGGGCTTCTCAGTCTCTTGAACTGTGAGAAACAAATTTCTGTTCTTTTTAAGCTACCTAGTTCATGGTATATTTGTTATAACAGCCCTGAATGAACTAGGACATATGATGATCTGAAAAAGGCAAAATGTTATAGAGACAAAACACAGAGCAGTAGTTGCTGGGGTGAGCCAAGGAGAGGTGTTGATTACACACAGGCATGAAGGAATTTTTGTGGAGTGATGGAAATGTTCTGTCTCAATTGTGGTCACTTGACCACATGCAGTTGTCAATACTAACAGAATGGTTAAAAAAAAAAAAAAAGTAGGTGGGCAGGGCTAGAATTCAAACCTGGCTTCCCATACCCAAAGAGTCAGAATGGGTTCCCTGAGAGCTGCCCATGGGAAGTCTATCAGTGGGATTACACTGGGATCTGTACTCCCTTTGTGCCCTTCTGTGTGGCCTAGTGAAGGAGCACACCCCGAGACCCCATTGTCAGCTCTATCACTAAACAACTGTGTTACTGTGGGCATGTCACCTCCTGTTTCAGTCCTGTTTTCTCATCTGTGAATTACCCCAGGAGGACTATACATGTCAAACTCAGTCCAGCTCTAAATTTCTATGATTTTCCCCGAGGTTCTTTCCTTCTGTTGGAGACTCAGCAGTTCAACTCCAATCCATCTACCTTTGGAGTTTTAAGTGCTTTTTCAGACCTCAGCTCATTGGCCCTCACAAAATCCTGTAAGGGAGCTAATTATCCTTATTTCATTGTTTAAGAAACGGAAACCCAGAAAGATTCATTAATCTACCCAGTCACAAAATTGTCACAAAAAGCAGAACCAGTACTCTCATCTTTCCAGTGGCCCAGTCCCAACTGTAGGTGGGACCAGCTGTTGAGCTCCAGATCTGTTCAGGTGTCTCTCTGTCCTCCATTAAGTTTAGGGATCTTGTGAAAATCTTTTATGTAATCCAACAGTTTTCTAGTCAGATAAGCAAAAAATGGGCCAAACAGAAAAATGGTATTTATATATTGTCATAAAGCCTGGTCTTCAGAGGTCAACGTCGATCCAGGATTCAAAGCAGACCACACAGCTGCTGGCCCCATTGGCTCGTTAACAGAAGATCCTTCAGTAATGCTAACATTTTACAATATCGAGTCTTTATTGTGTGTTAGGCACTGTTCCAAGTGTTCAACATGTGTTCTCCCATTTAATATTCCCAACCATCAGTGGGGTTACCATAGTTAACCCTATATTATACATGGGGATCTGAGCTCTGAGACGTTTAAATTAAACCCACGTTCCATGGTCCATGCTTCTCCTCCTATCCATCATACATAGATGCCTCTTCTAAGATCACAGAAAGATCTACTCTACTGAAAAAAGAAACAAAGGAAGGGAAGGAGTGGAAAAGGGAAGAAGGGAGGAAGAAACAGCAGGAAGGCCGGCAGGCAGGTACAGATGAAAACAAAGCAAGATTAAGGCAAGCATCAGCTCCTCTACCAAGGCAGACGGAGGTTGCTTAAAAGACTCATGAAAAAGTCCCAGGAAATAGACCAAAGGAGAGAGAGGCAAAGGGCTGTGGGGGTCCTATTGGCCATCCCATGTCATTGCTCACACACACACACACACACACACACACACAACTGCCCAAGACCGCTGGATGCCCCTACCTTACCGGCTGCATCCTTCACATCTGACGGCCCTGGCTTGTTTCACTTGGGTGTTTATTTAGTTTAAGGTCTGCTTTTAAGAGCTCTCCAAGAGAGGCGGAAGGGGGAGGAGGAGCAGGGGAAACAACTCTTGAAAAGAGAACTTAGTGATTAAAAAGGAGCCAAGATTAACAGCTCCAAGAGCTCCAGCAGCCTGAGAAGTAAGCAAAGCCCTGGAGGGGTTCTCCCTTTATACCACCAGTACCACTGCTGCTGAGCCCTCCTTGCCCTCTTTCCCATCCTCTCTCTGCAGCAGGTGGTGGTCACCTCTAACGCCACAGACTTCTCCTGTCATAGCTGACTTTGCTCTGAGTGAGAAAGTCTTTTTAAGATAGCATCTGCAGCGACCTCAAAGCACAAATCATTATAAAGAAGTGTCTACTGGCCAAGCACACGGCATCTGTACCTCACCTTCATCCCCAGGCTGGATTTAGAGACACAACCTGGGAGTAGAGAACAGAGTAGATGATGATCAGGAAATCCATGATTCAGCCCCAGCTCCGTCACTGTCTAGCCTTGTGATCTCATGCCACCCAGCCTCTAAGGATTCAGATTACTTACCATCTGAGAGTGACATCTGTCCTGCCCACCTCACATGGGGGCTGAGAAGAAGAAATGAGACAAAGCATCTGAAAGTGCTTTCCACAAATACGAGGGAATGATAGGTACCCAGGGAAGATTCTGCTGACTGACTGATGGCCTGAGTGATTGATATTGCCTGAGTGACAGGCCCTCCCTGCCTTTTTTGAAATACTTTTCACCAGAAGCTGCGGGATGAGAGATACAGTCTTCAGGGGCAAAGACATTATTACAAATGTCAAACTGGTTGAACATAGTGTTCTGGCCAAGGAGTTCCGCACTTGCTCCCTCCTCTAATGGAATTCCTGTCCCATTTCACACGATGTGTCTGTGATGGAGTCTCTAAGTAAAGACTTGCAAGAGAGATAAAAAGTCATTATGTCTCCCCTTAGGAAGCACTCTGATTACTTAGGGTTTCCAGTGAGAGGCCCCAGGGAATGTCTGTCTTCTGAGACTTGGCAAACCCACCAGCCTTCCTGGACTTTTCTACACTTGGTCACCAAGACGCAGATGTTCAGAGGCTCTAAGGACCCCTGTCAGCAACACTGTTGAGCCCGGTTAGCTTAATCCCAGGCTTCAGAAGGAGCTAAGAGAGAAGGATCAAGGCCCATCAATCTTCCAGGACTTGTGGAAAGAGCAAGCCTGTCACTCCTGGGGAAGGAGAATCAAGACACACTGCATTAAATAGGGATGTGGGGGAAGCAGGGGCGAAGGGGGAGAAAGAGGAGGAGCCCCCATGGCTGTGTTTGACTTGAGTCTTAAAAGGGTAACGCCACTGCTGTCTGGAGAATAGAACTGGGAGTGTGGCTGGGACAGGGAGGCAGAGTGGGAGGGAGGCAGTCAGAAAGCTACTGGGAGGGTTCAGTGGAGAGATGATACTGGTGAGGAGCAAAGTCAGCAGTGAAGTGAGGAGTGGCTGGGTTTGCTGCCCATCTCAAAGATCTTTTGGAGCCGTGGGGCACTCTCTGACGGCTTCCATGTGTCAGACCATTTGCTAAATGTTTTCCCTTTAAGATCAGGAATAAAGCAAGTATACCCACTTTTACCACTTATTCAACATTGTATTGGAGATCTTAGCCAGTGTAATAAGGCAAAGAGAAAGAAAAAGAGGGGAAGGAAGAAAGGAAGGAGGGAAGGAGGGAAGGAAGGAAGGAAGGAAGGGAGGGAGGGAAGGAAGGGAGGGAGGGAAGGAAAGAAGGGAGAGAGGGAAGGCAGAAGGGAGGAGGGAAGGAAGCAAGGAAGGAAGGAAGGGAGGAAATGCATTAAGAATGGAAAGGAAGAAGTAAAATTGTCTCTTCTGTGCAGACAGCATGACCCCATATGACTGGTACAATGAGACTTACAAACCTTCACTGAGAAAAAGCAAAGAAAGAGAAACTAAACAAATGTAGACATATACCACATTCATGGATTGAATGATTCAAAAGTGTTAAGTTATCAGTTCTCTCCAAATTGGTCTATGGATTCAACATATGTTAATCTGTATTCCAGCTGCCATTTTTGGTAGGGGTTAACAAGCTAATTTTAAAATGCAGGGAAATACAAAATACATAGAATATCACAGACAATTTTTAAAAAGAACAAAGTTGGAGGCTTACAGTACAAGATTTTAAGACTTACTGAAAAGCTACAGTAACCAAGAGAGCCTGGTATTGGCATAAGAATAGGCATGTAGATCAATGCAACAGAGTAGGGGGTGGATAAATCAGCCTACACAGATACGGTCAATTAATTTTCAACAATTGATTTCCTACGGTGGAAAGAATAGTATTTCAAACATATAATGCTGGAACAGCTGAATCGTCATATGTAAAAAAATGAACCTTGACCTATAATCACACCATATCCCCAAATTAACTGGAAATGCTATTAGACACTAAAAGTATAAAACTTCTAGAAGAAAACATGGGATAAGATCCTTGCAGTCCTAATGTAGGCAAAGATTTCTTAGATAGTACATAAAAATATGAGTCACAGAAGAAGAAATTGAACTTCATCATAATTTAAAACTTTTGTTCCTCAAAATATACCATTAATGAAAAGGCAAGCCAGAGACAGGGAGAAAACATTTGCAGTACATATTTCTGACAAAGGACTTGACTCCAAAAAGTATATACAGATCTCTCAAACTAAGTATTAACGAAATAATCCAATAAAAAGTGGGTTAAAGATTTGACACTTTACCAAAGAATATACCAAAAAAATGCCATGACTTTTTCAATCCTGCCAATGAGTGCATTGACCTCCAGGACTACACACACACACACACACACACACACACACACATACACACACACACACTCACTCACTCCTTTTCTACTGACTGTTAAATTTTCACTTGTCTTTCAAGGCATGGTTTAAATACCCCTTTTCTTAAGTCACACTCAAGGTCCTCATCTTCCTCAGTAAATACGTAAATATTACTGTCTATGAGATTTTATCACTTGATAAAGAACTTGCCTCACTTTATTGTCATTGTCTGTTTCAGGATCTGTTTCCTCCACTTGAATGTGAACCCCTTAATTATGTCTTCTTCATCTCATTATCTCTACCACCTGACACAAGCCCTGGCATAGAGTAGGTGCTAAATAAATTTTTATAAATTGAGGGAAAAAACATTTCTTCCTTACTTCCTGAAACGCAAATTACATCTCGGTCCTATTATTTCTTTTAAATTAGGCCCTTTGGGGGAATAAGGAATCCTAGATCCATTAAATCATCATATTTTAGAGCTCAGAGGATCTTGAGGTTTATAAATTGTTTCCTGCAAACCTGAGGAGGGTCCTTAGAAGCCACCTGCAAGGGCTGAAGGATATGCCTCTGTGACCTCATTTTAAGGGATGCATTGTATTCCACTGTTGGGGTTTATTAAAAATTACTTTGAAAAATCCCTTCTGTTAGAAGTTTTGACGTGTGCCAAGTTTTTACTTTTATATTTGATACTAGAATGAGCCTCTGGCATGTCTGACTAACGATTTCTATAATTTTTTTCAGTCTAACAATCTATTATTAGATTCACCCGAACTCCATCCCCGTCCTATAATTGGCTTTGGTATCATTTTTATTCAAAGCCAAGTAATAAATAGTTCACAAGCCAAATGCTATTTCCTCCTTGAGGTTCAGTAATTCATAATCTTCCATTGGTTTTTAGATATATTCTTCAATGTCACATAAAATACACATGACCTCCTTTGTGCTCTCTCAATTCTTTATCCAACCTCCTCTAAGTACCTCTGCACATCCGTCTCTAACCTACCTTACTGATCTGGGTGTGACGCCAGAGTTAACAGGTGCGGGAGAGGCAAGAAAGTCCTCTCTGTGGGTTTAAAAAATAAAATATAAAATAAAATAAAACCCCTCCTCAAGGAGAAAATACAACATGTCCTCCCAAATTCTAGAAATACGTTGAGAGGTTTAGATGGAAAAAGTAGGGTTTAGTATTCTAGTAAAATTTATTTGATTTTGAAAAATGTTCTGAAAGAGGACACTGAAAATTTGTTGGGATGAGTTACCAAATGGATTTTCATCACTGCAAATGAGATATAGGAAGAATAGAAGGTGGAGATTTTTTTAAATTATACATATTTTTAATGTGTTCTTAGGAGAAAAACCGTATTTCACTAGATGAGCAAAAAGAAATTGCTTTCACACCATAAAGTAATGCATGTCTACTGTAGAAATTGAGGTAGTTTGGATAAGAAAAAAAAAGGTGGAATTATTCATATATATCTTACATATATTCATTTACCTTTTTTAGAGTTAATCATGTTCAATCGTTTCACAGACATCTTTCCAGTCTTCTTTCTGTGTGTATGTGTATGTGTGTGTGTAACCAAAATGGGATCAAAGTGATACAGAGTCTGTTTTGCCCTCTGTAAACCACACATTGGATATATTCCAATGTCATTCAAATTCCCCTATAACATCTATTCATATCTAGCAAAATTTCTTTCACCAATCCCCTACCATTGAATATATAGGTTGTTTCTCATTTGGAGCCATTATAACAAACTCTACAGTGAACATCCTTATACCTATAGCTCCAAGAATTGCCCTGATTATTTAAGATAAATTCCTTGAAGTAGAATTCTGGGTCAAAGGGTATGTAAAAAGCTTGAAACAATTTTTATTTTTATTCCACAGGAGTTAATCTTTTAAGTTTTGTGAGAGGCCTCCATCAGCACATATGACTCTTCTGCACTTAGCTCTGTGCGAGTTCCTAGTTAATTAAATGATTTTTAATTATTTAAAACAATTATTAGCGTTAAACTCATGATTGCCAAACTACAAGTACGTTTATGCTGCAATGAATCAGCCAACACAGATTTTTCCTTCTACCAAAAGTCCCCAGGAGGTTAGCATTTCCTGCAGCCCGTTTCACCCTTAGTTACGGTTGCCGAGTCTTGCCTTCTTAGTGGCAAGTCTTGCCGTCTTCTGCCTCTTAGTGGATGTGTATGCTTTAAAACATGCTGCCCCCAGATTCCCCAAATTTCACTTCGCCAAATCTTTTCTTTTTTGGGGGGGTGCTGTGTTGGGTCTCTGTTGCTGCACGCAGGCTTTCTCTAGTTGTGGCGAGCGGGGCTACTCTTTGTTGCAGTGCGCGGGCTTCTCACTGCGGTGGCTTCTCTTTTTGCGGAGCACGGGTTCTAGGTGCGCGGGCTCAGTAGTTGTGGCTCACGGGCTCTAGAGTGCAGGCTCAGTAGTTGTGGCTCACGGGCTTAGTTGCTCCGCGGCATGTGGGATCTTCCCGGACCAGGGCTCGAACCCGGGTCCCCGGCATTGGCAGGAGGATTCTTAACCACTGCGCCACCAGGGAAGCCCCAAATCCCATCTTTTAAATCCAGAGGTATTTTCCGCTGGTAGGTCTTTCATTAGTTTGTTTCTGCCAGAGTTTATAACACCTTGTAATTTGGTCACCTTGGCCAATTTCATCAAGATGTTTATATCTTATAGATCATTATTAAGGATTAAATGGGCAACACCTAGGCTGACCTCCCTGGTCCCACCCGGGGCTCCACCCTGTGTCAGTGTCATCCCTGTATTTCGTGACACGTCCGTTGTTTTCTAATTTTCATGTGACCACACTTTGGCTGAAGGAGCTGGACTTCACGGTCAGACCACACATTGCCTTAAGTAGTGACCACACCCAGACGCTTGAAGACTCCACCTCACATTTTATTTTCACCAGGCTCTTAAATGGTCCTCTGGGCTGGAACTCCTCCATGAACCTTTCCATCTCCAAGCCCCACCCTTCTTCAGCTTGCTCTGTACCCAGGAGGCTGACCTCTAAGGGCTGCCTCAAGAGACTCCACAGCCCTCTGGCATCCAGTTGGGTCCAGCCAACTGGGAGCACGGCAGGGAAAGGAGGGCAGGAGCATTTGATGTCAGGTTATCTACTCACTCAGCTTCCTCCCTTAGTGCTGATGCCCAGCGCTTCCACCGAGGTCAGGGAGTCCAGCTCTCTCCAGGGTTCCCACCCACACCCTCTCCTTGCTCTTTCCCTCCTGAGAGTGGTAACAGCCCTACTGCACCACCCTCAGTCTCCCAACCCAAACCCTGTGGTTTCCCTACACATTGCCCATCCCTTGTAAATAGTGTCTATTAAATTCTCCTCAATTTACCCAGTATGAGAGTACCATCTGTTCTCTACCGGGACCCTGACTGACATACCATGTAACATGGCCAGGCCTTGGGTAAGGCTATGATGGGACTGGGCTGGACGTGGCCGAGGTCCATCACCTCTGCTTTCAGACAGGTTGCAATGACACCAAATCCCTTCTGGAACTGAACCTCTCATCCTTCTCTCAGATCCATACACATTTAGCTCTTTTGGAGTTCTCACATTTTTTTTAATACAAAAGAAAACTTTGAAATTCTCTTAACAAGGGCTATTTCAGTTGTTCCAGCAGTTTCCATTTATTCATTTAACAAATATTTACTGAGCACCTGCTGTGCACCAGACACTAAGCTAGACAGCCAGCACACGTCTGGGACAGACACACATGCTCAGGGCCGTGAGAATAAGCTGGACCGTGAGACCAGTAACCCTGGATGTTCTGCGGAGAAATTGCTTCCTGCAAAAAGAGGTGCCTTTTGTTCTATGCTCCAACTTGCTGAAGGCCAGTGCCCCTTCCTTCTGGGGGTTTCTCTTCAACATTTCATTATTGCCCTAAAAGAACTTCAGTCCCAGAAGTACGAGAAGACAGGGAGGTAAACTGAGGGAGAGCCTCAGTTTCCTTGTGAACAAAGGTTCGCCCTGAGCACCCATGAGGCTGATCGGTCCTGTCGCGGCAGCACCAGTGTTGTCACCATCACGCCCCTGCCCTGCCTCTGCTTTTCCCATGCCTGTCCATCCTCTCGCACCTGACCCGCCCCAGCCTGTTCGGCAAGGTGTACATGTCCCGAGAGGCCGCAGCGCCCCCTTTCTTCTTCCTGACCTGGTCTCACTCCCAACCCATTTGTTCTGGGGACTGAAGCTCGGACTCGGCTGCCTCTACCATCACCCCTGGGTCTGTGAAATTGGTGTTTCTCCTCGACCTTCCAGGTTTGGGACTCTTGACTCCTTCTGATGAGTCTGATATATTAAGACCTCGTCCCTGGCTTTCCTTATCCCAAGCTGCCTTAAGGAGTGGCCCCTTTCTTGGTTCTGGTCCCTTGAAGCCCAACTCCCAGCATGAGCTCTGGACTCCCTCCTCCTCCCCACCTGCTCCCAAACCCCAAGAGTTCTTTTTCCAGACAATTCCTTACTAGTGTCTCTTCTTCAGACACCCCAAAAACTAATCCTCATTCTTTTCTTTCTTCTCTACTCTCTTCTTGTGCCGTTTCGCCTTTCCTTCTCCATATTTTTGCCTCTCACTCTTCCTTAAAAGAGCTGCAGGAATTCCTTGCTTTGAAAAATATTTTCCTGAGGATTTGTGTTTAATGAAAGTTTATAATATTTGAAATTCGGACAATGTGTTCAAAATCATGATGGTGATGCTGATAGCAATAGTAACAGTAGCTTCCAACTACTATGTTTTCTACACATGAGGCACTGTACTGAGAACTTTATATACATCAGCTAATTTAATCCTTACAGGAGCTCTTGAGAGAAGTATTATCATTCTGCCCAGTTTACAGTCGAGGAAACTGAGGCTGAGAGAGGTGCAGTGACTTGCCCAAGGCCACACAGCGAAGAGCGGAGATAGGGCTCCAGCACAGCCCTGCTGGATTCCAAACTCCAAATTCCAACCTTCTTGCCTCCCCCACTGCACTAGTTAAAGCAATCGGTTGTAAGTTCTCTTGAAATAAGCAAGCTTCTGCAGCAGAAATAGCCCCTCCCCAACTACCCACATTGTAAGTTTAAACTTTTATATAAAGAGTTTCTCTCAGCAATGCACACCCATCCTTCTTATTGGGTGGGGGAAGCCTCACCAGGCGAAACCTCCTATTTACTCTCCATCTACTGCTCATCCTGCGCTGGGTGTGGCAGTGGGTGGGGAACTACCCAAACTACCTCTTTACATCCTCTCACTCACTGGTCCTCCCCAGGATGACTCCGTCCACAGATTCTGCCCTCCTGAGAGCACCACTGCAAGGATAGCAGCAAACATAAGATTAGAGCTTCTAATGACATACAACGTCTGTCTGGTCTGTGTTTCTAAAAGGAATGACTTTCTCCATGAAAAACAGATGCAAATGGAGAAAGACCATGCACCTAGTTAAACTGAGCCATGGCAGTTCAATTACTCATTCAACAAACACATGCCGAGTGTCGATGTGCCTGGCAAAGAGGAAGGTATTGGTCTCTCTCTCCAAGGAGTTTACACCTCCATCAGCAGAGGAATAAAAATATTCTAAGTGTCCCTGTGGTCAACTGGATTATAATTTAGCAAACATTTATTTTGCTCTCTCCTCTCACCCCCCCCCCCAATTTCTGTCCCATTCATTGGGGACTTGGCCATGTAAAATACTTTGGCCAATAGAATGTGGGCTGAAGTGATGACATGCCAATTTCAAGTGAAGCCTTGAAGAGGCATTCCAAACAACTGCCAGCTGACTTGAACACCTATCCTCCAATATGGGAACACTGCAGGCCAATGGGGGCTGTTCCTTCAGCCCAGGTCCCAAAATAAGAAGATAATATGGGGGCAGCCCTAAACCACAGCACAACTCACAGCTACTGACATGCCACATGAACAAATAACATATATTTGTTATTGAAGGCCATCAAGATCTTGAGGTTGTTTGTTACACAGCACTATCGCAATAAAAGCTGACTAATCCGGTCCCATACAGAGTTATATTCCAAACCTACCCTCTGGTATTTTTCTTACTCTTGAATTGAAATCTAAGACACCCTATAGGTGACGAGTTTCACTGATCCATCCAAGGAATTTGTAGAATGACTTGTCAGGTGAGGAAAGCAGTCTGAACAGAAATGACTGGTTTACCCATCATATAACATACCTGCAGAAACCCCAGACACCCAACACCAGCCCTTCTACAGAGGATATTGTTAATCACTGCTACCCACAGACACCTTATTTTCTATTGTTTATTATCAATTTCCAAAGTTAACGTTAGCCGCAGCAAGGGCAAGCGCTTGTTTAAATACTCGGAAGGCTCCAAATGAATTTGATGTTTATAACCCAAGACCAGCTCGAGTCATGAAGACTTACGAAAACTGGGACTGTGGCTCAGAGGCCTCTCCAGTCACCGTCTGGTGCCCTGTAGGTGTTTAATCGTGTTTTTTAAATTTCCTTTAGTTCAATAAATATTTATTGAGCACATCCTACGTACAAAGGGGAGAAGGCATGCTTCCTACTCTCAACGTACTAGCTTACCATCTCATGGAAAGGATGAGTATTTACATAACTGTAATTAAAGACAACACAAGTGAAATATTTTGAGAGGAGTGCCAAAATTTTGCTGGAGTGGTTTCAAAAAAGAGAAGCACTGTATCCAATCTGAGGGAGTCAAGAAAAAAAGAACATTTCAAATAGAAGGAACTGGGCTTCCCTGGTGGCGCAGTGGTTGAGAGTCCGCCTGCCAATGCAGGGGACATGGGTTCGTGCCCCGGTCCGGGAAGATCCCACATGCCACGGAGCGGCTGGGCCCGTGAGCCACAACCGCTGAGCCTGCGCGTCCAGGGCCTGTGCTCCGCAACGGGAGAGGCCACAACAGTGAGAGGCCCGCGTACTGCAAAAAATAAAATAAAAAATAGAAGGAACTAAGGTATAGAGGCTGAATGGAATGGAATCTGAACTGTGGAGAGATTCAACGGGAAGATCAGGAGAGCCACACTGTGCACAGCTCCAAGGCCAGGCTGCAGAGTTTATGGTCAAACCCAAGAGTCACTGAACACTTAAGGAAATTCATCACGTCCATTTTCACCATGCCCTTCGCTGGGTCCAGAGTTTGAATTTTTCTGAGAACTTCAAGTCATTAACAGCTTGAGCCTCCACAAAAACAACTAGTGGTGAAAGGTGCCAGTGAGCGGTAGAGAGGACAGCAAGACAGTTTCCGTGACTACGACCACGACGAGCAGGCTGCATATCTGGGGAACGACGAGAAAGAACTTCTCAGCCACAGGTGCAACTGCAGGTATTTTCACATTCAGTCCTAACCGAGGGAAGAGGGATGAGGCAATGCAGTGGACTGTCTAGAACCTCACTGCCAACATTGACAATGGGGTCTCGCCTCTGCAGGAAGTAGCATGCCTGTAGGCTGCGCACAGCAGGGCCTCACAACCTCTTCCCCAGGCTGCACCTGGCCTCTGGCCTCACCTGCCCCACCTAGTTACACCCAGGACTCCACCTAGCCGGAAAACACATCACTATCAGGCAATTACAAAACAAGACAAAGAAACTCCAGCAGTCCCAGGTTCGCAGCTGCACTCAGCGGAGCTGCCCTCGTGCCATCTGTGCGCCTCTAACTTTCTGCTCCCACCCTACTGAAGCCATCTGTTCATAAGTCCAACTTCGTCCCTGGGCCATAAACTGTGCATGGACTTTTACCTTTGTGCCCAGTGCCTAGTCCGTAGGTGGCACATGTTACTTAATAGCGACAGCCTTTCCATGTATTAAATGCTTTCTCTCCACCCGCTCCTGACATATTATTTCACTGAATCCTTCCAACAACCCACCCCTACAGAGTAGGTGTTATTATCCCCATTTAACGAACGAGGAACTTAAAACTCAGAAAGATTAAGGAATCCCTCCAAGATCACGCAGCTAGGAAGAGAAGGCGCTGAGATCTATCTGAGTGTCAGGCCCTTTTTATAGAAGTGGGTTTATATGCATTGGACTGAACCAATAACCAGGTTTCCAGAATAGTAAGACCTAGAGGGTCCTCACTAGATCGATCGTTTGCAAGAAAGATTCCTTCGAGGGTTGATGTTTGGGAAACTCACCCTCGGCTGGTGTTCGGCAGAGACATACAGGGCCTACCTTTACTGTCTTAATAACTCTGAAACTGAATTTGAATCTCAGGCTGGGGTATAGGAAACTGACAGGAATAGCTCTGTAACTCTTTCACCAGGGTTAAACATGCCAGGCCAGGTGAGAGCTTCCCCAAGAAAGCCAAGAGCAGGGCCCTGGACAAGTGACAGGGACTTGCAGGCGGGCCTCACACACCTGTTGGGAGCCCACAGCGGTGGCCTCAGCCCCGTGCACAAGTTCAGAGGACGGCACTGTTGGAAGGAGGGCGGGGGCTGGCTCCGAACAAAAACTTGAATTGCCGCCGGGAGGTTAATGGGAATCCGAACTAAGAAGATTGGCCTGCTAACACTAACGTGAGTATTCAAGAGGTCATTTGTCTCAGGGAAGCCTTTTTTAACCCACTGGGGGATGAGCCTGAAACCCTTCCAGATTTTTCCAAAAAACAAACTTGAACACTCTAATACTGCCAGATGATATGACCAACATCTGTGGAACCACGTTCCACAGTCCAGTGTCCAGACACATCACGAGGGCTATCGGAAACAGCTGGCCTTACTGGCATACTGACCATGGGTCAGGAGTCATAGATAAAGAGTGTGACTCCAGGCTCTCACATTGGGCTTGGGCAACAGCAAGCAGGGATCCGCCCTGCTGACACCAGTCCCGACCATCTGGTTCATCAGGATGAAATTACTTTTGGTTGCCGCCATGCCACACCTACTGCTCCACCTCAAGAAATAGCCCGTAGCAGCATCCAAGCTGGTCTGATCCCTGTCAAAAGACACGCACTCAGAGCGCAGGTCTGTAGCCAAACCCAAGAGAGCAAAAATTCTGTAGAAATCCAGGCGGTCACAGGGAATGCCTGCACAGAAGGAAGGGGCTTTGGAACTAAAAGCATTTCCTTCTCTCCCTACCTAAGGACCAGTTAGGGAGCTAGTGAATGATTTACAACTAGACTATTTATAAAAAGGAGCACATTAACTTTCTAGATCACTCATCCACAATAAATGATGAAAACCCAGTTGAAATGCAAGATTCCAGAAGGCTTAAAAGGTAGATCAGGCAGTAGGCTAATAACTGTGATTTTTTTTTTTAAACTTTGCCTAAATTCAGACTTTAAAGAAATTAGCCCTGTTACATGAAAGGCTGGCATTTTCTTAGACAAGCTTGAAGCTCATTAACATATGATGACAGTTCAAAGTAAGTACTCAAGTAAGGAAAGGGAGGGCTAGATGCCTCACTGTATCAGAATCCTAGACCTACCTCTCTCCCCTCTTCCTCCCCCATCCCGTAAATCAATGGAAAGTGGCAAAGTCAGGTCACTCGTTTGCAAATGATCCTGCTTTAAGAACGCAGGAGAAATGTTAAAATGATTAATTTAGCAAACACATTGGAAAGAACTTTGTGTTTGTGAGTTTTGCTGAGTTAAACTGTTTTCAATTAATATCGTTTTTCGACTACACTAATTTGGAGACAGGCTTGGAATATTTATCTTTCTTTTCCCAGCAGGAACTGCTTCTTGTGCTTATTTCATTAACAGTTATGAGTCGAAAATCAATTGACTAATATGAAATGTCAGGGGGATGAATTGGGACCAGCAGGATGATTCTGCTCTGTAGAATGTGTCCCCAGTCTTAGAATAACCAATCACAAAAGTCATATTTCTGGGGGTCTCCTTGGCTCTATCTATAAGGCACGCAAGTCACATCGGAAATGAGGACAGATCACCCAAGACTAGCACTGATATTCAGCTTGCGTGCTCTGATGTGGCCCAGCTACTGCCAGTATTTGTGCAGTGTACTGCCTGCACAACCAGACAGTGCAGGACTGGGTATGGCCTTTCCAGTTGTGTGTGTCTGGTATCATCTTTCTGACTGGCTGGTGACCTTGCTGGTAGTTAAACACTGTGGCTATCATTCTGTCAAGGGCCAAGACCCTGCTGCTTACAGAGACTCCTTCACTGAGGTCTAATTGTGGCTCATTTTCCCTCTATCGCAGGGGACTTGCTTAAACTATCCCCTGCCAATTTGGAGCGGGGAACACTGATAAGTGTTCAGTCTGCATATAGTCACTTAATCCTCCTCTTCTGGCCATAGGGCCCATCTACCTGTTATCTCCCAACCAGAGATTGTTTTTCCAGAGAATAAACTTCCAAATACTTTTCAGGTAAGCGTGACCCTCAGAGGGATGCGTTGGGAGAAGGTGATATAGAGATCCGAAACTTTCTCAAATAGGTTTCACCCTACTGCCTCTATTAGCTCCCCCTTTGTGACAGTTCCAGAAACATCTATGCCTTCTGTGCAAGTTAGCTGGCAGGTTTCCTCGTTGCCAGTTTGAGCTTTTTCCAATCTGCTAAGTCGGCTATTAGGTGTCCATTTTTGTCCAACTCCAAAATTGTGTTGCTGTTGACTCTTCTCCTAGCCTCTCTGTCCTGTTCTTGTGAGTTTATTTTAAAAAAGAAAAGAAAAGTCTTGCTGTCATTTTAGCTGGGTTTGGGGAGAAAGCTAACTTAGGTAAGCACGTTGAATCCACCATCTGAAATTCATACTGGAATACAGTTTTTAGGTCTAGCTATACATTCAAGATTTCCTAACATTTGGTATTAGGAAATATTACTCTATTAGATATTTAGTAATATAATCTCTGAAATAATCTTTAAGGGTTTTTTTAAATTACTATCATTATTGCTGTTGTTGTAGTTTTAAAAAATAAGAGAATCCAAAAAAACTTGAAATACAAATCAGAGTTCCTAAACCATTGGCAAAAGCTGTTTGGAACCTCATGAGAACATTGGATCTTCTTAGTGGCGCCCAGCATAGAGGGTCAGTCTCTTGACCGGAGAGTACGGGTCATGTTACGTCTGTAGCCAGCAGTGAGGATGTACGTGTGCCTGAACAAGCTCAAATATGGAACAGTTATTTACTCTGACATAGTTGGAACTTGGGAAAGATCTTTAGGATATTACACATAGAGACATGTCAACAGCATAAGTTATTGACCTACTCCAAGAAAAAAACTTGACTAGTCATGGATGTTACCGTATTCTCTTGAGAAAATAAAACAAAATAGCTGAACCATTCATGGTGGGGATGAGAGAAGAAGGACTCAGCACAGCTGGGTTTGCCCTACCATATGCTTTGTGGCCTTTCTGCTCATTTCTTAGACCACAACAGCTGCTGCAGGACACAGCATCCTGCAACACCCATCCAGAGTGTTCCTCTCTACGCCTCACGGGGTTCATTCAGCCAGGATTTACTGAGTTCCTACTCTGTGCTGGGATCAGTCCCAGGTAGAGCAAACAATAGAAAGTCTCTGCTTTCATAGAGTTTTTATTCAAGTGGGTGGCAAAATAACACAGCTGACAAATGTATATGTAGTAAATGTGAAGGACTAAGAAGAAATTTCAGAGGAGTTTTGGGTAGAGTGTGCAGGGATGTCCTCTCTGATAAGGTGACTTAATAGCTGGAGAAAGAGCATTCTAAGTAGAAAGTGCGACCTGAGGCAGGGTCTTAAACAACCAGCATGTTTAAGAAACAGCAAGGAGGTCTGCGTGGAGGCGTGAATAGTAGGAGATGAAATCAAGAGGGTGGGAATGTAGATCATACAAGGTTTTGCAGGTGCTAGAAAGAGCTTCTGATTGCATTCTAAGAGATTCTGAGGAAACCACCGGATGATTTTGAGCAGGGAACGACGTAATTTGACCCTCATTCTAGCTGCTGAGATCTCGGAGGCAGGGCAAGGACAGAGCAGGGAAACCAGGCAGATGCTATTGCAATAATCCAGGCAAAAGATGAAGGTGGCTCCAAGCCCAACAGGAGCTGGAGAGGTGCTGAGAGGAGAACAGTTGGATTAAGGATATATTCTGGGCTTCCCTGGTGGCGCAGTGGTTGAGAGTCCGCCTGCCGATGCAGGGAACATGGGTTCGTGCCCTGGTCCAAGAAGATCCCACATGCTGCGGAGTGGCTGGGCCCGTGAGCCATGGCCACTGAGCCTGCGCGTCCAGAGCCTGTGCTCCGCAACGGGAGAAGCCACACAGTGAGAGGCCCGCGTACCGCAAAAAAAAAAAAAAAGAATATATTCTGAAGGTACAGATGATGTACTGGATGTGGAGTTTGGAAGAAAGAGGGGCATCAAGATGACTGTTAGACAACAGGCCTGAACAGCTGGGGGCTGGATCTGACATGTATTGAAATAGGACGATGAGGGGAGAAGCAGGTTGGTACTGCGCAAGGTCAAGAGTTTGGTTTCGGACACATGAAGTTTAAGATGCCTACCAGACATCCAAGGGAAGATGTTAAATAGACAACTAGATGTAAGAACCTGGGGATAGATGCAAAATGGACATATAACAAGTCCCCTTTGCCCCCATCCCCACATACAGTGGTCTGAGATAGGAAAGGAAAGAAGCAGCACACAGTTGTGGACCCTTAGCCCACAATAGGATCCAGAAGATTCTTGGTAGGTTTTCAGAAGAAATTGTGGACAAATTGAAACTTTGGGTTCAGAATCAATAAACTTAGAAAATCTGGCTTTGAGGAGTCCAGAGTAAATAGGACAGGAGAAGCCAAAAGACACTGGTCACTGAGAACAGACCTTGCAGAACTGAGAGCCCTAGGGGCGGAGGACCCCCACCCCGTGCTGCTCCCCCAGCTCTCCTGGGACCTTACCGTGCACTCCCCTCTCTTCCTCCTATGGAGGGAAGAACATTCCTCTTCCTCTACAGCCGTAGGGTGAGACTCTGTGGCCAGCAGATACCTAAGATATCCTCTATGATTTATGTCTTTTTCCTGTATATTCATCTAACCACACTACCTTTTTCTTCTCTTTTTTTTTCCTCAGAATTTTTGGATCATCCTTTTTTTTTACGCCATAAATAGTTTTTGAATCCGTACGTTCTGATATATACTCACCTTTGTGCAAAATCCATGCAGAAGTACAAAAACATATAAACGTTGGAGATGTGTATACATAACAGCAGTAGAAAAACACTGTTTAAAGGAAGCTTCAAACTAAGTGCAGCAGGATTTTTTTTCATTAATTCATTCATTCATTTATTTTTGGCTGCGTTGGGTCTTCGCTGCTGCGTGCAGGCTATCTCTAGTTGTGGTGAGCGGGGGCTGCTCTTCGTTGTGGTGCACGGGCTTCTCATTGCAGTGGCTTCTCTTGTTGCGGAGCACTGGCTCTAGGCGCGTAGGCTTCAGTAGTTGTGGCATGCAGGCTCAGTAGTTGTGGCTCGTGGGCTCTAAAGCTCAGGCTCAGTAGTTGTGGCGCACGGGTTTAGTTGCTCCGTGGCATGTGGGATCTTCCCAGACCAGGGCTGGAACCCGTGTCCCCTGCATTGGCAGGCGGATTCTTAACCACTGCGCCACCAGGGAAGCCCCAGCAGGATTTTTAGAAGAGGAAAGATTCCCAGCTGGATTGGTCTGGGCAGATTTCTCAGAGGGGGAGCCATGTGAGCTGGGCATTAAAAATATGAGTGGATTTCCCTTCAGAGAAGATCCTCATGAGGGAACCCTTTATATTAGGAGACTTTATACTAACATTCCCCAGCCTTTTAAATTCCTGCTTTCTTGAGGGTAGGGCAATAGAAAAAATGTTGTTTAGGGCACACAATGGCAACTAGTAGATAAATAAGTTCTGGAGATCTAACACACAGTATAGTGAATATAGACAACAATATTGTGTTATAATCAGCAAGATGGCTGAGACGAGATCTCAATTATTTCCTACCACAAAAAACAAATGGTAATTGTGTGACGTGATAGACGTGGCTAACCATGGCTGCAACAGCAATCATATTACAATATATAAATGTATCAAAGCAATGCATTGTACATCTTAAATGTACACAATGTTCTATGTCAAATACATTTCCATTTAAATAAATAAAGTCATGCTTTCTTTCAATAAACATAAAAAAGCCGTATCCTCATTTAATATTATTTGAATCTCAAAATAAATTAAATATCAACCCTTAAAACAAATTGAAGCCATGAAATTAAACAAAGACCTTAAAGTAAATCCTAACCTCCCAACTCACTCTCTCTCTGCTCCCCCTGCCACCCAATTCTTATTAAGGGAACAAATAATATGAAGGTGATCTTCTCCAAAGCCAGACTATGAACTAAGCCTCCCTCATCCCTCCTTCTCACTTCCCCGCAGCATGACAAGCACTTACACACACACACACAATTTCAGGCAATGCAGTGAAAGCAATTGAGAGAGGGGGCAGAGCTCACATTGCTCCTGGCAGGAAGAAGAGTTCCAGAAAAACTGACAGGCAGAGTTTGTATTATCTTGCTCAAATTCAAGCTGAATTTACCTAAAACTAATAACTTGGCAAGAGTACCTCTAGAGGCAACCTCTTTCCCCCATTAAGCATGGAAAGAGTTTGAAGAATAGGAAATAAATAACATTTGCTGTAAGGAAAGCAGACACGTGTAAAGAAAGGTGCCTGATTTTATCAGAAGTGCAAAACAGCCTCTGCTGGGTCTAGATTGGTTAGTGAAGCCCTAGCAGGCCACACAATCAAAGGGACTTTTATATGAAACTCTGAAAGGAGGCCCCGCTGCGACAAGCATCAGTCCGGGAGCAAACAGAGGCCAACAGAACTTCTTCAAACCAGAGGAAGGAAGGCAGCCCCCAGCCTGGCTCTCATGGAAAAGCCCACTGATCACGGCCTTCTCTCACTACAAAGTGAAACAAGGAGCATTAGAACTCCACCTCCCAGATAAATACCGGGCTCATTTGTGTGTCTAATGGTTAACACGAGGTGCAGATGCCATGGGTCATATGGGTTAATTCAGAAAGAAAACACACGCAACCATACCATTAATCATTGACTCAAAATCTTAACTCCCACGATAGGTGCAATTCTTAGACATTCTTCTGAAAAACAGTAATAAACAAGAGTGGTGCTAGATTGAGTTCCTAGAAGCTTTTTAATCAGAAAAGATTGCCTGTGCCATAGATTTCACGTTGGCCATCAAGCTTTGAGGCTGAAATAAGCTCACTGGCCTGATACAGTTCCCTGAAACCCTGTATTCAGTAGTGCCGTAAGTTGGCATTGCATGGCACAAAGGGAGCAGATTCAAACTGTTGCAAAGAAAGTTCACAAAAGTTCAACCTTGAACTTGGCAGGTCAAGGCAGGACACGTTGGCAACTCCACAGACTTGGATTCCAATTCCCTAAATCTGCCCTCAGGATTCTAATCTCCAGAGAACGGGTTGGCAACAAGAAGGCTCCTCTGGGATTGATTTAATAGCTCCTACACCTTCTTTACAATTTTGCACGGTATTGTACCAGGGAAGAAAAGACGGTTCCACGGAAGTACATCAAGTCTCATGTGGTTTGACATTTTCTGCTAACCTTATAAAGCTCTCCCCGTAACCCCGTTAATTTTGGGAGCATGTGTGAGGAACCTTAGGAAGAGCTGGTGTGGAGGATGTAACGGTGAAACATAGTTTCCTGGTTTTTTTTCAAAAGCTCAAATCACCTTTGCCTCCAGGCCTCAAAACACAAAGGAAAGACAGCCTTTAAAGAAGAGAGAGATGGGACTTCCCTGGTGGTGCAGTGGTTAAGAATCCACCTGCCAATGCAGGGGACACGGGTTCGAGCCCTGGTCTGGGAAGATCCAACATGCCACGGTCCAACTAAGCCCGTGCGCCACAACTACTGAGCCTGTGCTCTAGAGCCCATGTACCACAACTACTGAGCCCACATGCCACAACTACTTCAGCCTGTGCGCCTAGAGCCCATGCTCCGCAACAAGAGAAGCCACCACAATGAGAAGCCCGCACACCTCAACGGAGAGTTAGCCCCCGCTCATTGCAACTAGAGAAAGCCCGCAGCAACGAACACCTAATGCAGCCAAAAATAAATAAATAAAAATTTAAAAATGTAGTAGTAATATTATTTTTAAAAAAGAGAGAGAAAGTGTGGGATTGGGGAATATTTTTGAGGGAGTGGTATCAATCTGCCACACCTGAATAGGTGCCGGGTAAATAGTGGAGTATCTAAGCACAGGGGCTGGTCATTTCTTCCAGGACCTGAGAGCTCTTTCTCATCACCTGATGAAAAACAATGTTGGCTCCATGTTTCCAACAGAGTAAAATCTAAGATTTTCTCCTCTTTGATTCTTATTTCACTTTCTAGTCTTTTCTCCCACTACATCTTCCTTCCCCAGTTTTTCTCAACATTACCCACCCATACCCACCATCACTATAACCCTCCCACCTCCCTGCTCCCACCTTCCTGTCCACCAGCAAGCACTTTCCCAACACCACACACATGCGCACTCAAGCACACACACACACACACACACACACACTCACACGCATATGCACTTCATTTCAAGCATTTACTGAGAACCTCCAATGTGTCAGATACTGAGCTAAAATCCTCCCAACAAACCTACGAGGTAGGTCCTTTTCCCCCCAGTTTTACTGAGATATAATTGATGTATAACATTGTATCAGTTTAAGGTGTACCACATAATGACTCGATATATGTATATATTGTGAAATGATCACCACAATGAGTTTAATTAACATCCATCTCACAGTTACAATTTTTTTCTTGGGATGAGAGCTTTTAAGATCTATTCTCTTAGCAACTTTCAAGTGTACAATACAGCATTATTAACAATAGTCACTATGCTGTACATTACATCCCCAGGACTTACTTACCTTATAACTGGAAATTTTTACCTCTTGTGTAGCTACTTTCTAATATCCCCACATTATAGGTGAAAAACCAGAGTCTCAGAGAGATAGTGATTTGCCTAAGATCACACACCTGGTAAGGATTATAGAAATGGACGTAGAACCCAGGTCTCCTGACTCCTGAGAAAATCATTACCCTCTATTCTCATCCCCCAACTCTCACAAATCTGCCTGTTCAAATATAATGTTTTAATTTTTTTAATAAATCCATCACACTGAGATGGCTTTCCCATACCCCCCATCCCTCTCCTACATTCCCTTTGTATTTTGATTTACCCTCCAGTGGGACATAACAGAGTCAATTTTTTGTCAAAGTTAGTATATATCTGCCTCCCTAAGGATATTAAGCACAGATGAAGATTAATGCATTCATGGGTCCCTAACAATGCCTGCCATCATACGCTCTGCACACAGCAAATGCTTAAAAATACATGTTGACTCTACTAGAAGAAAAGAAGTCCTAAACCTCTTCAACAATGTGAGCATGCCAACGGAGACTGGGAAAACCGCACTCTGCATTTTATTTTGTTTTAGGTATTTTTCCTTATTCTTGAGCAACAGCCAGCACAGCTAATGATCAATACCCCAAACAACTCTGCTTAATCTGGGCTCAACCGGAAAGGTCTAGGAAAACTTCTGGGAGCCCAGCAAGCCCAGTGTGGAGATGGATGGCAAACTCCAGGAAGTCTCTGTGTCTTTACTTTGTGTCTCTTCTCCAACTCTTCCTTTTCATTTTGTTTGTTTTTATAATACAGAACATCAGCAAATACATTTCATAAGGTAAATCATTCCATCAATAACTGAGGCCTAGCCATGAGACAATTTCCCACCCAACAAACTTTATTCAACTGAACTCACTGTCGTGGCAGAAAAACACCCTCAAAAATAGCACAGTGGAGAAAAAGCAAACAAATGTAATAAATACATATACCAATAAGTCTATCTTACAAAGGATAGAAAGCAAACTAGAGGAAGAGAGGCAGAGAACTTATGTCAGAAGACTGGGTAGCATAAAGTTAGTAGTATAGGTTTTTGGATCAAAGCTCTTTTTTTTTTTTTTTTTTTTTTGCGGTATGCGGACCTGTCACTGCTGTGGCCTCTCCCGTTGCAGAGCACAGGCTCCGGATGCACAGGCTCAGCAGCCATGGCTCACGGGCCCAGCTGCTCCGCGGCATGTGGGATCTTCCTGGACCAGGGCACGAACCCACGTCCCCTGCATTGGCAGGCAGACTCCCAACCACTGCGCCACCAGGGAAGCCCAGAAACTAACTTTTGATTATTGAAAAGTTTAATTGGAAAAGGAAGGGACAGCCTCTGACCATTTTTGTCTCATCATCAGGGAGATGCCTGCCCTGTTAGCCTGGTCTAGGACAAGGCCCTCGTGTATGTGTGCGTGTGTGTGGGTGTGGGTGTGGGTGTGGGTGTGAAAGAGAGAGAGAGAGAGAAGAAGGAGGAGGAGAAGCATCCAGAACTTCTCAAAGCAGTGAGGGAGGAGTTTGCTTTACACTCACCTCTCCTCTTATTCCTTCCCTCTCCCCGTATTCCACTCCCCTGCCTTTCCAGAGTGAAGAAACAGAGAAAATGTGCATGTAATAACATCTGTTAGTGAGGCAGTGAGGGACCAACAATGTCAGCAAGAAAAAGGGTTCTTTAGAGTTACAATCTGAAGTATATGAAGTCACTGTAGAAGGTACACAAGACCCATGGTTCAGTTGCAGACCCTGGAATTTGAAGCCAGAAACCTGGGGCAAAAGACATAGAAGACCTGGGGAAGAAAAGTGGGAAACAGTAAACTGGAGTAACTTCTATTTCTATCAGTAGAGCAGACTAGACACCCAGAGCAACCCTCCTACTGAAAACACCTAACATGCTAATATAACATTAACAAATGTACCTTTATAAACGTATCACTGAGCTGGTAAGAAAAGGACTTCTCAGAGGCCAGAAATAAAGTAAAAGTAAGAATTTAGATAGGTGGGACTTCCCTGGTGGCACAGTGGTTAAGAATCCGCCTGCCAATGCAGGGGACACGGGTTCGAGCCCTGGTCCAGGAAGATTCCCACATGCCAAGGAGCAGCTAAGCCTGTGCGCCACAACTACTGAGCCTGTGCTCTAGAGCCCGTGAGCCACAACTACTGAAGCCCGCGCACCTAAAGCCCGTGCTCCGCAACAAGAGAAGCCACTGCAGTGAGAAGCCCGCGCACCACAACAAAGAGTAGGCCCCACTCGCCACAACTAGAGAAAGCCCGCGTGCAGCAACAAAGACCCAACGCAGCCAAAAATAAATAAATTAATTTTTTTAAAAAAAAGAATTTAGACAGGTAATCCACTTTGCTCTTGGGGACTTAAGCCAAACCCTGGTGTCACTGAACTTTTGTTTTGACAGTGAGAACTCAAAAGCTAGGTTTCATGCAAGAAAAGCAGCACAGGAAGTCCCCCACCTTGTGGATACAAGAACTTACAGGCCAACACTGTCAGTATTAGGGTATACTAGAAATAAACCCACCCCACAAAATCAGAACTAATATTAAAAGTAGGAAATAATAAAGTTAAATATAAACATACAACAGTGAAGGTCAATAAATCAGGTTTTTTGAAAAGTGCAAGAAAGTTGACAAGTCTCAGACAATACTATTCAAAAAAGAAAAATCATTCATTTAAAAAAATTATGATATGAATGAAAAAGTAAACTACAGTTGCTGCAGATATTAAAAAGATAGAATATATAAATAGATTTGTGCCCCAAATTGTAAACAGGTGAAAACGAAAAAATTTTAGAAAATAGAAAATACTAAAATGTTATCTAAAAGAGAAAAAAAAACAATGATTTTATAGAAAATTTAAAATTAAATCCCATAGATAAAAAAATCTTCCCATAAAGTAAACACATCATTCCAGTCTTAGATAAATTCTTCCACAGAATAGAAAAACAGGTAAGTCTTTCCATTTTATGAGGTTGGCATAACCCGTACCAACCACCAAGGACAGTTTGGAAAAAGAAAATTATAAGACAAATTTACTCAGGAACATGGATACAAAAGCCTAAACAGAACATTAGCAAACTGAACCCACCAATAAATAATAAAAAAGACAATACAATAGGGTAAATTGACTACATTCACAGATCAAAAGGAAAAACATCTCATGATCATCTTAATAGATGCAGAAAGATGTTCAATGAAATTCAACATCTATCATGATAAGAAACTTTAAGTAAACTAGGAAAAGAAAAAAGCAGTATTCTTAAAGCTTACCACAAACATAACGGTGAATGCATAAAACTCAATGGCCAGGAGCCATTTCCTTCAAGATCAGGGCCATGACGACAATCTTCACTATTACCACCTCCATTCGGCATCACCCAGGAGATCCTGGCCAGCACAAGAAAACAGAAAAAACACAGAAGAGAAATTATCTCCTGCAAAGTTGACTTTCTGTAAAAACAGGTGACAAGAGAGGGGGGAGTTTTGAAATATCTTCTGCATGCTATGTAAATTCAAGTCCTGCTAACTGTAAGACATTGCACAAAACATGGCATTTTTGGAGAGACATGCATAGAAGGCCCAGATGCCCAGCCAATATTACAGGTGAACTAAGGAGTAGTACTGGGGAATGCGAAAGGCTATTGGAAATCTTATACCATATCCAGCCTTAATGAATCACCACACACAGTAGGACCAAGTCAGTTCTGTGAGTGAAGGAACGACAGAGCTCTTATTTTTCACTGTTCTCTCAGCAGCCACAGCCTGCCTGCATGCAGTTTAGAGCTCAGTAAAGACCCACTGGACTACCTAGTCTATGTAGAGATTCCTCTCCTGGCCACACACATGCAAACAGTTGCTAGAAACAAACAACAAGAAAGAAACACACTTGTGCAAAGGAAAACAGCTTTTCAAGCAACTTATCTGTTTTTGTGGATATCTGGTCTGAGATATTCCCAGCATCCCCCTGAGGTTTAAGCATTCCTATCCAAAATCACAGGATTCCATCAGAGGAGCAAAGAGTTGGGAGAAGAGACCCCTTTGGCCATAAAACAATTATGGGCCTTTCATGGTAAATAAGATAATGCAAATAAAATTGCTTTTTAAGTTTTAAACAGTATGCCTTTATCAGTCTTATTTTTGTAACAGTATTTATTCCTTGTCAGTGTCTACTTCAAAATAGTACCTCCCCTTACTCCTTCCAAGTTAGTTTTTATCTTTCATCTAAAAAATGCTTGCAATTTCTAAAGTTTCTCAATTTTCACAGTCTTCAGACTCTGAACTAAGCAAGGCTTTCTGTGATAATTACGTTCTCAACTCTGGGGGATTTTGGTACTTCTGACAGCTTAAATTCTGGGGCAGCTTGAATTTCCTTCCTCTTTCTCTTCCACATTTTGCTTCCTTGATTTTTGTGTTTGGGGAAATTTTTTCTTCTCTTCTCCCTGAGTCCTAAGTCATAGTCTCTCGCTGTTTAAAAAAAAAAATCTTACCCTTCTCACCACGGCCATCACCCTCACATTCCCTTTCTGGTTCTATTTCCCACAGTCCTTGTAGCATCCCAAGGATAATGACGGAAAGCACGTTGGACCAGAGTTAGCAGACCAAGCTTTCGCTGCGATCTCTCTTCCAGGTGTGGAGAGAAAAAGTTGGGTTGGGTATGAAAGGTCCTGGGTTAAAGTCCTAGCTCTGACAGTTACCAATTTATTTCATCTTGGGCAGGACATGTTCCCTCTGGGGGCCTCAGTTTCCTCAGAGATAAAGGAAATGTTGGTTTACAGCAGGGATTCTAGAGCCCAGCAGCAAATGTAAATGACGGAAACTGACTGGGTGGGAGGAAAGTTTCCAGAAGGCAGCAGGGAGCGGTGGGGATGCGGAGATCTGCAGGCACAGGACCCCCTGCCGTGAGGACCTCCTACTCAACTACAGCAAGTCAACTCAACTACCATAGCAATTCGAGCTCTGTGCTGTCAGTCTTCTGATTTCTTAAGAGAGCCCTAATATGTGGATTTTTATTTGAACTCTGTTGATTTTTTTCCTTCCAGTTTTTTTGACATATAATTGACATACAGCACTGCATAAGTTTGTGTAGAAAATAATGATTTGACTTGTATACATCACGAAATGATTATCACAGTAAGTTTAGCGAACATCCATCATCTCATACAGATACAAAATTACAGAAAGAGAAACAATATTTTTGCTTGTGCTGGGAACTCTTAGGATCTACTGTCTCAACAACTTTCATATATAATGCACAGCAATGTTAGTTATATCTAGCATGTTGCACAGTACAGCCCTAGAACTTATTTATCTTATAACCAAAGTCTGTACCTCTTGACTGCCTTCATCCAGTTCCCCGTCCCCCCCAGCCCCTGCCTCTGGTAACCACAAATCTGACCTCTTTTTCTATGAGGTTGTTTATTTGTTTTTGAAGTATAACTGACCTACAACACTATGTTAGTTCCTGGTACACAACATAGTGATTTGATATTTCTACACAGTGCAAACTGATCACGATAAGTCTAGGTACAATATGGCACCATACAAAGATAGTACATAGTTCTTGACTATACTCCCCACACTGTACATTTCATACCTGTGACTCATTTATTTTGCAACTGGAAGTTTGTACCTCTTAATCTCCCTCGCCTATTTCTTTCTTCCCCCAACCTCTCTCCCCTCTGGCAACCACCTGTTTTTTCTCTGTATCTGTAAATCTGTTCTGTTTTGCTATGCTTGTTCATTTGCTTTGTTTTTTAGATTCCACGTAGAAGTGAAATAGTACAGTATGTGCCTTGCTCTGTCTGACTTATTTCACTTTGCCGTGTTGTCACAGATGGGAAGATTTCATTGTTTTATATATATATATATATCTCACATCTTCTTTACCCATTCATCTACTGATCGGCACTTGGGTTGCTTCCATACCTTGGCTATCATAAATAATGCTGCAGTGATCATAGGGGTGCATATATCTTCTCAAACTACTGTTTTCATTGTCTTCAGGTAAATACCTAGGAGTGGAATTGCTGGATCATATGGTAGTTCTATTTTTAATTTTTTGAGGACCCTCCATACTGTTCTCCATAGTGGCTGCACCAATTTACAATTGTACCAACAACGCATGAGGATTCCCTTTTCTCCACACCCTCACCAACACTTGTTATTTGTGGTCTTTTTGATGATAGCCATTCTGACAGGTGTAAGGTGATACCTCATTGTGGTTTTGATTTGCATTTCCCTGCTGATTAGTGATGTTGAGCAACTTTTCAAGTTGCCTGTTGACCATCCGTATGTCTTCTTTGGAAGAATACGTTGATTTTTTATTGCTTGCTCAAAATTTTGTAAACCATCATGGGTCTTTTTTGAGTAAACTCCTAGAGTCTAATTTGTATGATCCTAAGAATATGCCTGGTTGTTCTGCTGCTCTGGAATTTGTAACCTTCCACAATCCTCCCTCCAGTTTTCCTGAAAGTTCTTGACGGCTTGTATTGGGGTACCTCAGCCTCTGAGGCTTTGCTGCAGATCTGGGGAGTGACCACCTCTTCCTGAGGGGAGAAATATATTGGAGCTCGAATTTCCTCACAGAGACAGGATTCTCCTAATTCTGATGTCCTGGCTTAGAGTAAGAAAAGACGGGCTGGCTGTTGAAAGTTCTGCATCTAGAACAGTCTTCCTCCCACGCACGACCTCTTTTTAGAAGTGGAGTGTACTTTCTTGTTCCCTTATCTGAAGTGAAAGGATTTCTGGAGTGTGAGCATCCTCACCATTCTATCTACCCTTGGAGATGCTGGAATTCTCGGTCTTTCCCTACTCCATTCTCTCACCCATCACTTATCCTGCCCACTCTGCTCTAAGTCATACATCTCACCACCAGGGAACCAACCAGCCAATGTCCGGTAAGTCTGACTATCCCCACTTCCCTCAGGGCCCTCTCACACTTGGTTCCCGAGGCCCCCAAAGGCCCTCCCCTGGCCAGCATCTCTTAGCCACTGATGCTCTGTTTATCCTTACACCAGCTCATTTGACAACACTGACTGACTTTCCTACACATCGGATTCCTCCAGAACCACAGCCTGTAAGGAGATAACAGAACCAAATGGCTAAGAGCCCAAGCTCTAAATACAGAAATACCTGCATTGGAAACAATGAGGGAAAAAAAAAAGAAAATTCCTCCAGCTGCCATTTACCGGCTTGTGATCTCAGTCAAGTTGTTTCAAGTATCTAAGCCTCAACTGCCTCACCTGTGGAATGGATGTAAAATTAAATCTTAATGTTATAATTATGTGTTAATTTTACGTGTCTTTTATGTGTCTTGCCGGGGCCACGGTGCCCAGATACGTGGTCAAACACCATTCTGGATATTTCTGTGTGGGTGTTTTGGGATGAGATTAACGTTTAAATGGGTGGAGTTGGAGTAAAGAAGATTGCCCTCCACATGTGGGTGGGCCTGTCCAGTCAGGGAAAGGCCTGAACAGAACAAAAAGACTGACCTCCTTTGAGCAAGAGTTACTTCTGCTAGTAGGTGGCCTTCGGACTTCAACAGTGACCTCAACTCTTCCCAAGTCCCCAGCCTGCTAGTCCCCCCTGCAGGTTCTGGACGTGTCAACCTCCCATGAAGCCATGAGCCAATCCTTAAAATCTCTCTCTCTCTCTCTCCCTCTCTCGATAGGTAGATGATAGATAGATAGATAGATAGATAGGTGATAGAGCTAGATATACTGTATATAGCAGGTACAGATAAACTATGTGTGTTATATATCTATATCTGTATCTGTATCTTTCTATAACACACACACATTCTATTGTCTTTTTTCTCTGGAGAACCCTGACTGATATAATCCCTCATTGGGTTCCTGTAAGGATTACATGAGATAAAGTTTATAAAAGGCCAACCACATGCCTGGTACGTACCAATCTCCGACCAAAAGGTAAAAAGAGACAAATGATTCCAGCTGGGCCCAGTGCCCCTGGGTGCTGGCACTGTCTCACCGGTAATGCTGCTGTCTGCTACCCAGGTTGCAGGTGGATGCAGGACCCACGTATAGGCTGGAGGAGGATGGAACGACGGCCACCCTTTCCACAGTATTCTGGGAGCAAAGTCAACTATTTCAGAGCCATGGGCTCAGGTGTCCCTGTGGGGTACCTGCAGGTTTGGGGACCTTGTTGGCCACCTTTAGTTCCTTCTAAAACTGGGAAAGCCCGAGCCAGCTTACTCAAAGGCCCCCAGGAGTTAGACCAGCCTAGAGAGATGGACCACTAACCCAGAGGTCTGAACCCTCAAGCCTCTCAAGATACTCAGACTCGCTGACCAGGCTACCATCAGGCCAAAGGTACAAACTCTCACAGGATGTGCTAAAAGGAAGCAAGGAAGACAGAAATACATTTTCTGAAAGGTGAGCCCTCTACCGTCTAACTACCTTTTATTTACTTAGATTCCGGAAACCTGGCCCTGCTGGGGCTTCAGCCAGACCAAAGGCAGCCTCCCTGCATCCACAGCTTTGCTCCCTCCACCACAGGCCCTGTTGGAGGGGAAGAATCTCGAAAACATCCCCCTCCCCTGACAAGCTGCTTCCTGGGAGCGGTAGCTCTGGGTTTCTGCCCCGATCATTCTTTTTTTTTTCTTTTTTAACATCTTTATTGGAGTATAACTGCTTTACAATGGTGTGTTAGTTTCTGCTTTATAACAATGTGAATCAGTTATACATATACCTATGTTCCCATATCTCTTCCCTCTTGCGTCTCCCTCCCTCCCTGTCCCACCCCTCTAGGTGGTCACAAACCACCTAGCTGATCTCCCTGTGCTATGCGGCTGCTTCCCGATCATTCTTCTGCTTGAACAACCTCTGCTTTTACAAACAGACCCCGGCCGCTCTGAAGTCCTTTCTGTGCTGGAGCTCCTCCCAGGCCGCTGCATTGTTTTCATTTCCTGTGCTTCTGAACTTCTTTGTCATAATATTATCTTACAGCCCCGGCGCCGGTGGTCAGCAGGCAGGGTGATAGGCCATCCTTTGGCATCAGTGGAAATGTTTCATTCAGCCTCTAATCGCAGTCCCTCTGAGGGGCCCTTTGGTAGCTGTGTTGCTAGTTAGGAGTGAATGTCACAGGAATGCGAGGCCTGACTTTGCACGCAGTAGATATTTTCCAGATAGGCTGCCCCATGTTGAAACTGATTTGTGAGGACTCTGTGACCCAGCAAGGAACTGAAAAGTGGGAGTGTGCCACCCGGAGAGGTGGAGGTGGAAGCCTGAATCTCCCTTTCACCTGTGTCTCCTAAGTCAGATAAGTTATCAAAACCCTGGGAGCACCTGGCCCCAGCCCTGACCCGCATCCCCCAGCCTCCTTCCCCCTCCTGTGGACAAGCTGCCCAGGCTCCTTCCACACGGTCACCTGGAAACCCCACTCCCATCGTCATGACAGGCTTGCAGCCTCACTGCAGACACTCACTATAGAGGTGAAATCAATAGTTCATATTTTCTCTCAGACGTCCCTGGTTATAGATTTCAGAGACATGAACATCCGGGGAAATGGCTAATGGTGATTAAAAAACATTATTGTCAAAAGACACATTCTTATCTCAGAAATGTTAAAAGATAGGGTGGGGAGGTATGTGTCTAAAATGGATAAAATACAATATTACAGACTTGATAGTATTTTAGTAGCTAAATTATTTGTTTGGGGTACAAGGCATAGCTATTCTATCACCTTATATTATTAACCATGTGGACGGCTACAACGATCTCAGTAATATATTACATTTTAATTGTTTTACACTTTATAACATATGTGAAAAGACTTCATACTCATATTTCCCCCTTCATCCACCCAAGAAAACTCTGAAGTTGTCAACTTGATTTCCCTCCTCTGTCCAAGAAGAATTCCTTCTTCCTGGGAGAGAAGCTAAGTTAATTTACATAATGAAGGGGGTGCAAGGGATAAATGAGGAGTTTGGGAAATACACACACTATTATATATAAAATACACACACTACTATATATAAAATAGTTAATCAACAAGGACCTACTCTATAGCACAGGGAACTATACTCAGTATCTTGTAATAACCTGAAATGGAAGAGAATGTAAAAAAAAGAATATATGTATTTAGATACACAAACACACACACACACACACACACACACACACACACACACACATATATATCTGTAGATTGCCAATCATGACACTGTTAAAAGTGATATTAAAAAGAGTTGTGCCCATCAATTCCACACCTAAGTATATACCCAAGAGAAATGAAAGCATATGTCCACACAAAGACTTCTATGCCAATGTTCATAGCAACATTATTCACAACAGCCAAAAAGTAGAAACAATCCAAATGTCCATCAACTGGTGATAAACAAGAGGTTGTATACCCACGCACTGGAACACTCTTCAGCAATAAAAGGGAACAAAATACTGGTACAGAATCCACCCAGGTCTTCTGCATTACTGAAGCCAGCACTTGGATCCAGAAAGGGTGGGAGTGTAGTGACAGTACTCAGACGACTATGGTCGTCATCATGAAGCAGCCCGAGACCTCCCGACTCTGAAGATGAGCTGCAATCTATTAGGATCTTCTATGAGCCAGGCGCTGTGTCAAGTGTTTTACAGGCATCATCTCATGTGATCCTTACCATTGTCCCCTAAGATTCATACTGTCACTCTCCCCTTTTATGGAAAAAGAAACTGAGGCTGGGAGAGGCTTAGTTTACTTTGCCAAAGGGTACACAACTGATGAGCGGGACTTCTAAGCTCATGCCTTCTCCATCATGCCATGGGTACCCTGGAATCGCATCAGGAGCTGGGAGCTCTATGCGAGTCAGGGGCCAAGTTCACATTCCTGTTCTTCTGCTCCAGCAGGATGAGCTTACCACTGCCCAGAGGAGGCCAGGCTTGGGGGGTAGAATGTCAGCTCTGTCAAAGGGCCAGGCTGGTGGGAGGGGAGATCGGGGGAGAAGGGATACATGTATATGTATGGCTGAGTCCCTTTGCTGTGCACCTGAAACTATCGCATCATTGTTAATCAGCTATACTCCAGTATAAAATAAAAAGTTAAAAAAAATAAATAAACTCAAGTGGAAAGGCAAAAAAAAAAATTATAAATGGAAAAAAAAAAAAAGCCAGGCTGCCGTCACAGATGTGAGGACCCCAGGAGTAAAGCTGAGAGACGTCCCGTGGCAGTTGGTACATCAGGTTTCTCTCCCAACCTGCGTTTGCATATTTTAAAAAATATGTTTCTATTCATTTTCTCTTATTTGTTTTGCCCCATTTTAAAGAGTATAGAGTTTGGAATTGGAAAAACCAGGATTTAAAACTGAATGCTCTGCAGTGTGTTGCTGAGTGACCTTGGGGAATTTACTTAGAGCCCCGAGCTTTGTCTAAAATGAGCATGATTGGTCATACCTACCACGCAGAGTTGTTTAAAGACTTAAATAAGATCCTTCTCTAGAGAAGGGCTTTGTAGGGTGCTACGTATGTTAACTGTTGTTCTAAAATTTTGGACCCTTTCGTTTTTTTGTATTAGCTACTCCCACTTGGTTTACGGCCCACCAGTTTTATAAACCAGCCTCCTGCATCTTCATCCAAGTTGTTCAGAGAAATGAGGGGCTGTGGGTGGAGGTGATAGGATCTGGCTGATGACGGAGTTCTATTGTTTAATAGCAACAGCCTCCCTTGAGCTCTCATTAATCAGCACATCTGATTAATGACAGCATCATTTTTTAACTGCCAAGAACTAATCTATTTGTCCTAAATCAGCCTGGGTTTCCCAATCTTCTGAAAGAGATCATGAAAGGATCTGTCAAACCCCTTGAAATCCAGTCACCACCCTCATGACCCTCCCTTGATCTGCCAGTCCCGTTTTTTTAACAAAGGAAATCAGATTTGCTAGACCACTGTTCATCCTTACGGAGCTCATGCCACTCCCCTCGGATCACCTTTAGAAATGCCCATGAGCCACTTGGTCTAAATTTGTTCTAGAATGTTCTAGGGAAGGTATCCCTCCTCGGGGTGACGGGACTCGGGAGAATCCTGGTGGCACGCAAGGTTGATAAGGAGAGCAGGGGTCAGGCACCAGGCTTTGTCTGGGAGCCATATGCAAGGTGGCGTGGGTGACCGGCAGAAACACATATGGACATTCGCTCAAGCAGCCCTCAAGCCATCCCTGGGGGGACCCAAATCAAAGGCCCAGGCTATAGGCAAGTGGAGAATTAAGGTAGCCAGGCATTAAGAGCATCAAGCCCACAAGAGTATAAAACCAAGACTGAGGGCAGATGGGGTGACCAAATATTACCCTCCAGGCTGAGTGATCAGCAAGAGGAATTTCAGATGAACTCCACCCATCTCCTAACAGCGTCCGGCCTGATTCTTTAGCCCAGACACAAGAATGGTGGTTTCTTCCCTAGACTTTTTCTTTTTGTTTTTGCAGGGCAGCCATCCTTGACACAAAACGAAACTCAAGCTTATGTACAGTTTTAGGAGCCCACTTTCTCCCACTTCTTGAAAAATGCATCTATTTGTGTGTGTCTAGTCTTCTGGTTCTTTCCTTACTACCCACGGTTTTTCAAAAATTACTGGCATCTCCTCTTCCATCACAGCTGAGAGTTTTCTCACTAGAGTTGAATCAAGGCTAAGAATAGAGGCTTCAGTTGCCAAACAGACCTGCGTGTATGTCCCTGCCAGGCTATTTACTTCTGTGAGACTTTGAGCGACTACTCGATTTGAGCCTAAATTCTCTCATTGAAAAATAGAGATGACAATAATCCTACCACATAAGATTTTTGTGAGGCTTCAGCGAGATACTCTATGTTAAGCACATGGCCCAGGGCCGCCACCGTGAACATTCCACACGTCCCTATGGTCGATGGCATCATTACTCCCCTCGATCACTCCTCCAGGGATTGATATCCTTTGCCATTTGCCTTTGCAGTTCTCCCCACTAGACATGTTAGGTACTTCCCATTCCATTTGTACTGGGCTTGGCTGGAATGTGATTGGCTTCAGCCAATGGAATTGTCCAGAAGGGACAATGGATGATCTATTTCCTCTCTTCCCATCTGTGCTTCTGCCATCACCAAGGGAAGGACCTGCCCTGGAGGCCTGCTGGTACCAGCAGAATGCAAGACTCATGGAGCAGACCTGACCCAACCCGCAGCTTGGAGCCATGCCCGACAGAGCTCAGCCTAGATCAGCCAAACCCCAACCAGCCCACGAACACAAAAACAAGAAATTAGAGCTTACTGTTGTCCACCACAGAGTTTTGGAATGGTTTTGTTAAGGACCATTATCGTGGCAGCAATTTATACTTACCTTGTCCAGGGCTTAGAGACTTAAGCTTATTTAAAGCAGTTAAAGGACTCATTTCTCTTTTTTCTTAACTTCTTTTTTTTTTTTTTTTGAGATACAATTGGTATATAACATTATATTAGTTTCAGGTGTATAAATAATCTGATCTTTGTACACACTACAAAGTGACCACCACAATAAGCCTAGTTACCGTCCATTACCATACAATAGACCCCCTTACCCTTTCGGCCACCCCCAAACCCCTGTCGCCTCACGCAACGACCAATCTGTTTCCTGTATCTGTGAGCTTTGTTCTGTTTCATTTGTTCATTTGTTTTGCTCTCTTAGATTCCATATATAAGTGATATCACAGGGTACTAGTCTTTCTCTGTCTCACTTCTCTTTTACTCCAGTTCCCACTGAGACTCAGTGTAATGGAAAGGGAGAGGGTTTTAGAACCAGAGAGACTTAATTCATATCTAGCTTCCACACCTTACTGGCTGAGTAGCTTAGGGCAAGTCCTTTAACGTCTCTGAGCCTTGGTTCTTTGTCTATAAAATGGGAATGAGAATACCAGCCTCTATAGTGTGAGGGCTAAATGGCATTATCTATGTCATACATGTGGACATAACATGGGTTCTCAGGAAAGGTGAGTTGCTCTCCCCTTTTCTTTATAAGTGTGTTGTCCTTTTTGCAATTTGGAGAGCCTCATCTCCAAATCTGGACAGAGTAGACAGAGGTGAATAGAGTCTGGATACCTCCCCTAGAACATAGGGGTTGAGGTATCTAACTTTGTCTCAGCCTTTGGTTCATTTCATTCACATTTATGTGGCACCTGACATGTGCCAGACACTGTTCTAGGCCCTGGGAATCTAGTAGCCAATAAGGCAAGTGAAGCCACTACTTTCATGGAGCTTACATTCTAGAAGAGGTGAAAATAGATGATGAACAGGAGAATAACGAATAACCTAGATAATTCCAAATAGCGATCAACGCTATGAAGTAAACCCACAAGGGTGATGAGATAAAGTGGGACAGAGTGGGGGTCAGGGGGCAGGGAGGGCTCATTGAAGCAGCGATACCCTCTGTTTTCCAAACAGCAGAAATGCTCCTCTCTAGTCCTTGCTCCACAGTCACCCAGAGAAGCTCTTTTTGTCTTCAACACTTATAACAAGTTGATTTTTCTTCTTTCCTTAACTACCTGCCACTGTTGGTACAGATGCAAGCAACTCTTCTAAATTCACACCTGGTCTTTTCTTTCTCCCTCCTCCCTCTGTGCACATCTGGATTCTATAAGGTACCTTGGGCAATCACATCCATCTTTTTAGATACCACATCCTTTCCTTCCTCACTGGCACCATTTTGAGTTCCATACACAGTAGAGGCTGCATTTTTGAAGGCTCACACCGTGTCACGCCATCTTCCCTTGAAGAACCTCGCACTGATCTCACCTTTGGACATTTTGAAAACCGCTTCTTTGTAGCCCACAATATTTGACTGTCCCTCCAGTCCCCATCCGGGCTGTTGAGAACTTCACGTTAAACGAGAGGACCACCTTAATGGTCCCAGCTCACGTCAACCTCAGCCTTCTTCATGGGCCAGAGGAGAGCTCACACGAGCAGTTCCCCTCACTCCTGACAGGTGAAGTCGTCAGGTAGTTTTCTGAGGGGATGATGTTCAAGCTGAGAGCCCAAAGATGAGAAGCAGGAAGACCTGTGAAGAGTCAGAATGGAGGCGGAGGGAAGAAAGGTCACATCAGGGAGAAGGAACAGTACCTGCCAAGGCCCTGAGGTGGGAAAGGATCTAGTGGGTTTGAGGAACTGAAATAAGTCTGTTGGCTGGAGCCTCACACAGTGGGTGGGGAGAGTGGCAGGAGGGGAAGTTAGAAGGGCAGCTCATTGTCTCGGACATTTGTACACCAATGGATTAACCATGACTATTAAGCAGAATGAACTTGAAATCCTAATGCGAGAGGGTAAATCTACGATTTGGTAGGGTTGGATTTTTTGGAACAAGTATTTCCAGAGTGCCTCCTGTTTCCAGGATTGGTATATGGAAATCCATGGTAGATTAAATAAAGTATCTGATTGAATGAGAAACACCATCAGTCACTGGTCAGAAAGCTGTTTATTTGCTTGGAGAGTAGACGTGAAAATTTCAAAATCTCAAGCCCTCCATGATCTCAGCAGCTCAGCCACGCTTTTTCGTTTTTGCCGCCTCTTACTAGGACCTGTTCACATGCTGAGAGCCCTCCCTTGCTATAGCCACCTCATGGGCCCCAGTTTGTCACTTCGTACTTGTCCTTGCAGCACACATTGCTCCCCAAATGCAGCACCTCCTACACCCCCGTGGCTCTACGGTCTCCACAATGACCACTTTTGAAGGGCATCCCCTGCATTTGTTAACAAGAAAATAATTTTCTTCTCCTTTAGCAGTTATGAGGCCATGTTTTGGAATCAGACAGGCCTGGAGTCAGACCCTCATTTCGCCATTTACCAACGGCACAACTTTGGGGGAACTGGCCTCTGGAAGTGTCAGTCTTCTCATCCATGAAAAATGGGACAGGGACACTCACACCTCCCAGAGTGGCTATGAGAACTAGATTGAGACAGTGAATACAGTCAGCCCTCGGTATCCACAGGGGATTGTTCCCAGGACCCCCTTCGGGTAACGAAATCCAAGGATGCTCAAGTCGCCTATACCAAACGGTGCAGTACGGCTAGCTTGCTGTATCCGGAGAGATGGAGGGCCAGCGACCATGTAAACTAAACCTGGAGGCTGGTGCACAGTAAGTAAATGGAAGCTATTTTATTAACAGCATTATTTTACTGTTCTCCTTTAGAAATTTCAAACAGGATATATCACAGCGCAGAGGAACTCTGAGTGTAAATCCCTTCTTAGTTTCTCGGCAACATTCAAGACCCATCGTCCCCTCCTTGAGAAGTGTCAGAAGGGCTTGGGAGAGCTTCTCCTCAAATCAGGCTACAGCAGTGCCCAGGCACTCTCTCCACATTTCTGCAGGCCGCCCCCCTCCCTGGCCCTGGTTTCCCTCCTAAACAGGGAATTACCTTCCCTAATCCTATTGCTTTCAAGGGGGGGTCCATGTAGCACCACGTTTTATAATACCACGTAAAGGCTTTACGGACACCAAAGCATTCCTCAGACCCCTGAAGGAAAAACATTTACCAAAGCTTCCTTCAGGGGGAGTTCAGAAGAGCAGATCCTTTACGCGCAGAAAGCACTGCCCACCACCACTGTCCCCCTGACCCCCTCAGGGGTTCCTGCTTATTCATATTCTCTTCCTACAGGCCACAGATGCCGATCATCCCTTTCTCCAAATTTAAGGGTGAATGCTCTTCGTAAAGTACCCAGAGACATTTGACACCGAACATAATGACAGCAAGTTGTGTGTGCGTATAAAATAGCCAATAGGACAGTTATGATTCCTGTAGGGAGGCATAAAAATGAGTCAGTATAATTCTCTTCAGCAAATCACTTACTAAGCACTCATTCATTTGGGTACTTTTTATTGAACAATTATTGTGTGTTAGATGCTGAGGAGGATACGAATACTAATCAGGCATGGAAGAAACTTCTGTATGCTGACAGCCTAATAAGAGAGCCGGCGCAGGTAGAACACATGTATAGGTATATATTTATATGTGTACTAATATGTATATATGAGTACGAGGAACAGACAGTAATGCCAGAAGAAAGGTTCGGATCAAGTGTTATAGGAGTTCAGACAGGGGACACATTCACTTCAGCTGAGGCCTGCCCTCACCACCCTACTTACTATCACAACCTGCTTAACCCTCACACTTCTAATCTGCCTCTTCCTGCTTTCCCAAGGTACTTATCCCCTTGTGGTATACCATACAAGTTATCTATTTATTGTTTTTTTATCTGTCACCCCCACTAGGATGTAATCTCTCTCCATAAAGGCAGAGATTATTGTCTGTTTTGATATATCCCAAGTACCTAGAATAGAGCCTGGCAGATAGTAAGCACTAAATAAGTTTCCCTAAATGAAAGACAGGCAGAACAAGTGTGAGAGACAGCCATGCATCCGTGCATTCAGGGAATAAGCATCTACTGAGTGTCTTCTCCATGCCCAGCATTATGCTAGGCCCTGGAGATGTAAAGAAAGGACACTCTGCTACCCCTCTAATGGCTGGCAACCTGGACAGAGGGCAAGAGCTTCCTGTGTAGATAAACAGTGTGAGCAACGGCTCCAGAGACAGAAGTTTTAAGGAAGGTGCAAAGCGGCGTGTGTTGGGGACTAAAGCTGGAGTCACCGTGGGCACCAAGTCCAGGGAGTGAGAACCCCTGACGAAGCAGTCCATGCTGACAGCTGAACCCTTGCAATCCTCAGCGATAGAAGCTCTATTTTTAAATAACTCCCTTCGATATAGACATAAGACTCCATCAAAACCAAATCAATCAGACTTAATCCGAGAGGTGAAGTTCAGTCCTTACAGCCTGTGTATTTTTCAGGCTTCATGCTTTGCCTGCCTTTAGATCACAGAGGAATGCGTTCACACACGCAGACACATACAGAACACACTCAGGCTGCTTCCAACTTTGCACAGATTATTCCAGCCAAGGGAGGAGAAGGCCAGGTGAAGTGAATACACCTGCCTGTCTTTAATTGTCCAGCCACCTTGAGAGGAGTAAGGATTGCTTATTCAAGCAGCACATTTCTGGAAAGGTGTGGGCTGCAGCTCCAAGACACCATCCGACTCCCCCCACCTCAGGCCTGAGTACAACCAGCCATCAGGATCACTTGCTGGGCCTTCTGAGGGCCGAGCTCAGAGCCAGGCACAGGGGAAAGTCAGAAAAGAAGTAGAAGAGAGAGTCTGAAAAGCTCACGTCTGACCCCAAAGAGGGAGAAGGGAGATGCTACAAAAATAGATGCTTATAGCATAATTAGATTGGATGGCTATACTGAGCTCTGGAAAAAAAAATAGCATATAAAAATAATTCTGTTAGATGCTGACTCTCTCCTATATATAGCGAACACAATAATCACCCATTTCCTCAGTTCACCTGTTTTCTGAGTGCCTGTTTTTAAATGTTGCATTTTCTTAAAAGCTCGCCTCAGAAGCAAAAGTTCTAGCGGCAGTCACAGAGGAATGTCCAGCCATCAAGGTGAGCTGGAGGTCCCTGCAGGGGGAGGGGAGATCGGAGGGGGGATTTGCAGGAACTAGGTGATTCATCCACAGGGGCCGTCGGGCCACTGGGGCAAAATCAGAAGCATGCATTCCAACTGCTGGTGCTACGGGGCTCCCAGTGCTGTTTCCTGGGACCCCAGAGCACGCTCTGAACGTTCCTGCCCCTCACCCCCTGCACCCGCTCTGGACTTCCTTAACAGCATCGCTATCAAATGCCCGGGATCAAAGGTGGGAAGAGACTACCTACATTATGTGGTATAGAGTCATTTGAAGAACACAAATCTCCAGGTAACCACGTGGTCCCAGGTTTGACACGCTGTCGAGGGTGCCTTTCCCTGTGTGTCCAAGTGTGACTGAGAAACCGCAGTCTCTCTTCCTCTAAGCAGCTCAGCCTAAGAAATGAGCCCCCATAACACATCAGCATGGCTGCCCGGGCTGCGGCTAGGAATGCATGGAGGGAGGGGCCGGGCAGACGTGAGAGATCACTCTTCTGACGGACAACAAAGTGCTAAGAGACTTCCAAGCCGAGCCTTGTCAGGAAATGCAACCTGGTGTTAAGCCTTGTAATTCTACCCAAGAAGCCTCAGTTCCCATTTCTTTTTAATTGTTTCCTCCCTCTGTCCATGGGAACAATTTAAGTCACTCTGATGCCCCATTAACAGCCTATTGGATGACAACAGACCAGAGAGAGAAGACATTCCAGAAATAGGAAACCACCGTGAAAAATGCCTGCTTAGAGTTTCATCAAGTCTCGGGTAGCAGGACCACTCCCTGGTCATTGAATTGTTCGGAATGTAAGGGACTCTGAAATAGCAATGGAATATATTTCTGGTGGCCTTCCGGCTGCTCCAGACAGGGCGTGTGGGTCGGGTCATCCACATCCAGCAACGCCTTGAGTGCCTGCACCATGTTAGGCATTGACCATTGCTAAGAGCTGATATCTGGTGGACCCTTACAGGCCAGATACTGGGCAAGTGCTTCCTTAGGATACATTATCTAATTTAATCCTCCCAAATATCTATAAGCATCTTTCCATCATGGCTCCCAATTTATGATCAAGATAATGACGGCGGGGCTTCCCTGGTGGCGCAGTGGTTGAGAGTCCGCCTGCCTGCCGATGCAGGGGACACGGGTTCGTGCCCCCGTCCGGGAAGATCCCACATGCCGCGGAGTGGCTGGGCCCGTGAGCCATGGCCGCTGAGCCTGCGCGTCCGGAGCCTGTGCTCCGCAACAGGAGAGGCCACAACAGTGAGAGGCCCGCGTACCGCAGAAAAAAAAAAAGATAATGACGGCACTGAGAGGTTAAGTAATTTTCCCAAGATCACAGAGCTGAATCCTGGAAGAAGCCAGGATGGAGCCCAGTTCATGCTCCAGCTTTAACTGCTACACTCCACAGCCCCTAAGAAAGATGCCCAAGGAAGATTGTGCAACCTGCCCTGAAAGTCTGTTCCAGGCTTTGCCCTCAGAAAGTCCCTTAGAGTGAATTTAATTGTCTCTAACTTCCCTTACAGTGTATTTCCTCCTGCTCAGCTGGAGAAGAATGAGGCAGGGACGCTTCTGAGAAGAGTGAGGAAGGAGGGGGGTCCCCGGCGGCACTCTCCCCCGAGCAGAGTCCTATTTACATCCTGGTTGAGGTCCCCAGTCCTTCCCACACTGGGAGAGCTCAGGCTCATTTGCTTGCCGATAAGTCAGAATTCTGCCTCTGTTGCAACACTTCCGGCATTTTGTCAAGCTGACCCCGCTCCCGGCAAAGGACGCACTGTGCTTTTGTGTCCATTTAGATAAGAGGCTCTTAGGCCGACAGTGTTTTCCCCACTTTGGAACCTCCACCAACCTGGGGGTTCAGTTCTGCTCAGCACTGGCTAATACCACAACCTTAAGCAGCTCTCTAGGTCAATGGAACAGGCCTGAAACACAAGATGCTGTGTCCTACAGCACCATCCACTTGTTCCCCAGGTCTGGGATGGGGCCCAAGAATTTGCATTTCTACCAAGTTCCCAGGGGATGCTCCTGGACCAGGGACCCTGCTGTCTCCCGAGATCGCTTTACAGAATTCTTGGTGCTGCGGTAGCACCAACACACCATTCCTATACATCCCAGCTCCAAACATAATTCCAGTACAACGTGCTATTTAAAACCTCAGGAGCACAGATAGGTGTGTGAGCTAAGAGGTAGAGGGAGTGGAGAAATGATGACACTGACCCCAGGCCGAATGGCCATTTACGAATAAACCGCTCAAGGCCTGGGGGGACGGAACAAGAGTGAGCTGAAAGGGTTTTCGGAGAAAGCCTTGTTTAGAGCCGGGCTTTCCACCTCCTTACTAAGAGTACCAGAGTTGGTCTGGGCAAAGCCAGCCCTGCCCGGCCCAGCCCAGCGCCTTCTCTACTTCCTCAGGAGGGAGTCAGTTGACCTTCCAGCCACAGCTCAGTGGCTGCATTTGCATTCTCTTGCCCGGGCAAGAAGGGACGGATGGATGGTCTCCCTGTCTTGCCCTGCCAGCTCGTTAGCATCCTTCATTGATGTCTTGCTTGGACCCTGGATTTCAGGATAAATGACTGAAAGGAAGGGATCTTGTCTCTCATCTGCAATCGCTGACCCTTCTGAAAAGCCTGGAGGTCAGGAGCTAGAAAATAGAGTAGGGGCCTGACACAGTCCACCCAGGGACTCAAGCTTCTCTTGTCTTACACAAGGGGACGTTGCTCCCTCTGAGTGGAAATCCCTTTCTCCTTGGCCTCTTGGTGAACTCCTAGGCTTCCTTCAAAACTCACCTCAGGCCTTTTGTCTGTGGGAAGCAATCCCTCCGCACGAGGTAGACTCTGTCATCCCTTCCCCTTTGCCTTGGATGTGCTGCATTTCAGGCTTCCGTGTTTGCAAGTCTGAGTGACAGGAGAGGAATTACTAGCTTCTAAGTATTTGCAGCCTGGCTTCTCTCTCCTTCTCAGCTAAAAAGGCTCTTCCCACTTGGTTACCACCTCTCTCTTTCTCTCTCTCTCTCTGGGCATAGTGATCTCCCTTCCAGGATTCTTCTTTTCTGTGATATAGAATCAAAGCTGGGAGAGAAAACTGAAGAGACGGAGGAAAGAGGTGTTGAGAAGAGACGAGAGGTGTGTGGACTAGGGCTAGGAAGACGTTTTCTCTAAGACAGAAAAGGAAAAATTGTATAGATCGGGACAGTTTTCAGGAGTCTTTTAAAGAAAGAGTGCCAGGGCAGGCTCAGGGTGTGAGGAAGTGGATTAGAAAAGGGAAGAGGTTGTATTGAGGGGAGCTCTGCGTGTCCATGAGGATTCTAGTTACCAAGTTTGAAAGTACAAGTAATGGACTTAAGTTACTCTGAAGTATCTTTTGGTGGCTGGAACCCGGTCTCTCTGATGCTGCTCTGGGACTGGACCACATGAGTTATGCTTTCATTGGGTCACATCCTTGGGCTTCTCCCATCTTTCACTTTGCTGTTCCCAGTGTCTGGCACAGAGCCGGTGCATAAGAGATGCTCAGAAAAGTTTAGCTTTTTTTCTTCCCTTCTTTCCTTCTGTCAACCCCGAGCAGCCCATCAGGCTGAAATGATGGCAGAATGGAGCAGGAACTGACAGGGCAGCTCGGGGGAGAGAGGTAAATAAAACATCCCACTAAGTCTCCCTGGACAGAGCGAGAACCAGCTGCATATTGCTGATCTTGGCTGGGAGCCCACCATTTACCAGCCCCCTCTGGGCCTCTGGGGTATGGCTAATTAAAGACATGGTTACTCATTTCATTCCCAAGTTGCTATTTAAGGAAGTAGAATCATGCCATTCCTATAAGGCCTCTGACCCTACCCTAGAGGCAAACAATGCCGGGGCTTGTCAGAGTGGCTGTAAGTACAGAGCTGTTGGGAGAGACCCGGGAGGGGGTGGAGGAGGGAGGAGACAGGAGGCCCTACCACTGGGCCAGCTGCTGGATTATCCCTCCTTCCATGCCCTCCTCTCTCCCTCCCCATAAGTGGCCGGGATCTAGTGACAGCCACTCCCTGAGCCCCCTGCCAGGGCAACTCCTGTGTTTTCTGGACACACTCAGAGTCACACAGCTGACTCAGAAAAAAACACTAACAATCTCATTTTGGATTTCAGCAGCAACTTGGAACATTTGGGATTTTTCAGTTATTTTTTTTTTTAAGAAGTGAAGAAAACATTGCTTTTAACCAACAGACTTACTGAGATCTGCTCTATGTCAGGCCCAGTGCTAAGCATTGGGAAGAATGAATAAAAATAAGTCCTGCCCTCAAAGAGTGTCCAGTCTGATAGATGAAAGAGATGCATAAACAAATAAATTACACTAACATGGAATAAGTGTAAAGTGCTAGGCACACTTCAGAGAACGTGGTGATAACCTGTAACTGGTAGGGAAAGAAAGGTGTGTGGAGAGGGGGTGAGGGTGGGGAGATCTGAAGTGGGTTTTGAGGTGCAAATAGGAGTTCATCAGGTAACCGGGAAGAACATCCCTAGCAGGGGATATTCAAAGTCATTTAAATCATGGAGAAACAGGTTGAAACCACTAGTTTCAATGGGTCTCAAACTTTCCTAACAAATAACTCATACAGAAGATTAGAGTGAATGGAAGTTCTCAATTTATTATTGAGAAATAATTGACATACAGCATCATATTAGTTTCAAGCAGCAAGAAATTTCTTAGACTTTTTAGAAAAATTTTTAAGCTGCACAAATTATACATTATGGTTTATGTCCCACATTTCAACATTAAAATAAGGTTTTCAATTTCTAGCAAGATTATTTAACTTTCCAAACATACATTGTCAAGTAAACTTGACATGAAAGGGGGAAGATCTACATTGACCCCCTGAGGGAGAGAAAGGTAGTTTGTACCAGCTTGAGAACTAGAAAGCCTTTAAAAGAAGGTTGGAGACGAGAGCTCTGTCTCTGAATGTACAAGCGATTTTTCACTCTCATATTTAGTTGTTGACTGGGTTTGACCCCAGTTACAGTATTTTCCAAACACCCTTGTAGAAGTAAGTTTGGCCTGGTGCCTGATGAACCATCCTGGTTGTTGCAGGAATGGAACTGTTCTCCTCACCCTTGCTCAGGCCACCACCCTCTGGGCTGTAGTGTATGTGGTAGGGGTGTGGTGCCCGGGGAAAGAGATCACAGGCTAGGAAGGCAATGATTACCGCATGGAGATTTCAGAACACAGAGGAAGATAATTCTACATTTGTGCTAGAACATTTCAAACAGCAAATTGAACATTCCCATTTTCTTTCATGCTAGGGAACACTTGGCATTTCGTGTTCATTGTCAAGGGGGAGGCACAGTACCGCCTTTGAGAGGGTCCTGGGGAGCCCATCTCCACCCAGAGCACATGATGAGGCAGCTCACCAGTCACCATGTAACAACCCTTAATTTAATGATGCTGGGGGAAAGCTGAAGGGAGAAGATCTATTTTGTTTCAATACAAACCAGACTCTGAGAAGCCCTAGCACTGGAATAACAAAGTTGCTTCCTCCTTACAGTGGGGGGATGGGAAATTAAGCAGAAGGGTGCATTGGAGGATAAAGGACAGGAAGACAAGAGTGTCTGGACCCTACAAAGAACCTTCTATTCTTTACCCATTATTCTAATTTTTCTTCAATAAATCACTATAACTTATATGGGCCCATGGAATTTTGTAATACATTTTGTAATCAACTTGTTTCGTAGACAGGAGTCCCACCAGACAATATTGGCCCAGGCTCTGCACATGCTAGGGGCAATCCCGCTGGGCACCCTGTTTTGTCATTTTTTTCCAAAAGCTTCCCAGTTGATTCCAGTTTTGTCCCAGAGTCAAGTGTCCTTGTACCAAAGGCAAGCAGGTAGATGTCCATGCCTCTGGTTTCCGCTAGCAATGTCGAAGTGCTCCAGGTGGGGTTAGAGGACGAATTGTGTCGTTTCCCCCCTCCACCCCAGAATTCCTTTGTTGAGGTCCTAACCCCCAGTACTTCAGAATGTGGCCTTATTTGGGTATCGGGTCGTTAAAGATATTAGTTAAGATGAAGCCAGACTAGAGTAGGCTGGGTCCCCTAATGCACCAGGACTGGTCCCCTTATAACTTTGGACACAGACACACAAAGGGAGAGCAGCAGGTCAACGTGAAGACAGAGACCAGGGTGATGAAACTACAAACCAAGGAACGCCAAAGACTGCCAGCAAACCACCTGAAACAGATCCTCCCTCACTGTTCACAGAAGGACCCAACCCTGCCGACACTTTGATCTTGGACTTCTAGCCTCCAAAACTGAGACAATAAATTTCTGTTGTGTATGCCACCCAGTTTGTAGTACTTTGTTATGGCAGCCCCAGCAAACTAATAGGGGGACGGTCCTCAAGGGAACCGAATGGAAGTTCAGTAACAAAGGTTGAAAATGGATTGAAAGCAAAAACAGAAAACAGAAGCAGAATCTCTCCAGGTAATGAGAGAATTGGAAATCATTGGAAACTATCTGGAAACTCAGAGAACCAGTGTTTTGTTTTTCTTTAAGGCACTTAACTCTGCTGCAGGAAGCATCACAAATCTCAGTGAACAGTCCCAATCTGCTGATAGCTGGTGAGAAAGCAGCTGTCTTGCTTTGTATAAAAGCTCCTACACTTCCTTCACTGCCTTGTTCGTTTCAGCCTGTCAGGCCAAGGAGAGATAATTGCATTAAATCACCTGGCAACTTAAATGCTCTCCTTTTTAGAATCAAAGAAGCCTTTCTCTTTAATCAGTTAAAAACCTGAGGTCTCCCTGGCAAGTGGGAAAGCCTTAGAATTAGGGGTTGGCCAGGAGCTGGATTCAACAAGAGAATTTCTGCATACAAAAGGAAGCTTCTGGTGGGCCCTAGTCAGGCCCCTTGCAGAGGAACCCACTTGGTGTCCCAGGGGGCCCCAGACAACCGTGCCCTGTCCATCTCCCACCAGATACTGAGTCCTTTGAGGGAGAGGACTGTGTCCCTCACCACAGGCCCTATTTTCATGACTGTGCCATTGAATTCTCCTATCCAGCCCCTTCCTGGGGCACCGAGATTGTTCTTCCTCACCTGATTCCCGTATAACAGAGACAAGGATAAACAGAGCTTGCAGCCTGCAGGATGCAGAGAGAGGGCAGGAAATGAGCATCTTAACAAGGCATTCGTGGCCATTTTCAGGGTCATGCAAGCCAGATAGAAAGATGATAAACAAATTTAATTAGGGTCAGTGAAAGGAGAATGGGTGTTGAACTTAGAAATTAATTTTTGTTTTTGAAGATGTAAAAAGAACCTTGGAGTCCTTTCCTTCTTTTGACCTATGGAAATCGTTCTCTAACTGAAGAGCCTGGGACTCACTCATCTTCCTATATGAGATGTGAGCAGATCTAGGGAGCTTTAGATAAGGCTTTTAAAATAAATGCAAAAGAGAGAAACACATGTCTTCCATCCTGACAGCTCTTCTCTGGTCCCCTCCTACTCTAGGACTTTTCAGTGGGTAGACTTGGAGGGGGGAAAAAAATTCAAATATGCAATTAATTGTTCAATCCCAAGTCAGTTTCATCTCCTAGCTCTTTAGCAGGTTGCCTGCCAAATCGACCACTATCCACCACTGTTCCCTAGACATGCCCTTGTTCAAATATGTGAACACCTGGTACCATTCTAAGTTGAGCCCTGCTCCTCTACTGACTGACTGGATCTCCACTGCTGAGAGGAAATTCGGCCTTGTGTAAAGGGCTTCCATAATAACGTCTCAGATTTGAGTCCAGGTCCTTCCCTGGTGCAAGTTACTTGACTCTGTAGGACTTGGTTTCCTCTTCTAAGAATGCAGAGTCGAGTGGCTTCACAATCTTCTTGTGAGGATCCAGCAGAAGAATAATAAACAAAGAGTGCTCCTTAGATACTGTGTCAGGAGAATAATAAGTAAAGCAAGCTCCTGGTGTGCTCCTAATAGATAATAAATAAAGTTCCTGGTTCGCTATAGTAGGTGCCCAAGAAAAGGGCCTCCATGCCACATTGTCTTCCCTGCAGCTGAGCTGTGGGTCTGATCCTTCTCCCCCTTCCATACGGACAGGGGATGAGACCAGTGTTCTCTATTCCCCCTGCCCCGACCCCTCTAGAGGTGGCTCTGAGCCTAGGCTCCTGCTGTGCCTTCTGAGAAGGGAGCTAGTGTGGATAGAGAATGAAAAAAGGCAGAAGACTAGCCCTTTCCATTTCCATTTCAGAGAATCAAACAAAGGAGACCCCGTGTGCTGGACTTTAGTTCCAATCAGGACACATGGGTGGAGTGCAGACCACACGTCGAGGCTATGCTAGGGCCTGAGGATGAAGAAATGAGTAAGACTTGGTCCCTCCTCCGGCCTTTCTAGATCTCCACGTGCCGCTGTTTAAGAACGCAAGACGTCTTTCAGTCCATCCATTTCCTAACAAACTGTCACGATTCCATATTTTATTACACCACTTTGGTTTATTTTTATTTTAACAAAAAGATTTATGTGTGCCAAAGAAAAACATTATTTTTTCTACTCTCTTAATCCCTAAACCTCATTGACTTTTAAGATGGAATTAACTTCTAATGATATAAACAGGAAGTGACTTTCCTTTTAAGTTACTAAGTAAATAAAGCCAACCATGTTCTCCTTGTGATCATTTGACAAAATAGTTTTTAAGTCCTGGAGAAGAACTTGTTCTCGAATTGACTAATTAAAACTCACTTAATCTAATAAAGTAGATTGTTTATGGACCCCCTATAATAGAGAAAATTTTATTAATTTGAGTTGAGCTACAATACTAACGTAGAGGAAATAACCTGCATTTTGTGAGGAGAACAAACATGCTATATGTGGAAACTCTCACTTATCCACACCGGATCTTCAACTGACCCCAACAGCTGTGTTTACAAAAAAGCCTCCACACGCCATCCACCCCCTTTTTTAAAATTGTTTTATTTTGTTACTTTTGAAAATTTTTATTTATTTATTTTTGGCTGTGTTGGGTCTTCGTTGCTTCGGGCTTTCTCTAGTTGCGGTGAGCAGGCGCTACCCTTCGTTGCGGTGCGCAGGCTTCTCATTGCGGTGGCTTCCCGTTGCAGAGCACGGTCTCTAGGCGTGCAGGCTTCAGTAGTTGCGGTATGCGGGCTCAGTAGTTGTGGCGCATGGGCTTAGTTGCTCTGCTGCATGTGCGACCTTCCTGGACCAGGGATTGAAACTGTGTCCCCAGCATTGGCAGCACACGCCCCCTTTGACGGGGCGCTGTCTTCTCCAGTTAGGAACTGGAAAGCCAAATCCCCTCATGGATGGCTGGTCATGTTTTTCCTCTGGGAAGACAGCATTTGCTTTCCCGCTCCTTTTTCCAGGTCAGAGTGATCTTGTTCTGACACTTCCTCTCTTGTGCAGCAGTTTCCCATTGAAAAGTGAGAGCATTCTGGCCAGCTGGCTTTGCCCGTGCCAGCTAAGGGAGATCAGGGCAGAGTGGGAGCTGGCACAGTCTGGTAGTCCTCCCACGCAGAGGCTGCGGCACAAAACTCTCCCTCCCAGGACCCCCAGAAGAGTTGCTGACACAAGAGTGGATCGTCATTTGGGTTATGGGGCCTCTAAGAACATGCTCCTCGGAAAGTCACATGTGTGTGTTACTTATGTATGTATCTGCAAAGATACAGCCATGACTCTCTCTACACGTTCAAGAAAGAAGCTTCAGCTGAGGCCAACAAACGTTTCCCTAGACCCCAGATGTCTCTAAGGAACTTGCTTTAATTAACAGATCAGAATAGTTTGCATTTAACATATCAAATAAATAGATGATAGATACATAGGTACATTGATTGATAGATAAATGGATAGATGGATGGATAGATAGATAGCTTTGGAAGTCAGATAGACCTACGTTTATACCAATTATTGGCTGAAGGAGCCAGTATTAAGTTTCCCTAAACCTAAATTTACTCGTCTATAAAATGGGTTCAATTACCTCTCCAGACAGTTTCAAGGCATAAATGAATGAGTGTATGTCAAGTGCTAATTAACGTAACTGCCATAAAATAAGCTTCAGTAAACAAGAGCCATTACCAATTTCATTCTTATTGGAGAACAGTTAATTGGGGGCATGTCTTTGAGTTCAGGATTTCAGGTGCGCAGAGACAGACTGGTTTCATGGGAAGGGTCTGATACACCTAGGTGTAAATGGATACTTTCTGCAACAATGCACAGCTTAAGCGGGGCCAGTCACCTGGTGGTCAGATGTTTCCCAAGGCCTGAGGGAGAGACGGTTCTTCGGGGGGGGGGGGGGGAACCCAGCTTGGTTTCCTGGTTCAAAAATCACACCTGTGAAACTTGATCCAGGTGGGAAGTTCTTCTGGTCGAGTCTGCTGAAGCAACGGTTGGTTATCAACTTATTTCTCTGGGTCACTCTGAGGTCATCTCCTTAATTAATTTAAAGGCCAAGGGTAGTCACAAAACCTAGCTGCTCAGCCTTTGCCTAAAAGTCCATCACAGCAGCTCTCCTGTGTTCACTGCATACGTACTTGGTGCCAGGCACCATGCAAACAGCCTTATGGCCATGTTTCTTTAATCCTCCAACAACCCTCCAGCGGGGCAGCTGCAATAATCCCCATTTATGGATGAAGAATCTCAGGCTTGCAAAGTCCAAGGTCACAGCTAGTAAGTGCTGCAGCCAACACTGCAGGTAAGTGAGGGAGCTCTGCCCACCTTCACAGAAAACCATTCATCCTGCTTCTCTCTCCCCTGTCACGTGTGTTGATATTGCACCTAAGAACAAAAGGTTTAAGATTCTGATTTTTCTCCCCTGCTAAAGAGCAGCACAGCCTATTGTCATCAGGCTCTACCTTGCTCCGGGGTCTCTAGACTCTTCCTCCAGTCCTCTTCATAGGGCATCTCTGTTTACCCCAGTCCCTGCTCAGGATTCTTTCTGGCCTTTCAAAAAACAACTGGCAACAATTTAGCAACTAGTTTAAATCCCTTTCGTTTGGCTAAGATGCCCCTTTTCAGGGGGACCTGGTTGGAGCAAGAGTGCCACCTGCTGGAATACTTGGGTCACTGCCAACACACATTCCTTGGGCCAAGGTGGGCAGGCGGGGTAGCTGAAGCTTAGCAGAGAGGGAGTCGCAGTGCTCATGCTGCCCAGACCCTTCCTGGGCGGCTACGAGAAATAACTCGTGTCCGGGCACCAACTTACTGAAACTCAAAGTCTTGCTCAAATACAAGTTTGGGACTTTCAGGGAGTCCATTTCTTGGCTCCAAAGCCTAGGGCTGGGATAAGGGTAAGGCGAGTGGGGCAGGGCCATGCAAATACAGGACTGCATCCCATCTTTGTTGAAAATTGTGAAGTTTTGTTCATCATGGGTTTTTGCATTTATTTTGACCTCTTTTAAGTGCGTTAAAATACGACTTATCTTGGGCTTCCCTGGTGGCGCAGTGGTTAAGAATCCGCCTGCCAATGCAGGGGACATGGGTTCAAGCCCTGGTCCGGGGAGATCCCACATGCCGTGGAGCAACTAAGCCGCTGTGCCACCAACTACTGAGCCTGCGCTCTGGAGCCCGCAAGCCACAACTATTGAGCCTGTGAGCCACAACTACTGAAGCCCACGAGCCTAGAGCCTGTGATCCGCAACAAGAGAAGCCACTGCAATGAGAAGCCCGCGCACTGCAACGAAGAGTAGCCCCCGCTTGCCACAACTAGAGAAAGCCCATGCGCAGCAACGAAGACCCAACACAGCCAAAAATAAATAAAAATAAATAAATTAAAAAATATATATATGACTTATCTTGATTACTGAGTTGTTTGGCAGCACACACTCTCCCTTACATTTTACACCCACTGCAAAGCCCTCATTTGCCTCACACTAGTATCGGCCCTGCTGCAAAAGGATTCAGTTTCCTTTCAAAGCTCTGTCTGTAGATAAGCTACACTCAAGACTCTCCAGGCCGAACGCCCACATCAGGTCACCAAGCAGCTCTATGTCTACACTGGGTCATTCCAGTCCCCTGACCTGCAGCCTGAGGCCAGCTGGGGAGTTCCTTACCTGGAGTGTATGGGAGGGTTTGGGAGGGAGGATAGTTCTGGGAACTCCTGAAATTTTATGGAAAATGATGTGCATTTGCTGGGGAGATGGTTTATCACTCTCCTTCCAATCTCCGAGGAGCCTTGACCCCATAAAGGGTAAGAATCACTACAGTCTTTATAAAAGCTTCAGGCTTTAGCAAGGGTCTATGCAGGAAAGAGCAACAAGAAATGTCTTCCCGTGTCTGCCTTTGTAGAACAAGTGTCAGCTGCCTGATCTGTGGTCTATAAACAGTGTTGGGCAACCGTGATACAAAGATCCAAGTGTTTCTCAGAGTTTGGAGAAGGGAAAAATTGCACTCTTTTGATAAACTGGAATCTCAACTGGACATTGAGAACTGAATAGTTCCTCCTTTAACTTTGCCTTCCTTAACTTTCACTCCCTGCTGAAAATCTCTCTCAACCTTGCCATTGTTTTCAGGCAAAGCTCTTTTGCAAGCTCCAGACTCTCCTCTGGAACAGCCTTCCACCCTCTTGGCATCCTTTACCCATCCTTCAAGATCAAATTTCTCAACATTTCCAGGCAGGGCTGGGCCCTTACGCACTCCCGTTACCCTGCAGATGACTTTTCTCCATTGATTTGCATATTGATCTACCTTGCCCACAAGACTGGGAGCCCAGGAGGGTAGGAACCCAGTCTTCATTTCCATAGCCCCAGCACCTGGCACAGAGTCAGTGTGTGGGGAAAAAAAAAAAAAAAAAAAGTTGGATGAATAAATAAACAGATCTGTGAATGAATGAACAACCCCCGCCCCTGCCCAAGCCTTCTGATCCTAGATGAGGACGACAGTGAGGCTGCATAGACACTAACAGGTCATTGAGCCCGGCTGAGCAGGACCTCCTCCGGGGGCTCCACCCTGGCTGGCTGCAGGCCCCCGGCAGCTGTGCGCTGAGATCACACTGCAGCGGTCCTTCGCAGTCACTGCTACAGCTGGCCCCCTCGCCCTGCTTTTCCTTCCTTTTGCTGCTCCCTGGTCCAGAGCAAGAAGTAGGGAGACACTAACTGGGGGGAATTCAGAGGCGAGAGAGTGGTCGCTGCAGATGCCAGCTGTGCGCCTGGCAGGGTCCGGGAAACCTGAATCTTCTCCGTGGTTCTCTGTCCTTACCATAGTGAGGACCCAAATGGAAAAACTATTTGACTCTTTCGAACTTACTTCAACGGCAGGAGAGAGAGAGCCACATTTCATGCCCAGAAGTGCATTGTCCATGAACCTAAACAGCTCGTTTTTCTCTGCTTCCTCCCACCGGAATTAGAGTCACAAGAAGTCTGATAAAATCTCCGAACGGACGACCGCTCCAAGCGCTGCTGGTCCCAAACATGGTTCAGAAACTGGAAAGAGAGCGGGGAGGAGGGGCAGCCTCATCAGCTGCTTCTGTTCCTACTCTGAAGGCGGCACAGGCCTCCGAGGAAAACCCTAGGCCCGAACATAGCTGTGGTCATCACTGAATCGTTAGACTGGCCACAAACGAGAGAAAAATTTCAAACAACAAAGAGCATTTTTCCGTAGTCTGCTGAATGGGGTTGGTTTCTCTTTATGTTTTGGTTCCTTCTGGTGGCAAGGCCTCACCTACATGGTTTCCTCAGCTTGGGCTGCCTTCCCCAGAGAGCCACACGAGCCCTACACAGCCCCCCCTCCGCGTTCTCCCCAGGAGCTCTCCTCAATGAGGCAAAAGATTTTTTTCTTAATGTAGGTAAATCCGGAAAAGACTCAGGGTTTTAAGTCATTGTTTTGTAAGCAACTACTGCACCTTCTCTTGTCCGCTTCTCAGAATTACTGGTCCCTTCTCCGAAGAACACAAAAGCCCACACAGGAAAAGAAAGGACTGTCCCAAATTTATAGCTGGGAAAAGGGAAATCTGTTACTATTTGTCCTCAAATGTTCACCCAGTCCAAAGTCCCCACCTCTTCCGGAAGTCGGGTAGAAACAGGCCACTTCTCCCAGACCCCAAGGTTCTCTGTCCTGCGCGTGTCTTTTCGGTCGCCCTAGATCTTAGATCTTTCTGTTCCCTTTTGTACATACCAAGCGAGTAATAAATATTGATTGATAATAGCCAAGTCTAAAACCAAGGGCATTTTTATAAAAACAGAAACCATTTAGGAAGTGTTACTCTAAGCCAGGCCCTTTATTTCATGTTTAATCCTCACTGCCATCCTGTAAGGTAGGTGTTTTGATTCTGTTTTGCAGATGAGAAACAGAGGCTCAGAAGGATTCTGCGGGTGTAAGCAGCTTCTCAGGGGCGGCGTTAAGCTTGTGAGACTGTCTGACTTACAAAGCTTTGCTCTCCATCATTTTGGAGTTCCCAGTGTTTCAGCAGATGGCCCAGGGAAGCTTTCACTTACTGACACGAGGGACTTAAGGGATCAGGACACCATGTAAAATGTAGCTGGGCCCAGAGCAGGGAGAAGCTCCCTATATGCTAGAGGTGCCAGTGCTTTTCCTGGCAGAGCTGCACGTCCTGCCCAGGCCAAGCTCTTGTTTCTAAAGTTCTGCCATTCCCTCCTAACCATAAGCAGCTCTTCTCACTCCCGTCCACCTTGGCTGGGTATCAGACTAACCCTTGCTTTGTCTCCTCCAACTAACCAGCCCTGTGCTGAGTGCGTGGCACAGTGTGGTGGTTCTGAGGATGTGTGTGACTGCTGACACTCTCTACAATCATGCCCATACCTGATATCTCTGAACCTATTCCAACATTCTCTACTATAGAAGACGGACTGGACCTCAGAATCCTTCTTAACACAGCATTCCAGGCCTAGCCACTACCAATCAAGTAGCCTTGCCCTGAGATTAAGCCTATTTGTCATCACTGGCATCACAAGTAATCAATAAAATTTAACTTCCATTTCCTTCTATCCTTCTTGCCTGCCTTCCCCAGCATTTCTGGGATGGATAGTGTGATGGACGGATGGATGGATAAAAAAAGAGAAATTGAGTTCTCATCTTACAGAGGAGCCCTGGTTGGCACCACTCTCAATTCTGCTGACTTCACTCAATGCCAATGCCTCCTTGACAAAACTTGCTCTAGCATGAGGCATATTTTGTGGCATTTGTTACAGGAACTGGTGAGATTCCTGGGTCACTTGGAGGCCATGGAGGGTCCTCGACGTCAGCACTTTGCTTCTCACTCAGTCTCATTTCCTCCCCCTCTAACATATGCTTGAGCTTAAAAACATCCACTCACCCCAAACTTCCTTCTTCTTTTTAAAGCTCGAGCTGACAAGAGAAATTTCTTCTCCCACTCACCTTTTTTTTTTTCTCTGCAGGGGAAAAATACAGCTCCACTGTGGGGTGTGTAGGAATGGCCAATTAAAAACTCTTCTGCGTCTTTGGAGCGATCGGCATCTTTAACCTATGCCATTAGCTGCATGGAGTTTCTGAATCATCCCATGTTTTTCCAAGGCCCTTTCAGAAGCCCTGACTTCTGGTTTTGAACCAATCCAGTGATGGTGATATCAGGATATTCCTTCCCTTAGCAAAATACCACTCCGTGTTCAAGAGGAAGGAAATGTTAAGAAATTCTTATTCAAGAGAAGAGGAATAAAACAGCACTTACAAAGCAACATTTTTGAGAATTGAGTAGAAGTAAATCAGAAGCATCTGGACTGTGTGCTGTGATTAAAACATGCTTTTGTTTCCCTAGAAAGGAAAAAAAATACTTGGAAAATATACCTTTTATAAAATGACACGTATTGGAAAATAGCTGAAGATTTTTCAGAAAATCAAAATGTAGCATAGATGGCCCAACCCTAGTTATAAATATCCTGGAACCAGCTGGGGAGCAAAATTAGGCGGTAAAATGATTGTATCATTTGTTGTTCCAAGCTGGAAATGACACACGTACACACTGCTATATTTAAAATGGATTACAGGGACTTCCTTGGTGGTCCAGTGGTTAAGAATCCACCTTCCAAAGCAGGGGACACGGGTTCGATCCCTGGTCAGGGAACTAAGATCCCACAGGCCGCAGAGCAACTAAGCCCACGCGCTCTAGAGACTGCGTGCCACACTAGAGAGAAGGCGCACCGCAACTAAGACCCGACACAGCCAGATAAATAAACAAGTGAATAAATTAATATCAATAAAATAAAATACAATGGATAAGCAACAAGGACCTACTTATAGCACAGGGAACTCTGCTCAATATTATGTAATAACCTAAATGGGAAAAGAATTTGAAAAGGAATAGATACATGTATATTTATAACTGAATCAAGTTTCTGTACACCTGAAACTAATACAACATTGTTAAACTATATTCCAATATAAAATAGTTAAAAAAAATAGAAGAGGAGGGAACACTTCTAACTCGTTCATTCTATGAAGCCAGTACTACTCTGATACCAAAATTCTTCCCTCATTTCTTTCAAGAGTCTGCCCTCCCTGACCCTTCTATATAACTACAGCATCAGCATCAAAAAACAAACATACAGGGCTTCCCTGGTGGCGCAGTAGTTGAGAGTCCGCCTGCCGATACAGGGGACACGGGTTCATGCCCCCGTCCAGGAAGATCCCACATGCCGCGGAGCGGCTGGGCCCATGAGCCATGGCCACTGAGCCTGCGCGTCCGGAGCCTGTGCTCCGCAACGGGAGAGGCCACAACAGTGAGAGTCCCGCGTACCGAAACAAACAAACAAACAAACAAACATACAAACAAAACTATAGCATCACTCACACACACACACTTATTCCCTCACCCCGATTTGTTTTTCTTCATAGAACTTATTACAGTTGATACATATTTATTTGCTTATTTACCGACTCTCTTGTCTCACTAGAATGTGAGCTCCATCAGAGCAGGAAATTTGGGATTATTTCCCACTATTGAATTCTTCATGCCTAGGAGAGTGCTTACCACATAATAGTTGCTCATAAAATTGAATTGAATGAATAAATAAATTGTCTAATCGTTCCTTCACTGACAAAGAATAGAGGGAAAGCTAGAGAGGACCTAGGGATGGCAGAGCTCCAGGACACAGCTGATGAGAAGAAAACAAGCCTTCAAAGCAGATAAGCAAGAAAGTGTTGTGTCAGGAAGACAAAGGGAAATGGGATTTCTGAAAAGCAGGGAATGGTCAGCCGTGTCAATTAATGCTGAGAAATCAGGTACAACGAGACTGAAATTGTCCACTGGGTTGAGCTGCGTGACGATCACTGGCCACTTAGAGAGAGTCACGTGGGACCATCAAACTGCCGGAAGCCAGAAGCCAGTCTGCCTTGAAGGGTGGATGAGGGGAGGCAGTACATTCTAGCAATATCTTAAAGATGTTTTCCTGTAAAGAAGAATGTACAGAGATGGGGAAGTTGCTGGACAGGGTGAGACAAGCAAGGATATTGTGTTTAAGTGGGAAAGACCTATGGCTGTCTACAAGGCAACGGAAGGAACCGAGTTGAGAAAAAAAAAGTTGAATATTCAGGAGAGGCAAGGTTCCCAGAAGGAAAGGCATGGGACCCAGATCGGAGGACTTGCCTAACAAGGGGTAACATCTCCTACAACTCAGACTGCAGACAAACAAGCCCCGGAGAACTGATGTGCCCCACCCACCAGCCCCAACCAGGACCCAGGTCTCCTGACACCTCGTCCAGAGCTCTTTTTACTATGTAGTTTTTCTCTCTTGCTCAAATTAGAGTGTTCAAGGGGCAGTGCGAAAGTGAGAGGAATAGAAACCAAAGCCGATGAGTAGAAAATGCCAACGGTAATAGACTTTGGCATTTAAGACTTGGAGAGAAGGTACTTCCTCCCATGAAGTTGTTCCCATCCCTGTGGCGTGCACCCCGTCAGCACAATGGTCCTCCTGCAGCCCTCACTCACCCCTGCCCAGGACGGTGGAGGGACTTCCCTGATTGGTGAGTCTGCATGCACGGCCTAGCCCCTTCCTGTCTCCTCTTCCTCTTAGGAAATAGCAGCGAAGACATGCTCTAGTTGGCCCTTGATCCCATGGGGAACAGAGCAGGAAAGCTTCACTCCACCCCTGCCCTGTGTGGAGGCCAGCGGTGGTCCAACTCTACCTGTGGCCAGATGGGCAGTCTTGCCAATACTTGGTCTCACAATTAGGAAATCCATTAGCTCACGGATACATTCCACTTTCTCCCATATCAACGTTATCAGTTGGAAAGATGATATTTTGGTCTCCATCTGCCTTTCTCCTTTGTCTTTTTTTTTTTTTCCAGTGGGTTCAGCAAAAGATGAGGAAGAAGGATGCTAATTACTCCAACAGAAATTATACTACTTTTTTTTTTTTAGAAATTATACTATTAAAGTTGGCTTATGAAACTGGATTCTCAAAGTCATTCTTTTCATGGTATAAGGGACAAAAAAAAATCGTAAAACACAATAGGAATATTTTCTGATGTAATTTAAACAATGACCATGCATTCTTTTCAGAGAAGAAGGGCACTGGTAGTGTAGAATATGAAAGCCTGATTCCTTTTGTGGAAAACCGCAAGGACCTGCTTTCTTAATTCAGTTGGATCAAAGTGCAAATTCACAGTTGATAACTTTTTCCAACTCATTCCAAGGTTCCACTGTTTTCTGTCTGGAAACAGACATGGCCACATCCACAATTTCAAACTTGAGAAAATGACCCAGAATCATCACAACATGTGAAGGGGCCTCACAGCAATAAGCGTGCTGCGAGGGCCAGAGAGAAACCTGCCAACATACATTCTTTGTTGATGAGAAAAATGCGTCAGCAATTGTAAAACTAGGTGTTGGCACCATATTTAGCCATGGATCCAGCCTTCAACTCCCTTCTCTCCAGCTTTTTCAGTGCCAAATACTCAATCCTAATAATCATTTCAGAAACAGGCACTATCACCTTCTCCAATTACTTCAGTCTCCATCTTTCAAACTGAAAAATACTGGCCTTGAGTGTACAACTTCTCTCTGCTGCTCCTAAATGGCTCTTTGGAAATTTACCAGATAATCTTAAGTCTATCAGTAAAGACAAAGATTATCAGTAAAATCCCTCTTGCAATTTTGTTTGCAAACTATATTAAGAAATGAAGAAGCTGGGGATTATTCAAAGACTTTATGGTACATCAGAACCCATGGGAGTTCAGAAGTCCAGGGTGGGCAGGTGGGCTGAAGGAAGCACTGCTAAACTCCGAGCAGGGCCGTGTAATCCCACACCACCCGGGCCCTGCAGTGAATGGCTTCCAACTTTCCTCTAACCTTGCAGCCATTGTTCAGATTCAAAGTTCCCAGAGAGAGGATCTGGCCCCTTTGGTTTCTAAGAGACAGGCGCTTCCTCCACCTGCCACCCTCTTCCAAAAAAACAGCCCATGGTGGGAAGCTCACTAAAAGGAAGATGGAGTGCTATTAAAATGGTGGGATTGGGTGTCAGGGTGGGGGGCAAAGCTGGGCAAGTGCCCCCCATACCTGGGCCCCAGTGGGGAGTCCTATGAGCATCAATTCAGTGGCTGAATTTATTACCGAACCAAACATGGGTCTGCTCGACTACAGGAAGTAAAACCAATCTACTGACACCAGGTTGTGGTGAAGGAAAGTACAGCATTTATTGCAGGGCACCAAGCAAGGAGCTCAAGACAGCTAGTGCTCAGAACGCCCGTACTCCCCAGTGGGTTTCAGCAAAGCAATTTTTCTTTTTGGCTGCACCGCAAGGCACGCGGCATCACGGTTTCCCGACCAGGGATTGAACCTGCACCCCGTGCAGTGGAAGCACGGAGTCTCAACCACTGCATGCCCAGGGATGTCCTAGCAAAGCATTTCTAAAGGCCAGGTAAGGGAGAGGCATCCCAGGGTAAGTGACCAGCTCGTGCACAATTCTCTGATTGGTTGATGGTGAGGTAACAGGGTGGTGTCACGGGGTTAACATTATCGATCCTTAGGGGCCAGTAGATCTGGGGGCTGTGTGCTCATGGTCATCAAGCAGTTAATTTCTTCCATTTGGTGGGGTTTCACATCTGTAAAACAACTGAGGAAATGTGCAGCAGATACTATTATCTAGGTCCTTCAGAGAGGAGCTAAAGCAGAGGATATGGGTGAGGGGTCTGTCCCGGGAAGGCCCCTAGGGTCCTGCTTGGTTAGCAATTCATCCAGGACTGTTTGTTGCATGATGATCCTGGAGCTCTCGTTCATTAAAAGTTCATTCACTACATGATAATTGAGCCCATCTGGGTGAGGACACGTCGGTGAACAAAAGAGATACTGCCCCTGCCTTTATGCCACTCACAACCTCCTTAAATCGTCCACCTCGAATGACAGACCACTGAGCTCACCCTTGTCGTCAAGAGCCCACAGTTGCTATAAAACAATCCCATCCAAACCTCAGCCTTGGTCTCATCATAGAAAAGTGAGCTCCGTGTGCAAGGAAACGCAGAATGTGATAACGTCACAGAGGACAGATCGCCAGCTGGTGACCTGGGGGGTCAGCACAGCTTGTTGGAAACTTTGTAACAAATTTCTGATATTGGCACATGGTAGTTCAAACAAATCAACATTCCCATTTCAGCAGATTCATTTGTAAGAAATAATAATTCTCCATTCAAAGAAAGCTGAGCTACGTGTGTGAGTGAACGTGTGTGTGTATCTAGATGTGTTAGCTCACAAGTATGAAATGAGGAAGAGTGCACTTTTCCCCTTGTTTTTTTATCTAGGCATCCATGGTGGTCAACGTCAGGGAAAAATTACAAGCGTCGGGGGCTTCTGCGTCCAACTCTCTAAATTATTTATCTGCATGGCCTTGGGGAAGTTACTTAACTTCTCTGAGGTTTTTTCTCTGAGGTCTGATGAGATTTTCCTCATCTATAATATGAGAATAACTCTACCATTTTTCATGCACTTACCTTGCACCAGATGCTGAAAATTTTAAGTATATTATATAGTTTAATTCACTCCCTCAAATCCATTAAGGTTTTACTTACACTGATTTTACAAATGAAGAGTCAGACACAGAGCAGCGAAATAACTTGCCTAAGGTCACAAGGCTGGCAAGTGTACAGGAAGTAGGATTTTAACCAGGGATGTCTGACCCCAAAGCCCACACTCTCCAGCACCTCATTCTACTATGTTCTTGCAGGGTGTTTCTGGTAGGACAGGTTCGACTGCAGGTGACCAAAAAACTCAAAATTCTCCCTCACAATTTTCAGGGACTGCAGCTCCATCTTGGTGCTTTACCATTGCCAACAATGTCAGCCTCCTGGTCTAAGATGGCTGTTCACGTCCAGCCATCATGTCCACATTCCAGTCAGCACAGAAAGGAAGAGACAAAAAGGGGCATGTTCCAGGACTTCCCTGGTGGTCCAGTGGTTAAGACTCTGCACTTCCACTGCAGGGGGCACAGGTTCAACCCCTGGTCAGGGAACTAAGGTCCCACAGGCCCCACGGGGTGCAGCCAAAAAAAAAGGAGGGAGGGATGTTCCTCTCCGTTAGGGATACTTCCTGAAACTCGCATGCAGCACTTCTGCTTATATCTCCTTGACCACACGGGCACACACAACTACAAGAAAAGCTGGGCTAAATGATCTAATTGAAGGAAGTCATCTGCCTAGCTTAAAAAACAAGTGGGATTCTATTATTAAGGGGGAAGGGAAGAATGGATACTGAAAGACAATCTCCATCACACGGGGTTATTGAAACTATGAGGGATAGTGTATATGAGATACACTAGTAGGGTATCTAGTAGGTACCTGGAAGATAACACTGTTTGCTATGTATTATTGTTGACCTATATCTGGCTTCCTGCGGAACACATGGAAAAAATCGTGAATTCAAATCAGACAGGGGAAGGTCACAGGAAAAGGGTAGGAGAAGGAAACATTTTTAAATCACCACGATATATGTACTGGGACCTCCCAGTTCACTCGCACCAAAGTGCCGCCTTTGCTCGTTTGCAGCATCCCCGGGACTGTGTGGAGGCAGAGGAGTAGAGGCTCCAGCAGCCATCCCTGGCCGGACGGGTCCCCACCACATGACCTGCTGGATGATGCTATCACAGGCGACTCTTGGTAAGTAATGTCTACAGCAGCCGTTAATGGAAATGCAGTTTTCATCACAGTAAGAAACTGAAAACTCAGCCAGCCTCTGTGAGTGCCATCTGACCCATCCCTCATTTCTCATCAGACAGTGTGTTATTTTCATTCCCCCTCCCGTGATTAACCTTTATCCTGAAGGGTAGAGGAAGCAGGGTAATTGAAATCCCCAGGAAATCTTCACATCATACTGCCATTTAACAATCTTCCTCAACCATCCTGATACCAGGGCTCTGAGTAAGTAGGAAAGGACCACTTTTAATTTGAGGAGGAGATATTATCTAGCACAGAAGGTTCCCAATGGCTGCCCTGAGTTGAAGTGACAGACACGCAGCCAGTCTGGAAGGGGAAATAGGAAGGGGAAAGAGAGAAAAGGGACCCACATCATTGAAAAGTTCTCAAATGTATGGGACAGCTTCCCTTGGGTGGCACGGACGTATCTGGGGGTATGGACACTATGCCTGCCCCCCCCAGCACAAAGTATGTCTGCAGCTCAGTTTGGCTTTTGCTCTTTGAAATGCAAATGATCTGTGGCTGCACACATTTTCTCCCTTGTTCAGAAAAAACTGAACTGAACACGATGCAGAGCTGCTCCCTCAGATGCCCCTTTCCTCTGAATTCTGGGTCATTGTCCCTCAGCTCCCGATCTCTCAGGGGCCCCGTGTCCTTCCTGTCACTGCGGGCTCCTCCCTTGCAGCTTTTATTTTTGCATCACCCACTCGACAGAGTCAGCAAGGAGCTAATAGATTTGCAGCAAAGAGAACACCTGCCAAGCCATGCAAGTCAAGACATTCAGTTCTTTAATTCTGTTGAGAAAGCAAAAGCACCGGTCATCCTCCTTTCGGCAAAGGCCCACTCTGCTTACAGCTTAAGGTCTTATCTCTTCCCGTTTTTTTCTGCCATGGCTCATTATATGACCAAATAGATCTTGGCTGCCATTTTCTTAGCCCAGAACTGATCCCGTATCAACCATGTGCAAGTAATTTCCAGAAGGGAAACTATGGTAAAATCAGGAAGGAGGGAAACTTTGATTTTAGCAGCCAGCCGGAATCAAAGGCTTCCCCTAACCTCCTGCACCCTGACATGTTGCAGCCATGACCAATTCGACATGGATTGGCGACGGGGAGATCCACCTAAGCCTTCCAGAGAGCCGAAGTCCTTCTGCGTTTGATTGCTAAAGATGTTCGAAGGAGGAAAATTGTCCTATCCCTCGTTTATTCATTCACGTGTTCTCAAATTCTTCTTCTTGCTTATTGTCTCTCTTTTAGGGGACCCCTCTTTTCCCACCACTGACAGAAGTTCATGGGCACTGTTCGTCTCTTGGAGGGCATCCTACCCCGACTTACAAGTAAACTGGGATTCTAGACTGGGGATCATTTCACTGTTCATTCAGTTGGATTCAAGTTCCCTCTTCGAGGCTGGAAGCTTCCTCATCCCCACTCTTACCCTAAATCATGTTTCATTTGCATCTGCATAGCCAGGAGACATTTGAGCCTTTAATAGCAGAACCAACAGGAGACCAGCAGAGTCTGACTTATCCTCACCTTCTCCTTTGCATCTCTGAATCCAGTGAAACCACTTGATGCCCCTCCAAGACCCAAGGTACGGAGCTGACCTTTTCTCCTTGGCCTCCTGCCCACAGTGCCAAAGGACAGATAGCGAGCCAAGGAAGGACAGAACCACAGATTTTAGATTTCATAGTTATGAGGAATCTTGGAGACTATCCATGCTTGTCACGTTACAGAGGGCAGGGCCAAGGTCAAGGTCAAGCACAAACCCGTGGCAGAGCCAGGCCCGGAGACCGAATCTCCTCCCAGTTCAGGGCCCTCTCGGATGTACCCTGATGAAATGCTGGCTGATTCGAACCAAATGATATCCCCCAACGCTAGAGCTCCCACCATCATGGAAAGATATCAAAGAGACATAAATGTAGAACAGTTGACAGAGAGAAAGGGGGAGGAGATTTTTTTTTTTATTTACGGACATCTGGTGCTACTATTGGCCTATTCACAATGGGGAAGACTTGAATGGATCTGAAGGACGGGAAGGGAAACTAAGCTCTGGAACAGGCCAGCATGGGTCTAAATCCTACCTCTCACGCTTACTAGCTGTTACTTAAACATTCTGTGCCTTGATTTATTCCTCTGTAAAATGGAGATAATAATACTATCTACTCAAAAAGTGAGGATTAAATGTCATTTCATGGAAAGCACTTAGGAGAGTACCTGACACATAGTTAGCTGTTGTTCCTATTACTAGGGAAGGGAAGCATGAGGAACAGCCAGGAGAAAGCCACAGCACATCTGTCCGGCCTGACTGTAAGTAAATCGCCCTCCCTATTTCTGGTAGTGCTGCTAGGAGATAGTATAGTGTGATGAAAAGGGCCTGGCTTTAAAACCTGTATTAGTTAGTGTACGGTGAAGCTGCTATAACAAAAAGGCCCCCAAATACCAAGACTTAAAGAACAAAGAAGATTATTCCTCTGTCACATCATAATCCAGATGGGCACTGTGCTGGTAAGTAAAGCAGCTCTGTTATTTACAGTTGTTCTAGAATCTTGGTTCTTTGCAAGCTGTTGCTCTGCCACTCCCATCGGGATCTCGTCAAACTGAGTCACCACCACATCCAGATTTTAGCCAGCAGGGGAAAAGAAGAGAGCATGGAAGAGGCACCCATAAGCTTAAGGTTCTAAGAAGCAGCACAAGGATTTCTGCTCACATTTAAAATGGAAGAATTTCATCACATGGTCACACGTAGCTGCAAGGGACGCTGGGAATGGATTCTAGCTAGGCAGCCACGAACCCAGAAAGGCGGGGAGAGCAAAACTATGGCCAAATCCAGTTCTCTCTGTTACTAGTTGTGTTTGGGGGCCAGTTATGTGACCTCTTCCACCTCTCTTTGCTCATTCATTTAATCAATGTCCATTGTTACTTCCTCTTTCTTTCCAAAAGTACTTCCTGAGCACCTGCTATGTGCCGGGTCTAGGTCCAGGAGATACAGTTTTGAACAAGACAGAACAAGCCCCTTCCCCTCTGAGGCACACTCACTGCCAGGCTAATGAGGAGCCTTTCAAGGACCTTTTCTTTTTATTCTAAATTCATATTCACTTTCATGCTCAATTTTCTATTCTTATTTTTTAATTAATTTCCTAAAAAAGGACCTCAGATATATGTGTTCTTCAGGCCCCACAGAACTTGGATCTGCCCCTACTGCTCTCATGGAGAGAACTTCCTAGTTGGGAGAAAGAAGGTAAACAAGTAAACAAATTGGGAATTCCCTGGTGGTCCAATAGCTAGGACTTTGCGCTTTCACTGCCAGGACATGGGTTCAATCCCTGGTGGGGGAACTAAGGTCCTGCAAGCCACATGGTACGAGCAAAACAAACAAACGAACAAAAAAAACCAAGTAAACAAATAAACATATACTGCATTAGATGGTGATGAGTGTTAGGATGTAAAACAGAAAGGTAGGACAAGGGGAGAGAACACTGCTATATTTCACATGGTTTGAGACCCTCTCTGAAGGGGTATCGCAGAAATTGAACAAGGGGAGTAGTTCCTACTTTTTACTGTGGTAAAGACTACTGTGATTCATCTTCTTACGCACAGATCTTTGTGTATGCTTCTGATTATTTTTTTAGAATTTATTTCTGGTAGTGGAGTTCATGAATTAAAGCGACAAATGTTTTTAAGGTTCTTGAAAGCACATGCTTCTGAATCCTCTCTTTTTATCGAGACTTCTCTTTAGGAGTATCAAAGAAGCAATGGTAAAGACCTAGATTTTGAGGAACTTTAAATATCATTTTTTCAAAACTTAAAGAGGCTCGAGATTTATTTTTTGGCCATGCCACATGGCTTGCGGGATCTCAGTCCCCTGACCAGGGATTGAACCCAGGCCCCGGCAGAGAAGGTGCCGAGTCCCAACCACTGGACCACCAGGGAATTCTCAAAGAGGCTCAAGACTTTTAAGGGTTACTTACATCTGAACAGTCTGGGCTTCTCCAGGCCTTAGTTCCTACCTTACCCATCCCAAACACCTATATATAATTCCTTATTCGAGAATTATGTCTTAAGTCACAGAATTTTAGTGCAAGAGGGAACCTTGGTGCTGACGAGTCCATTCCAGGTATGCCTGGCTTATCCTAGCTTCACGGTGAGTTTACGGTCAAACTAAGATAAAGCCTCAATCTCTCGATTCCTGTGTCTGCAATCAAAACCGATCACAAAATGAAATATGCCTGCTGTGTTTTGTGACAACGGAACTTAAGGCAGAAGTTTTAAATAAATACCCACGGATAGGGCCTGCCAGATCTACCCACCTTGTAGGTGGTTGTGCGCGTAATAAAGGTAAAGTACATAGGACTTCAGCGCTGGAACACTGTAAGGGACATTTAAACGTTAGCAATGGATACTACTTTGGTGGCAGAGCAAGGGGAGCGTCTCAAGACCAGATGTGGGCCCCGTGGGAAAGGGAACAGGTATAGAGTGCTGTGGGGTGGTCAGAAGACCTCGGCAGAAAGGGGCTGGCTGTTGTACCTTTGGCAGCCCTGGAGCTGGGGCAGGAGTCACATGAGACCACCCAGAGGGATGGAGAACTTCAGCCTGGATCAAGGGAACCACAGGAGACAGGGGCCCAGCTGGAGACCTCTGCAGAGCCCGTGCCAGGGCTGGCTTTAATCATATGCCAGGCCACCCCACGGAGGCCAGCTGCCGGCCCAGAGGGCTTCGGCCACCCAGCCATGTGAGAACTATCTTATTCCCTTACCTCTCCCCTTTCTGGGCTCCATTCCAGGCATGGAGGGAAACAGCAGCTAGCAAGGGGAGGAGGGGAACAGAGGGAGAGGAGAGGAGAGGAGAGGAGAGGAAAAGGACCATGTCCCCTCTCCCAGGGCAGGCTTCCAGGACCAGGCCGGTCTGAGCCAAGGGAGGAGGGAAGATTGAAGGCTCGGTTGCAGAGTTTTAATGGTTACTTGGGACTTGGAATGCTAAGATCTGAAGTGAGCCTACTTTTTGCAGCTCAAGGGACCTTTTTAATTGCCTGAACGTGACAGTAAGTTCCTTGGCTTGCCCAAGTCATCAGCGGAGGTAGAGGGCTTCTGTTGCTATCAAATAAAATTTAAAGAGACAATGGGGGACCCCACAAAACTCGCATCTGCCCGTACCGCTCTTATGGAGTAGATAGGTGATAGGTAGATGATAGATAAATGATAGATAGATAGATAGATAGATAGATAGATAGATAGATAATAGATATATACATACATAATACACGGATGATAGATATGTATATAAATGATAGATAGAGATATAGATACACAGAGACATACATACATACAATGTATGATGATAGACAGCTGATAGATAGATAGATAGATAGATAGATAGGAGAGCTGCATTTTGTTCACAATTCCTATTTCGTGCTTTTCCAGTGTGCCAGTACACATGATTTTAATAGTCATTCTGGTTGTGTCACACACATGCGTGCTATTTTTCTAGACAACCATTTTCCACTAAGAGGACCCACTTTTATTCCACTCTAGCACGCTCACTCATGAGTTAAAAGTAATTCGGGGGCTTCTTTTTAAACTTCACCTTCCTGATTGCACACACGATAGTCTTATTTTCTATAAACCTTTCACTCCCTCGAGCCCACACACATTATATAGGCCACTATTACTCTGAACTCAACTTAAGCTTAAATTGTGATCATTGACTTCTAATGTCTCTGAACCATAGAGTCCCACAGAGTGTTTTCATGGTCCTCGAGGTCTTCCCCATCACCCTCCACTGACGGCCTGTTCAGATTCCACTTAGTTCACTTATTTATTCATTTATTCACTCATTCATCATTTGTCGGATTGGGTACCTTCTTCATACCAATCGCCCTGTGGGGTGCCAGAGATATAAACTTGAAAACTGAATGATACACAGTCCCTGCCCTCAAGGCACCTACCATCTACTATTCCATGATACAGTGGATATTAAATCATTGTGATAACAGGTGATAAGGACAATGTTGGCATTACAGGCAAGGTGCAGTGGGTGCACAGGAGGGAGTGATTGACTATCCTTGGTAATGGGTCAGATCAGCTGCACAGAAGAGAGCACCAAGGAGCTGAAAGGGTCAGTAGGATTTTCCCAGGCAGCTGAACAGGGTGGGGCAGGTGGAGGGGACATGCAGGAAACACCAGAAGGTAGAAGAGGCAAGAAAGGATTCTTCTCCACAAGTTTCAGAGGGAGCATGGCCCTGCCGACACCTTGATTTCAGACTTGTAGTTTGTGGTACTTGGTTAAAGCATCCCTGAGAAATGGATACAGGCACCCAGGTGGAGCTGTCCAGTTGAAAGGTATGGATGAGGTCAGACCAGTCTTCTTCCAAAAGCCCAAGGAGATACACCTGAAACTAATACAACATTGGACATCGACTATACTTCAATAAAAATAATTTAGCTATTAAAAAAAAAAGCCCAAGAAGAGATAACTAAGGACACAGAGCACACTGGGGCATATGCTGGAAGAGATTTATTCTGCCCAGGGTGGAGAGGAGAAAAGGGGATTGAACAGGGAAGTTTCACGATGAAGATGACATTTGAAGAGGGCTTTGAAGAATCTTTTTGTCTCTTAGCTGATGATAAACTCCTGGGAGCCCAGTCTACAAATCTATTCAAGTATTTGACAAATATTTATTCAGCACTTTGTGTTGAGCTCTGTGCTAGGCTCTGAGAATAGAATGGTGAGCAAAACAGGCACAGCCCCTGCTCACGCAACGGATAATCTGACGGAGAGACAGACTAATTTCTGTGAATACAAATAACCACCAGAAAAATACGTAATCATCACTCTGATAAATGATATGAAAGGCAATTACCAAGTGTTAAGAGAACATATTGCAAGGAAGTTGTTCAAGCCTGAAGGCTGTGAAAGCGTTTTTGAGGAAGTGAAGGGGGGGAAGGGTGGCTCGTACAGATTTGAGGATCTGAAAGACAGCCAGTCTCACTGCAGGACAGAAACAGAGGGACAGCTGATGCTGGGAACAGGCAGCAGCCATGGCTCAAAGGACCTTGAAGGGTTTAGTCTTCATCCTACACGTGACGGATGGAAGGGAAATGCAGTCAGTGAATTTCAGCAGGGGCGCCAACAGACAAGATCAGATTCGGGGGTTTTGTTGTTGTTGTTTAGATCACCTTGATGAGAATAGTGGGAGAAAGTCAAGAATGGAAGCAAACAGAACCATTAAGAAACTCTTGCACTTGTCCAGCCCAGAGCAGATGGTCTCTTGAACAAGGTGGTGGCAGTGGAGAAGGTGGATTTAAGAAGTGTCTCTCCAGGTTCTCAGTGAAGGGAAAAAAAATAAATGAATGAATGAAACCAATGGTCTTTATCTGAAGCTATTCCATATTCTTCTCTGTCTTCAGGTTTTCAAACACTGTCTCCCTGAAAAGTGACATTGATGTCTCCATATGAAACGTCTTGACATCTGATAATGACGACTCAGTCTAAGAAGAAGGGGACATTAAATGGCGTTCTGGGAGATGGTGAGACTCTCTCCAGTAGGGGAAAGGGAAGAAGAGAGAACAAGAGGTTGGACCCCTGAAGACTTTCAGAGGCCACGGAAGACCCAAGGCAAGGACCTATCTGAAGAAGGCGGTCCCTACGTTACCTGCCAGCCAGTAAGCTTCTCTCATCTGATACTCCCCAAGGAGCATGATTCACAGGCACCGTGTTCAGAGGAAACATAACGTACAGTTGAGCTCCCCGAAGCACCCTGCAACACAGTGTTAGCACCTAGAAAGCACCAAAGTTTCTACAGTCAGATTTAACTCCTTTGTTGCACTTAAACTCTGGACATCGCGGATGAGAATGGAGTCCAGACTATGGCTTTTGCATGGCAAGAGAGGGTGTGCTTCTTCCCAGGGGTGTGGCACACACCTGAAGTTCTCCAGAGCATCGGCTTCCCCGCGCCTCAAGAAGGCAAAGCAGTAGTCCTGAATGACGAGAGACTTGGCCAGCTTCTGCAACTTGGGATGTGTTGGGTTCAAATTGTTCACTCAGTTGGGTACCTAAGACGCTGCACTAGGTGGGCCTGGTATTCCCTTTCCTCCTCCATCGTGACAGGGAAGGATAGAGATTGGAGGAATGAAAGGCAGCCAGCCGTCTTTGAACACCCAAAGTGTCTCACAGCTGATAGAATCTGAAGAATATGGGGGAATTGCTTCAAATCTTACCCTCTTACTGTTGTTCAATAGATGCTGGAATGGACTCTGGATTTAATTTAAAATGAATACTATGTTTTCATCCTAATTAACCACACAACAAAAGCTACTTATGAAGTGAACAGGTGACTCAATATTTGTTTAATAGTGACATCATATTCACAGTTTTGCCCAAATTCCAATGACCTTGAGCTCCTCTTGCCAAATGGCAGGACCTGAGTCCTCCTTTAGAATTTTCCCATTCTTCTTGGACAGTCCCAAAGGGGTGTTGGTCTCTTGGCCACAGGAACTGCACAGGGCTGTCCATTGGCTTTTTCTGCAGAAGAAGTCCACAAAGAAGACCCTTAAGGAAACCTCCCTGTCACCACGGCTGACAGTGCTGAGATTGTCAGCAGCCCCGCCCCACGCTTATCCACAGAGAAGTGTTACTCATTTATTCCTTTCACTAACTACATCAGAGCCTCAGCCCTCACCCGCCCAGACACACACACACACACACACACACACACACACACACACACACACACAAATGCAAATTATTATATGCGTGGAAATGGAGCCAAAAGGTCACACACCAAGGACTTTTCATAACGGTGAAGACTCCCGGAGCACGAGTGTCTGGGTGTTTCTCATTTTTGTCTGCTGACATATCCGCTTGCTTTGCTTTCTTGCCGTCATTTTGCCTTGCAATGCTCTTTTTCTTTTGTATTAAGGAACATTTTGTATTTTATTATATAGTGCTTTCATTTTTAAATATCGTTTTAGATATTAACATTTGGCTGGTAACTGGAAGCCCTCCAATTTATTCTGGTCTCCTGTAAGTTGCACTGAACCCTTTAGGAACTGCTCTGAGTGTTATCTGGCTTAGCGTTTCAACCTAACACGGAAGCTGGTGAGAGCTGGCATCTGTGGGCCCTCACTGCGTGCCAGGCGCCGTGCCAAAGGCGCTTTCCACACACTGGGCCACGCCGCCCTCCCCGGAACCCTGGCGGGAACTGTAACCCCCAGCACAGCGATGGGGAAACAGCGCCTGGGCGGAGTGTGTGTCATCTACAAGGCAGCACGGTCGATGCCAGATGCCTTGTGCAGAGACCCGAGCTGTACCGGAGCCACGAGTCCTGCTGGATGCCCTTCCGAGGGCATCTGCTAGGGCACTAGAGTGGGGTCTTCCTCAGGCACTGGCTGGCTGCTCTCTCAGGGGAACATCGCTCCTCTTACCCCAAGCTCCTGCATCGCAGAAGAAACTGAGAAGGGCTGGGCCCCTCTGTGGAAACTTGCCCACTCCCCACCCACAGGCAGAAAGTCAGCAAAACTCAGCCAGCCCACGTTCAGAGCCGCCGTGGTCCTGCCAAGCCTGCCCCACCCAACCTCCTGTAAGAGCTCCAGTCGACAGGCCCAGAAAAGCAAACGGGCCTTCTTGGGATAGAGAAAGGAAAAAACCGCGCAGCTGCCACCTAATTGGCATTCTAAACAGCTAGAAGCTTCCAAGCGCAGAAACGAATTAAATAAGCTTTTTTTCCCCTTTCAGGGTGGAGTACAGCCTCCAGGTTTCCACCCAAGTCACACCCTAGCAGCTGCTATTTATAATATCTAAATGCCAGATGGAACCTGCCGGGGTGAAACAGAAAACAGAGAGCTGGACAACAAAGGCCCTTCAAGCCCGGTTGGGCCTGGGAACAGATGCCAACCCCGAGGGAGCACCTGGGGACTGGGCAGGGCCCTGAGGAGGGCTGACCCTCCTGCCCAAGTGGAGCTCCCCCAGCCAGCAGAGAGCACGCTGTTGGATGCTTCTCCTGCATCCCACAGCCCGTGGCACACAGCTGGGTGCTGGGCAGGGACTGGGGCTCTACCTGTTGGGTCAGGAGCAGCCAGCAGAGGCCAGGAAAGCTCACCCGGGCCAGCAGCCGGCTGTGGAGCAGGCCAGACCCAGCAGCTGGGCGGGGGGGGGGGGGGCTCGGGTCCAAGCAGAGGCTGGAACAAGGTAGAGCAGGGTGCAAAGGGGGGACATGAGGCAAACCCTGATTTCCTCTCTTAGCCGGTGTGATTTTCTGCCTTATTAACCCCTGGGGGACTCTGCTTCCTTATTTGTGAAACACAGGCAGTAATTACATCAACTGAATGGGATATCTGAGAACACTGAATGGACAGTAAGCGCTTAGGATAGTTCTGTAGCATTGAAACGGCAGCTGTTCCTATTGGATTTTTTGCCCAGATACAAAAATGCCTCTGTGTGACTTACAGGGCAAACGCAGGTCCCTCTCCTCCTGGAGGGCTGACAGCCTTGGAGACGGATCACATCACAGCTTCCCAGTTCCTGCCCCTGATGTGCCAGTGCAGACCGGAAGGCTGGCTTGAGCTAAAACAGGCACCTGAATAAAATCCGGTTAGTATCCTGCTGCCCCTGCTGCCCCTGCTGCCCTGGCCCGCTGGTCGGCTAGCGAGTGAAAATTGTTTCTTCCAAAACAAAAAGCCTGTCTCTCATTCTCTGATGAACTCCTCCCTCCTATGTCAGTGTAGCTCCACTCTGCTTTTCTCTAGGAACGTTCCTGAGATTCAGAGCAGTCCAAAGTTTCTTTCAGAGTTTCTAGAGCAGTGCTGTCCTATGGAAATATAATGCCGACCACGTAGGTCATTTTAAGTGTTCTACTAGCCCCATGAATGAAAAGAAACAGGTGAAACTAATTTTAATAACAGATTTTATTTAACCCAGTATATCGAAAATAGTATCATTTCAAAATGTAATCAATATAAACATTAGTAAGGAGATGTTTTACAGAATCGGGTGTGTATTTTATGGTACGTCTCAGTTTGCTCTAGTTACATCTCAAGTGCTTGGTCTGCACACGTGGCCAGTGGTGACTGTATTGCATAGCACATCCTACAGCGTTGGCTTGATTTACTGTTGGTCTACCGCTGGGGGGCCTCCAGCTTGAGACTTTGATGCCGCCTGCTCTGAGGTTCTGACAAGGGTAGGGATGTCGGGAGACAAGCAGTGGTCTGTAGCAGGCCAGTGTGAAGAGTCAGGAGAGACTGCCTTCTCCTAGCCAGTCCCTCGACAGTTTGGGTATTAGTCTTGGGGTGAAGATGGGTCATGGGCACTGTGAATAAAACATAAAAAGCTGGGAACCCCCTGGCAGTCTAGGGGTTAGGACTCGGAGGGCCGGGGGTTCAATCCCTGGTCGGGGAACTAAAATCCTGCAAGCCTCGCGGCGCAGTCCCACCCCCCAAAAAAGCATTTGCTGGGCTTCCCTGGTGGCGCAGTGGTTGAGAGTCCGCCTGCCGATGCAGGGGACGCGGGTCCGTGCCCCGGTCCGGGAGGATCCCACATGCCGCGGAACGGCTCGGCCCGTGAGCCATGGCCGCTGAGCCTGCGCGTCCGGAGCCTGTGCTCCACAACGGGAGAGGCCACAGCAGTGAGAGGCCCGCGTACCGCAAAAATAAATAAATAAAAGCATTTGCTCCCAGAAGAGCTAGGGAGCTGAGCTTTGAACAGCCCTCACCGCTTCAGAGGAGTTGGGTTCTTCCCCTCCCTCCAAGCTCTTGCAGCTGCAGTGAAGGTTGCAGTCGGGAGGAGGCTGTCACTGTTGAAGAATAAAAGGAACCTCCCAGGGAAGGGGTCCCGTGCGGGAAGGAACAGGAAGAAAAAAGAGTGAAAGGGAAGAATCTTCAGATCACCAGCTGCAAGGACATTGGCAGCCTTTTCACACAGCCTCAGAAAAGCCTCTTTGGTTTCCAAAGAGTCTGCAACATTTTTAGGCTTGTGGCCTCTGAAGCCTCAGTGAGCCTCTGCCTGTTAGAAATAGTTTCCAAGACATCACATGAAAAATATTTTCTTTTGGTGCTCTGAGGACCTGAGCTCACTGAGGTCTCCTCCTACCAGTGAATGCCGAGGAAGGCACTCCCTGACTGGTGAGCTGCTAGCAGCCGCACTCACCCCCATTAAACGACAGGATTACGATGCCTGTCTTGTGCAGAAAATGTGAGAACCTTCTGGAAAACTCTGGAAGGGGCCAAGATGGGACTTTGTGGCTGGTGGCTACCAGTCCTGAAGCCGTGGAGGCGACACGTGGTTTTGCACGGGTCCCCACCCTGCCGGAGCCACTGGTTCCTGGCACAGCCCTGGCGGCCTCCCAAGCCGCCTAGATTTGGCCTAGCTTTCCGAGGCATTTGCCCTCTCTGTTGACTGCTCTTAGAGCAGCTTGCCAAGCCAGTTACTGAAAGGATTTGGAATCCGAGGAGTAAGAAAAATCACCACCTATGCTCTAGGGGAATTTATGGGAACAGGCTGAACAAAATGACCCCTTCCAGGCAACCTGGCTGTAGTGCAGCCCTGCCCTTCCAGAAGCACCACTTGCCCCCAAAGTGAGCCAGTGGGCAGAGCTGGGCCTCCCCTGATTTTGTCTGGGCTACTCTTCTGTCCCTCCAAAAAAAGACCACACTGGACACCTTGTCCCAGAAGATATAAGGTCCCAGAGAAATTGCTACAGCACACTCTCCTGAAAAATAATTTCCTTTCTTCTTATCACCATAAAATCTCAACGATTAAAATGCTGAGAAAATGAGGTTGTTCTGATAACTGGCGTTTTCTGGTGAACAGGAAACTGGTTTTATTTTAACCAGTGATGCTGAAAATCTCTGTCCCCTGGACCAGGGCCTGGCCTGTTTTTAATCATACAGGACCCTGCCGGGCTCCAGGGCATGGTGCTTCTAGACAGCACGGGCCGTCGATGTAGAACACACTGAGTCAGCCCTGATTCCAGGCCTGCTGCTGGCTCCTGGCATTCTGTTTCTGTTTGGTGTTAGCCGGACCCTTTAGATGAACTCATTATGTTGTAGTTATGTCGCTTTACCCTAAAATCTAAGCGTAACCCTTCAATTTGAGGGCCCAAGTTAACTGGGTTCCACTTGAGAAGTGGCTCTAGTCAGAGCAAAATGTTTTAGGCCCACATCTAGCCCCTGACCACATTTTGACGACAGGATGATTTTAGCATTCACTTGGCAAGGGCATTTCCATTGGGCTCCCCATGAATTTGCCGAAATTCTAGTTAATTCTGTAGTGTGTGATTGCCTGGTTTATTTGTAAGAACTACCCATCGGAGCTGAGCTGTTCTGTTTCTGGAGCCGCTTATACGATCACAGTTATGAAATGTTTATTTTCTTAGATCAGCTTAAGCTGATAAGGCACTTTTGAGCCATTAAGAATCTTGTAAGTCAAGATTGTTTCGATAGATGATTTTCCTGGTGGGGGGTAAATCAGATGAATCAAGGCCTCTCCCTTGATTGGGCTATTATCTTAAATGTGTGTGACCGTCACATGCTCCTTTGAGCAATGGTGCTGCCTCCTTAGGAAGATCTGCTGCCGGCTCGCTCTGTTTCCTCTGGCTCACACCCAAGGACCCGGAGAGACGAGGCCACCCCAGAGAGGCAGAGGGTCAGTCAGGAATGTTCCAGGGCCACAGGGCCCGTCTGCAACCACGCTGGGCACAAGAAGCCACAAGAAAATACTCCAAATTAATGAACATGGAAGAGGCTCACGGATTTAAATCCTCAGCACAAATCTGTTTGAAGACAGGCCTTGCCCTCACAAAACTGACTTTCCTGTGACGGAGACAAATCGAGAGGGAAATAAACACGCAATCTGCTGTTGAGGGCTAAGTAACAAGGACAGAGAAAGCAGGATAAGGGGAGAGGAGGTAAAGGGGAAGAGGGGGCAGTGGGTACCTGTCAGGCAGGGCGGGCAGGGTGGCCTCTCTGAGGAGTGACCTGAATGGAGAGAAGAAATCCAGTGCTTCCGAAGCAGAGGAGCAGGGGGTGCAGATGCCCTGCGGAGGGAGTGTGCTGGCCGCCGGAAGAGCAGAGAGATGGTGTGTCTGGAGAGCAGCAGGTGAGGAAGAGATAGGAAGGAGGGAGAGAGTGGGGAGGGTGCAGAGCTGGAGAGCCTCTCAGCAGAGCCACAGACTGTCCTGATGTCCATTCTTTCTGCTTCTTTTCAATAATGAAATCGCCCGCCGTCTCGGCGGGGATCGTGGGCCTCTGCTAGCGACCACATCTTCCAGCCTCGAGTGCAATGGAGTGTGGCCACGTCATTAAGTTCTTGCCGTTGGGCCATGAATGGAAATGGGTTCTGCTGCGTCTCGGTTCAGTGCTCACAGAGTGGGTAGTGTTCCTCCCTCTCTTTCATCCCGTCCTACAGGTGGAACCCAGACCTGGTGCTAGGGAACCACCTGGTCCATGTAGACCAGGGGAAGGCCCAGGCAGAGGTTCGGAAAGTGGGGTCCCTGGGCCTGTGACATCAGCATCACCTGGAATCTTGTAGAAATGCAAATTGGGGGAGCGCCCTCCAGACCTACTAAATTAGAAACTTTGGGGGTGGGGTGCAGCAATCTGTGTTTTAACACACCCTCCAGAGGATTCTGATAACCTCGGGTCTCACAACCACTGCAGGCTTTCTCACCATTGGGAATACCAACACCGCGGGCACAAACTTCTTTGTTGTAGGGGTCTGTCTGTGCCCTGTGGGAGGTTTAGCAGCAGCTCTGGCCTCTACCCACTAGAACACAGCAGCACACACCCTCCCCCTACTTGTTACCACCCAAAATGTACCCGTACACACTTCCTCTAGTATGTATATCTTCTTTTGGAAGAAGAGATAAGAAACTAATAAAGTGATTACCTTAGGGTAGTGGGACACGGGTGGAGGGGGCTTTGGAGGGCTTCGATTTTCTTTTGTATATTTCTGTGGCGCGCTCGAGATTTTACCATGTGTATTGCTGAAATAAATCTCTAGGCCCAAGATGGGTCCGCTCCTTCCCAGGGTGCCGGGTCAGCAAACCGAAACTTAGATCTAACATCCACACCCCATAAACGCTCCGCTTGACCAGACACGCAGTGTGTCCAGTCAGCCAGTTCCCGAAGGCCAAGCCAGCTCCAGGCCTCCTCATCCCCAACAAGGGTGGCTATGTGGCCCCAGCCAATCAGATGTTTTCTGTTTGTCTCTTGCTCGTGCTTTTGTTTTTTGGGGTTTTTTTTTGCGATACGCGGGCCTCTCACTGTTATGGCCTCTCCCGTTGTGGAGCGCAGGCTCCGGACGCGCAGGCTCAGCGGCCATGGCTCACAGGCCCAGCCGCTCCGCGGCATGTGGGATCTTCCCGGACTGGGGCATGAACCCGTGTCCCCTGCATCAGCCAGCGGACTCTCAACCACTGCGCCACCAGGGAAGCCCCTCTTGCTCGTTCTTTATTCTTTATCCTATAAAAGCTTCTTGCCGTCTGCCCCATTTTTTCAGTTCTCTGGAAGCAGATTATCCATTTCATGCAGTGTTAAATAAAGTTTGTATCATCTAACTTGTCTTCTTTAATCTTTTTTCAACAGGATGTAACAACAATGGGGAAGAAATGTTTTAGAAAGACTACTTATTGAAAGAGTGGAAACTAGGTTTCTTTACCACCGTTCTGACACCAACTCCAGCGTGTGTGGGTTTTCCCACACCACCAAGCAATTCTCAGACGCCTGCAGGGTGTCCTACAGTTCAACTCAATTCTGAGGCTACCTGGAGAGAGCGTCAGACGCTGCAGGTTAAGGGCTCAGCCCCACCAGACCACCCCCGACCCTCCCGCCACTTCAGATGCCAACTGTCAGTCCAGGTTGTCACCTGTGCTTCTGAGGGGCTGTAGATTGGAGGTTCCCACGACTCCCAACTTGGGTTCAATCAATTTACTAGGGTGGCTCACAGAATTCAGGAAACCAGTTTTCTTACTAGATTACTGATTTATTACTAAAGGATATAACTCAGGAACAGAGCCAGATGGGAGAGATGCATAGGGCAAGGTATGGGGATAGGGTTTGGAGATTCCAGTCCTCTCTGAGCACTCCACTCCCTGAATGCCCATGTGGTCACCAAACCAGAAGTTCTCAGAATCCAAGTCCTTTGGCGTTTTTATGGAGGCTTCATTACATAGGCCTGATTGGTTAAATTATTGGCCATTGGTGATTGATTCAACCTCCAGCCCCTCCCCCCTCCCTGGCAATCAGAGGTTGGGACTGAAAGTTCTAACCCTCTATTCCTGGTTGGTTCCCTTGGCAACCAGCCCCCCTTAGGTGCTTTCCAAAATTCACCTCATAACATAACAAATGACACCTTTATCAGCTTAAGCACAGGAAATTCCAAGGGTTTTAGGAGCTCTGCTCGGAGATCAAATATATATTCCTTATTATAAATCACAAAATCACACTTCCTATAGAGCTTCTCAGCATCCGTAACATGTGCTAACACATTTTTAATCTCCAAGGGGAGCCGAATCCTGGAAATGCTGTGCCTCAAAACACTTCCAGAAGCACCCATCTGGCCAACACTGATGCCTTGAGCTTCCTCAGTGCAGGAAACAGTTGAAGGTGGCCAAGGCTGGGCATTTCACTGGATGCAGGCCAGTCCTTCCACTTGGGTGAGACATGCACTCTGAGATATGACAGTTCTTTCAGCAACTTTGGACTGGCCCCTGGGCAGTTCGTTCTTGAGAGGAGTCCTGCAGGTAGTCTTGGTCTCTCTGGTTTGTACCTCACTTTGTGGATGAACCACCTGCAAGTTCCCCAGGAGCTGGAGGAATGGGGGTTTGGGGGCTCCACCGCCCTCTAGACCCCATTCCCCATACGGCCCACGGCCCCCGGACTGAGCTAGCCATCGGCCCTGCAGGCTCCCTCCCGAATGCTTTGCCTTCTCCCGTCCCCTCCAAGTGTTGAGACAGATTCTCCTCCTCAATCTGCCCCTTTTCAGGGGATGGGGAGGAGGGAGGTAAGGGAGGATGAAATTTTAAACCCTGGTGATCATTCATTTCTGATCTTTTCTACTATTTATCCCAAAGTTCCTCGGCACACAGCACACCTAGTGGTCTATTAAAAACAGTGGAAGTTGGCTGTGGGTTTGTCATATATGGCCTTTATTATGTTGAGGAAAGTTCCCTCTATGCCTACTTTCTGCAGGGTTTTTATCATAAATAGATGTCGAATTTTGTAGAAAGCTTTCTCTGCATCTATGGAGATGATCATATGGTTTCTCTCCTTCAATTTGTTAATATGGTGTATCACGTTGTTTCATTTGCATATATTGAAGAATCCTTGCATTCCTGGAATAAACCCCACTTGGTCATGGTGTGTGATCCTTTTAATGCGCTGTTGGAGTCTGTTTGCTAGTATTTTGTTGAGGATTTTTGCATCTATATTCATCAGTGTTATTGGCCTGTAGTTTTCTTTCTTTGTGACATCTTTGTCTGGTTTTGATATCAGGGTGATGGTGGCCTCATAGAATGAGTTTGAGAGTGTTCCTCCCTCTGCTATATTTTGGAAGAGTTTGAGAAGGATGGGTGTTAGCTCTTCTCTAAATGTTTGATAGAATTCGCCTGTGAAGCCATCTGGTCCTGGGCTTTTGTTTGTTGGAAGATTTTTAATCACAGTTTCGATTTCAGTGCTTGTGATTGGTCTGTTCATATTTTCTATTTCTTCCTGGTTCAGTCTCGGCAAGTTGTGCATTTCTAAGAAATTGTCCATTTCTTCCAGGTTGTCCATTTTATTGGCATACAGTTGCTTGTAGTAATCTCTCATGATCCTTTGTATTTCTGCAGTGTTGTTACTTCTCCTTTTTCATTTCTAATTCTATTGAGTCTCCTCCCTTTTTTTCTTGATGAGTCTGGCTAATGGTTTATCAATTTTGTTTATCTTCTCAAAGAACCAGCTTTTAGTTTTATTGATATTTGCTATCTTTTCCTTCATTTCTTTTTCATTTATTTCTGATCTGATCTTTATGATTTCTAACTCAATTTTGTTTCTTTTTTTGGCTGAGTAATATTCCATTGTATATATGTGCCACATCTTCTTTATCCATTCACCTGTTGATGGACACTTAGGTTGCTTCCATGTCCTGGCTATTGTAAATAGAGCTGCAATGAACATTGTGGTACATGACTCTTTTTGAATTATGGTTTTCTCAGGGTATATGCCCAGTAGTGGGATTGCTGGGTCATATGGTAGCTCTATTTTTAGTTTTTTAAGGAACCTCCATACTGTTCTCCATAGTGGCTGTATCAATTTACATTCCCACCAACAGTGCAAGAGGGTTCCCTTTTCTCCACACGCTCTCCAGCATTTATTGTTTCTAGATTTTTTGATGATGGCCATTCTGACTGGCATGAGATGATATCTCATTGTAGTTTTGATTTGCATTTCTCTAATGATTAATGATGTTGAGCATTCTTTCATGTGTTTGTTGGCAGTCTGTATATGTTCTTTGGAGAAATGTCTATTTAGGCCTTCTGCCCATTTTTGGATTGGATGGACCTAGAGTCTGTCATCCAGAGTGAAGTAAGTCAGAAAGAGAAAAAGAAATACCATATGCTAACACATATATATGGAATCTAAGAAAAAAAAGAAAATGTCATGAAGAGTCTAGGGGTAGGACGGGAAAAAAGACACAGACCTACTAGAGCATGGACTTGAGGATATGGGAAGGGGGAAGGGTAAGCTGTGACAAAGTGAGAGAGTGGCATGGACATATATATACACTACCAAACGTAGGGTGGATAGCTAGTGGGAAGCAGCCGCATGGCACAGGGAGATCAGCTAGGTGGTTTGTAACCACCTAGAGGGGTGCAATAGGGAGGGTGGGAGGGAGGGAGATGCAAGAGGGAAGAGATATGGGAACAAATGTATATGTATAACTGATTCACTTTGTTGTAAAGCAGAAACTAATACACCATTGTAAAGCAATTATACTCCAATAAAGATGTTAAAAAAAAAGAATCAACTGTTTCTAAATACAATGAACAATTGGAAACTGAAATTTTAAAAACAATATATAATAAAAAATTGAAATAAAAATAAATAAAACCACAAAATAACTGTTAACGATGAAAACTTATTATGCCAGGCCTTAGTATGGCCTGACTTGGAAATTTAGTTTCAGAGGCTTTTGTGAATATACCACGAAAGAGGACTTAGGTGTATCTTATTCCCACAGGCCACCAATAAATATTTGCTTAACGGAGAAAATATTAATATATAGTATAGGAGAGAATCTGACAGATGATTAAAATTATTGAGTGATAGCAATGCTCAAACTCATCTGTGATCAAACACTATGAAGCATCCTCCTAAGGAGTTTCAGCTCTGATATGCAAAAAGCTTGGAAGTTGTCGCTATATTTTGTCCTTACAAGATAATGCTGTACAAAATGAAAATAAATGACTTTTCTCAGACGTGATTAATAAAACATGTAACTATGAAAGAATTTTAAAACTGTAAAAAAATAAAAATAAAAAAACAACAACAGTGGAAGCTAACCAAGCCCAGCCTTCAACCCTTGCTACCCAATCAACAACGGTGATCATTCTGCAGCTGCAAACATCAAATCCCAATCATTTCTTTCCTCATTAAATGAGCTGATAGTCATCTAAGGGGCCCATAACAGGGCCTGCCTGGCATGTGGTGACTGCTGGTTTTATTTTGTTTTGTTTAGCCATTATTATACCATCATACGCTACACTCAACATTTCTCACTATTTAACAGCCTCTGGAATTATCCAGATTTTCAATGAACAGAATTACACCGTGAATGTGGAATGAAGACATAAGCAAGTGGCATGACCCACAAAGTAAGAAAGATCTCTACAGCGATGGGAAAGTGAGAGTAAAATAGAACTATACGTCCACAGAACTGTAGACAGAGATTCTCTCCACAGCCATGGATGCTGACTCAGGTGTCTTCAATTCTGTACTCATCCAGGGAGACTTCCCCCGCCCCCCCACATACAAGTGGTTCTCAAATTTTAGCACAGATCAGAATCCCTCGGAATCCCTTGGAGGGCTTGTTAAAAAAGAACACTAGCTCCACCCTCCAGAGTTTCTGAATTAGTAGGCTGGGGTAGAGCCAAAGAATTTGCATTTTTAACAAGTTTTCAGATGCTGCTGATGCTACTGGTCTCAGGACTGTACTTTGGGAACCACTGCCCTTCAGGTGAACTTAGACCCTGGCATTTAAACATGCCTTTTGCTTGAATCAGGTCATGGGTCCAGCTTGTCAACATCAATCAAGGTCCTGTCATTCAGCGTGTTTGCTTTGCGGCATCCTCGCATCTGAGAGGCATGCCCCCTTTGACAGGTCCTTGTACAGGTCACTGATGCAAATGTGGGCCAGGCTGGCTAAGGACAAAATCCAGGTCAGGTTAATTAACCCCCTAGCTTTTAGGCTCACGTCAATTCACTATAATTACAGCCATAGTTCTCAATCCTGATTAAACTTTAAAATCACAGGGGAAGCTTAAAAAACAACCAAAAAAAAAAAAAAAAAAACAAAATTAAAAAAAAAACCTCTCCAGGTGATTCTAATGTGCAGCTAGGGCTGAGAACCACCATCTAGAGGTCTTACCGGTTTAACCTGTTAAATCAACCCAGATGAACTGTCCTGCCCATGTAACTTTATTTAAGTTATTGTGAGGGATGCTGTCAAAAGTTTTGCTGACATCAAGGTATGTTTTCCTACCCTTTCAAAACCATAAAATTCTATTGGCCTACGATGACATAGTTTTAGGGAATCGTACTAATTTTAAAGATCACCTTTTAAATATGTTTTACAGTCTGTTGAGGAATTTTGCCTGGGGTTGATTTCAAACTCACAGAATTGGACTCCTTTAGTTTATATAATCCCAGTGTAATGATAGCTAACATTTATTGCTTACTAACCTTGTCTCAGCCACAGTGCTCAGTGCTCTTCAAAAATATTCAAACAATCCTATGAAATAGCTTTTATTATTTCTATTTTACAGACGCAGAATCAGGGTTGGATTCTAGCTGACTCCAGGGCCCGTGCTCATAACCACTAGTGTTGCTTCTGTTTATAATTGCCAGGCTCCATCTTGTTCTTCAAATGTTTTATGATGTCTTACAAGGATGTTAAAGATACGAGGAGGCATGAAAGAACTGGAATAAAGACAGACCACAAAAGCTCAAAATGAGTCATGGGTCAGAGCAAAATTCTTGCACATTTGCTAGCTGAAGGGTCTCCGGGTCTGGCTTTGAGTGTTCTGGAAATGTCAAGTCAAAATAGGATCACATGTTCAATTGCACAATTGACATTGGATTGAACATAAGCATTGCTCAGAAGTACCTGGGAAGCCCTGGGGCTTCCTAAAGACACTGAGGATTAAAGGAATGTCTGCAAGAACATCTTCGTGGTCCATGCAGACAAGAGTGTCACAGGACTCAATAAACCATAATTTACACCATCCGTTTCCTCCCTTATTAAAAAAACCCAAAAAACTGGGAATTTTGGCTAGCTTTATAATTCTTCAAAGATTTCTGCATTCCCATTTCCAGTACCCCTTCCACCACTGGCAGCTCACTCCAAAAGAATATTAACAGCAACTGAGCAAGTCTTTGCTCTCATGTTCTCAGTACCCCGGAATGTAATTTGAGCAGTCAAGTCTTCCTTTTGGAGAGTTTCACAAAGTTTCTTGACTCGCCTTCCCTTCTGGACTCTCATGCATCAAATCACACGTAATTTTAAGGAATGAGGTTTCCCTTTGCATGAAGTGGATGTGGCCGTGTCCACAGGCTGGCTCTCAGGTCTGCAGGTGAGGTTAGCAAAAACGGAAATCACAATGTCACTCCCCCTCAGGTGCCCATCACAATGCCCACTGCACCAGCTCATCCCTCCTTGTAGCTTGATGATGCAAAGTAAACAATAGCAGATTCCCTTGTGTCAGGTGAAACAATCAGTGATGAAGCCAATAATTTATCATTTATATATATGAGACTATACAATAATGGGAGTTTTATCTTGAAAGATATTAGTATTTTCTTGTCATCTGAAAAAGACATGGTGTTAAAAGTGATGGGGTTTTTGAAAGGAGATCTCTTGACACAAGATTCATGGTTAGAATTATGCATCCTTTGGAAAGTACTCTGCTATCTTCTAACATTAAACCACCCATCTCCTCCTTAGCTGGTTCCTTTTCCTTTTTTTTTTTTTTTTTTTTTTTTTTGCGGTACGCGGGCCTCTCACTGTTGTGGCCTCTTACGTTGCGGAGCACAGGCTCCGAACGCGCAGGCTCAGCAGCCATGGCTCACGGGCCCAGCCGCTCCGCGGCATGTGGGATCTTCCCGGACCGGGGCACGAACCCGTGTTCCCTACATTGGCAAGTGGACTCTCAACCACTGCGCCACCAGGGAAGCCCAGCTGGTTCCTTTCCTTATCCTTTGGATCCCACCTTGAGCACCGGTTCCTCAGCTGAGCCTTCTCTGACCACTCTGTGCAGGCAGCTCCCACCCCATGACGGATTTTTGTTTACTTATTTCCATTACCTATCAACCCTGCTAGACGAAAGGACCGCAGGCATTTACCTTGTGGTCTCAGGACCCAGATCAGGGCTTGGTTCGTAGTAGGGGCACCATAACCACCTGCTGGAAAGAGTGAAAACCGTCAAGCAGGTGCACATCAGTGACTGTGCAGTTGCGCTCTGAGGGGCAGGTGGGTCCAATTCTACATCATGAGAAGACAACGGGGCTGTCCCAGTATTAGGAGTGATCACAGAAGCATATGGGGGAAAAAAGAGGGATCCTGAGTGAAAAAACTCATTTTATCCTTTCTAATAACCAAGATGAATAGATGATTAGAGCATATGAAATTCACGAGCAAAGCTGATTACCATGTACTGCAAAGGAAGGAAAATGGATCATGAAATCCTTGGTGGAAAGTACAGGAAGAGCTGAAGTGGGCAGAACATCATTACGTATATTGGTCCCCCCTCATCCCACCACCAAACACACCTGCCTCTACGTCCCTCACGTGCTGCTTTACACTCTGCCCAGATTCCCCGAGATGGTACCGCAGGATGTCACCCTGCAGGGGCTAAGAACCAAAGCCATAGTTTAACGGTGGCCAGCAACTGCGTCAGCTTTTCCCGCAGTTGGAAGAAATGAGGAACACAGAGGTTTAGAAAGAAGTGCCGTCTAGAAGAGCAGGAAGAAGACAACCAAAACAGATCCAAATACGGAATAAGACAAAAACAACGGCAGGAAGATGTAGCCAGGAGAGTGAGGAAAAGCGGATGAATCTGACTGCGAGAAAGAACAAGACACAGCTGTCTCCCTGTCCCCTTGTCAGGCTGTTCAGGCTAAGCCAGTGGTTCTGAGGGGCGGCCCTGCAGTCAGCGAGTGCATGGCTCACAGGGGCTATTTGTACCACGCATACTGCGCAGCTCCCCTCTTCTCTGCTCAGCCCAGCACTCTGCAAGCTCCTGGAGGACAGCAGGAAAGGGGCACAGCGGGCACAGGGGCAGGTGAGCGGGCAGCCACAGGGAGAAGGAAGACTCCCACAGCAGCGTCTCCTCCACCCTCCTCCTCCCCGTGACGGAGAGCACAGGGCTCCGAGGAGGGAGCCCAAGGAAAGACTACTGAGGATGTGCGATGGAGAGGGCTTTTTCAGAAAAGGATGTTTGAAGCGTTGCTACTGTTTAGGTCATCTCTTAGCCAAAAACTATGTGAACGTGCTACTCAAACGATCTTGGAAATGCTTTTATAACTTGTTCAAAGCTTTCCAAATGAAGAGTTTGCTTTAAAGTCCTTGATTTAAAGTATAAAACTCTTAACACATTTTGATTAGCTGACATTAGTCTGCCCTTAGAGAAGATGGAAATTTACTAGCCAGATTTCAACAAAAACCTTTGCACCACTGGTGAATACATGTGAATGAAAGACCAGCATGCTTCAATGTGACCAGAAGTGCCCTTTCTGCATTTAGGGGTTGGAAGCCATCCTGTTTTCAGCCATTGGCAGTGTATTCAAACTAACCATCATACTCGGCTGAACTTGGAAATTCACATCTGAATTACTGTACCACAGTCTTAAAACAATATTTAAAACGAAGTGTCTATTGTTCTCCTCAGAAACACTGGATATCAAACTTTTTAATCATCAGTAGTTTTAAACTATTTTGCTTCACCTCATTTAAAACTTCTATCTTATGATAAAATTTAGTGAAATTTTTAAATAACTACACACATAGTGGTATAAATTCAAAAGCTTTGCTAATAAGGGTTTACAACCAAAACAGTTGATTATTCACTTTAGAGATACGAAGGCAGTTATCTATGAAGCCTAGGTTCTCAGAACATTCTTTTTTCATCTTTCGTTATCGATTTCAAATAATGACTGCTGTTGGCTGCTCTATATATCCTAGCGCTTACCTCTCCCTAACCCTTCTGATCATTTCTAAAGACGGCAACAAAAAAACTTTACATAGTGGAAAGTTTCACTTCTACAAAACCAAAGGCAATTAATTGTGTTGATTTTTTTTAGCATGACAATGCAAGGGTTTTCAGACGTCTAAAAGTAAAAAAAGAAATGACTGTCAAGAGCAAAACTGTCCCCAGTCAATTCAGACCCTGTGGCAGTAGCATTCCTCTGCCCTGGTTCTAACTCATGACAGATTAGGGCCCCTGCAGACCCTACATCTCAGGAGAGAAGCTGAGCTGGGCTTCTTACTATACAGATCACCTTCCTGGAAAGTGAAGCAGAACTTTCCTGGCCTTGAACCTTAATGCCGTCAGAAATGATTCCCAAAACTCACTGGAACGAAAGCCGGGTGGTGTCCACTACTTGGCAGTCGGGAGGCTGAGGCCCCACCCTGACCCTGCAGGCAACCATTAGGTGGTTTCTGAACCTCTCTTCTCCTCAGTTCTTCCCTCTGTAAGATGAGGTGGAAGGTAGTTTTCCAGTTTGAAATAGCAGGTTCCCTCCAACCCAAGATAATCTGGAGCTGTTCCAAGCCCTTAAAGCAGTTTCAGTGTAAGACAATGTGGCCCGTAAATTATCTTCCCACACGGAAAGATTCTGGATCTTAATTTGTAGCCTGTTTGGTAACACTTTGACAGAGGGAAGCAGGTGAAGGGTTGGGGGTGGTCCCGGGTGTCAGCTGGGGCTGCTGCAGTTTTTAGTCTTCGGCGTTGCACCATCAGTGACAAAGTCAAAACCAATCTATGACCCCGAGCCCTGCGGATCACTCATCATATATACTTAGCTGGAAGGGCCCTGTCAAATAACTCACATATCATTCGGGTTAGGCAGGTTCCAAAATTATGGTGGTTTGTCTTCCATCAGCTTGGTTAAGTCAGGACTACCTTTCCTTGCGTCCCCTTCCCCAGTGGTTCTAAATGAGAATCGGCTCGAAGACATGCCTGTGTGATTTTTTGGAAGGTAAAGTGATGCAAGGGCCACTCTTCTCTGAGGGTCATCATAGTCAGGTGTGGCGACAGATACACACGAGGTGCTAAAGGTCCCAGCTCATCCTCATTCTCCTCCGCTCTACCTCCAAGTTCTCTTCCCAAGTTCTGACTTTGAGGCATGACCTAGGGTGGTTCCAGGCCCACCACCAGACACCGGCCGTCGACGCGGAGGTGGTTACTACATGGCGGCTGCAGCTGCCTAGGGCCCCGCGTGCCCCCCGCCCCGGCCCGCGTCAGCATCTGTGTGTGTTCCGCCGCTCAGATGGGCCCCCTGGGGACTCCTCTTGGTCTGCACACCTCCTCCTGCACCCTCCCCTCTGCAGCTCCTCACACAGTGGTGTCTGCTCTCATTCCTGAAACAGCTCCTGCATCCCATAGCCCTCAGAGCAACTCTTCTCCCCAGATTCCCCAACCAAAACAAACACAAATCCCCAAATGGACACTGTTGTTCTATCTATGTGTAACTCCTCAGAGGGCCCCAAACCGAGTGTTCTGCATAGTAGCTGTTTTTCTATGTGTTCTGTGTCACAGTGTGCTTCCCAGGGGCTCAATGTCTTTGTCTAAGAGGGTATAAATTGTACCAAAAGACAGACAACCTCGAAGTGCACACACACGTGTGCATACGGTTGTGTGCTGGGAGGAAAACATAATAGGAAACTTTCTTAGTTTAAAACCTTGCCTCTGCGAATCCTCAGGCAGTGATGTGAACTGAGACTCTGTCCCCAGCCAGCTGAGGCACAGGCGGACTGTCCAACCTGTAATCACAGGCCTGTGTCCCCCGTCCTCTCCGCCCAGCGCGTACTCACAACAGTGCCCACTGGCACACACCACGGATGTGGCTGGTCTCAGCAGCCCTACTACGCACACCCGCGCAGAGGTGTTGCACTTGGGTAGCAATACTGGGTATGCAAGACGCCAATCCCTCAGAGATCTCACTGCTGGTTAGGCAACATTCATACTCTGACCCACAGGCGTTCACCGGGCAGTCCTTCACTCCTGGGCTGAAAAGCAGAAACCCAACGTTTAAAAAAAAGAAAAAGAACACCGTAAAAGTGCGGGCATGAATTATCTGTTTTATTGCTTTTTATTTAATGCAGAGTCGATATTTTTGAGTAATGGTAATAAGATGCCAAATTGAACATTATTGAACATTTAAACAGTAAAGTATATGGAAAGAAGCCCTCAAATGTTAACTCCTTTAAGTTGTAGCTGGTGGAACAACACAGGATAAAGGCTACTGGGCTTGTCATCATGGTTTATGACATGGGGAACAGCAGAGAGTCCCCACTGTCAACCAACTGTTTAGGCACCAGCGGCAGCACGTGTGCCTCCCTTGGAAATGTCTTGGGAGATCTAGAAAGATTCCAGATATGAAAGCCCTTCCTCACCCCTCAGGCTTGAAAGAGACGCCCACCACGGAGGGTGTGTCGAAAAACTCCTGTGGAATAGAAGTAGTTACGAAGATACAGTAAAGAAATGGTTCTGCTGTCCTGGAAGTGAACTTGCCTCCACGGCTCCTCTCTAACCCACCACCCGCTCCAGGAGATCATGGGGAAGAGCCTCACATGGCGACCAGATGACACCAGGGCCACTGAGAGCAGCCTTTTGCTGGCTGAAGGCACCGGGTCCTCATCATCCTGAGGGAGGGGGTCGCTGGGTTGTGAGTTACATTCAAAACGCACATCCCACCACAAAAACTGCTCTCAGCTGCCGTACAGTTGATGCAATTTCAGGCCGAAAGTCTGAAGACTTTGAAAGCCCCAGAATGTCTGGGACCCCTGGAAGTCCTGACATGCAGGGCGACTTCCGCAAGGAATCCGATTCCCAAGGGGTGGAGACTCAAAGGGACACACGGCTGCATTACATCACACAACAGCAAAACTGAATACACGATTCTGAAATATGGATATGAAACACCACAACAAAGTAAACCTCTCAGACTCTACAACTGCAGGTCGCACGCTAGCAATACCTGGCAGAGTCTAAAAATTGGTGATTTTCCCATAAAACGTTTATCTACAATGACTGTGATCAATACTTAAGGGCTAAGCAAAAAGTATATGAAAACTATTCTTCTTAAAAGACAAACTTCATTAAATACCAAGCACAGTGATCAAATATAAGATGTCAAGTTTAAATAAATCGCTTCCGATTTTTCCCAGTGGTAATCGGGGCTTCCACAACAAGAATGGTCACGGGCCAACCGCACCCCTGCTGGTGACACTGAAGGTGTAAGTCACACAAACCCTCCTTGGAAGAACGAAGGGCCACAAGTTGGCCAGAGGAATCATCACCTCCAGCCTCGCCGGCTTCTGAAATCCCACAGTATTATGAATGCCCTTTACAGACACAGTGATACTGAAGAAGGAAACGATAAAGAAACACAAAAGTGCTTTATTTCAAGTCCATGCCATCTAAATCTACTGAGTACAGTAACCGGGACCGGAGAGGGGACGTATTAGAACCTAAACAACGACACCACCACCAGGACGTGCGCCCCCTGCACTGCGAATCTTAGTTCAGAAGAATCCGCGCGCTGGCAAGCCAGTCTCCTCCCTGAGAAGCACGCTCACGCTCCGTTCTCCCTCCGGCATCTTCATCTCTCTCAGTTAAGGCCTGGACAGTGTCAGGGCGGTGGTGACCCGGTTCTGGAGCTGCGCTCTGGCGGGGGCTGGGCTCCAGCCGTCAGTGGCCCGCAGGCTCGGGTGGTACGGGGTCAGGCTCTGGGCCGCCCAGCTCTGCCGTCTGCCCCTGGAGCCGCTCCACCGTCTGCAGCAGGGCTGACCTCTCCAGCTCCAAGGCCAGGGTCGCTTGCTTCAGCTTGCTTTCACTGGTCAGGAGCTTCTCAATGGTGGCTTCCAGGCTCTGGATCCTCCCATTAGCCACCTAGAGAATAAAAGAAATGAGAATGGAACTGCCCGGGGAGAACATGGGAGATCCACTCTGCACTCCACTGTCCATTCTCGAAGGCACTCTGGAGCCCTGTTCTGGCAGAGACGCATCTCTCCACGTTTACTCTCAGTTCTGGCCACAGCGGAAGACTCCTCGCAGGTGGGCTGGGCCGCCCCGAGATCCTCCAGCACCCTCTTCCCCTGCCGTGGCTACTCTGGAAGCCGCCTGTGGAGATGGCGGCTTCCCAGTGCAGAGGGAGCCCGATTCCCGAGTCACCCGCTACAGGAGGACAGCTGTGAAACGGCCCGAGAACGCTTCGCGGAGACAAGGCAGAGGGTCTGTGGTGCTGCTGGGGTCCGGAGCGTTGTCACTGCAGCACGGTCCGGCCCACTTTGACAAATACACGTATGTACAGGTACAAACTGATTTCAGACAGACCATCAAAATGGTTTCTATGTGAAGGCCCACGTAGTAACAGCTCTCTACTCTGAACATTTAATATTCCCTACAGTAACAAGGACGGGCATTTCCCCGGGAACGTGTGTGGAGCGCTCAGGGTGGCCGAGCTCTGCTAAGAGGGTCACGTGCGTGGCCTCACTGGCCACAGACGCCAGCAGTGTCCCCACTCCCACCCGTCCGCATCCTCAGCACACAATCAGTGTCAGGCCGACCTTCCAGGTGCTTCTCTCTTGCAACGGACCCTCCTCTTCTCTCTAGTCCCCTCGGGCTGGCTTCCCAGGCAACCAGTGAGTTGGCCCCAGTGAAGCGGAGGAGTTTCCTGAGAAAAGCAGCCTCCTACGTTGCTGTCCCCGGGCCTCCTGGCCGATTCCAGCTCTCCGCTGCATTCTCTAGTGCTCAGGCCCGGGGTCAGTAAGGCACTGCACTGGCTCGCTCATCTGACCGGCCGTCTACGTGTCCCCGTAGGTTTTAGGTGGGAACAACAGTACATATTTTTTCCCTCGTTTTCAAAACAAGGGAAACAGCTTCTTGAACAAGACAACACTTGTGCGAGACAGACAATTCTATGACTCAAAGCCTAGGTCTGGCTGTGACACTGGAACACTCTAAACAGAAAGAAGAAAGGACTGAGATCCTAAGTTTGCCGGCTTACCGGGCAGGGGGCGGTCACGCTGAGTGGGTATGTCCAAGCAGTCCTCTCCGACCCTCACACTCCTCCCCAAGGTCAAGGCCTGGGATGGGTCCCACCTCATCCCCTCCAGGGACCACTCCTTCTGAAGGCCACAGCACTCCCAGGGGCACCTCTCAGCTTAGCAGTGAGCTGATGTGCGTGGTCATTTACTGGCCAGCACGAACGTCAGGTCTCCTCCTCGGTGAGACTGAAGCTGTCTCACAGAAGAAAACACACCTCACCCTGCATGTGGGTCTGGCCTCCCAAAGCACCCGGCTCACGGGCACTCAATGACTGGTGGTGGATTATTCCAAAAAATGCACGTCCCTTAGCATTTGGCAACAGACGTGTCTAAGCAATCGTCGTAAGTACGCTGCTGGACAGAAGAGCTAAGACAGTTTAGTCTCCAGCGGCTAGATGACATTCTTAAGTGTTTAACAAGAAAATAGATGGGGCTTTGGTATGTCCAACAACTGTATGAATGGAACAAAGCCAGGAAACAGGTCAATTTTGATACTTGGGCAAAAAAGCAAAGATTTATGTTGGAAAATTAAGTATTGCATTGAACAGCTATCCCTGGACTCTGAAAACTATTTTAAAAAAAAAGAAAAAAGGGAAAAGAGGTGTGAGTCTCACAGAACTCATGTGGTCTGGCTGAAAGTAACTCCACGTGACTCAGAGGGTAATGAGAGAACTACATGCAGGCACCCACAAACGGACACACCACAATCCCTAGCCCAACTCTTTGAGAGCTGCAGTGTCTTACAAATGTTGGTGGCCTCTGGCACCCAGCACAGCTGGAACCGGCATAAGCTCTAGTCTTGAATGATACGTCCAGAAGCACAGAGCCACGCGGTCAAGAGAAAGATCATTCCAAGGAGGACATCTGTTGTTACCAATTACCTCTTGATGCGTTTCTTGAGGACGGAGATGTCTGAGCAGCTTTTCACAACTCCCTCTCTTCACAAAAGGGGTACAGTATCACAGGAGCAGCGCAAAATTACTTCCCCTCTTCATCACAAAAAACCCACAGGGCATCAGCCTAATAAAATGAACCTTTTATTTGAGCAGTATCCTAACGAGACACATGCTTCAACTTCAAATCTGGGCTTTGTTAGAAATGTTTCCATCCTGTCGTACTTCAGGGACCTACTGTTTGTTTGGAAGGCATTTAAAATTACCACCTACACTGCAGACCCTTACATGCAAGATAAGGCTCTCCGTTCCCCGGCACCTCCCCTTCAGGTTACAGCTAAGACACCCTGCAGAAATCGTACTCAGGCATACTTTCAAGTTAGGACAGCTCAATCTTAGAGGAAAAAAGAGCTAACTTTCGGAATGTGACTGGTAGGCCTGGGTAAGGATAGACTTTTCTTTGTTCCTCTACAGCAAATATCTACTAGGTTTCTACTGGGGTAAAAATCCCTGCTGGGGGGAATACATTTTAGACAGGGGTTGATTTATTAAGCTCCAAATGCTGGCCTTTCTCCCGTCACTGCCAAGCTTGTGTCTGCAAAGCAGCAACTTTCTATAGAGAAAACTAAGAGGCTTAGATCAGGATGGAAAGCTTATTCTCAGGACAGACCAGGAATACCACAGAATACATATTTTGGAAAAAATATAAAGTTTTCTCCACAGCAAGCTCAAAAATAATTTTTTAAAACACCCCCTTCCCCCCCTCCACACACAATTCGTTAACAATGACAGCTTTACCACCCATATTGACATTTAAAAAGCAGACTGTATGGTTAGTTTATTCTATCTGATTGTTAGAGGAGTGCTACCCCCTACCCCAACAAAAAGGCATCTTTTTGTCCCTGTCGCACAGATGAGGGAATCAGAGCAGAGCAGGTGACAGTATGGGTGACACTGGACCTAGCAAGATCTGGGTCTCTGGACTGCGCCTCTGTGCTAGCTCCATCTCTCCCTCCTGCACGCACGTCTGGGTTTGCCTTTCTACTTACTGTATGTCCTCATCCGCATTTATCCATGGTAAGACGGAAGCTTCCAGAGGGGAGAACTGTGTCCCTTCATGAACTGAATTTTTGCATTGGCACCAGGGACTCACAAATCCTGATCACAGGCTCTGGTTTACTCTGTTAGGGAGATCCTGTGGCCCTTTCCTCACTCGATATCACTCCGAGGACCTAGCTGGCTTCGCTCCTGAAAGCTCATGCCTTTGATTGTCTCGTCATGACTCAAAGCGCAATCGCTGGCTATTCGGCTAATAGTGCGACGGCACCCTGAACCCAAGTTCAGCTCTGGGTCTGTCTCCTGAAAGGGTTAAGTGCAGAAATAGCCTCTCAGAAAGTTCCAGGACAGTCTGACCTTAGCAAAGGATAATGTCTGCTTCCTAACAAAAAGGAACAATTCTCCTGGGCTACCTTTGATCCCAACTACAAACAACCAGAAGAGAAAGGGCCTGCGGCCATGGGAAAACCCAGCCCGCTGGTGCCTCTGGTGAGTTAATGAACTACCACACACTCAAGGTTCGGGAGGCTACCTTGTAAATATGCCCTACCTGCAGTTGTTCAAGGAGGTCAAGGTTCTGTTTGCGTAAGCTGCTGTTGGTTTTCTCTAATCTGTCCATTCTTTGGTTGTCACTGAGAGGAGAGGGATCGATAAGTTCTTCCTGAAGCACGTGGTACTCAACTTCATAAGCTTGTAACTGTTTAGAGATGTCCATCACAAACACCTGTGACACACAGAAAAGTCATCAGGCACGGAAAATGAGAAAAATCACACACACACACACACACACACACACACACACACACACACACACGACCATGTCGACGGGTGTCCACGAAGCACCTGCTCTGTGACTGATACTATCAGTGATAAACAAGGAAAACTCTCTGCACTGAGAAGGGAATAATTTTACTTGGGAAGAGAGGATTTAAGAAGCATTTAAGGGACTTCCCTGGTGGTCCAGTGGTAAAGAATCTGCCTTACAATGCAGGGGATGTGGGTCTGATCCCTGGTTGGGGAAATAAGGTCCCACAGCCACGGGGCAACTAAGCCCGCCCACCTCAACTACTGAGCTGGCACGGCTCAACTAGGGAGGCTGTGTGACGCAAACTACAGAAGCCCACGCGCTCTGGAGTCCATGCGCCACAACTAGAGAGAGAAAACCCGCACGCCACAGCTAGAGAGAAGCCCACGCACCACAATGAAGAGCCCATGCGCCACAACGAAAGATCCCGTGTGCCACAACAAAGATCTCGTGTGCCACAACCAAGACCCAAGGCAGCCAAAAATAAATTAAATAAATAATATAATAAATTAAAAAAAAGAAGCATTTGGAAATAAACCAAAGGTAACAGCAAGTGTAGGTCTCTGATACTCATTTTTCAAAAGCCAAAACCTTCTTTTTTAAAATGCTTATATGAGTTTATTTTTACTTCTTATTTCAGTACTTAGATCATTTTTCTCTGAAAATTCTATTAGATTAGATTCACAACTATGGGTCAAAGAGAGAATAAAACAAAACAGAAGAATCACAACCCCATTTGCTCAGTCACCAGGTCAAAGTTTAATGATAGTTCAGTTGGATTTTCAGAGTTACAAGAACAGCTAAGTATGGAACTGTTTACTAAAAAACCCTATTCTGCACACAAAATATGCAGAAATGAGCCAAAACCCAAATGTCACCCACATAGATGAGTGAATACAAAACAATGCCTGAGTTGCCTTCCTTTCCATAATAGTAACAGTCATGAAAAAAAAAACCACTCGTGTAGATGAGTGAATACAAAACAATGCCTGAGCTGCCTTCCTTTCCATAATAGTAACAGTCATGAAAAAAAAACCACTCGTGTGAAAAACAACCCCAAAGCGCAGAAGTGAGTGAGCTGTTCATATCTGTACTTTCTCTTGATGAGTGAAGTGAGCTGGATGGAAGCTGGGACGATGAGGGTCAGAAGACAGAGGCTGCTGCTGCCCCAGGCGTGAAGCCCCAGGCGTGACGTCCCAGTGTGGATCTGAGAATTCAGTCACCACATTAAAAAAGCCAGATCAGAACACACATCTAAAGAATGAAATGAGTCTTTATAAGAGCAGAAACTAACTCTTCACAGCATCTCCTTAAGAAAGAAATTCCAACACAGTTAAAATCAATGAAAAACTCACTGCCCTTGATGGTACCCTGTTAGCATTCAAACACGAATGAGTCCCATCTTTCCTGAAATCAATTTTCAAAAACCATGTTTACTTTCTCACCATTCCCAGAAATCTTACTTTCTCTTCCCATCTTATTTTCTCTTCCCATCTTATTTTCTCTTCCTTGAGATTAATTTTTCAGCTTCCTGGTTTTCAATTTAATTCAATGGCTAATACTAATTAGGCACAAAAGTCACTATAGGCCAAAAAAGTAATACACATTGTATTTGTGACGCACGTGCGTGTTTGTGTGTGCAGTTGACTGCGTTGATCTGATTCTCTGCTGTCCCTCAGAGCGACCGTGAGCTGGCAGGGATTATCATCTCTATTCTACAGTCAAGAAAACTGACTCAGAAGCTTTCAGTCAGCCCTTGAATGGGGGCTCGGCTGGCGACTCCCTGAATGACCCTGAGCAAGCTACTTGACCTTTCCTGGCCTCAGTTCCTGGCCTCCACCACATGGAGGTGGTAACACCTACCTGACAGCATAGCTGTGGGGAATCACGAGACACAGGCCCGGCAAGCTGAGTTGGTGCCCTAACTTAGCTAAGGGATCTGCTTCCACACAGCTGTCACAAAACCCCTCCCATCCAACCTTGTGCTGCAGCAAAATGACAAAGGATGTCACACCATGGAACTTCTGAACAGCTCAGAGTAAAGACCACACACATTAAAACCGAGATTGCTGTGGCATTAGTGTGTAATTATAAACACGGTGCGGGATAAATGTCACACACATTTTTTCTTCCACAGAGGTTTCTAAATGAGCTCCCAACCTGGAAAACCTGGGGACAAAACCTCTGGCCTTTGATCCAGATTGATGAGCGGTATGGTTAATGGCTCTCAACCGTGCACAGAGCGGAGTGCTCTCGGAGGCCTACGTTAATCCCCAGGAACCATCCTGGGTCACAATCATCTCTGCTTAACTGCATCATTACCCTCCTGGCTGCCAAAACACACACACAGCCCTCGCAGTCGTGCCTGGGAATTTATTCCCGACCATGGCAGCATATGGCTGGCGGTGACAGGAGCGCCCTGGTCCTCAAATGACGCTTTCTCACGTTGCTGTATATTCTTCATAACCATAATTATACATGGCTTCGTGGTATTCTACCAACTCGACGTATCAATAACCATGTTAATCCGGTCATCAAATGCTGGATATCCAGTTACTTGTAAGTTTTTGTTATAAACAACTTTAAACATCCTCATATGTACGGCTTTTCCCATATTTTGGATTATTTCCTAAGCATACATTCCAAGAAATGGGATTACTGAGTCAAAGGGTACAAATATTTTACTGGCTCGTGATACATATTGCCAAATTGCTTCCCAAACGGGAATAATCCACATACAACGCCATTAGCAACGTAAGAATGTGCCTGATACAGTATACCCTTGGCACTGGGCATTGGGATTAAAATGTTTCATTTTGTTATTCTAGGAAGGTAAAGCATTATATGTTATTTAAATTTAAATTATGCACGAAGCTAAATATTTTCCCAGATATCTGCTTGCTAGACGAGTCTCCTCCTTTAGAGAATTCGTTTCTGTTCTTGGCGCGCCTGCTCTTGGAGACTTGTGTTTCTCTTTGCTGTCTGTGGACACTCTGTAATGAAGCCATCAACCCTGATGGCTGCAGAACTAGTCACATACTTTCCACCCTCCCCACCCCCAGACCCGTCCCCCCAGCCTGGTGGTCTCAGTGGCATACCAAGAGCTGGATGGGGGAGCCTCTGCCTGGGTATCAAAAATAAGGGGGTGCAGTGTCTGTGGTGAATTTAAAAACAAAAATAAACCCAACTAAAAGTTGGTCTGCTTTTTATTATCACCACATGCAAGCAATTCTAAACAATGTCAGTAGTAAAGTACTCCTCCCTGCCGTACCCCCCCCTCTTGGTACGGCACCGACTGGCCTTTTAAAAAACTAATTTTCAATAGTGCAAGCTGCTCAAGCCGCAAGGGCTCCTCCAAGGCCGAAGGGGCAGCCTCACCACCGTGGTTCTGAAGAGCAGCTTCTGAACAAAGGAACGTTGTTAAGATTCTGGTTTCTCTCCTACAAGCTCAACTAGAACACAGACTTGTCTGGTGTGCTTACAATGAAGTCGCCCACAGCAGAGCTTTCCAACGTGCCTGTGTGTGTGTGTGTGTGTGTGTGTGTGTGTGTGTGTGTGTGTGTGTGTGTGTGTGTGTGTGTGTGTGTGTGTGTGTGTGTGTGCGCGTGCGTGCGCGCGCATCTCCTGGGCATCTTGCTGAAATGCAGATTCTGACTCAGCGGGTCTGGAGTGGGGGGCCCAGATTCTGCGTAAGTTCCTATGTGATGGTGCTGGTCTGGGACCGCACTTGGAGCAGGGCCCAAAGGACGCTGAAAATAGGCTATTTGCCCCGTCCTCCAAAGCCCCCCTTCACCTGCTCTCTCCTTACACTGACCTGAGGCTGCACGGGCACACGGCACTCGCTGTGATGAGACGACACCCCTGACCTCCCTCCTCTTCCTTTCTGTTTATTCCCAGGGCTTCCCCCTTCTTGTGAGGCGATTTTTACGGCTCACGTTCAACTGACAGTTAAGTCACGCTGAGGAGCTGCCACAGAGCCTCAGAGACCCTTGTCTCCACGCCCTGGACTCTGTCAACTCTGGGCCTGCCCCTCGGTGGCGGCTCCCAGCCTGGCTGCGCTGAGCGGGAGCTCCAGGGCCCTGTCCTTGGGGACTCTCCCCACCCTGGATGCAGACTGTGTCCCAGCGGCTTGAGCTGAGGCTTCCACGGAGACGGTATTTAATGAAATGGAGCCTGGCTATCACAGAGATCCAGCCCAGCTCCATCCTTCCACACACAGGACAGCAGCACGCAAAGAACGCAATGTCACTTCCACCCTGTGGGCTCTCCAAGGCTGCAGAGAAATCACGCTGCCCCTCAGGCCTCCCTGCTCTGAGTAGAACTTGAGACTAGAGCACCCTCTGCAGGGAGGGGATGGGAGGGGGCAGCGAGCAGGCAGAAAGCTTGACAGCCTGCAGAGGTCAAGTTCCAGATGGAACACGTTGGAGGGAAGGAGGGCGGAGAGCTGCCTGGCATTGAGTCTTGTTTCCCAGTGAGACCTGTGGCGGCAGGCTGAAAAACTGGACCTCAGATTCAGATGCTGTGTCCCTACTTCCAATCCCCGCACCTCCCGCCCCCCCACCCCGGGGAAAGCTGAACCGGCACCTAGAACTTCTCTCTTGCTCCCGTGCCTTTGCATGTACTATAATGGGGGGTTAGCTGACTACAGCCCGTGGACCAAGGCTGTCCCGCCACATGCTTTGCAAATAAAGCTTTACTGCAACACAGCCGCTTCATTCCGACAAATACTGGCTCTGGTGGCCTTCATGCTGCAGAGGCTGAGCTGACCTCACGTGACTTTACGGTCCACAAAGCCTGAAACACTTCCTCCCTGGTCCTCTGCAGAAAAGGCCCAGCTGAACTCAACTCCCTCAGCTCCCTGGTCCCCAATCCCCACTCACTGCTCACTCCCTGCACAGCCCGCTCCTGCAGCCCCTGCACAGCACCACTGGAGCTCCCACCACTCTTGCAGTTACTGGTTACACGCTCCTTTTCTACACAGGATGGGCTCTGGTGCCCCAGAGCACGTTACACTCTGGGCTCTGCCACCTCGTACAGGGTGCTGGGCGTTTACTCCCTCCGGGCCCCAGAGTTGTTAAGGAGCCAATGGAATAAAGCATGCCAAGTTCAAAACGGATGCCTCAAACAACTGAGGCACACACACAACTGTCCTCTCTCCACACTGTGTCCATTTCTATCCTCCCAACATTAAAGAGCACCTTCACACCCTCAGTAGGTATCCTTCACAGACGAGGGGAGGAAAAGGGGTCTTTTTTTTTCTGGGGCTCCATACCCAGAGGGTAACCACATGGGTGAGGCTGCCTGCCTTCTAGCCAGGCCCCAGGCGGCAGGTCAGGGCGCTCACGGGCACAGACTTGGCTTTAGGGAACCAAGGCTCTTGCATTCTCCCCTGCAGCCAGAAAACATAGGTGTGTGCAATGAAAGCTCTAAAAGGGAGGAAATGCGTGGAAATGTCAGAAAGTAAAGAATCAAAGGGTGGAGAATTCAGTCTTAATACACAGGTACAGTACAGAAAACCTCTGATTAAATGACACCCGCAGGCACTTGGTGGAGCTGAGTAGCTGCGAAAGCGTTTGAAGTGAGAGGGCCTGAGTCTGAAACCCTACTTTCCCACTTCTCGGTAGCATGACTGTGGGCCAGCTAATCAACCACTTTGAACCCTAGGTTGCTCGTGGGTTAAAACCACTTGTCCTCTCAGGAATTCAGTCATGACTGAATGAAACCATGTGTGCATATGCAGAGTCACAAAGAACCTGGCAAAAAGCAGGGCGTCAACAAGCCAGAGCTGTTCACACTGAGAGGAAGGCGCCAGGGAAGTAGAAGCCTCTCAATTAACTGAAGAAGAAAGTGCAGAGACGAAAAGAGCTGCTCCTTCACGTAGGCAAATGAAATGTGCAGAGACCCAAAGCGGCACCCAGGCGAAACCGTCTCCCTCTTCCAGCCCAGACTTGCCTCCTTTTCTGGGCTCAGCACCTCAGGAGGGGCAGCAAATGAACCACAAACTGCTGCAACTGGGTGCAACCCACCACTCTCAGACTACCAGAAACCCTCAGAAGAAGGATTTTTTTAAAACACAGCTTTGGGCTTCCCTGGTGGCGCAGTGGTTGAGAGTCCGCCTGCCAAGGCAGGGGACACGGGTTCGTGCCCCGGTCCGGGAAGATCCCACATGCCGCGGAGCGGCTGGGCCCGTGAGCCATGGCCGCTGAGCCTGCGCGTCCGGAGCTTGTGCTCCGCAACGGGAGAGGCCACAACGGTGAGAGGCCCGCGTACCGCAAAAAAAAAAAAGCTTTATTTCACTATTTGCTTTTACCCAATTGCTCTATGTTTTCATTACATTTGCAGGTGAGGTAAGTTCTAGGCTAATGAGAGGCCCCGACTGCTGAGTCTGTGGGATCTCTGCATTGGGCACCTTCTGGAGCACTCGCCATCCAGCCTCCGGACACTTCCAAGGGTGACCTCACCCCCCGCCAGGCAGCTGAGTCCTGCATGGCCAGCAATCATTACTGGAAAATTCTTCCTGATACAGAGTCAAAATCTGCTCCCACTCCTAAGCCAGGCCACTAACAACTGGTCGAGCTGCAAGTCCAGGATCACCTCACCCTCAACCCCTAACATGTGAGAGAGTGATACATGCAGTGCAGTTCTACTGCATACAGAAATCAGAGGACTAGAACCACAGATGAATGCGGGACTGAACTCTATAAAACACACACACACGCTCTCCAGAACAAAGTTACAGAATATACACTCTTTATCACAACTTCATAGCAACAAGTTAAAGTTTTAGAAAATTCCAGTTAATGCCATTTCAGCACAAAAATCAAAGCACTCATTTTACAAAAGCCTACATTGAATAAAAATGTATGTACTTCAGAAGAACAAACGCCGAGGGGTGACAAACGCCTTTTAATTGTAAGAAACTACCGATAGTTTGTGCTGGTTATCACACCTACACACTCTCAGCACACGCAGACACACGTCTGATCACGGAACAGGCATTCGAGATGTGCCTCCCACGAGCTGAGCATTGCTGCTCAGGACACAAAGTGGTAGGAAACAGCTCCTTCTCAAAAAAAAAAAAAAGGAAATTCAGCTTCTGCATATCCAGAATCGCTGGCACATTTGGAAGGTCCGGACTGAACCATACCTGACTGATGGTCTTTTCCATCTGCACCAAGCCCAGGTTGGGTAGCGTGCTTTTTATAAAGTCAACTATAGTTTCTAGGTTTTCATGTTGCAGAATCAAGGGCTTATGGCTTCCCAACAGACTTAAAGCCACTTTAAATATGACCTCTGATCCCTGAAGAAAGATCATATCTGGGAAAACACAGAAAAGCAGAAAGTTAAGCCGGACCAGATTCTGATGAAATGGCACTCCATTCCCCTTCACACACATTGAAGAGCAGGACTGTGGGAAATGCAACCCCAAATTATAAGATCCTGGTATTTCACACAGGGCTGTCAAGACAATATAGCAAATAATAAGTAAATATGTAAATATACATATATTATATATACTAAACTACTGCTAAAATTTTGTCACAGGTTCAGATAAATCTGTTTTTCACTCCAAAAATATATTAAATTCAAACATACCTCAAAAGTTGAAACTGTGAAAAAGAAAACTTTTCATTAGTCTATTTTTTCAGGAATTCTCTGGATTTCAAAGGAGTTATTACTAAAACATATATTTTTATACACAAAGATGTGTATAAATACTCTATCCTAATTTCTGCTGCTGTAAGTGAAGAAAATGCCTCTGTTTCCTCTGCTTTGAAATAAGGGGTTGAATTAAAAGATCTCTAAAAACTGTAAAAAGCCTGCACCATTGCAAAAGTACATTATTAAACACTTAACAAGTATACTGAATTTTAGCATAATAACGGAATAAAAAATTTTTTCCCTCTGAAGAATTCAAAGAACTCTATCAGGGTTATTTTCTAGTTCTTGCCATTTTTTCCCTTAGAATGGTTGGTGAATGTTAACAATCCCCACACCTGCGGTGCACAGGGAGAGGGAGGGCAAGTGGGCCCCCAGCCCAGCCCAGCCCAGCCCAGCCCAGCCCAGCCCAGCCCAGCCCAGCCCTGGCTCCACCTTCCCCAGAGTTGAAGCCATTCAGAAAGAGACTCCAATGTCCTGGGGCTCAAGCACAGCCCTAATAACTAAATGTTGGGTGACTAAATTTGGGAAAGTTACCTAACAACTGGAATAATAATGTAAGAAGAAATGTAATTTTAAAAGATGGGAGCATTAATCTAATTAGAGGCAACTGTCAATATTCTCTTTTTTTTTTCTGGGGGTGCTGCAGGAGAATGGAAGGGACAAAGAAGCTGTACTTTCCATCAAGTCAAGGAGGACAGAAGCAGGTGAGAGGGAGAATTCCCAGCCTGTGCCTCTCTGGGTGGTTTAGGGGGATGAGAAGTGAAAGCCATTAAGAAACAAGCCACTGAGCTCAGGCTGGACGTGTCCCAGGGTGGTTTGTGGATGGCATAAGGGAGACACCCAAGCACCGGCTGGCTGGGTCAGCCCCGGAGATGCTGCGAGACCATCACGTGAGCAGACCTGGCGCCCGGCTGGGTGCAGCCCTGCAGGCAGCTGCTCCCAGAGAGCCCAGGGCCACACTGCTCCCTCAACTTCACACTGCTCCTGGTTCAGGGCAGCTCCACGCAACTGAAAAGGACAGATGCTGCCTCCTCAAGTCTGGCTGTAGGGGCTGGTAAGATAAACTGGAGAACAGATCACATCTTTGAAATCTGAACTTCTTAGGGGGAGGAGTACATGTATCGAGGCAGTGCTATGGAAGAATAGTCCTGTGAAATGTCTGATTTAAAAAATATGCAGTCTACCCATGCAATTCACCACTACAGAAAACATAAAGATCTAAAATTGCGCTACAGGCGCTTCCCTGGTAGCGCAGTGGTTAAGAATCCGCCTGCCAATGCAGGCGACACGGGTTCGAGCCCTGGTCCGGGAAGATCCCACATGCCACAGAGCAACTAAGCCCGTATGCCACAGCTACTGAGCCTGCGCTCTAGAGCCCACGAGCCACAACTACTGAAGCCCGCGCGCCTAGAGCCCGTGCTCCACAACAAGAGAAGGCACCGCAGTGAGAAGCCCGTGCACCGCAACGAAGAGTAGCCCCCACTCTCCGCAACTAGAGAAAAGCCCTTGCGCAGCAATGAAGACCCAACGCAGGCAAAAAAAAAAATATTTTCCAATAAAATAAAATAAGATTGCGCTATAACTAAGACATATTTTTAAACAGAAATGACATTTCCAAAAACAAAGTAAATTTGAAGTTTCTTTGGTTTAGACAGTAAGACTTCCTTTCAATATATGAACATTTATAGCTGAATAAAAACTGATGGCATCTATCAGAATCAATGTCAAGGCACTCTTTGCAGGGATCCTGGGGAGTGGACTGCACTACCAGACCCATGACGTGCTATATAGCTCAGAATCTTCAGTCTCTGGGGCAAGTACCTTAAATTTAAATATAGTCCCACAGCTAAGCCAGCTAAAATAAATAACAACTGGGGAACTTTTATGAGCACAATCAAATACACAATCCACATCAGCAGTCTTAAGATTAACATCGGTCTTCCAAGTTTTCTTCCTTTAGGATCTTGGTTTTTATAACAAATCCACTGACTAGTAGAGTGCTTCCTATGATTCTGAACTTTTCCAAACTGTAGGAAGAAAACAAAGGGAAACCTGGAGAGGTGGTTTTTTTCTTTAACTCTTTTTTGGTTATCTTAAAACCAAAACAAAACAGAATACAAAAGGGAAGAAAATGCCCCAAGGAAAGGTGGCTGCCGAACCCAGCCTTAAAGAACCAACAGAAACTCCCCAGTCAAGAAGTCAGGGAGTAATACTCTGCGCAGAAGGAAAAAGAAGGTGGAAATGCGGAGGTGTGAAAGCACACAGCGTGTGCAGGAGCCCGCAAGAGTAGGTAAGGCAGGAGCCCTGGTCATGGGGCCAGGCCATTCTACCTTTACCAGTGAGCACACACCAGGGGCACAGAAGGCCTTCTCTTCCTCGTTCCTGAGTAGGTCAGCGTATTCCTTGGTTGGGAGATGATGCCAGTGAGACCCCGGTTATGGATCTGAGCCTTGCAAGGAAGGGCTAGTTAACTTTAGATGGAGAAAAGCCACCTTTTAAGAGCCACTGACAAGACCATGCTGATTCCCAGCAGCAGACGCCCCTGTGCATGCTGCCAGCGGCAAGATGCCTGACTCACCAGCACTCCTGGAGGCCCGCCCCAGGTGCCCATCCTTCTGACGACAAGCCGGCCAGTGGTCTGCACGAGTGAGGCTGGGAGAGCTCAGCCCCAGAAGCTTCTGTTAGACTAAGGAGGCTTCAAATAAGGACTGCCTTTCGGGACATGATTGAGGAATGTGTCTGAAGGATTGAAGGAAGGACCCCTCAAAGCTTTGCTGAGAAGAAGGGGCTCCTACATTTATCTGACTACTACTATTTATCTACTACTATTTATTTATCTGCCCTAAGGGGCAGCATCTGTATCCCTCAGAGACAATTAGCACACCTTTTTCTCCCTCTGCAAGTTTTAAAAATTAAGTAATTTTTAAATAATAGTAAAGAAAAAGGTTACCTATAAACCCACTGCCCCAACCCAATTACTGTCATTTTTGCCCATTTCCCAATCCCTATACATTTACATACTAGAATTAAAAAAATTTATTTTAAACAATAGTCTCCTTGGAAAAGTGAGTTGACTTCCCTCATTTGAAAATCACTGCACAAGGAAGTGAGCTGCTAAGTCTTTCAGCAGCGCGGCAGGAGCCCAGCTCACAACGCTGTGGCCGACTTTCCTTCTCTCCTTTTTTAAGCCCACCTAGAAACAGGCAAAGGGGTTCATCAGGCAGGCAGTAGAGGGAACCTTAAATTCAGCTGACTCCACCACTTTGCAAATTGTTTGCTGGGAACGCCACAAATAACTGCTTTGAAGACACTTCGGCAAGCCTGCTATCATGGTAACATGTATGGGAACTCTACCTGAAACTCCCCACGACATTAGAAGTGCCCCATTTTCCTATGGGGGGAAATGACCAAGGCAAAGCACACGGCCAGGAGGTGAACTTATCCTACATCCCTTTTCCAGCTACATTTGTCTCTGTCACGGGCCAGCCCTCTCCTGAACTTTCTCTGGGAGGCTGCGGTCCTCCAGCTGTGATATCCCCACATTTCACCAGAACAGGCAGGAGAGAGATGAAGGATGCTGACAGCCTTGCGGTAAGATGACAGCGCAGACTGAGCAAAGACTCACTTCATTACCGCTGTATCGCGTTACCCGGAACAGCCCTTTTCCCTGGCCACCCAAACAGTCTTGTTTCCCCAGGCTAGTTTAGTCCTGAAGCCTCTCGGAACCCCTCCCCACATTACAGGTGGCTTCTGTGTTTGGCCAAACCCTGATCTTTAGATTCTACCTCCTCTCTCAGCTACTTGGCAGCCCCTCCTATAGAAAACGTCAGGAGCCTAATAACAGCACAGCCACCACCTCCAGCAGGAGCAAGGCAGGTCCTATTTTCCAGAGTTTCTTCCCCCAAAGGCAGACATCAGGAGGTGAACAGAACAAGCATCTCTCCCAGGACCCCTCTACACCCAGACCGGAAAAATACAGGAGGCGGCGATTTTACACTATGTGACACCTGACATCCAGAAGAGGTGGTTAATTACCATGTAAAGGTCGAGGCACAGGCATCACTGGCAGCTGTCCCTCCAAGTAGCGTATACTTAGTTCGAGGTAAGCTATTAATCTATATATGAGCTATGCTGACTGCGTTACTTACATATAAAATAGTGAATAGTTAACAGAAGTCCACCTGTTTTTAGGTTTGATCCAGGCCTAAGGGCCTATAATGAAATGGACCCCAGGCCAAAAAAGCCTACAGTATATGTATGAACGGCAGGCTTTGGGATTTAAAACGAAGCTACCCACCATTGCGGAGCTAAGTCACCGATGCTAAATACAGAAATGGTTTTTAAAAAAACCTATCTTTTCTATGGACCTTACCAATAAAATGGTTCACTTTTAACTACTGATAGATGGAATGACCTCACAACACAGCGCTGTCTTGAGTCCCCACTTCCTGCCTATAATCTCAGGAGCCCTGAGCCCTTAGCCAGCTAGACACGAACCCACCCAGTGCAGCGGGGGTCTGTGGGCTCCAGGACTCACAGAGACTGGCATCGTTATGCATAATGTACAAGAAACTCCAAGACCCACCTCTGACTACATAATATCGAGAAGAAGACCCTGCTTTCACTGGCTTCAGCTTTACTTACGACGTCATGAGGATGAGCTTCAGAGAGTTCTGAATATTCTGCAACACAAGCACTGTCATTTCCAAAGCAGATTTTGTCTGTCTGATTGCTGTTAATGCCTCTTACCCACTTCTGCAGTGAGGAAAGAGCTCTTCCCCCAGAGCTTTACGGCCCTAGAGCCCAGAACTCTGGGCAGCAGCAGCTTCCGTGCCTGCAGCCGGGGCAGTGACACTCGGCGCTGACCCTTCGGCCCTTCCTGCTCAGCCCCCTCTGTAGAGTTTTCTTCACAAACAGTGTAATTCAATGCTTGAGCTGTTTTCAAACCATCTAATAACACTCCCTCCTCCCCCTTTCAATCTTCACTGCTCTCCATTACCCTTTCGAAAAAAACACAGTAAAGAATCAGGAGAAAAAGTGAAGCAGACTAATGATTTTCTTTTCATTTCCAGAGTAAGAAAAGTAAGAAACACAGAAATGTTTGGCAAGAAAGACTGAAGCCTACAGCTAAACATCTTGTAGTTTCTGTGACTCTTTTTTGGTAAACTGAGCAGGTAATTTTGAGGACTTTTTAAAAAAACTATGGTATAAAACCTTCATGAATCTCACTAATGATTTGTTTAACCAGGGAAAGAGTGTTTAGTATCAATTATTTTCAGTGCTTATTTTCTTTTTTTTAGGGACGGAAAATAAAAATCAATTTGGGGGGCTTCCCTGGTGGCGCAGTGGTTGAGAGCCCACCTGCCGATGCAGGGGACGCGGGTTTGTGACCCGCTCTGGGAAGATCCCACACGCCGCGGAGCGGCTGGACCCATGAGCCATGGCCGCTGAGCCTGCGCGTCTGGAGCCTGTGCTCCGCAACAGGAGAGGCCACAACAGTGAGAGGCCCGCGTATCGCAAAAAAAAAAAAAAAAAAATCAATTTGGGGAGGTAGCTATGCAAAAATGGGGAGAGTAGTAAATATTTTAAGAACCTAGATTCTCCTAGTAAAGCCAAATGGTAAATTCCTTAAAAGTTCTTGTGGACAGAAGTAAATGATAATAAAAATCTAGTACTTTGGTGTGGGGGGAAGAGGAGGAGAGAAGACGACTCACTGCCCACTTAAAAAGCAAATTTTAGGCGGGCTTCCTAGGTGGCGTAGTGGTTGAGAATCCACCTGCTGATGCAGGGGACATGGGTTCGGGCCCTGGTCCGGGAAGATCCCACATGCCACGGAGCAACTAAGCCCGTGCACCACAACTGCTGAGCCTGCGCTCTAGAGCCTGCACGCCACAACTACTGAAGCCCACGCGCCTAGACCCTGTGCTCCGCAACAAGAGAAGCCACCGCAGTGAGAAGCCCGCGCACCACAACAAAGAGTAACCCCCGCTCACCACAACTAGAGAAAGCCCGCGCACAGCAGCAAAGACCCAATGCAGCCTAGAATAAATTTATTTTTTTAAAAAAAGCAAATTTTAGGATTTCTAGAATCTAGATATACAAGTGGTCTGCCCAAAGCTGCCTAAAGTGACTCTCTCTTTTGTGAACAATCCTTTTAAGATGGTCTCTAATTCTAAAAACGAATCTAAAGAAGTATAAGAATACAGGTTTTTAAGCTATCAAGTGACTCAACATAAATGGTACTTTAAAACCACTTGGTATGTGATGACAATCAATTTTTTAATAACCTCTTCCTCCACAGTAAAAAGATAAAAAGAACCTGAATTGTCAGAATTATTAGTTCATCCCGAAGCAGGGGAAGCACACTGTACAAGAGCTGACTGCTCACAGCATGTCACTCGGCTCCTATCCCTGCCAGGTCAAGGCAGCCTTTTACACTTTTTTAATTTTTAGTTTTTTAAATTGAAGTCTAATTGACAAGGCAGTTTTGAGACTTTGCACGTGAACATTCATTTAAAACTCTGACAGAGACAATCTTCTCGAAAAGTAAATCAAGTAAACGGGAGATGGTTTGAAATGTGACCCACCCTCAGTTACGGGGGCACAGCAGTGGGAAGACGACGCGGGGGGCTCGTGAGGACGGACCGTGGGTCGGCGACACAGAGGTGCCTTCGAGAGCACGCCGGCAGAGGAAGCGAAGAGCCACAGGTAGGGCAAGCAGGGCGAGAGGAGAACATGCAGGCGAGACCCAGAAAGAGCAGTGGCCCGGGACTCCCGGGGGAGAAGTCTTAGGGAGCTCAGAGAGCAAGGCCCGGGCCACGGAGGTCGAGGGAGACGGCTCCGGAGAAACATCTCTGGGCCCCGCGCCAGGCTCCTCGGCCCAGCCGGCAGCAAGTCTGCTCCAGGGGGAGCCTGGGGGGAGGGAAGCGGATCTAAGCCCACAAGAAGGCATCGAGGGGAGGCCCTGACCATCAGAAGTTAAGCAGGTCCTGAAACTCCCGAAGCCTGATCCTCACTCACTAAACTGAGAATGACAAATACCACCCTGTTTTCTGCAGAAGACCCAGGTATAAAAATGAGAAGAGTCACCACGGAGCGACGACACACGGTTCCCCTCTAACTCGAGGACGCGGGTCCTGGCGAACAGACTCACACACACTCACCAAAGACTCTGGCTACGAACCCCAGAGGGAACTGCGAGGCGAACACTGTGAGGAACCAGGGCGCGGCGTAGAGGCTGGGGCCGATCTCGTGCTCCTCCAGGTGATTGTACAGGTCTCGGTGGTAGTCGTGGAGCAGCCTCGAGAGCTGGTACATCTGGATCTGCAGGGACACGCACACAGAGTCACCGTGGGAGATCAGCATCCACCCCACTCGGAGGCGGAAGGACCACGGAACTCTCTTCGTGGCTCCTGAGACGCCCCTGCTCTCGCCCTCCGTCATCCAGCGAGTGCTCGCTCGGGCTGCTGTGGCCAGGCAGGGGCTGGGCTGGGCCCGGGGCGCTCACGGCGGGGCTCCTCCGGCCACGGCCTTTCTTCTTACTGTTCCCTCGCGCTCCTTGGCTGGGAGAAGCTATGCATCCATCCTGAGGCAGCATTTCGTAAACGCACATTCTTAGCAAAACCCAAAGCCAGGGGAATCTGAAGTAAAAAGGCAGCCTCTCGCCAACAGCGAAGTGAGAGCACAGATTCTGCAGAAGGATGCTACTGTATCTGTTCCTTAAGTTCCCGGTGAACGCCCCCCAAACCACTCAAGAGGCAGGACAAGTGTGACTTCTTCAGGTTTACAACACAGGAAAGTTAAAATAAGCTGACAAACATTTATCTCGAGATGGAGAAACCTTTTCCAACTGGGCTGGACGTGAGCTCAGGGGGCTCCCTCAGAGTGATGCGGCCCTGGCAGGAAGCCCATGAGGGTCCCGGGGCTCACAGCTGGCCTAGAGCCAGCCCCGACTGAGCAGTCCCTGGCCCGACCCCAGAGGAACAGTGACCTGGAGAGGGCGCTACAGCCGGATATGTACTGCCCATAACGGAAAAACTGTTTCCGGGAGGCCAGACAACATAGTTCTCTCAGGTACCAGCTGTGGCTCTTTCGTATCAAAAAGAAATCTAATCTCTAGGCCACCAGCCCAAACACAGCCGTGTGTATACTATACTACACACGACTTGTGTAATATACTGTATCAGTATATACTGCTGTATACTATACTATACAAATCTGAAAAATTCCACTCTCTTCGATGGCAGGCGCACCTACATTAAATACGCTAACGGGGTTATGTAGGAAGAACCTGACAGCATGTGTGGCACGTGTTATGTAGGCCCAAATCTCCTAGTGAACGGGATGGCTTCCTTCTATGGGATTTATGTTCACGCGGTCCACACACACAGGTGGAGGTGAAAGGATTTCTAGCCATGTTGTTCAATGCTCTGGAAGAGTCCTTGGCTCTAACGTACACTTTCTAAGGCTCTGAAATCAGAGTATCTTGCTGGTAAACAAACACGTAAACACATATTCCAACATTTAGGAATATCCTCAAAGCAGGATCCAGAGTTCTCCCCACCTCTGAAAGGCAGTGGTAGCAGCAGTGGAACACACTGTTGTATGGGGTTTTCTTCTGACATGACCTGCCACCTGTCACTCATTCATTCAACAAATACGGACGAGGTACCCACTTCATCCCAGGCACTAGCCTAGGAGCTAGGGACTCAGCCCCAAGACAGGTAAGACCCCTGCCCTCTCATGATATACGCTAAGGAGAGCCAGAAAATAAACAAGTAAATAAATAAGGAAACAAGATAATTTCAGGCAGTAAGTGTGTTATGCAAAAGCAATGAGACAGGATCCCGTGACACAGCGAGCCAGGGTGGGTGGAAGAGGGGGGGACACGGCGCCTGCGTGAACAGGTGATATCTGAGCTGGACATGGGATGGCAGGGGTTGAGGGGTAGGGATGGGATCCCCGGCAGAGGAAGGAGCAAATACACTGGGAGGTAGGAATCAGACCACCTGAAGGTGGTTTGACAAAGGGTAAAAGGGAGGGCGCTCCGGAGTCAGACAGGCCTAGGTTTAAATCCCAGCTCTGCCACCTGCTAGCTGTGTGACCTGCTCAAATTACATAACCTCTCTGAGCCTTAGCTTTCCCATCTCTAAATTGAGCTGATCAACAATGTCTTCCTGAAGTTTGAGGAGGTAAGTGCACATGCAACATTTGGTGTAAGGCCTAGCACAGAGTAAGTTCTCAGCAGTGACAGATGTTACAGTGTTAACTGATGGTGGGACAGTTCCTGAGATATACCTGGAAAGGGATCATAAACATTTTAGAGTTCATCTTTATCAAAGACTTAAGGAATGCTCTCTACCTGTAAAATAATCATGTCTGGCCGATACTGTTTCCGCAGACCCATGTCAAACATCAGAAACTTGAGCATGTTGAATGCCTCTTCTTCGCCCATATGAAGCAGCAGAATGCCTGCTACAAAGCTGAGACCTTGGCAATAGCCTACTTCCTGGTCTAGAAGCGAGTAGGCCTTCAAAATGTTGTAAAGTGACAGCTGCCCCGCTCCTAGCTGAGCAGAGAAGTATGGATGTGTTGGAAAGGTTCGCCCTGTGAAAACAAAACACATTTGTTGTATTTTGAAAAAAAGAAAGCCTACTGAACCAGAAATCTGATGTGCTTTAGGTTAAAGCGACAGATCTTTCCAAGTGGGATCACATCATCAATCAGCTCTATAAACAAGGTCAGCTGGTTGTTCTTGGAATAATGCTTGCAATTAAAAACTCAGCAATTAATCATGCTTTCAGGTGAAAGAAATGAGAACCGCCTTCGGGCCTGCAGATACCTGGACTTCCATCTAAAACAGGAAGAAGAGTGTCTATCCTCTAAACAGGAGTCTAGTGTCCAGAGGAGCGGTCAGCTATGGTTCTCTACCCAACCCCACTCCAGCACACGCCCCGATCAACTCTGCCCAGACTGCTCGTTTCCCTGCAGGTGTTTCACACCACACGCACATTTCTCCTCTTTTAAACCATAGGCAGTGCTTTGAAACACAGTGGGGAGCAGTAGGTGTTTTCTTTTATACAAAACAATGACCTCTCAGCAAGAGGTTAAAATAAAATGCTCTCGACATCCCGATTTTCACAAAAAGCTGGTACTCAGACAAAGTTTAAAAAGACTTCTTCTGTCCAGGAGGCATGTGTGGTTGATACCTGTCAAATCCCACCTCCCCCTCTCCTTTTGGAATGTGACTGATGGGGAAGTGTGTTTCTAGGGAGCAGAAAAATGCCTGATTAAAGAGGCGCTCAGCCGGGGCCACGACTGGACCCAGGTGAGAATTACGGCCTTGTCTGGATCAGCAGAGGCAGAAGTGCATGGAGGCCACGAGGGGAACATTCACCTTAATTATGTGCTCTCAGCAAAGGGAGGAGGATACATTCGTGTGTTCTTCCTCAGCCCCGTGAGAAAGCACTGGATCAATCCAGATCAGTTTATCTGAACTTGACTTAGGAGGGCAGCAATAGTCTTTGCCTGATTTCTTGTCCTGGGTTCATTTCTCTCTCGCTACTCTACCTCTCCCCGCAACAAACCTTCCTAAACGCCCCCTGCACAAGTCACCCCACTGCTGGAAAGCCATAGGGAGCAGTTTCTAAGTCTGCTCTCTGATTCAATGGTGTCCCTCCATTTCTGGACCTGTTCCAGTGTCCCGGCCAACCTGCCTATCGTGGGAGAGGCCGGACAGCGTCCCAGGGGAGGCACTGACAACGGGATACCCAGGAGAGCAGCAGCTGACAGGGTGGAGGGTGACCTGGAGCCCGAAGGGGGTCTCTAGCTCGCTGTTCAGTGTCCCCTCCCCCATGGCCTTTCATGCGGCCACGACCAGATGGGAGGCACAGCCAGAAGGCAGGATACTGGGCAATACAGATTGTCCACCCAGGATGGAGAGCCGGAGAAGAGAAGAGTTACAATTACCTGAGGGCAGCACAAATGGATGTGCTGGAACCACACCTAGAGGGTGGGGCAGGTTCCGGAACTAAGGCCCCAGCATGACTTGCTAAGTGTCATCAGGTACACTGTCTCCTCCTGCCTCAATGGGGCCAGCTCTGACAGCGTTTCTCCACCTAACCAGAGGAGGAGAAGGCTGTGTTGGTCTGCAGTGGACAAAGCCAAGACACAGAAAAGCCATACAGTGTGTCCTAGAGGGAACATGATATTCAGAGACTGAGAAGAGCAAGGTTCTAGAACTTTCTGCCACTGAGTAGTGGCCTGTAACTTGGGCAAACCACATCACCTCTGAAGTGGAAATAATGTGTCCAAGTTCATACAGGACCGTGTAAAGCTGAAATCCAGCAAAGCTAGAGAATATGGTTCACAAACTGTAAAACACTGCCCAACTACAAAGTCTATTATTCTCACTCCTTGGAGGAAAACATATTGCAAACCTGATTAGATTAACAGCTAATTTCAGAAAAGTAAAGGAAAAGCCAGGAAAACAAAAATCCTTGCAAACCCCAAATACCTCCAACCAATAAGCACTCTGTTCTTCTGGCCAGGATACGGATGTCACTTTCTTAAGAAAAACTGAAACATGATTTGTTTTTGCTCTGCCCTACACACCTCTGCTGGGCCTTGAGTGAGTCACACTGTAGACTAAATTAAAAAGTGCAGACAAAACAACTGACTTGGCAAATACCACCTTGGTGAGAGGTGAGGGGGAAGCAACGGGCAAAGTTTGGAGGAACTTCTAGGCGAGGCCTCCGTGAACCCAGCAGAGCCAGAGCCTGGCAGGCAGGGCACCTGGTCCACCGCTGGACCTGGGCCAATATTCGGCTCTCCCAGTTCAAGGGAGAAGGGAAGGCTGGCCCTGGAGGAAGCCTGGAGAGATGCACCGATGTCACCTGGGAAACGCACTGCTGGAAACAGAGCTTCTTTGGGACCTTGGGAGGGCACTGAGAAGGCATCCGAACTGGGGGCCATGACTGGGAAAGAAGTGAGGTGCAGAGACAAGGCTGGCGCAGTCGGGGTGTGGCGTGGGGCTGCAGCTGGCCTTCGGGGTTGCAGAGGGTGAGGGTGGGAGACGGCAGGGACAGAGAGGACGTGAGTGCAGCCTGGCCCCACCTGGGAAGGAGGAAAGGCCGAATCTCGCCTCTTGCAGACTCCAGGCCAACTAGAGGAGTGGCAGCCGCTGGCCCCTGGGCAGGGCGGTGCCTGAAGGTGGCTGCGCAAACACAGGTCCCCGGGGGATAGCCCCACCCCGAGCCCGTTGTGCTGCTGACGTGGCCTTTTCCTCCCTCTGCAGAAGAGTAACTGCATCTGAGCTACGGGAGGCAGAGGCCCAGTCCTGCGCGTGGAACAATGAGGAATATTTACTGAAAGAAAACTGAGGGAAGAGAGGAGTTAGGAGGAAACTTCGTCCCCACCTCCTCCTCCCATCCCGGGTGGGGGCAGAGACCACGTGTGCTCCTTCCTCCCTTTCAACCTCCTACCCGAAATTTATTTTTTTCTTCATTTCACATGATAGGAACATGTCACTTTTTCTGTTACTCACCACGTGAGCAAACACTGCTACTGCCAATTCACAAAACTTCTTCCGTAGGGTCAGCGGGCCAAATGGGCTCCAGCCCCAGGCCTCACATTTTCACTGTCCCCAAGGCGCAATCGCGGCCTGTCAGCATCACCCTGCACCCAGCCAGCCATCTCCTAGGAACGCATGGGGCTCCTGGGCAGGGCCTCAGGGATGGAGGGGCCTACTGCAGCACAGAGCCAGAGGGGGTTTAGGCCCTGGCACTCAGCTGTGTGACCACGGTCAACACCTGACCTCGCTGCGCTTCAGAGACTTTTCTCATTTCTTAAAGAGAGGATACAGGGCCAGTTTTCCAAGGCTGCCGTGAGGGTCACCTGAGACTGGGATGCCAGTGCGGGGCCTCACAGTCAACATCAAGAGATTTAGTAAGCATCTACTATGTGACAGGTTCTGTCCTAGGAGCTAGGGTACAATGGCAAATGGCCCCAGTCCAGCCCACAGAGGGAGGGCTGCATCCTACTGGGGAGAAAGGCAATAAAAAGGCACTGCCACATAACTAAGGGACAGTGGAGGGGGGGTTACAAGCACAGGCCTAGAGTCACACTGTTCAGTGGCACACCAGCCGTGTTACTTTGGACAAGTGACTTAACCTCTCTGCATTTCAATATTCTCAGCTCCAAACAAGGATAGAACAACACCTCCCTGATTGTGTTGTGAGGATTAAAAAAAAGATTTTAAGTAACTCCACCCAACATTTGGTCCAAGGTAAAGTTAAGTACTAGCTTTAAACATTAATGATAATTGTCATAATGGTAAATGTGATAAGTACGCTGAGGGGAGTGTAGAGGGTGGGACAAGGCTTAGCAGAGGCACCTAACCCAACCTGAAGGTGGGAGAAGAGGCTATATCAGGGACAGCTTCCCAGAGATGACATTTCAACTCAGACCTGAAGAGGGACATTTACGAAATCTACCCTGACGAAGTGCTGTGTGGCTGGACAGAAAAGCCTTGGTACTGCCTGATCCAGCTCGCACCTCACACGGCTGGGAGGAACCCGGTGGGCCCAGAACACGGACTGGGGAGCCCCGGGGTGGCGGCAGCCAGGGTGGATGTTCTGGAAGCAGGACCATGTGCCCTAGAAGCGGCAGGGCCGGGAGCCCACGGGGTTGCCCAGGAGCCCTGCTGTCAGCAGAGCCAGAGACGGAGGCCGCTGGGGGCGGAGCAGGCAGGAAAGGATGTCCCCACCTGGGGCTGCTGACAAGAGAGAAGGCCTTCTGTCACCATGGCTACAGCCTGCCTCAAGTTCTCCACTGGTGGCAACTGCAAAGGTACCCAAGACACCGTTTCCACCTTAGCGTTTTTAAAACTGCTCGAGAGACGAGGCGCCTCCCCGTTCCCAGAATAAAATCACCCAGGGTGCACTCACAAGCTCCTTTCTCCAATTTTTCTAATAAATCCTGTTTGTAAACTGTAAAGACTAGGGAGTGGCTCCTGTAATTAAACGCAGCCTCAGCTCTGACACCTGTGTTTCCAGGATGTTCCTTGGGTTGACTGCAAAACCTCCTATCAATATCTGAGTCACTGAACTGAACCGTGGTCAGAACTGGCGCCTCCACGCCAGCCACCCTCCATGCTGAGCAGAGGTAATAAGCCACCCGGCGCAGACGGAGGTTTCTTTATAGACCTGAGAAGACATTTGTGATGACTCCAGGGCTTTGTTAATCAAAAGTCTCAGCAGCGAATTCTGGTTGCTAAACCTCAAGGCCAAGCACTAAATAACTCGGACAGTGTCTTCAGACTTTTCAAGTGAGTGAAACTTCCATTTTCATGTCAAATCGACTGCAGGCTTACCGAGGTCGATGAGAATGGCGTGCTGGTGGGAGGTGAGCTGCTTTAAGAGCTCTTTGTATGGCGTGTCCTTTGGCTGCTGTTTACTGGGAAACGGGTGTTTTAGGTGGTATTGCTCTGCTAGGAATTTCCAGATTTCGCCCCGGTGATGTCGCGGCACACCTTCAAAAGCGGGGGTGGAAAAGAGAGAGAGGGGCTTCATGTACAGAATTCAACTTAACAATAAAAACGAGTTGTGCTTCAGTCCACTGATCCAGCTTCTAGTTCCACTGTGAATTAACTGCATAGGAATGGAAATAAAGCAACCAGAATTCTCTCGTATTTGCTCCCTTCCTTCCTTCCTCCACACTCTCCGCCATTCTTCCCTTACCCCCCTGACCCCCCCCCCCCACCTTTCGTAGCACATATCTAGGTACTATGTGCAGACTGTGCTAGACTCTGCGATAAACTGATGAATGACATGAACCCCTATGACTGGCACCAATTACTAACGTCCTTGGGAAATAACTGCAAGCATGTAAAATGACACTGCAAAATGGGATCTCAGGGACTTCCCTGGTGGCCCAGTGGTTAAGAATCCACCTTCCAATGCAGGGGACGTGGGTTCGATTCCTGGTCGGGGAACTAAGACCCCACATGCCGTGGGGCAACTAGGCCCACGTGCCGCAACTACAGAGCCTGTACGCTGCAGCGGAGGATCCCACATGCCGCAACGAAGATCCCAACGAAGATCCCGCGTGCCACAACTAAGACCTGACACAGCCCCAAATAAAAAATAAATAAGTAAAAAAATTTTTTTTAAGTTTAAAAAAACGAAAGTGAACTCAGAGAAGGGATAGGTCCAAAGAGGTGAGTGTGGACGAAGGAGATCTAGGTTTCCTGGACTCCTTCACTTGTGCCAAGACTCAAGAGTGGGAGAAAGAAGAGAGAAGCCAATTCAGAGGAAGGGAACCAAGAGCGTTTCCACAGGCCTCCCTGGGCACACGGCACATGCAGGAGGGAGCAGGTGGCAGTCAGGCTGGAAGGGCTTTACTAGAGGCAAAACTGAGGGCAAGAAACCTGCACTTTATTTGGTAGCCGAAGGGAGCCACTGAATGTTTTTGAGTTGGGGAAGGAGTAGCCAAATCAAAGCTGAGATTCTGGAATACTGATTGGACGTCTTTCTGCAAGCCTGGGCTGGAGGAAGGGGCCAGTGGCTGCACAGGGGACAGTCTGCATGAACATGCCCTGGTGGGCATTCAACATGGACCTACAAACAAGAAAAATGATCTAAGAGCCTCTACCTAATGTTTTAGACGTGATTAACTTAAATACTCAAAGTAATTTTAAAATGTTGTCTAAAACTAAGAAACGTCCTCTTAAAGTCAATGATGTTACTCAGGTCAAACCCCATTAGAAAAAGTGACTGTTTTGGATCAAAATTCTTGGGTTCGTGATTCCGCTGTTTCAAGGCCCGAACGTGGAAATGGGGAGACAAAGAAAACGGCAGGATAAGACATCAAACCCTCCTCATCTCTGAGGAGTGCTCTTCAGAGAAAAGGAGCCTCGTAATCAGGGATTAATCTCCCTTTCCATCCAGAAAAAAACCGTGAGCCCTTTGTACCCTTCCCTGCCACTCGGAGAGCCTACCCACGTTTGCTAGTTTCCCCAGCCGTCTCTGACAGCAGATCCTACTCCGGGAAAGAGCAGCAGCTGACACTCCCTGTGAGGTGACCAGGCGCCGTCACCATCCTGAACACGTTACATCATCCCCACAACCCGCTGAGGGAAATACGATGATGCTGCACATGGTGCAGATGGGGAAACAGAGGCCCCTTGCTGAGAAGAGGTGCCCCAGCTCGTTGCTGGCAACCCAGGGAAACTGACTGCCGTTTTCTCTCAAAGTTCTCACTGTCACACAAGCTGCTACTCAGATGGGTACTGAGGAAAATATCTTACGTTCCTACCTGGCAATTAATAATAAAATCATCATTTGTGAATCTGAACCAGAAAGCCAATTTCATTTAGTACAGATTCACAGGAGCTGTTTAGAAAGCATCACTCAGCCATCTCTTGGAAATACTTACAGGCTAGTCAGTAATTTGGTTTTACACTGTGGGAGAAACACAGGGACACACTTAACTGTGACCACATCCTACACGTTCTCTGAATGTTTAACTCGGAGCCAACTGGATGACCCTGTGTAGTGGGCTGAGTGGTGGCCTCCAAAAAAGTATGCCCACGTCCTGATCACCTGAGGCTGTGAATGTTGCCTTATTTGGGAAAACGGTCTTTGCAGAGATAATTAAGTTAGGTAAAGACCTTGAAATGAGGCCACAACCCAGAATGACAATGTCTTTAGAAAAGAGTCACACAGAGGAGAAGACAAGAAGAGGAGGTGATACGCCCACAGAGGCAGAGATGGAAGTGACGCAGCCACGGTCAAGGAGTGCCGACAGCCACCAGAAGCTGGGAGAGGCCGAGGGCGACCCTGTCCACGTGGCCTGACTTCAGACTCTGGCTTCCAGAACTAAGAGAGAAAACTTTCTGTTGTTTCAGCCACCAATTTTGTTATCATTTGTTATGGCAGCAACAGGAAACTAATCCACCCTGATATCTGCTTTTTTATACTGTTCTGTTTCTTTTCTCCCTACTATTCCTGCTCAGAGATGTATCTGGAGGGGTGGGGAGATGTGCAGACACATACACACCTCATACTTCACACTGTATTAGAAACAAATGTGGGCTGAAAAACAGTCAGCATGTTACGTGATTAATAGTGGGGCTTTTCACAAAATATTTTTGTCAAACTGCGAAATTTCCCAAGTTATGAGATGAACAATTTCCCCTTATTACTAAATCATTCCCATTATCTTATCAAACCTTTATTTTGGGGAGGAAAAAAATATTGGCCGTCCCTGGACAGTACCACATATTCTGGTGTTTAAGAGAAAGCTTAGATTTTACGATTTAAAAACAAAGGGTCATGCAAATCGGTGCCAATGTGTTTGCTAAGAATGACCTGGAACAGCCTTCCGCACACTCGGTTTTGCCTCCACTCCTAACCCCAGAAAGAAACCTGGCAGTGGACTGGGCGCGCAGGCAGGAAGCCACCCTCCCCCCAGATGTAAATACTTTTTAATTTTTACTCACTTTAGAAGTAATATATGCTCACTATTTAAACGTGAGAAAAACAAACAAACCTTCTGAAAATACAGAAGGTATAAAGAAGAAAGTGAAAAACCATTCATAACTAGAGGGAACATATAATTCACCACCCAAAGTGGGAAGCTTTTGAAAGCGAAGGGGAGGAAGGCTATTAATTACTGGACAGGTTGTAAAGCAGGGCTATGCCGGGTAACCCGGATGGATGGCCATCCTGTCTACAACTCAGGTTATCTGCAAACACGTCAAGGATGTCTTTCTACATATACACATATGGAGATACACAGCTGTACATGAGGCCACGCTGTCCTTTCTCATTTAACGACTGACCTCAGACACCTTTTACTGCCGTCAAAATAAATCTACTGCGTTATTTTCAAGGAATATGACATGCGTGTGGTCACGCAGTTGGGGTTTTTCGGGTTCCGCTTTGTTTTTTGGCCATTAAACACTGCCACGATCTGCACTCTTCCCACTGCAGTACATTTTTGACTGATTCATTTCTAGAACGGGTTTCTATACGTGGCAGTGCTGGGTCAAAGGTGAGCAGAGTTTGCTTCTGGCCCATATTGCCAACTGCTCAGGTAGCCTCTTTGCAATCCCACGCCTAGAAAAGTACGCTCCAGATTACAAACTTCTACACCTTCATACCTTCAGAGAAATCCTTTAAAACCAAAGTAAACTCTGAATTATTTAAAATTCCCTAGAATTATTCCTCCTTCTCCCAAGTTGACACCCTAAAATCCTGCCACCTTGATCGAACTTTAACTTGGGATGTTTATAAACCTCTTTATTTCCGTCACTTAGGGGTCTCATTAAGAGGAGAGGCCTTCTTAGCCACACGGCGTCTTTTATTTCAAGGGCTGCAAAGTAACTGGAGAGCTGGAATCCAAACCCGAGCCTACCTGCCTGAAGTCCGGCCTGGACACTATGTTACCTCCCGAGAGCATCCAGATAGAAGACACACAGTTCACTGTCAGTTTACTAATTCACTCAGCTTATCATCACATCATTACCCAGTTTGTAGGCAACTAAGCCCTTAGGTATTCTTTTGTCTTCTTCTTGTTTCCTTAATTAACTTAATTAAGAGGAATCATGAAAGGTAATGAAACTCACATCAATTAACTAAGACATCTGGAAACAGATTAGGTAAAGACATGATAAATAGGAGAGAGATGGCCACCGAAAATGGACTTAAAAATTATTTTTTATTCCATACTTCTTCCCCAGTCATCAGTGAGGGGTGAGGCCGGCTGGACTGATTCCCAGTTAAGCTTACCTTGCCCAACAGCCGAGTGCATTTTTTCCATGTCAAACTTAATTTTTGATCTTCCTGGAGTGGTAAGCATCTTTTCCCACACTGTAGTTACTTCTTTAAGACAAGGAGTGATTTCTTCATAATCAAGCTTTAGGCGCTTGTTCAGCAAATCATTCTCAGAGGCTAGCACAGACAATTTAAGAGCACGTTAGTGAATGCTACAGCTCCGTGTCTCCTACTTCACAGCACAGCTGCCTGCTCATCACCACCGCTGAGACGTCAAGCAGCTACAAGTCAGCTTAACAGGTCCAAGGTGAAGACACGGTTCCTGCCCCACCACAGCTTCCTTACCTTGGAAGAAGCTAAACACCTAGGAGGCACCTTTGATTCCTCTTAGTCCTTCACCCCCAATGGATTCTGCTGGCTCTACTGCTAAAATACACCCCACACCTATCCAGTTCTACCCATCTCCACATCTACCCTATTAACCAGAGACATCTCAAGGGCAGGAACTATGTGTTGGAATTCCCAGCGCCTGGCATGAGGAGCTCTCAACAAAACTTCATCTAAACTACGATAGGCTCTCCGAGGATAGTTCCTTCTTATTTAGAGCCAAACCTCCTTTAAGTAGCTTCTACCCTTCGTCACATTTCTGCTGCCTGGGGCTGAACAGAATAAATCTACCCTTTTCATGTGGCATCTCCTCAAATATATGAAGATAGCTATTATTTCCTACCAAACTTATTCAGCTTACAGCTGCATTAAGAATTATACCTAAATTACCAAATTTGGGGGGGGGGCGGGGGCAGGGGATCTAAGAAGGATTAAAACTGACAACCTCACTCCCACCTAAAACCACTAAATCCTATTCAGACAAGGTGGTAACGTTGTCAGCCCCCATATCCACTCCACAACCTATCTCCGATCTAGACTGTGAGTTTATTGGGAAAGCAGGTAGGATACATAGCTCAGCATAAGCCAACATACAGGCTTCTGCAGAGCTGTAAACTTGTCTTCTTTATGATAATAATAAACACTATATGTCTTAAGTACTCTATATTTAGTAACATTTAATCTTTTTTTTCTTTTCTTTCTTTTTTTTTATTGGGGTACAGTTGCTTTACAACGTTGTGTTAGTTTCTGCCGTACAACGAAGTGAATCAGCTATATGTATACACATATCCCTCCCTCTTAGACCTCCCTCCCACTCACCCCCCATCCCACCCACCTAGGTCATCACAGAGCACCGAGCTGAGCTCCCTGTGTTACACAGCAGGTTCCTACTAGCTATTTTACGCATGGTAGTGTATCTATGTCAATCCTAATCTCCCAATTCATCCCAACTCCCTTCCCCCGCCCCGTGTCCACGCATCTGTTTTCTACGTCTGCGTCTCTAGTCCTGCCCTGCAAATAGGTTCATCTGTAGCATTTTTCTAATCTTCAGGACACTGTGAGGCAGGTATCTTTGGATGAGACGACTGAGCCCCTCCCCCAAGGCCCAAGCAGGAGGCGGAGTGGGCCTGGGCCCCTTGCCTTTCTCCACCACACTGCAGAACTTGCTGTGATTAATTATACACATTTTCTGAGACTAGGCAGGTATCGATTAGGGGCCTTAAATGTTTGATAGAATCCAGTGGAGCTATGTGGACCTAGACTTTTCTTTGTGTGAAAGAGACTCAATACAAATTTTATCTCTTTGACAGATATAGGGCCATTCAGACTTCTTTTCCTTCTTATTTCAGTTGTGATAAATTGCACCTTCCGATAAGTTTGTCCATTTCATCTAAGCTGTTAAGTTTATTGGCGAAGAGCTGTTCTTAGTCCCAGAGACACTAAGTCAGTGCACACCTCGCACAATCTGCTCTCCCCCCATCCCACAAATCCACTCCCCCGCCCCAACTTTTACTCTGGAGGAGACCGAGGCTGAGCAGGTTCATTACTTTGTCCAGGGCCGCAGAATCAGGATGTGCTGGGTGCAGGATTTTTGCACCCTGGATTATTTTTTAAATAGGAATTACAGCTATTTCACTGAGTTGCTCCTGTGAGGATTAAGTGAGATGAAATATACTAACCATCTACAAGATGTCTGCTAATTAGCAAGTGCTCCACAAATTACCAAAAATATAAAAGCAAAAAAAAAATCGAAATAATGCTGCTTTACAAACCAAGTGCTGATAACATGAAATATTTTCTTTTTCCCCATTAGAAATTGAGCAAATGATAATAACTCAAAGAATCTGGCTAATGCTAACCTGACAGTAAGATCTTAGTCATCTTATGCATGTTTTCTGTACTTAACTGACCCAGTTACTGCCTTTAAGAGTACAAACGCATCAAAAGATGGTGCTGAAAAGGGCTGCAGAGATCCCTCGTCCAGCCTCTCACTTCATGGACACAAAAACTGAAGTTCAAAGTGAGCAAGGGACTTGCCCAAGGTGATTTACTAGCTGGTGGGTGGCCAGGAGACTCTAGGCCTACTGCTGCCTCCTTCTCATCTTCTGTGATTTTTCATCTTCTGTCTTCATTCTTTTCCTTCTTACTTTGAAGAACACATTTTCAAGGTCCTGCTAAATAATTCCCTGCATGTATGTGGAGTTCAAATTTTTAAAAAATGTCAACCCTCAATTTCTCTCAGCTTCTCATCTACACACAGTAGATGCCATTAGAGCTGAGCTAACCCTTGTGGCACATAAGGTTCAGGGCCAGCGCTGCCAAACAGTGACTGCAAGCAGTACAAGGCTCTTGGGGCCAAATGTACATTTCTCTGGCAGTGAATTCTGCTGTGAGCACGCCTGGATACTAAAGAGCCCAGAAAGCAACAAGAGGAACCTCCTCTGAAGTCAACAGAACAGAAATATCTGGCCAGAAAATGCAGCTGAAAAGGCTTATTAAGCTATGTATTTTGCTGTTGGCCCAAGCAACAGCCTGCCGTTTCAGTATCCTGACAACACTGCTCCCTAAACCAGTGGCCTCCAAAATGCCTTATCAAGCAAGGCAGATGGTGCAACCCCACAACAAACATCAAGGCTCTAAGGTAAGAACTTGAGATACAAGACCAAACTCTTTTATTAAATAAGTGTCTGCAAACCCATGTTTAAGAGTTTCCGAGGCTAGGAGAAACCAGGACTAAATGAGATCAAAATGTAACTTTGCAAAAGAGTCATCTAATCGCCATTGAATGTGGATGTGAGTTACAACCTGGACTGCAGACTAATAATGTTCAGGTCTGATTATGTCACCGCACAGGGTGTGCTGTGGCTGCCTGTCCCAGTTCTGCTCTATTAGCAACTGCCTTCACGGACAAAATGCTCTTCCAACTGCCACCATCTCCTGAAAACTTAGAAAGGGAAGGAAGGCTAAGAGGCTGGGAGTCTCAGTAATTAAATGACGCCCAAACTTGTAGAGATTTTCGAAAAACTGCACTCTATCTAATTTTTTTTTTATAACCAACGTGTAGTACTTGTTTAACTAGGAAAATCTTTTAAAAATACCTTCAATGATCATCAATTAAAACTCAAAATTCACTGTGTTATCGTTATGCCGATGTACTATCTGCAACATTAAATTATATGACTCAGTCCATTAAGCAGCATAGTGCTGACCAAAACCCATGGTTGTGGTGAGTCACCCTGCTGTCCTGCGTCAGGCTGCTCCATCATCATTTATAACGGGGGAAATCGCCTTGCAGAGGGTGCTGCAGAGGCCTGAGGGTCGGGGAGAGAGGCCATGCATTTCAGTCCCAACACCACTGAAAAATTAGCTGTTTAACTTTTGAGGAAATCACAATTCAGCTTCCAATGGTCTACAATGAAGTGAAACAGATTTAGATGACGTGGTTTGATTCTTTCTTGAATGCAGTGCTCCCGGAATAGTAATAAATATTTGATCCATATATTCAAAAGCCAGGAAAAAGGCTTAACCATAGGAAGAATCCCCTCCTATATGTTCCTCTCATTTCTTTCCCAAAAAGCATGCAATTCAGCCTGAATTCTTGATCAACTGCAAGCGCCACTTCCAGCTGCAATTTAACCTTCCTTTAAAAGTAACTGGAAAAAAAAAAAAAAGCGATAAAATGACTGCCTCTCTGGTGCACTCCTGGCTGGTTCTTGTCAAATCTTGCCTCTGTATTTAATGATTCTGTGCCCCCCATGCCACCCCAACAAAACTTACTCCATGTTTTTAGGCCATTCATGATCAGGCTCTTATTGTTGATTAGTTTTCTCAGCAATACAGGTACTGTACACACTGACACAATGCTTCCTAAATGATATTTAGCAAGTTTATTATGCTTTCACCACCAAGATAAGCATATGTTGGACTTTACAGAGCTAAGGAGAGGAATAAATTCAAACAGTAAAAATAAGAGACCACACAGGACAGAACTCTGCTGGATGAAACAAGGAAGCAGCAAATGAGGATGCTGGCAAGGGCTAGTGAACAAGGGCAAGGTGTTCTAGGTACCTTAGGAAACGCTTCCCTGCCCATTCTAGTCTGCCTGGTCACCATTTACATGGCTTTACAAAAGCTTTGCCACTGTGGCAATCTGATCTTGTCTCATCAGTCACAGTCACTATTCCTCCCAACACTCCCAAGAAGCCAGCCAGCATCCTTCCCATTTTACAACTACGCCCTGATTTTCCGTAGCTGCCATCTGCAAGAAGATGGGCCAGGGAAAGCATTAAGGTTTATAACCTACATGATGAATATAAGTGCCTTTTTACTTTTCAACAAAAACCCCCACCAACATACACATGATTATAAGCGCTGTGCTCCAAAGCTGTCATTTAGTCGATGGAACACTCAGCGATGCCATCACTATTAAATCTCTTTTAGACATCTGCTTTTAAAATCACCTTCAAGAACATACAAGAAAATGGTAGAAACACAGACTTGGAAGACAACTTAGCATTCGCTGCTCTAAACTCCCTTCACCATGGCATCCCTTTCCATAGCAGCCTCATGGGATGAGCTGTCTCTCTCAGCTTCAATACTGGGTACTGGAGAGCCCACTACACCCATAAGTAGACAATTCCAACCGCTCAACTACTCTCTTATCAAAAGGTCTTATTACTTTGTACTTGACTCTTGTTTTTGGTCAAAGATGACATATTTATATGGACAATGAACCTTATTCACCAGATTTGGTGTCTTAACTTTCAGCTCTATACAAACATCACAATAAAAGATGAAGCTCTACAATCAAGGAGGAAGTTAATTCCAAAATTGCTCTGGACAGGGCCACCGTGTACTACTTGTATAGCCTCCCTTTTAAAGAGCATGTTCGGATTTCCCAACCAAAATCCTCCTTATTTTATATCCAGGCAGCTCTCTGCACTCCAAGACCCGTGCTCTTTGCAGTATACCACCCAGGGTACATACAACTCGGCTCCTTAGCTACTTTGCAAATAATATTTATTCGTTCAAATGACTATGGAAACAGGAAATGAACAGAATCTAAACTTTCAAAGTTCATGGCTTATTTTGACACTAACATAACCCTGGGCTTCTCTGAGCATTAGTTTCCTCTTCAGGCTATACCTGCCTTCTTGAGTTGTCACCAGGATTAAATGAGTGTGTCCTTATAAAACCTTGTTATCAGTACAGGTACAGCTCAGTTAACTTGAAGTCTTGGTTCTCTATTTTTCAGGTTGCCTGCCACTCACTAAAAACGCACATAGAGTGAGGTTATGAACTTTAATGATTTAGGTAGGATCAGTTCACAACTAGTACCAGGCAAAGACTACGGTTGAGGACAAAGCAGGGGGAGAGAGAGAAAGAAGAAAACAAAAAACACTTTTCAGAGAGTTAAAGCTTACATTTGAAGGATGTCTCTCAGAAGATTTAATTTAATATAATTGGCGAGATTATCATTAAATCTCTAGAAAGTGAAAAGTACTAACTTTGCTTTGGAAAAGTAACAGGTATTTAATATGCACGTGCGTATGTATGTATGTTAGAGTACCTTGCCTTTTCTTTTTTTAAAGAATAACACGCTTATGTCTGATACGCTTCACTTTAGAGTCAGGACAAATTAAATCAACATCAGGCCTGTTAAATATAAAAAGTGGCAAACCAACCTTGCAGCTTCTGATTTTCCTTCTCCATCCTGAGGAGCAGTATCTGTTGTAGAATGGCCTTTTGCCACAGCTCTCGAAGTTCACGAGATGTCCTTTTCTTTTCCTCTGGGACAGGGCCAAAGGGTCCATCTTCACAAACTGGTTCTAGAGGAGATCGTGGGGGAAGCTCTCCCAGCTCTGAATAATCTGGGGAGGAAAAAGGGCATTTCAGAATGGTCATTTTTCTTTTTTTTCCTTTTTCTTCCTCTTTATTTTGTTTTCTTTTTTTAAGTGAGTTGTTGTACAATATTATATAAGTTAAGGTGTATAATATAGTGATTCACAATTTTTACAATTTTTTTAAATTAATTTATTTTTTATTGGAGTATAGTTGCTTTACAGTGTTGTGTTAGTTTCTGCTCTACAGCAAAGTGAATCAGTTATACATATATATATCCCCTCTTTTTTAGATCTCCTTCCCATTTAGGTCACCACAGAGCACTGAGCAGAGTTCCCTGTGCTATACAGTAGGTTCTCATTAGTTATCTATTTTATACATATTAGTGTATATATGTCAATCCCAACCTCCCAATTCAGCCCAATCTTCCTCCCCCCCTTGGTAACCGTAAGTTTGTTTTCTAATCTGTGTGATTCACCATTTTTAAAGCTTATACTCCATTTATAGTTAATATAAAATATCGGCTATACTCCCTGTGTTGTATAATATATCCTTGTAGCTTATTTTATACATAATAGTTTGTAGCCCTATTTCTCTTCCCCCTCATTCCCCCTCCCCGCTGATAGCCACTAGTTTGTTCTCTATCTGTGCGTCTGCTTCCTTTCTGTTATATTCACTTGTTTGTTGTATTTTCTGGATTCTACATAAGTGAGATCATACAGTATTTGTCTTTCTCTGTCTGACTTATTTCACTTAGCATAATGCCCTCCAAGTCCATCCGTGTTGCTGCAAATGGCAAAAATTCATTCTTTTTTATGACTGAATAGTATTCCACTGTACGCATATATACCACAGCCAGAATGGTCATTTTTCAACAAAAATTTATATTTAAACATAGTGTCTGATCAGAAAATTCTGCTTATTCAGATATTACACAATGGTATCACCAAATTTAAAAATCAGGTTTCAATATGCATTGAAAAAACTACACCTGAGCCACAAACATCAAACAAATTATACATCAAATAGTAATAAGCAAAAGTCGCATCAGCTGAGGAAATGTTCAAAGATATCTACTTTGTAAGGTATACTACTTTATCTTCTTCTGAGTTAATGAGTGTATTATTGATAACAACAGCAAGCATTCACACAGTGCTCTATACCAGACTGTTCTGAGGGTTTTATATATAATAATTTATTTAACACTCAACCACCCTAACATGTAGGTACTGTAACTATTCAGTTTTAAAGAGAAGCAAACTAAAGCACAGGAGTTCACGTGCCTTGCCCAATGCCACACAGCTAGAAAATCGTAGAGCCAGGGTTGGAACCCAAGCAGTCTGGCTTTTATGTACATTCTTAACCACTGTGTTGTATATAAGGCCAGGTGTTTTTAAAAAAGATTAAAACTTACTTAACAGCCAAGAGTAACTGTGACCATTAATAAATCCTCTACCAAGTGCTGGGCACCATGCCAGGTGTTTTATATGGACAGACTCATTTCATCCTGATGCCAACTCCAGAAGGCAAGTATTAGCCTGAAGAGAAATGGTTCAGAGAAGCCAAGTAATTTGCCCAGGGTGAGACAATGAATAAGTTCATGCTTTCTGTAGATACCCCTACAATTTAGATATGCCTACAATTCAAATGTCTCCTATGCCATCAATTTTGAAATTTCTATTTCTTAGTTGAAATCTCTTTACAGTTCAGGAATTTGTGCCTTTCCCAACTGCAGACACTCTGCTGCTGGTACAGTGTTGTATCTCACTAATACCTTATGGACACGCACAGAGACCACCCCACCGGTTCACTATGAAACTAGCGAAGTTCCCACACACAAGTGGACCTCATCTGACACAGTGCATTCTTAACACATGCCGTGAAAAGCCCCGCACAGGCAACCTGAGTCTCACAACCGCCCCACCCCGTAAGACAATACACTATCTCTTCCATTCAACATCTCCAACACAATTCCATGTGATGACTAATTTATAGAACAGTCATCACCATTGCTCTTTATCTAAAGCTGGGTTTGTTTTCCTGCTACAAAATCAAGTACAAGCTACAAAATGTTTAATTTCCTAATGTAACTTGTCCACCTTAACTCCTCTTGAAAGTACAGGACCCTTTAAACAAATGATAAGCCATTAAGAATGCCTTATAATCTCTGTAAGCATTTAAATGCTTATCATCACATTTTTATTTATGTTTATTTCATTATGACCCTGTTAAACAAATGAATTAAAATTCTACTTCTTTTGGAGGTAAGAAATAGACCGTTTATGCACGTTACAGGAGGATGCTCACGTGTAATGGTCAATATAAAAGCAAGAATTAAAATTGTCTATATTGTATGATCTCAATTTTATAAGTATAATGAGAGGCAGTACAGTTCTGTGACTAATAAGGTCAGGCTCTGGAGCCTGGCTGCCTGGTTTTTAATCGAGACTCTGCATTTATGGATTTTGTGATCTTTAGCAAGTTGCTTAATCTCTTTGTGCCTCAATTTCCCAATCTGTTAAGTGGGAATAACAGCACCTCCCTCATAGTGGTGTTATAGGAACCGAGTTAATACATACCATACAAACCACCTAAAACAGGGTCCAACACACAGTAATACAGTGAACATTAGCTCTTATTGTTTGCTATCACATATTCACTAAGGGCACAGAAAAAAATACTGGAAGGAAACGCATCAAAATTTAGTCACTCAACATTGTAAGCTCTGAGAAGGCTAGAACCTTGCCACCTTGTCGACGGGGGTCTGTCCAACACCAAGCAGTCCCTGGCACCCAGCAGATGCTTGATAAATAATTGTTGAATAAAAGAAGAGATAGGTAGGTACTGGGATTGGTGTGCTTGCCGTTCTTCTTTGTATTTCCTGTATTTTCTAAATGTGTGATAATAAACATTTTTATAATCAAAAAATTAAAGAAAATGCAAACCTGTTCTGATTTAAATCAAAGATTAAAAAATGTTCTCTTGCAAAACACTTAGAAGACAAGTCACCCCTCACAACCTGTATACTTAGGATTACTCACTATTGAACACAATATAGTCTAAATTAATCCCTTTTGCAAAAGGAACTTTAGTCAGTATTCCTATTTAATCTTACTCTGCAGCTTGAAGTCTTCTACCTGAGCCCTTTCCCTTTATTTTGTTTTTGTTTTGTTTTCTTCTTTTACCATCTTGGCTGTTGAAAGTCCGTAAACCATCACAACCACATGAGAGGTGTCAGAACCACCTCATGAGACAGGTGATGTTATCCCCTTTCTACAGCTGAAATAACTAAGGTGCAGTGAGGTTCTGTAACACGGTCAAGGTCACACCTCTGCTAAGAGTCAGAGCCACAATCTGAACCAAGGTATATTTTCCTCCAAAGTAAAAAATGCTTACCCAGTGCCTCTAACTTCCAGATGCACAAACATCACGTGGGTATCGTGCTGAAATGCAGATTTTGACTCAGTCTGAGGGGAGCCTGAGAGTCTGCATTTCCATTAAGTGCCCAGGTGATGCCACTATTGCTGGTCTCAAAACATACTCCCAACAGCGGGCTCCACATCACATTTTTACTCTTCACTCCCTCACATAATCTTAGGCACTTATTATCATGAAAGCTCTTCATTTTCTTTCGCTGTGACTGCTAGAACCCAGTCCAAATGCTGCTGTCAGCTGCCTGAATCCAGGCCTTCACACATGGTCAGAGCGCATCCCAATCTTGGTCAGGGTGCCAAGGCCCACTGCAGAATACAAAGATGGATTGGGGCACTGGTGTTAATTTCACCTCTGAATTAACTAAATAAAGGCTAATCCACTGTAAAGGTCAGCAAATAAACCTAACAATTTACAGCAGGTTTCTCCTTCCCAGCACTACTGACGCTTTGGGCTGGCTAATTCTTTGTCATGGGGGACTGTGCTGCGCACCGTAGCATGTTTATCCGCATCCCTGGGCACTACCTACTAGATGACAGTAATACCCGCCCACGCCAGCAGCGACAATCAAAAATGCCCAGACATTGCTAAATCTCCCCTGGGGAGAAGGGGGAACAAAATCATTCCCACTGAGAACCTGAATCAGAAAAAAATGCCCATCACTTACTCTCTCCTAACCCTGGGAAGGGGTAAAATATATCCCCTTTGCCCAAGTTTATTTTATGTGGTAACAATTACAGATGTTATAGTCTATAATTAACAATTTTTAAAAATATACTATCTTTTGTTCATACTAAGAGTAGCCTAGTTACAAAGTAGTTAGTGATTTACAAGAGGGGGATAGTTAAATATCTGTTTATTCTAAATGTGGCCCGGCTAATCTTATCAATGCCAAAAGACCCAGATTTGGGACAAGGCTATAGCTTTGTGATCAGTCCTCTTTCACATGTGCGTGCGCATATGTGTTTGGGGTGCAGTCTTATGAGATGTGTACTCATGTACACAGGGGGTTGAATGGAGCGGCAGGGTGAGGATTACAACGTGAAAATGTTGGACAGCTGTTGACTGAGAACCTTGTTCTAATAATAAATATGTTCACTGTTTGAACTTGGATAATTCCTAAGCCATTTACACTAGTATTTGTTGAGTCTCTTATATGTACCCAGGATGTGATGTGCTCGGTGGTCTAAGAAAGGCTTTGCTGTTTCTAATAATCTCCAGAACAACAGCGGGGCTCTGGCTTCTGTCCTCGACTTCTATTCTTGCTGAGAGGCAGCCAGCTAGGGGCTCAGATGGAAGAACGCGCCTTAGTGCAGCAGAGGCTGAGCAGGGGCCTGCCCCACCCCTCTTTGTAAACCTCTGTAAATGCGTACACCTTTTGGGTTCCAGTCCCTCGGGGCAAAATGTGAGAGGTGACATTCACCACCAACTGCCCCAACTGTGGGGACCACAGGCACCGACAGACAGCTTTATAAAGTCTGCAGAGACACAAAACCACAGGGTTGCAGGAACAGGTCAGCCTGGGATTGGCTTTTACTATTCTGACATCTCCAGCAATGACAGGATGTAGAAGGCTTAAATTATGTAGACTCTCAGAAACAATGGCCTTCAGTGGGTTCTAAGAATTGTAAAACCAGCCATAATTCAGGGGCCCTAGGAGACAACTGCCTGCATCTAAATCACTGCTGTGACATTCTCAAGAGAGTCATAAATATGACCTCTGCTGGTGGGTCAATATCGCAGATGCCGAACTGTCCTCTGACTGCTCTGTGCTGCTGTGTCCTCTCTGCACACATGTGTGTGGGGAAGAGCGTGACATCACACTGCTGGTGTGACAGGGCAGGAGGAAAAGGAACATGCCCATGGCCTCACATCTGTCCAGCCTCCGGCTCTGCAAAGTCTGGAATACAGGGCTCCTTTCCTATGTTTTCACAAGACACTGATACCAAAGTTGAACTGCAGTTCTCCTCCCTTTAAACATACAACATTAAATCACGCGGCAGGTGCCCTGTGAGAAAGAGAAGCCCCAGGAAGAAAATGAAGAGACAGATCCTTATTCTCCAATATGCCGCTTTTTTCTGTTATCCCACAACAGAGCAGGTTAAAACTCTCGCCATCCCTCCTGAAAAATCCCGGTCTCCCATGGCAGAAGAAAAAGAAAACGTTTAAAATTCCAGTTATTCTCAAACTTCCGTTTGAACGACATGAATAGACCTTGGAAACAAGAATTAAAACTGAACATTAAATCTCTGGAGAAAAGTTAACAACAGCAGGGATTAACATCTGCAGCATCTGTTGTTACCAACAGCTGAAGAAAATTTCTTAAAAAAACAAAGTAAAATGAATGTGTAGATTTAAGAAAGAAATAGGCAATCCTCGAATGAATGCCGTCAAACTGTTTACAAAGTGCAAATTTACCTCCACTACAACGGAACATAGATGCCAGGAGAGCAGAGATTTCTGCGGTCCCTGCCGTATCCCGTGCCTGGGAAACAGCAGAGGCACATGGAAAAGTCATAAACAAACAGATTCATTTACCCGAGATCTCTCCACACTCTACTCTGACTACTTTGGATGTTTTATGGAAAATAACCCAAAAACAATAACCTCGCTATTTTTCTACAGTTGCATTATATCATGGTCTAGCTACAGGAAAACATAATTTTTAAATTATAACATTCTTTTTTTAAAAGAAATATTTCTAAGTTTTTTTCACCTGCTGCTAGAAATCCAGATATGAACACGCCACAGTCCCTCAAATTTCAAGCAGGGTGATTGGGAGAAGTACACAAGTGCTGAGAAATACAAAGAAAGTATTCTAGAAGTTCAGCAAAGAAAACGAATTTCTCCTGTGTACCAGGTCAAGGGCATAGGCCCTGGAGCCAGATACCTGCGATCAAATCCCTGCTCCACCACTCATCTAGCTACTTAACCTCAAACAGGTGGTTTGAACACCTTATACCTGTATCCTCACCTGCAAAATCTGCATTCTAGTGCCTCTCAGAGGATTAGTGTGAGCATTAATTAGGCAAACGTGGAAAAAAAGATAAGCCTGGCACATAGCAAGCATTCGATAAAATGTCAGCTATCATTCTTCTTATCAGCATCAGGTTTTAGGAACTGGTAGTTGTTCTTTAAGGACAAGTAAAATTCAGACAGGTGGAAATGACGGGCGCCATGCCTGGTAAAGGGAGCAGCATCACGGGGCATGCAGGTGAATATCAGTTATCATGCACGGACCCATTCTGCTAATGACCAGATGGTGCACGTGCAAACAGAAGAGAAGAATATGGTCAGGCCCAGACTACAGACAGCAATGACTGCCTGGTTCCTTTAGGTATTAATTAGTGGGAATCATGGAAGATTTGGGGTTTTTACAGTTTTCAAAAGAAAATGTATTTCATTTATGCATTCTTTAGCATTGGAAAGATACCCCGGTCAGCAGGGAATGGAGAGCTTGGTGGATGTGACAAGTGAAGGGCTATTATGAAACATGTGAAAAAGTGCTAGGGTTGGGGGATAAGCTCTGAAGACAGAAGAGCGAGCCTAACTCTGCCTGAGACGGGGTGCAGCGGGGTGGGGGTGGTGAGGGGATGTAATGGGGAGGCAGGCACACAAGTTTTTTTTAAGAAAACAGACAAGAAATGCAGAAACTAAAAACAGCAGCAAGAGCCCTGCAGATCTTTATCCCTATGCCCTCCCAAATTAGCCATCTGGGGTGAGTTTCCAAGGCTCAGCATGGCGAGGAGCTGTGACAACAGCTCACAGCTCGAGGGGAAGCAGGAAGGCGCAGGGCAGGGACGGGGGGTGGGGGGAAGCCCAGGGAGGAGAGCCAGACAGAGGCACGGAGAAGATGACTGAAGGGAAGGCGTACAGCGGGCGCTCCTGGGGAGCCGGAGGGGGGGGGTGTTGGGGGGGGCCGACATTGGCCCCCGCTTCCTCCCTCCCTCCGGGGCTGAGCTGGGAGTACAGGCAAGAAGCACCCCCGTGGGGGGAGGTAGTGCCTGGGAAAGTCAAGGCCTACGTAAGCCTGAAAAGAACCAAGAAAAGGCTGTAGACACATGAAGTTTTATTTAGTGCACTGGATAAAATTATCCTTTGAGAGGGATTTCCCTGGTGGTCCAGTGGGTAAGACTCCACCCTCCTAAAGTAGGGGGCCTGGGTTTGATCCCTGGTGGGGGAACCAGATGCCACATGCATGCTGCAACCAAGAGCCCGCATGCTGCAACTAAAGATCCCACACGCCACAGTGAAGACCCCTGGCAGCCAAAATAAATTAAAAAAAAAAATTATCCTTTGAAATGAATGGCATTTGTTTTCATATCTGCAAAGGGGATAATATTGTACTTTTTGGGAGGGCCGAAGGTCAGGGCTCTCGTTTCTTGATGAAAGACAATAAAACTATAAAGAGGAACAAACAGTCAGCCTCAGTCGGCATACGAAATGCTGATCTTCGTCATAGTTCGATCTCCTCTATTAACCACTTATAGAACCTTGAATTTCAAATTGTGGTTCCTGCAGTTTTATGAGACACGTTGAGGTGGAAAAGAGCCGCCACCACCAAAGGCCCTTGGGTCAGGGCCACCAGGACAGGTGAGGGGGTGAGTCCAGGACCCAGGGGACCCCCCTGCTCACTCTCCACCAAAGGCCCTTGGGTCAGGGCCACCAGGACAGGTGAGGGGGTGAGTCCAGGACCCAGGGGACCCCCCTGCTCACTCTCCTTCCGTCCCCTGGCCTGTGAGGGAAATCGTCAGCACCCACAGGAGCACGGAGACGCAGGGCTGAAAGGGGCACTAGAAGAGGACTCAGCTCAACCCCCCTTCCCTTCCCAATGGGGAAAGGGAGGCTCAAATAGCTCACCCCGAGCGCTTACTCTGTGCCAGGCAGCGTGCTTCACAAGTAGCCACACATCTCACCCTCACCACCGCCCAGTAAGTGAGGACTGTTGTGACAGCCTCGGTGACCAAGGCCTGAGACGTGGAGCTGGTTTGCTGGTGGAGCCAGACTGGCTCATCCCAGTGCCTCGGGGCGACGGGAATGAACACAGAAGAGGGGAAGAAGGCCCTCATTCCACCTGTGCTGCCACTTAGCAACCTGGAACGCAGCATGGCCCTGCCCGCTCCGTGCCTCGGCCTCCTCATCCAGAGGCCACAGTCGAGGACAGCATCCACCTCCCACAGCTCTGATGCAGGGATTAAATGAGAACCCTTGAGAGCGCTGACAGCAGCGCTCGACCAGGGGTACTCGACCAGGGGTATGTGCTGAACTGCTCTTATCCTCATTATTCTATTTTAATCTAAACCTGGCAAAATCTTTGTGCTGTTTAGACTTCTCCACAGTCAGACTGGGGCTGGGGATAAAAAAGAAAACTGGTTTACTGAAGGACACTGGGGAAGACAGACATGTACTCTCTATGAAGAAAATAACAGTGTTGTCCTGGTCACCACCTTAGTGTGTCCAGGACCTGTGGTCACAAGAGGCAGGAAGCACTGGAAGGGCCCAGCCACTCTTACAGCGGCTGGGCTGTCCTTCTGGCCTTTCTTTGTGTGACTGACTTCCTCCTCCAGAGCTCAGCTCCAAGGTTACGTCTGGGAAGTCTCCTCCTGTCACTCCCTGCCCGGCCCTTTATGCTCCCTCAGCACCGTGCAAACCTCAGCCGAGCCTCTAAGAGCCTGAGAACGGCATCCCTGGGGCTGACCATCACTGCCCTGAGCACAGACAATAACGCCAGAGCAGCTCAGAGAAGCAGGAGGTCAGGGCAGCCCTGGAGCATCTGGGAAGGGTGAAGCAGAAGGGAGAGAAGTCGAGGGGGACAGTCTAGGCGAAGGGAACAAAGAAAAACAGGCACCGAAGGAGGAAGAAACAAGTGACGCCCCCACGTGGCACACAATTCCAGGCCCAAGTGACCGGGGCTCAGCTCTTTCCGACAGTTTTATTCTCAAGTTCATGAAAAACTATTTTAAAACTTTACATAAACTTTACATACGTCTATCTATATGGAGATATGTGGATGTCTGACATTTAGGTAGATACACAACGTTTTATATATAAAGCTTTATAGAACACATTACACATGAAGGTGTTGATCACCTCTCGGACCAAACAATCATTTAGTTCATCCCGAGGACAATGATGAAATGAAACGAACTTCTGTCCCCCAAGGGGACAGCTGAGTAGGCCACCATGACAGGGGTGACAGTGTGACAAGTGGCAGGACAGGAGCCCACAAGGGTGGCCAAAGTAAGTGCAGAGGGCCATGATGGAAGACCCACCTGTAGGAGAGGTGACCCTAGTCTGCCCCTTCCATGGGGAGTGGGCAAGGGGCAGCGGTGGAGGGACTGGTCACGTCGTAAGTCCTGCAGCGCACCCAGGAAGGCCACCCTCTGTGAAGGGAGGGAATTAAAACAGCCCATCGTGGTGAGTTCCTGGGGAGTTTCAAGCAGTTCCACACGACCCTGGGAAAGTGCGGGTGGGGTGAGGTGGGGGGAGAGCACGCAGAGAGTGAGAAACGAGTCTGGTCAGACAGTGAAGGCCTCCTGTGCGAGTGAAGCAAGACTGCCATCCTACAGAAGCTCTAGAGAAGAGGTGAAAAAATGACCAGTCAGTAAGTTCTGTTTCCAAGAGCCCGAGAGCGTTAACCACGTGGCGATCTGCCCCAGCTGCTACCTCAGCCCTTCGATCTCATCCACGTGGATTCTTTTTAAAGGGGTCAGACCACCCACCATGCGTCACCTACACGATTGACTCTCCATGACGACAGCTGCTGGCCAAGCCCACCCTGCTTGGACCTCGCTGTGGGTGTCGATGTCTTCCTGACCCCACTGGTGAGATGTCTTCCTGACCCCACTGCCCACACCAGCACATGGGATCACCATCACCAGAACCCAGGCCACGAGTTCAGTCCACGGGAGTTGTTCTCAAAGTGAGGTATGCAGACCAGTAACATCCGTATCACCTGGTCACTTGCCAGCACTGCAAATTCTTGGCCTCGCCTTAGACCTACTAGATCACAAACTCTGGGGCGGGACCCGGTATCCTGGGTTTTCGAGGATTGGAACACTTACTTTAGTATAACCTAGTAAGTTATACTATTTAGGTTTACCTTAATTGGTGGTTTCACATTATATAACACTTGGGAACAGGGATCCTTTTTAAATAAATTATTTCAAATTAATTCAGCAATGACTCCATCCATTATAGATGATCTGACCATTAAATTAAAATTTTAAATGCAACATACCTTGCTTTTCAAACACTAGCCAAATCTTGTTTTTCTCTTTGTCAAAGGCAACTGTTTAAACTAAAATTAATACCATTTCTTAAGAAATGCATTCAGAAAATGGTCCCTCCCTGCTGACCCAGATAGACTACCCACACTGTTACAGTGATAATAAATTTCCAGATATGAACATAAATAGTCAGAAACATAGACCCAGGAGTCACTCAACACAAACAGAAAAATACACTACTAAAAGCTAAGATCACGATTTCTCAGCTCGTGTTCTTTAACCATCTGCAGAAAAGCAACTCATCTGTTTACCGCATGGCTTCCAGGACCTCCTGGCCTCCCAGCAGGACAGGCCCAGGCACCCCATCTGCGCGCAAGGTTTGCGCGGTCTCAGGGGCTTTTCTGTGCCTCAGTTCTACTGGGCGGGTGAAAAGAAGCCTACAGAGGAAACCATCGTTCTCACCCTCAAATCCCCCTGGACCACAGCACAGGGTGTTAGGCGGGTCACAGTGCGGCCTGGTGAGAGTGACGTGGCTGCACTACGGAGCGCTGGCTTCCAAACTGTATCCCAGGATGCTCTGTTAGCAAAGGCCACACGGGGGGCCAGGAGAGAGGCGGGGGGCAGAGCGGGCTTAGCTGAGGCCGCTAAAACAACATACCATCGACTGGGTGGCTTAAACAACAAACATTCGTTTCTCACAGTTCTGGAGGATTCTGGAGGGAGTCCAGAATCAGGGCACCTGCACGGTCAGGTGCTTGGGGAAGGCCCTCTCTCCGGTCTGCTGCACCCTCACATGGCAGAGAAATAACTCTGGTCTCTTCCTTCTTCTTCTTCTTATTTTTTTGGTCTCCTTATCAGGAAGGAAGACACTAATCCCATCATGGAAGCTCTACACTCATGGCCTCATCTAAACTTAGTTACCTCGCCAAGGGGGTCCCACCTCCAAATACCAACACACAGGGTATTAGGGTTTCAACATATGAATTTAGGGGAGACGTAAACACTCAGTCCACAGCAGGAGCAAATGTGGTTCTAAATTACTCTTCCACTCCATTTCAGCATAGCAGGTCTGAGTTAATGTTTTACAGGGCCTCTGTAAAGTCTCCTTAAAAAAGAGGTCAGTAGCTAAGAAAAAAGTGAAAAGGTTTGAGAACACAAGACTTTATTATGACCTAAAGGAATAGGCTGGTCTTTTGACTCTTGGTGGATTGACAAAATGCAGATTTATGTTTTTAAGGGGGAGGGGAGACCCAGAGACCAGAACAAGGGATTTGCTTGAACTTGCCATCTGTGTCATGAACGTGGCTACTGGTCTGCGTTGCCATGTGGCTTCTATTATAAGCCGGGTCCTGGACTGGACTTAGAAGTGGACTGTCACCTAGGCTACCTTTTATCCTGCTTCCTCACCTTGCCTACTTCCTTGTCAATGCAGGACCTGATCTACCCTGCTGCACGAAGCAGATCTGGAATGCTTCTTCCAACCAACAAGCTGCAGGGCACCACCTGGGCACACACTCAACAAACACGTGCTTCCAAGCCCTCAGACGATCTCGGAGTGTATGCCAGTGCCTGCTTTATGAGCCCACCTTCCAATTAAAATCGCTTGAACAACCCATAAGACGATGCAGAAAAAAAGAACAACAACTCCATAGACTCAAGACATGAGACAAACACAGGTTTTCAATAAAAGATCAGAGAAAATACATTCAAGGCAAGAAAGCATTAAGGTTTTGTGAAAGAATCAAGAGCCAAGACATAGTTTCTGTCACACATTTATAATATAGGTGGATAGATTTTGTGTATTTAATTTGTACTTAATACTTACAAAGCTTGGGGTGGAGAAGGATCCCTTTATCCTGACGAAGTTATAACCCCCAAATCATTAAGGCTTATGCCACAAAACAGCACTGCATCAACATAAGACAATAAGAGAAATCCTCCGGGGAGTTTAAAAGGCTCTTCCCCTTGGCAGCCACAGCTTTCCAATTCAAACCTGAACTTGGCTATAGTCATACTCAGCAGTTCCCATCCTTTTTTCTCCCTCGGTATGTATCTGTCTCCCTGACTACACTTCATGCTCCTGTATCAGCATGAAATCCACTTTCATATCAATTCCTCGTACAGCACTCTGTGTACGACTCGGCACTCAGAATCTCTGCATGCTAATTAAATGACACACGCTAAACCACCTTCGTCCTGTCACTGGCAGGGGATGGATCCTGTAAGTTAATTTTGGACTTTCGCTGAAAACAACATTATTGTCCTTGACGACAGGATGCCAAAGACTGAGGTATAGAGAGAGCCGTTCTGCGAGGCACAAGCAGCAGCCGCTGCAGCCACGGAGGCCTGAGAGTCGACTCAGGGGCAGTGGAGGAGCCAGCCGTGGAAGGAGAGAGGAGGCCGAGAGCGGCCTGCACGGCGTCCAGTCTCAGAGGGACCGGTAAGACGGTAAGATGCTGATTTTCAAGAAGGGAAGCCCTATTTTTTACCCTCCAGCTCAGACGAGGGTTTTCAGGTATGGTGACTGGTTTTTTTCTTTCCCCATGAAAAGAGTAATATTTTAACTGATTTGCAGAGAAATTAGAGACACTAAAAATGTGAAAACAAAGAAAGAAAAAGTTACCTATAACCCCAGCTCCCAAAAATAAGTGCTCACAGGGGTCTTTGCTTGGATTTTCACTGAAGATGTAAATGTGGATTCTGGACTGTTGTCAGCACCGCACTGTCGCCGCCACCTGGGTCCACAACCACCCTTTGCAACCGTCACAGTGGGGCCAGGGTCTAAAGCCCTGAGGCACGCCCAGTAGGAACAAGACGGTGGGATCCTGACCCCAGGCCCATGTGAAGGGGTCAGGCAGGGCGGGCACACTGAGGACTCATCTCCACAGAGGAGCATCTGAAGCCACTCAGCTAGAAATAATCAAAAATGAGAAGGTCACATCACAGTCCCGGAATCCCCAGGGAAGAGCTGGCAAAAACATTCGGTGGGAATTGCTGGGAAAGCGGAAGAAAGTGGGAATGGGAAGCAGAGGTCTCTAAAAGGGGCCTGGGGAGAGAGGAATGTGTGACTAAGGAAAAAGGTCAGAAGGAGAGTGGGAAGAAAGGTCCCAAAGGCAGGACAGGTGGTCCATGAAGGGACACAACAGTCCTGCAGTGAACTCTGACTTAGACGGGATGAACTGCTAAAAGCCCCATTACTAAGTCTGCTAACCTCCCTCCTGCCTCTCATGCATCTGTGACTAAAAAAAAACTAACCCCACCCATCCCATTCCACAATGCTTATCTGGATATGATCTAAGGTCAGAATCCATGAAAGGAAGCTCACTGACTTAAAAGTTAGGAAATACTTTTGTGCTTTACTGGGGAGAGGGGATGGGGAAGTCCACACTATGAAATAAGAGGTTTAAAATAGTGAACCCAGTTCTTCCCCCAACTCAACACAATGCTCATTGGGTTACATGTGGAAATGCGACCTTTCTACCTGGAAAACCCCAGCCTCACTGCCTGGATAAGGGCCTATATCCTGAAAGAAATCAACTTGGGAAGTAGCATTCTCCTTGGGTATCCACATACCTTGGGCAGTTGGGAAACTTGGGTTTCAGCATTAGTAAAGTTTCGAGCTTCGATGTCTTCAACTAGAAAATGGAAGCAAGGGCTTCCCTGGTGGCGCAGTGGTTAGGAATCTGCCTGCCAATGCAGGGGACACAGGTTCGAGCCCTGGTCCAGGAAGATCCCACATGCCGCGGAGCAACTAAGCCCGTGAGCCACAACTGCTGAGCCTGTGCTCTAGAGCCCGCAAGCCACAACTACTGAAGCCCATGCGCCTAGAGCCTGTGCTCCGCAACAAGAGAAGCCACCGCAATGAGAAGCCCGCACACCACAACGAAGAGTAGCCCCCGCTCACCACAGCTAGAGAAAGCCCGCGCGCAGCAAGAAAGACCCAATGCAGCCAAAAATAAAAAATAAAATAAATAAATTTATTTTTTAAAAAAATTTAAAAAAAAAAAGAAAATGGAAGCAAACTACATGCTCACTGAGAAGGCTTCTTCTGTCCCTTAAAGTCAGTACACTGATACTCATTCAAAACTTCAACAGATTTCAATCTACTTAATCTACGTGTTTATAAATAATATAACTTAAAGTGGACATGGTCAAGTTCAAACGGTCTTTGAAAGCTGATTTTGTAGTAAGCAAATTTCTTAAATATTATTTCTTAAAAATTATTTCTTAAATATTACCATAATTCATTTTGCCCAAAAAACTCATTAAAGAGGGCAACAATCTGAAATTCTCTAACTGACCATAACTGAACATGACAAATCCCAGCACACTGAGTGCGCTTCAGTTAGTAAGAAATGAGAGGGGTTACCTGGGCACAGGACAAAACAAAGAGGGGAGAAAATGACTGATTGAATAAACAAAGTAATTCGGTAAAGAGTTACGTATCTGCCACTCCAAAGGGCAGATACTTTTTTAAACATCCTGGCACAGCACAGATAAACCAAGCACAGCACACTCTGCTTCAAAGTGGCGCCTTGAACTTCAAGGACGGTTTCAGCACAGGGGGAAATCTACTCTCTGGAGCCTGGCAATCGTGGGCCTAGTTGGCCAGGTTGCACCTCACCGCACTTGCCAACCTCCAGGACCACTTGAAAGCTGCATGTTATCTAACCTTTTGCTGGGACGATTTTAAAGAGTGAAACATCTATGACTAATTTCTTCACAAGGACTCCCGGTCTTTTTGTCTCTCCCATCAAGAGAGTTTGAAAAGAAACCAGACCCCTGCATCTGTCAGCACTCTTGGCCTGCAGTTTTTCCACCTCTGAATTCAGAGCACAGGGCCACTCAGTGAGGCGGGGCCTGTCCCCACAGGCGTGCACCTGGGGTGGAGCAGGGACATCAAACCGCTGCTGCCTAAGGACTCACGTTTCCTCTGTCTGTGACTTCAGGCAATGACGTGCACTTTGCCGAAAAGCTGAAGCCAGCATGCAAACCACCAGCACACCGCCCAGGATGCCCAGAGACGTTCTTTTTGGCAACGTGAGTGTCCTCCACACGCCACCGAGCCTCTGACTGTCCAAGCACATCCTTTCGCTTGTCCTAAAAGTCTGGTATGATCAAAGGGAAGGTGGTGGGGCGTGGAATTAAAGAGCGGCCGCCATTTGTGGAGGGGACTGAGAAGGCAGCTGTTTTTATTTCCTTCAGAACTCTGTTTGGAACAGACTGCCTTCCCTCTAGCTCCCATTTCTTGGGTCCTTCCTCAGTGGTTGCCCAACATCCCTAACTCTATGAGGTGGGCGCCACTACTGCACCCAAGAGACCGCTGAGGATTCTGTGGCAGCCGCCTCTAGTCAAACAGCTCATAAATGGAGGAGCCAGGGCTAGAGCCCAGAACAGTCTGATTTTCAAATCCATACTTTTCAACTCAACAACAAAAACCAAATAACTCAATTTAAAAATGGGCAAAGGGCTTCAATGGACATTTCTCCAAAGGTGATACAAAAATGACCAACAAGCATATGAAAAGATGTTCAACATCGCTAATCGTCAGAGAAATGCACATCAAAACCACCATGAGATATCACTTCGCACTCATTAGGAAGTCCACTTCAAAAAAGAAACAGAAAATACAAGTGTTGGTGAGGATGTAGAGAAATTAGCAACTCTTGAGCACTGGCTAGTGGGAATGGAAAATGGTGCACCTGCTATGGGCAACAGTATGGCAGTTCCCCAAAAAATTAAAAAGAGAACTACTCTATGATCCAGCAATTCTATTTCTAGGTACATATCCAAAAGAATTGAAAGCAGGCTCTTGGAAGGATACCTGCACACCCATGTTCAATGCATCATTATTCACAACCGGCAAGAGACATAAACAACCTAAATAGCCATTGACAGATAAACAAAATGTACTCTATACATACAGTGGAATATTAAAAGGGAAAGAATCCTACCATATACTTTAACACTGATGAGCCTTGGGGACACTACGCTAAGTGAAATAGGCCAGTCACAGAAGGACAAATACTGTATGATTTCACTTCTATGAGGGAACTGAAGTAGTCAAACTCTTAGAAACAGAAAGTAGAATGACAGCTGGCAGGGGTGGGGGGAGGAGGAATGGAGGGATACTGTTTAATGGGTAAAGAATTTCAGTTTTGCAAGATTAAAAAGTCCTGCAGACCCATCACACAACAATGTGAATATGCTTAACACTACTGAACTAAAACACTTTAAAATGGTTATGATAAATTTTATGTTATGTGTTTTTTTACCACAATTAAAAACTTAAAACCATTTTTCAAAAATCCACACTCTTAAGCAGGATGCTACGGTGACTACCCAGTCAATCATCTCTCTCTGAAGTTATACACAACCCCTTCTCCCTCAAGCAGCCAGGAGCCATTTGCAGGCATATTCACTACAGTGGGAGTCAATCCGCTAGCACTGAGTTTCACTTTATTCTGCCTCGTGACACAACAAGAAAACAAAGGACCACAGGGCCCATTTTTAAAACTCTGGCAACTCAGAAAGGGCAGGTGTGCAAGAAAGGAGTCTTGATATAAATGAAGACCTGAGATTCCAGGATATCCTCCCAAAGGTCACTCCAATTCAAAACATGAAATCACATTCCCAAGTCCTGTCTCTCCACCCGGCAGACATGTGAGGGTTTCCCAGGGCATGCACTTTTGCCTCATTTAGGCCCAAGCTCACATTCATTATGCAATACTGCCTCTCATGGAAGGAGACAGTTAAAGCTCACCTCTCTGACAAAGGAAGGAAGGAGGTGAGGTAGTAGGCTCAAGGTCCTAGAGGTGGGAAGCAACACAGCAGCCCACAGCCCAGACCCACCCCGCTCCAGGGCTGTAACCAGGTTGCTCTGAGGTCGGCCAACTCCAGGGTGCTGACCCTGCACATGATTTCTAAATACAATGCAGAGGAAGGCTCCTATGGGTATTATGGTCTTTGAGCCTCAATCTTCTCATCTGTAAAATAAGGTATTGGATTAAGAACCCCTTTTCTTTCTAACATGAAAAGCTCCAAATAATTTAAGCTACCAACAATATCAAGGAGACTTTATTGAGCTCCACAGACTCAGGGTATCATAATTGGAATATGAAGTATTTAAGTGAACAAAAGAGCCCTTTTACCCACCATCCAAGAGTCTGTAGTCTCAGCTAAAAACCAGTGCAGACACACATGCCAAAGACAATGGGGACAGAACTATACCGTTCCAGAAAGAATGAAATAGCAAGAGGATGATAATGAAACCATTTCTGACCCACAGCTGGTAGCAAAGTTATAGATCACAACCAAAGGAGCTGTGAGAGCTTGAGGGTGGGACAGCCAGGGACTGTGGCAGTGGACTGGAGTTGATATTAATATGGGTGACCAAGAAGGCAAAAGCCAAAAGCCTCCACTGAGAAGTTTCTAGTGGGGAGATGCCCCGGGTCACTATGCCACCACAAAATAGACACCATGATACGTTTGCTTTTTTCATATCATTGAGACATTACTTCTTCAGAAAAAACCAAAACATTATATTACCAGGAACCTTAAAATGACGTCAACCACAGAGTTTAAACTTTAACAAACTATGTTATTTTAGAAATAGAACATACTGATTTGGACTAACCTATTGATTACAATTTCAGAAAAAGTTTTTAGTTGTATGGAAAGAGCAATCAGAGATGATGGAACACGGTACTTTTTTTTTTTTTAAAAAGATTTATTTATGAGGCTTCCTTGGCGGTGCAGTGGTTAAGAATCCACCTGCCAAAGCAGGGGACACAGGTTTGAGCCCTGGTTCGGGAAAATTCCACATGCCGCGGAGCAACTAAGCCCGTGCGCCACAACTACTGAGCCTGCACTCTAGAGGCCGCGAGCCACAACTACTGAGCCCATGTGCCACAACTACTGAAACCCACGTGCCACAACTACTGAAGCCCGTGTGCCTAGAGCCTGTGCCCTGCAACAAGAGAAGCCACCACAATGAGAAGCCCATGCACCGCAAAGAATAGCTTATACCCCCTCTTGCCGCATCTAGAGAAAGCTGCGCACAGCAACAGAGACCCGACGCAGCCAAAAATAAAAAATTTATTTTTTAAAAAAAGATTTTTATTTATTTATTTATTTATTTATTTTATTTTACTTTTGGCTGCGTCAGGTCTTCGTTGCAGCACGTGGGATCTTCATTGAGGCATGCGGGGTCTTTTGCTGTGGTGCACGGGCTCTTCGTTGTGGTGCGCGGGCTTCTCTCTAGTTGTAGCATGCAGGTTCCAGAGCACGTGGGCTCTGTAGTTTGCAGCACGTGGGCTCTAGTTGAGGCGCGTGAGCTCAGTAGTTGAGGCACGTGAGCTCAGCAGTTGCGGTGCACAGGCTTAGTTGCCCCACGGCATGTGGGATCTTAGTTCCCTGACCAGGGATCGAACCTGCATCCCCTGCATTGGAAGGCAGATTCTTTTACCACTGGACCACCAGGGAAGTCCCCAACATGGTATCTTTTAAGCTACCAGAAATAGAGAAAAGGGTTCCATGGGCTTTTCTATTTCCTAATTTAACTTTTTAAACAATTTTTTTATTATATCAATTCCCAAACTATTCTCTGAAACTATCAACATCCTGAAATCTTATTTCTGCTGGAACCAGAGAAATGTGGACTCTCAATAAGCATTAGGCAACAAAGTGCTCTGGGACCTCTGAGGCTCCTTCCCGGGGCGGGTAAGCAGGTGGTAAGTGGCCCTTGGGAGCAAAGGTTTTTGAGACAGGCAATAGCAGTGGCGGGGAGGCCAAGCAGAAGAACGCTTCAAACGAAGACCGTGTATCTCTAACCTTTAGGCTTGATTTCTGCAAACTAAGGCTGTCATTTTCGCAGCTCAAGTTACTGGTCATGCCAAGTTTAATAATTCAACAGAAGAAGTGGGAATCACCAAGTGATCACCTGTAGTTTAAGCCCACAAAAGAGAAGTGATTTTACAACTGGGTTCATTTCCAATAAATCTGAATACCTGGTAGCATCATGATTTGTGACAGAAATGTGCTTCCATTTTAACCTCCATAAGCCTAAACATGTACTGAATGTTTCTTAATGAAAAATAGTTTTTCCTACTATCAAAATGTAACTACACTGTAAAACTGAAAAAGAGAAACAGGAAAATACCACCTCTGACTACAACTTATCAAAACTTCTGTAGAATATCAATGTTTTCTCTGTATTTTTTCCAGGTATATGTTATTTTTTACACAGTACAGTCTGAGTAGTTAACAATAGAATACCCATGTTTGGTTAACATTCCAAAATCATATACCCCCGCCTCCAACAGAAACCAAGCACCATCTATACACCAAGCCCTGTGCCAGGTCGCAGAACCGTAACAAGACAGCGTCCCTGACTCACGGAGCTGGGAATGGGTTTCGGAAATGGGCTCCCAGCGCGTGCAGCGGTCGGGCAAGAGCGAAGCAGACACAGGCGTGTGAGAGGGCCCCGAGGCCAGCTCACACCCACACACGGCTGTGCCCTAGGTCCACGGGAAGCCCAGAGTGGCCGGCCTCTCCTCCTCCAGGGATCTTGACCACCTCTGGCTGCTGAGCTGCGTGACATCTACTTGCTCTAAGAATTCCAAATTCTTGTTACTGGGTAAATATATCAATCGAGCTTCAGTCCCAGCAGAGGAATCTTTAACAGGTCACTCAGCTTCTATCCAAGTACTCCTGGTAATAAGTTTACATACATACTTGCCCAGACACATTTTCACCTACTTTTGGATAACCACCAACTGTTAAAAAGCTTGTGAGCCCCGGTTACTTTCACTCTCCTGGTTCTGCCTTTGGTTCGTCAGCAATATACGTAAAGAGAACACACTGACTTGTGGTGGCCGGAGGCTATGCCCTTTCTTCCCAGCACTGGCCCTGCTCCTCTCCTCCTCACAGCCCAGATAATACCTTGGGTGGGTCCCCACTGCCATGCTGGTACCGTGCTTCTCCCATCCCTCCCTGGATGAGCTACCATGACTTGGGCCAATCAGCTCCCCAAAACCTGGCAGTCAGGTACAGGTAATTGGACGCCTCTGGAGCTAAAAGATCATACGGATCCGGGGGGCTGGCAGACCGCGTACACTGATGAGCAAGCTGGGAAGGCTGGTGTGCAGGGGGAAGAGGAGACCGGGAAAAAAAAAAGAAAAACTACAGGATACAAAAGCGAGGGAGCCAGAGCGACTTCCTGGGTTTCTGACAATGTCCCAGTTCCTGACTCTTGCTCTTATCTTGAATTTTATGAGCCTCCTTCTGATTAAGCTTGCTTGAGTCATATTCTGATTCCTGCAGCTAATCACTGACTGACTGGGGCAGGCTTACGCTCATCTGTCTCCTGAGCATCCTCTGAGCACTGCCTATACGCAGAGGGCATCTGAGGACAGCCGAGGGCAAGAAACAGCTTCCTCTCTCAAGGAGCTGGAAACTGGCTGAATAAGCAAGAACAGAACTTAATTAGGGAAAACAAACAGGCTGGTGACACTCGATCAGGTCTGGTTTAATGGAAAGAGAACCACAATTCTAGTTCATTCTACCACTGACTACCTGTTTGACCTTAAGCGGGTCCCTTTCTCTCTCTGAGCTTCAGTTTCTTCATCTGTAAAATAAGGAATGTGGAACAGATAACTTTCAAAGTTCCCAGTTACTTTTAGGATTCCTTGAAAGCAGTGGACTCACCTTGTACATATCCAGTAGCGATCATTTTAGAAGCCGGGTGGGTCACAGAATACCTTGCCTCTGCCCAAAGTCCACCACTTCGGTTAGGAGGGAACACAGCACAAGCGCCACCTGCAGTGTGCTGTGCTTGTGATCCTGAGTCGAGTCAGGACGAAGGGGGACCTCAGAGAGCTCACCACCCAGAGCAGCGTGTCCAGGAGAACACGAATGAGGGGAATGCCCAGAGCTGTGCCCTCCAACACGCAGCCAACCAGCCACACATGGCTCTCGAGCACCCGAAAGGAGTCCAGCGCGTGGAACTGAATTTTCACATTTGAGTTTAAATAGCTCTAGGTAGCTAGTGGCTACCATGTTAGAAGGTACAGACCTGAAGGTCAGGACAAAGAACCGCAAGACAAAGCAGCAGCGGTCCAACAGGGACAAACGAAAACCCTAAGGAACATCGGGAATGGAGAGGCTGACCACGCCTGAGAGAAAGGAGGAAGAAATGACAGGGAAGTGGGCTGAAAGATAAGGCGTCCGTCAGTGCTAGAGTGTAGGGAGGAGCTTTCTGGGCACAGGGGCGGAGAGACACTCTGCCTGGGCAAGGCTGCAGCCCCTGGGCCCCGCCCCACGTCCACACTCCCCTTCATCCCCACGGCTGGGCGCCCCTCGTATAAGGTGGCCGTGTGCTCAGCCAGGAAACAGTGTCGCCCAGCCTCCCTACAGCCATGAGTGACCAGGTGACAGAGCTCCAGATGATGAGACACAAGTAATGCTCGTCTAGGGACTTCTTGCAACAGCTCGCTCTCTTGGTGTAGAGGGGTCACCCACCCCCCCACACCCACCCCCCACTCCTTGTTGCTTCCTCCATCATTCTGCTCAGAGCTGTAGGGGAAGCTGAAGGTGAAACAGCCATGTTGTGACCAGGAAGCATCCAAGAGGATGAAACAGAAAAGGAAAAAGGACCCCAGCTCACTGGGGACATCGCGGGGCCAGTGAATGACCTTGCCTTATCATCATCCAGACTTCTCGTTATGTGAGAAAAACTAATCCCTCTCCGGTTACACTAGTGTGGCAGGATTTCCAGTACATTCAGTCAGACACAATCTCTAAATGATGTCAAAAATCTGGTACCTGGAAGTAAGGGGATGAAAAAGGTGGAAGGGGCCGCACAGAGGAAATTAGGCAAATGAATGGAAACCCGGTGACTTTGCCATGTGCTGGTAGAACATCTGGTCTAACGGTATGTAGCCTGCTGTACGCTGGGACATATACCAGGTGTGACTGAGACAGGAGTGTTAAGGACAATGGAAGAAAACTTCCAGGATGTGGTGCACAGATTTCTCTCAGGCAGAATGATGAACTCAAACCACACTAGCCATTTAGCAGGGATAGAAGAAATACCCCTTTGTTGAGGCAGGTATCCCCGCCTATGGCCTCTAATCTAAGCCCCACAATCTAATGAGCCTTGCAGGGCAGAAAAAGCCCACTGTTTCTATATCCCGCCCCCAACACACGGCTTGGCAGGAGACAAGGCTGGTGCTAACAGGAAAAAAGAAAAACCTCGCCTTGGCAACTGGGGAAGATGCTGCCGCAAAAGACAATTCCAAAAACCAAACCGCAGAGGTAAGGCTGTAACCTCTCATTGCCAGAGCTGTCCTTAATCAAAGGTTCTCAAGCGGGGCTGCCCTGGTGGTGCAGTGATTGAGAATCCGCCTGCCAATGCAGGGTACACGGGTTTGATCCCTGGTCCGGGAAGATCCCACATGCTGCGGAGCAACAAAGCCCGTGCGCCACAACTACTGAGCCTGTGCTCTAGAGCCCGCGAGCCACAACTACTGAGCCTGCATGCCACAACTACTGAGCCCACGTGCCACAATTACTGAAGCCCACGTGCCTGGAGCCCGAGCTCCGCACAAGAGAAGCCACCGCAGTGAGAAGCCCGTGCACCGCAACGAAGAGTAGCCCCGCTCACCACAACCAGAGAAAGCCCTCTCACAGCAACAAAGACCCAACACAGCCCAAAATAAATAAATAAAATAAATTCATTTATTAAAAAAAAGTTCTCATGCTAACACACCTGGAGAGGGAGAGGAAATGAAGCACAATACTCAAACTTACTGTGGAAAACCCATTATTCTCTCTGGTATAAAATGCATACTTGGGACTACAAGTTATTTTCAGAATTCTGTAAGACCATAATCACATTATTCCTACTTTGGTAAATGATGTTTAAAATCTTGTTAGTACTCATTCTGCAAATATTTTCATTTATATGAAAGTGATAAAACACATTTACTCGGAAAAACATCCATTCAGAAAGCAGTTTAATGTGTCACTTTGCTTTATCTACGGATTTTACAAAACCACGAGGGCGCTGAGTGTGCCAGCAGCTGTAATTCCGGGGTCGCTTGCTCACATCCGATGCAACGCCCAGTCTTGCCCCTCCAGGAGGCACAGTACATTTTTCATTTAAATGAATGAATTTAACAGAAACCATTCAACTAGGAAGATTCTAATTCTGTTTTTTAAAAAATTAGAATTACCAGTAAATAATGCCCCAAACACGTGCTACATTAGCAGGAGTTAACATTTAATTCTAGAACACTTCCAACGTAAGAATTGTTTTTTCACTCTAACGCAGCTTATCACCACACAAACACTAACTTAAGTGAGTAAACCAGTCAAAACTCCTGATAATTTATTCCTAAAACTGTCAACAGCTCATTACTGTGATTAAGATGCTGGATCTAGAGCAGAACTGACCTGACTGGAAAAGTAACTGTGTGAACTAAGTGCTGTGGGATAACTGTGAATAACTATGGGCACGTTACTCAATATTTCTAGCCTCCTCTCCAAAATAATGGGCACAGTACCAACTGCACGGAGCTGACGTGAGGATTACCAGCCAACTGTGAAAGTGCAAACACCAAATGCTCAATACATGATAAGGATAATGACAATGGCTATTATTAATGTTCAGTTAGCTTTACTGCAAAGAAGACAGAATTTGTTGGCTGTTTCATAATCTGCCATAAAATACATTTCTAATTTTCAATCTTTTTTTTTTTTTTTTTTTTTACTAACAACCACTCAGGGCTTTTTTGGCTGGAGTTTAAATCAGAATAGGACGTACCCTTCCTTGCCCATCAGCTTAAGAAATTCCGAGGACCTCGAAGTGTGGTCCCCAAATCTGCAGTGTCAGCATCACCTGGGAACTTGTAAGCACTGCACATTCGCAGGCTCCACCAAGAATTCAGAATCGGAAACTTCAGGGATGAGGAACAGCAATCTGTGTTTCCACAAGTTCTCCAGGGGGTTCTGGGCACACAGCTCTGAGAACAGCTGAAAGAAAGGTAGCCCTGGGCCAGTGTCACTAACCTGCGGCCCTGGGACTATCTCCCCTGCCTCTCAGAATGGGAGAGCTGTGGAAGCCCTGACGGAGGTTCCCCAGCCCTCGCCTTCCCAGGAGCTTCTGGGGGAAACACCAAAATCCCCCGCACGCGCCCTCTCAGCCTAGAGGGGAAGAAAGGCAAACGCGGCCAGCAGCAGGGAGGCTCACCCACCCCCACTGGCCTAACCGTCCCCATGGGCAGAATCACGGGTGGCAACTCAAAGCCCCCCAGAGAACGAGGTTCCACACTCACCCTTAAAACCCTTTCTTAGCACACGACCCCACGAAACCGCGTAAATGAAAGTTCGCAGCAGCACTATTCAGAAACGGCCAAGAGGTGGAAACAACCCAAATGTCCATCGACTGGTAAATGACTATATTTGAGGTCTATCCATACAATGGAGTATTGATTGACCGTAAAAAGGAATGAAGCGCGGATACGCGCTACAACACGATGAGCCTTGAAAACATTAGGCTAAGCGAAAGCAGCCCCACTCATGGAACCACATATCGCATGATTGCGTTTATATAAAATGTCCAGAATAGGCAAATCTATAGAGACAGAAAGATGATTAGTGGTTGTCTAGGGTTTGGGGGAGGGGGGTTGGTTTTGGGAAGTGTCAGCTATGGGTTTCTTTCTGGGGGACAAAAATATTTTAAAATTAGATTGTGGTTATGGTTCCATAACCATGTAAATACAGAAAAACACACTGTATACTTTAAACGGGTGAATTGTACAATACGTGAACTTTAGCTCAATAAAGCTGTTTTTTAAAACAAAACACGAGCCTTCCTGCCAAGGACTCCTCCTTTGAGTTAATCTACACTCCCCTGGCAGTGCTGTCCAGGCTGTAGGGTATCATCATTCTCAGGGCCATGTAAGTGAAGGGTCCATACTTGCAGGGCCCTAAAAGTTGAGTGCCTCCTTAAATTTTGCACTCAGGGTGCCTGCCTGCCTCACCCTAGTCCTGCCCCGATTTTGAGACTGCTTCAAGTTCAGATATGTCTACAGACTCTATCCCCCTGAGAATAGTTTCAAACTACCTACCATTCATTTCCTTGCTTTACAAACTTCAGTGGTTTGCCCCAGTCTCTACAGATTACAGTTCAAGGGTGACAAATCTAGATCTTCGACTTTGGACTCTAATCCCGCAGGCGCACAGGCTCTGGAGTTAGATGAGCCCTAAGGAGGAATTCCCTGCCAGCCAGGGTGCCGTAAGCAGGATTCACACCCAGGCCTTTGGGCTCCAGAAGCTCCAGCGCCCAAGCTCTCGGCCCTCAGCCCCTGCAGCCTTCCTACCAACAGCAGAGGTTAAAATTTCGTCTCTGTATCACCATCAACCCTTGACCCCAGCCTCTGCACAAAGCGTAAGGGACTGACTGTTTAAATGCCAATGGTTAATTAGGAAAGGCTCCATCAACGCTAACTTACAACTGTTACCAGGCACACAAACAGCAAACTGAGGTAGAATCTTGCCATTCGCTGTGGCTTCCCCATCTGTAATCACGCGCCAAGAAAGCACAATAAAGGAGAAAAAGCTAGTAGCTTCCAACTACTGAAATCCATGAACAATCAATCCCTGGCTTGCAATACTTTATCTTGAACCTGGTCTTTCTTGGCCACAGAAAAGCAAAGTTATATGGAAAGTAAGTTAAGAACAATCTGAAAAAGTCATGTATCTGGCAATCAGAGACCATTTTTTTCTTCCTTATTTTGCCCACTCCCTAAAACCTTGTAGAAAAACAAAGAAAAACATCCTGATTTCAGAAGGTAGCTCTCCCCATTCAATTAAGTTGCAAATGAGCGAGGAAGGTACATACTATAACCAAAAGAAGGCCAAAAGCAAAAACAATGGAAAAAAAGAAAGCACGCTTTTCTGGGATTGGAAAAAGAAAGGAGGGTGATCAAGACAGAGGGAGCAACATTGCCACCAAGTGGTGACAGTGCCTCAAGTCACCCTCTGACATCTAACTAAACCAGCGGTTTCACTCAGGGTCCCAATCAGAATGCTTTGGGTGGGTTTAAAAAGAAAGAAGAGTTCAAGCGCAGGCCCATCCCCACCCTCCTGACACAGTGACAGCAGAGGGGCAGGTGCAGCCCGCCCTTATTATAAGTCTCCCCACGTGACTGATACACAGTGAACGCGGAGAACCGGGGATCTAAACAAAGGGTCATACAGATGTCACTGTGATGCTTACAGGCTCCAGTGAAGTCCTACTTGCAGCTATTCTGCTTAGATCATCCGTTACAATTTCCCAATGGTATATAAATTTTTGAAAATTTGGCCATGAACAATACAAATAAATCATAGTCACACAGCAGTTTCTACGTTTTTCACAATGATATAAAATAGTCATTATAAAGATTCAGGTTATATTTCCTTGGTTTTGCCATTACTATTTACATCTAATATCTAATCCAATCAACTTAACTGTATCATAAATTAGGCATATTGACACAGCCATACTCAACACAAAAACCCTTTGAACTTTAGTTTCAGTGGACTATTTACTTATACAATGGGTTTCAAATCAATAAGTCTTATCTATATTAGATGGGTTTTCCTTTTTTAAACAAGACACGTAAAGCCTGAATGCTTCTATTGTTGGCGAAATCGGTAAATGCACAACGTAATCTGAAATGCTTAAATGAAAGGCATTAGACCAAGACTAAAATTGTTCCTTGGCACAGAGGTAAGTAAAAGAATTTTCCCCCATTCCACAGTTGGGAGTTACCTAAAAAATTATTTCTTAACAACAAAGAATTATTTTTTGTATGAAACACTACGAAGAAAAACTGTGGAGTATTTCTACTACCAAACATCTAAGTCAGAAGTTGATTTTCAGCACTTTTTGCAGGCAAGACAATTAGGGTCTGAGCCCACAGCTAAGAAAACAAACACCTGCACACTCTCTGTGCCCCTCTGCCACCCAGAGGACAAAGCTTCCCTAAAAAATAAAGCAGCAGGAACGAGGCAGAGGCCAGATGTTTGGTTTCACTTGGCACATTGTCAGATTCTTCTTTATCCCTATTGCCATGTGTTTTGTATCACTGCATTTTCCCCACCAGAGCAACTCTTTGCTTCTCCAGGCAGCACAAATCCTCTCAAAAAATGTCACTGACGACCCAGATTTATTTGAGGTCTGACACACACGGGTGACGCCTTAGGTTATCTACAACAGCAGAGAGACACAGAGGAGTCCTAAACCTAGGACTAGATGGTCTGGGCTGGACAGACCATGGTCACTCATTCTAAGCTCTTGCCACTCACAGTGGACCAGTATCATCAGCATCACTGGGGAGCCTGTCAGAAACGGAGACCATCTGGACCCACCCAGACCCACAGCACCAGAATCTGCCTCTACCAAGATCGCCAGAGGACTCTGAGCACACAGCAGTTTGTGAAGTGCTGCTCTAGATCAGGATCCGGAGAAAGCCATTTAATCTACAGGTGTGTTCACTCTCCATCTGAGGGATGAGCGTACCTCTACTGCCTTTACCTTCAGAGCAGGCCTGTGGTGGGAATCAACAGTGGGAAGGCTTGAAAGTGACAAAGGGCCGTTATCAGGAACAATAACGTCTGCCCGCAGCCCGCTCTACAAATGCAGTCTCAAACACACCCGACCTTCAGGGCTCTGCCCTGTGACAGATTTAACTGGGCCCCCAATAACACCACCCTCTGTCGAGTTTATAGTTTACCAAGTACGTACCTTTCACACAGTCAGTCTCTCACAAACCTTTCACCCAAAGAACCGGTAACACAAAGGAGAGAGAATGCCTTTCCCTGGGGTTTCTGGGGCACCAGTTATAAGTGGCCACAAACTTAAAGCATCACTGAAGACGCTGCTTTAAATTTGAACCACCATGCAACTCTTAGTATTCTACTTTACAATCTACTTATGTTTGTTTTATCACAAAAATAAACTTGCCTTGCCAAGTCTCCAAGCACAAACTGGTGGTTGCCCTATTGATCACAGAGTTCCCCAGTGATGCGGCGATGCTGTACACCTGACCTACCAGCTGAGAAGCAGACACCCGCCTTTCTCCAAGGGTCACAATGGAAACCACCCTGCTAGACTCTGGTAAACTAACTTCAAGTGGGAATCCCTAGAAGAGGCCAACTGGTCTCTGTTGAGTTAAAAACAAACAAACAAACAAACCAGCCTGGGATTTGGGAATGTTTGCGCTTGTTCTACTAAACATTTGTAAGTAAATTTCTAATGGAAATTAACTGCCTACCAGTTAGGTCTCCAAAACATGAAATTCAGATTCTTACAGCTCAATTATTTCACAGGAATTGTGCACAGAGAAAGCCACAAACCCCTGAGGAAGGGACAAGCTGACTTTGAGACAGTATCTGTGCAGTCTAATCTCTCCATTTCTGTCCACACTGCCTGGCTTTGGACTTTCCTCTCTTTCACACTATACTTAACTGGAGTCACACTCCCTACTCACTAACACGTTTCTCTCTAGAATTTAGCCCATCTATGAAAACCAGAACCCCAAAATTACAGAAAATTCTATTTCTCCTTCCCTTGTACCCTTACAGCTCTGCAAACACCATGGTTTTTAAATTTCTAGTTTCCTTTATTAGTTTTTTCCAAAGAGGATGAAATGGATGGGACAGTACAAATATCCCTGTCTCACTCTTTTCCCTTGAAGAAAGGTTAGACCTGTTTCACTGAAGTTTGCAGTGCCAGAATACAAATGCAAAAGAGCCACAAGAGCCACTCTGAGTACCTGGAACATTTTAAAGTTCCTGAAACTTTTAAAGGAACTGCTAAAGTGTTCCTTACAAGGAGACTTACAAGTCCCTCATGCCACCGGCTGCAGACACCTGGGCCCATGGGTCCCACCCCTGAGGCAGAGCCGCAAAGAGGCCTAGAGGCGCCTCTAGCAGCACGCTCTCTGCCTGGGACAGCCTGGCTGACGCAGGGACCTCTGGGACCCTCAGCTGCCTGAGGATCTGGAGGTCTCACAGCTGGAGGGGAACATGCAGAAAGCATGTTGGTCCAAGTGGTCCCAGACCACTGTGGAAGGTGCTGCTCTCTGCGCCCTAAGGATGGGAAGCAAACAGCGGCAGAGAATGAAGAGGTCTGATTTGGGAGGAGAAAATTTAGACAGATGTTAAGAAATCAACCTCCCTCCCCGGCACGCTCCAGTCCCAGTGCTAACATGCAGGGAGGGGTACGATTAACTGAAGGCAAGTCCACATGTTAAAATGCTCTGAAACGTGTTGCTGCCTGGCTGGCAAGGGGACACAGGAATAGACTGAGAACAAACGCCCGACACAGGGAGGCTCCAGAGGAGGGAGCAGGCCCGCAGGGCCTATGTGCAGTTCACCAGGAACTGCAGGGCACAGACCCACGACCTCTGGTCCTGCCGCCCAGCTCTGTGGTTTGGGGAAAGTGACTTCAGCCACTCCAAGCCTCTGCTCCCTCATCTGTGAAACTGGTGTAATAAAAATGTCGACCTTCTTAAGGTTGACTGGGGATTAAAGGAAATAACTCATGTAAAGCTCTTGGTAAAAAAAAGGGGCATAAGTTATTATTATTATACCAATTTAGAGTTGTAAATGCTTTTATTTTCTCTTACCTCTCTCTTTCATACGCAGAGTACCTACCACATAATTTAAAAATTCAGGCAGCATTTCTGAAGTAAGAGCAGAAAGGACATAAGCAGGAAGAAGAGGAAGGAGGAGGGAGTTGAGAAATCACTAAGGACCAAATATTAAGCTTGTAAGAATCTGAGCAATTTACTTGCCTTCCCTTAAAAGTCATATAGCCTGTGGACTGGGGAACCTGGTGATAGAGATAATGAATAAGTAAATAACTAGAGTATGTTTCAAAGAGATAAATGCTATGGGAAAAATCAGGATAAGATTAGGAATGTCTGATGGGGTGGGGTGCCACTTGAAATACAGCGGCCAGTGCAGCTTCAGTGAAAAGGTGATTTTCAACAATAATCTGAAGCAGGTGAGGGACTTAGTCATGGTTGTATCAGTGGAAGAGCATTCCAGGCATGGCCATGGCTCACACTGGCCGCCAGAGAATCAAAACCCCAGCCAGTCAGCACAGCAGCTCCTCCGGGGCTCCAGCGGCAGGACGGCGCGGGCCGGCGGCTCCACGGCAACCCCCTGCAGAGGGGCCGAGGCCAGAGAAGCTTCCGGCGGGAGCACCAGGATTTCCACACGGGGAAGGTGACTTGATACCAGAAACGTGTGCACCACTGATAAGTCTTTCTAATCTTGTGAATTCTTCAATTCTTAAAAAAAATGCCAATAAAAACATCACACTCCCCTACCTCAATCAGTGTGGCAAGAGGCATAATTAACCCTATATCATAGGTGAGAAATTAGACAGCTGGTTCCAGATCACGGCTCCTGAGGGGAAAAGCTGGGATTTGGATGCAGACACTCCGCTCCTGCTTTCAGAGGAGGTTTCCCTGAATGAGCTCTAAATTCTTTCCCTAAGTTCATCTTCATGACCACCTCAGACCACGATGAAGAGGTCAGCTCTCTGCTTTCCTACAAACAAGCAGGTGATCCTGGGGGGCCTGTCAGGCAGACATTGGGGCACTACTTTTAGTACCATTTCCAGCAGGGGAGATGGACCCACCAAGTCCTGGGTTCCCAGTTCCCTGGAGACCATGCCGCCCGGCCCGCAGGGTACTGGACGGATCTGCTCAGTGCTCTGACCTCTGGGGCAATAACGACTTATCCCATCTCATTCCCTGCAAACTTCTGCCCAGCTGGGTCCGAGGGCCCAGGATTCACCAAAGAACCCTGTCCACGGCAAACATTATCAATAACAATGCAACATGGAGTTAAATATCCATTTCTTACAATATTCCCAGACTAAACCAATTAAAAAGAGAAGTTTTCTGCTTAACTTTTAAAAAGAGAATTCAGACACAAACTATGGCGTTCTTCCCCGTTCCCTTTCTACCTGCTGGGGTGACACAAGATCACATTGTCTCACGCCGCCCACAGTGTCATCTCCTTGCCTATTTTATCCTGGGGTTCTCCAGAGAATCGAGCATTTGCCAGCACCGACTAATCTTCTGACTCAGGTCCCCCAGACGCCGACCAGGAGATACCAGTGCGGGTCCCGTCTAGAAACTCACTGTACTTCCAGGAAGTATGGGAAAAGAGTGGCACCAGGGTGGGGCCTGTAGACACCAGCCACTTCCTCAGAGGCCAGAGCTCCAACCGGGAGCTGTGCATTTTACGAGCCTGCTCTTTTCTACAGCCACTACTGCAGCAACCCCTTTGGCTTAGAATTTTACAAGTTTAAAAAGGAGGGAACTAGGTTACACCATCTGGCTGTTGGACATTAGTAGGCAATCTACAACATGAAAATGAAATCTTTAAAAGTGTCTAAAATGATACAAACTGAAATAACTCAATTTACTAAAAAAATTTTTTAATCACCCTGAATGAATAAAGCCAGCACTCCTTTACATTGCTCCTGCTAGGGAACACTGGTATAGGAAGCTAAACACACCACTGCTGCAAACGCAATAACAGTAACAAAAATATTACCACTTGACACGAGATACATCTTTAGGTTTCCAAAGCACTTTCACATTTATCATTTAATGTGATTCCATGAGATGTGAAGAGCCAACACTACTGTAACCATTTTATAACCAAAGGAACTAAGTACAAATGAAGTTCTATGATTTGTATCACAAAGTGAGCTGAGCCCAAACCAGACTCTTGTTTAATTTGGCAGAGGACTCATTATCCGAATCAAATATTAAGAACTCTGGGGGAGAGAGGCGGGGAGGGAGAGAGAAGAAACAACAATGGCGGGACGGGAGCAGGAAGGGAGGGTTCCTCCAACAGCACCTCCTCCCCCAAGACAGCTGCAGGGAACCTAGTCTGAACACTCCTGGGTTAGCCTTGGCTGCTTCCTAAGAGACACGAAGAAGTGTGTCGAGGGACAAGAGTGAGTCTCCACTACGTGCACTCTTGCAATCTGAGGAATTCAAGTCATCTTTGGAGGTCTGTTTTGCTGTGCTTTTATAAGGGAAAAATGTTTTCTGATTAAGGAACACTAAGGAAAATAAATATCTACTGTTGAAAGTTTATATCACTGGGCAGAGAAAAATCTTAATTTTACTCCGAGGAACTGCATTTAAACTCCTCTTTTACATTATAACTCAGCATACAAAGGCCTAAAGATCAACTTTAGCACGTCCTATACAGGCATACCTTGTTTTATTGTGCTTATTAGCTCTACTGTACTTCACAGACACTGCATTTTTTAGAAACTGAATGTCTGTGGCAACCCTGAATTGTCAGATGATAGTTAGCATTTTTTAGCAATCAAGGTATTTTTAGGTAAGGTATGTATGTCTCTTTTAGACATAATGCTATGGCACACTTAAAAGACTACATTATAGTGTCTATACTATAGGGTAAACATAACTTTTATGTGTGCACTGGGAAATGACAACATTTGTGTGATTTGCCTTATTGCAATATTCTTCTTATTGTGCTGGTCTGGAACCCTAACCCATAATATCTCTGAGGTCTGCCTGTATTTCTTTAGGGGACACAAGAAGGATGAGAGAGAGTCCTCCTGTGACACCAGATTGAGTGACAGCAAATGACAAGGCACAGATCATCACAGGTGTGACCAGTGGGATAGAGGTACCTCTAAAACCACACCATGCTGAGGTAGGGTGGAAACCTACACTTCAGTTGCAGACAGGGAAAACAGATCCGCTGGAAACAGTGACAGTCATTGCCATTTGAGCTTCTCAACCAGGGAACTTTAAAATCAGGGGATGATTTTGACTTGAGATCTCACTTCACCTCTTCTTCCACCAAATGTGCTTTTGCTACAGATGAAACTCGAGCCAGGATCTAGCTTTACGTTGGGGGTGGGCCTTACCTTCGTGTCTGCCGGGAGAATCGCAGGCTTTCTGCGGGGTGGCCACTCGAAGGAAGATCTGCTGCCTCCACGAGTGTCTCCGTGTCTTTACGGGGGTCCCGCTGGCGTCACCAAGATGGCTGGCTTTGGACTCAAAGTCCCTAAAATTAGAAGACAATTGATTTATGACTGGTGAGGAGATATAAGCAGGTATTTTAGCTTGACTTTTTTTTGTTTTTTAAACAGAGCACTAAATTATAAATTATCTTTGTACCAGCAAACATAACTAGATAATCACAGGCATCAAATCAAACTCGCAGTGGGGCAACACTCCCACAGGACTGCTTTCTGACAGGGTGCTTTTTATGGAAAGAGTCAGGGTACATGTCCTTAATTTATTTTTATGGTAAAAGATATTAAGAACTACACTCCATGGATCTTGGCTTCCAATTGGGCCTCTCTTGGTGCCACTTCAGAAAAGAGAGACGGCCTAAAGGGGGCGCTGTCACCCAGGCCACAATCTCCCCTAGTCTGTGTGAGGGGAGATTTTCTTAGCATAGGCCTGCGTCTCCAAGGATCATCACAAAAAAAAAAAAAAAAAAAGAAAAAAAAAACCGTTAAATTACACAGAACCAGCAAGGGCAATAATTATGCAGTCACTTGCTAATAATGACTTTTACCATCTGTATGTTTTAAACTGCAAAATATAGTTTTCAATATACATAAACACAATCACTGATTTCCTTTCTATTCACAGGACAACTTGGGGAACCCCTTGTAACTTACACCTGAATATATACCAACAACTGAACAATCATCTGAACTTGGAGATCAAACATCCTGACTGATTTACTGGCAGCCATATATGCTCATTATCCAGAAACACTTCTATCATTTAGAGACAATGGTTAAGACTTTCTTTAATTTACTGAAAATAACCATGTATTAATAAACTAATCCTAGTCAAAACTGGATAACATGTTGACTCCACATTTTTTTAAATCACATCATCAGTAAGAAAAATTATAAGAAAGAAGATACAATAGATCTAGCGAAAATGATTTTTTAAATGGCGAAAGTACAGATGAAAAATCCCTATATGTCTAACAATCAACACTTCTACCCAGACTTGATATATCTAAATTAAACTCTACCTTTTTGTGTTCATAAAGTCAGAGGTGTTATTTTCATCTACAGGAGCCAGAAATTTTAGAAAATTTGGCACAGAGGAAGAAGAATGAAGTTTTTTCCGCAGGGCATTACGGTAGGAGATGCTGAGAGTGTGGTTGAAAAAAAGAGTTTAGGATAAAGAAACACAAACACACAAAGTATAAAACATAACCTTCAAAACAGAAGAAACATTTTATAGTTCTAAGGCTAAGAAAATTAAAGCAGGTAAGAAATCAAAAATAGTTTACAAATGAGATTTAACTTTCATTTCAGTCAATAAAATTCTATTATTTTAAATGAATGGAATCAATGAACTAATTAACAAACATCAGTCCAGTTACATAAGATGAATAAATTCTAAAGATGTGCTGTGCACCATTGTGCCTGCAGTTACAACACTCTGCCCATAGTTAGTCATACCGTGAACACGCAAAAAATGTGTTAAGAGGGTAGATCTCATGTAAAGCATTCTGACCAAAATAAAAACAAAACCACAACAATAAAAAATTCAGTCCATCATCCAAAATGACTCCTTCCTTCCAAAGTAGAAAAATAATTTTCCTAAATTAATGAGGAAGTTTCTGATATGGCACAAATCGCAATGTATATGATCAAGCACATTGCTGTTAACGTGTGTGTGTGTGGGTGTGTGTGTGTGTGTGTGTGTGTACACTAGGGCAGGGGAATGTGAAAATAAGTATATAAAAAATAATTTGCCATCAAGACTGTTTTCATAATAATTTTGAGGGAATTAATCAACAGTAAAATTAAGTAGATTCAAATGATAGACTGAAAATAGGAAAACCAAAACCAGACAAGCACACACACACACACACACACACGCACACACACACAAGCGGTGGCCCCGGGGTCCTTGTGTGGACATTCAGCACACTCTCTCTGCGTGAGCATCCCAGGAAGACGAACGACACTGAACTTGCCATGCGGGTGGCTCACCTCTTTGGCACGGCATTGCCACTCTGTTCTCCACTTGGGTTATGTTTGAGGTACTTAAAGAAATTGGGCGAGGAGGCGGAGGGGGTAAGACGAGGTGGAGGAGCAGCTGAGGACTGACCTGAGCCACCTTCAGACTCGCCGACAGGGGGATGATTCCCACTAAATAGCAATTAGAGAGAAAGCAGGGGAGTTAAAGGCGGGGACGGAACCGCGCAGGAAACGCAGAGGACACACGGAGGAAACAGGAACTGTCACAGTTAGAGGGTGCTCTCCTCTTCTGCGCCCCAATTCCTGCTGGCAAAGGCAGCTCTCAGTCAAGAGGGCACCGTGCAAGGTCCCTCTTGATCACTTCCCACATGCCTATGTGCGCAAGAGACCCGTTTCCTCTACTCCTTTTTTAGGATCTGACGGGGGGAAAATTTTTTTTAATTAAAACAAAAGCAAAGGAAAGCAAAACAAAATCCAGAGTTTTAGAAATACATCTCTCGTCAAAATGAACAATAACCTGCCTTGAATGTCCAAGTCTCATTTCCTGTGCATAAGTGAGCAGAGAGTTCATGAGGGGGGAGCAAAGCCAAAGAGGCATGCTGGGGGACGGAGGAGGAGGGGGGACAGTACCGCGCCCCCTCATCACCCACGCCCCACAGGACCCTTTAGGAAGCTGCATTCTTAGGGGAGAAGGGAAATGGACTGTCAGGGACTTCTCATTTCCTGCCACCTCTGGCTTGTGTGAAACAGTGGGCTTATTAGCAAGAGGACTAGAAATCTCCAGACAGGAAAAGTTCCATTATCACTAAAGTGCCAGAAAAAGAGGGGTGGGAGCCAGTGGAGAGGCAGAATAAAAGGAGTGTGCGCACAGGCTTTTAAGAAACATGACAAGAACCCACAAAGCCTCAAACAAACTATGCTTGTCTCCAAAACATCACAGAATTGAACATTAGCTTCTGAAGCATGTCCTGCTTTGGGATCACAATTATCCAGCCAAATTCCAAAGAACCATCATAACTATTTTCAATGGCGTACAGAAAACAGAGCTGAGTGGCTCTACTAGCTCGTCTGAGATTGCTAGCATGTGTCACTGCTTCACCAGCAACACCTCCAACACCCACCCCCGTGTGGACTCTCCCTCATCTGTGCAGGGCCTGCACCGAGACACACGTCCTGGCTTCTGTTGTCACCAAAATCAGGCAGCAGCTGCACACAGGTGTGGCCTACTTCAGCCTTCTAAGGTGAGGAGTTTTAAAATATTTTTAAAGTGATTTTTAAACATACCTCTGTGTCAATTCATGGTCTCTGACACTCGGAGTCAAATTAATTGCCAAGGGACCCCAGAAGGAAGCAGGAGAGCTTCTACTACTGTACTGCTTCCCCAGCTCTATAGCCAGGAAACCCCAACTGCTCACTAGAGCCCAATTATTAAAATTAGTAAGTCTTGTTCGAAGAATCCAGAACTCTCACATTGGAGGAGATTTTAGAGACCACCTGTTGTGTCATACAGTGTCAACTGTGTCATACAGTGAAGTGAAGCAACTTTGCCCGGGTCACGGCCGGCTTGGGACAGAGCTAGGACAGAGGCCCCGGCATCACTGCGCCTCTAGCCAGGGCCTCCAAACGAGCAGACTCACCTGACCGCTCACTCACTACTTCCCTCCAGGCCAGCGGCAGAGTTCACGGTCAGGGCTGCCTCTCACTGTGTGAGGAGGGACCATTCTGCATCTTAAGGGCCATTTCTGCTCGTCTTACCTGCTTCCTCACCGTACTTGCACTTGAACAGGTAACAAGTATCTCTTACAACTACGTATTTCCCAAGGGAGGAAGAGGGGAGGAACACACTGCTTCGAGTTTTACCTTTTTAAGCCAAGAGTGAAACCTGACTCAGGTTTCTCTTTTCACCCAACAGACATGCCTGGGATGCACATACCTGGTTAGTAACAGATATGCCCCAGCCATTTATACAACAAATCTACATTTTCAACAAATCTTACTTTCGTTCATGAGGCGTCTCTGTGCTCACTGAGTGATACCTCACAAGTTTCCTTTGCGAGACCCCTGGAGATCCCTGTGCCTGCTGCAGAGGCTGCTGGCATTCCACGGGGATGTGACTCAGAGTGTTGGCACGCCTCCTGAAGCCCTGCTGGGGTGACAGCAGGGCTGGCTCTTCTGCGGCGTGGCTCTCTGAGTCACTGGACAGGTCATCCGAGGAGCCCAGGAGTCTGAAGGAGCTCTCAGAGATGGGAAAGGCCTCCTTTTCACACACAGACGGCTCCTGGCAGCAGACAGACAGCAGATCAGACACATGGCAAGGCACTTGTGGGATTTACACATCTCTAATTCCAGCGGCAGGAAAACATTTCAAAATGTAGGCACATCTTCTGATCACAGTGCCCTCTAGAGGCCACCAAAAGTATAAGACGATAAAGGCCCACTAAATGCCTGCTCCTCCGAGACAAAACGTTAGCGTGCAGGACAAATGGGGAAACTGTCCAAGTGCAAGTGTGAAGGACATAAATTATAACAAGTAACTGCCCTAAGCAAAGCTGAAATAGTTCTCTTTCTAGAAAAGAGAGCTCTTTACTACTGCCTATAACAAGTATAGCGAGTGCCGTGTAACTTGTCTGCACAGTTTAAACAAATCAAGTTCTTTATCTTGGCCAAGTGTGTTCATACATGTGATACCCACATTTTATGGCTCTCTCTGAATGTGATCTAATGTTTGGATTTAACTTGGTAATTTTGAGTGTTAAAAATTACATCCTATATTATTCTTAGATATGGAAAATCTCTCTCTAGGCACTTACTGACATGATTCAGGGCAAATCACTTAACTTCTTTCTGCACCTCAATTTCCTCATCTGTAAAAGTGTATAGTGAAAATTTATCTCACCAGGTTTCAGAATTAAGCAAGATAATACAACTAAAAGTACTTGTCTGCTGTTACATGTTGTATAAATATAAGTTATTGTCTTATTAGGCACTCAGTGAATTTCCTGAGTGGGTACTCAAACATTTGTTGAGAATCATGACAATATTTTAATATCGTAGGCTCTCAAGATGCATACTTTTTCAAAGGAATGAACTACCACCACTTATGCTTAGCACTGCATGCCCAGGACGTGGTAGGGGCCAATATATTTTTCTCAAATCAAAAAATATAAAATAACTGATGTGTAAAACACTGATGACTAATAAGAACCTGCTGTATTAAAAAAAAAAAAAATATATATATATATATAAGAAAAAGTGTACCAGCTTGTCCCTGCTGAAATTACTAGAAGGGATGAATAAATCAACATGAAAAGAGCAAAAAGGAATGACTGCATCTAATAATGGTGGACTGGAAAATCTAAATTCCACCTGTTCATTTGACCTGCAGTTGAGTGTCTCTTAGATGATAGGTATTAAGGATTTTAATTAAAAAAATTAAATTTATGTTTATTGAGGAGAAAGGTTATATACACTTAATTTTGTAGGAATTAGATTTTAAAAGCTTAATTCCCAACACATTATGAAATGTTAAACAGTAACTTAAATTTTTCATTCTTCAGGACTCTACAGTTACCAAGATTCTTTTAATTTAAGGATTTAAAAATGTGTTTAAGACAATTCATCAAGCAATCTCCATCACGCAAACCTATTCATCTCAACTCTCATTAACGTCCTTCCAAATTATGTGGAAGAGCTAACCCTCGGTTTCATCTAACACCTGAAAGGGCCACTGGATGTTCAGCTTCTTTGCTTCCAGACGATCAATTTACTGGAAGAGATCCAATTACATAAAAGCACACTTTTAACAACAGTTTCTCAACGTCAGGATGAACAAACGACATAAAGAATAACATACAGCCACACACATAATACACACAAATAGGTTCTGAAAAGCTGCATTTCCCTTAGAATTACCATAGAAATTCAAACCATGTGTATATTCCTAGATCTGTGATTTGAAGAAGAATAAAAAACAAGCAATAAGACTTACTGGAAAAGTCACTTGAGTGACATGAATTTCTTCACAGCACCTTTACTGGAACTAATCTCGAATGCCCTCTTCCCTGTCCACTTCCACGGGTGCAATTCCTATACTTTCTCCAAGATTTATCAAAAGCATTACTGCTCCCCTCTCCAAGCTTTCTCTGGTTCCACTGACCAAAAATAGCTCCCCTTCCTCTTGCTCCTGTGACAGCTAAGCTACCATGGCTCTTATTTGAACTCAGGCTCACAGCTACTCTACTCGATGCTGGTGTATCTGTCGCCTCTCCTACCAGATGAGTTCCTTCCTGCAGGGTAGAAGCTGTCTTTTTCATCTGTATCCAACAGATAAAAAAAACCCAAAACATTTCCAAACTTCAAATGAATTGTGGGTAGAATCAGTATGGAGGAGATGAATTTAAATAGACCACTAGATTCTAACTTAGAAAATCATATTCAGGGCATTCCCTGGTGGTCCAGTGGTTAGGACTCCACACTTCCACTGCCTAGGGCGTGGGTTCAATCCCTGGTTAGGGAACTAAGATCCCGCAAGCCACAGAGCACAGACGCCCCCCCCTCCAAAAAAATAAAATCATATTCAGAAGACTGGGGTCTAGGGACTTGCTCCCCTAAGTGGGTCCACAGACCAGCGGCATCAACATCACCTTGGAGCTTGTCAGAAATTGGCCATTTCAGGAATCACCCCAGGCCTGCTGAATCAGAATCTGCATTTTAACCAGATCCCATTAAAGATGCACCTTAGAAATTGAGAAAGCGCTCAACTGAGGCAGTGTTTCTCAAACTATACGCTGTAACACATTGGTAGGCAGTGATATCAATTTCGTGGTCTGCCACAAACTTTTTAAAGCAATAGCAAATACCAGTATGTGTCACATGTGTACAGTAAATATCATTTTGTGAAATCTTATTTTCATTTTATCTGTGAGCATGTAGGTATGTGTGTTTCTGAACTAGTTTGCAATGTTAAATGTGTAAATTACTGTTGGTTATGGTCTAAAACCTTTGAAAGCCACATGCCCAGGAGGAAGCACAGAAGAACTTTGATTCCTGTGGTAAGGAGCTGGCCTCCACAACAACTCCCCCTCTTTCCATCCCAGGGCACTCTGACATCCCCAGGACAAAACCCGAAATCCACTTTTCTGGTGGGTAAAAAGTTGAACTAACTAGGTTGAAGTACGCTTATATATTTAGAAAGCAAGAAATTAAAACAAGGACATAGACACAGGTCTGCTACCAAAGAGAACTGCTGGCTTGCTCACTATCACAAAGCTGTGCTTGGTGGCAGACACGAGGGGTGAGGCTTATTTATAAAAATAGTGATGTTTAATTATAATCATAGAGTCAGGCAGAGGACAGAGTAAGTTTCAGGAATTTAAGTTGCATACTTCTCATAATTCGTAAACCCACGTTTGAGGTTTTCCCAATTATTTTTAATATTTCATTTAGATTTCACTGGAAAACCTACTAAAGAAAGAAATCCATTGATCACTTGTGATTAATTAGATCTCAGTGGCCTGAAATTGTGCGTTTTCCTCTTTGCTTATGGAATAGCCCTCTGTTTTGGTATGTACAACTTTTTGGCTAGAGTAGGACTGCACAACCAGCCCTCCTCCTGCATTATCAAGTCCAGAAGCACCAAATTTCTCATGATTGGAGCTATGAGGCTTCTTTTGTTCCTTTTGATAGGCCCAGTATATAGGAGATGAGCAAGACCCATTTGCTGGTTTCTTCAGGGTGTCATATAAAAAAAAAAACGTGCTTACTTTGCTGGTGTTACTTAATGTGCTAGACACGGAGCTGTCCAGATCCAGACTGGCGGAGTGCTCCTGGAGGCCTCTGGCTTTATTACCCTACGGAAAGAAAAGCAGTCGAGTTATGACCCCTGAGGCTTTTGCAAAGGCATCTGCTAGAAGCAACCTGGTCTATTTAAATAAGTTCAGGAAAAATGCATCTACTGGGAAACTCTGCTGAGCACATATGTGCATGAAGACAATCAACATTTCTGTCTTTTTTTTTTTTTTTTAACCAAACTAAATGTTCCAAAGCACCTTGTGGGTTAGTCATTTGGCAGGGATGATGGGCAGAAGAGACAACACGTCTAGAAGAAAAGCAAGCGCTGAGGTGCGCACACTCAACAACAGAGTCCCCCCTCTGAGTCACACAGTGTCATGACCCGCCAGCCTATGACACACAAACCACAATCTCTCGGTCTGGGAGCTCTCAAAGGCAGCCCCACCCCAACTCTGGTTTTGTAAATGAACTGCTTTTAATTATCTGTAAGGCTGCTGTGAAATTCTCAGAAATACCTCCATACAAAATAAAATTTATAACAAAAAAAAAAATGTTTCAAATGGAGTGGTTCATGAAATAAAAGATAACTATAAGAAGATACTGCAAGCTCCAGAAAGGTGTGAAACTTTGAGAGAAAAGAGAACTTTTATTTCTTAGTGTAAAAGGTATTTACACTCACGCTGGGGTTGGCGTGGGGCGGGGTGGGGAGCAGGGGTTGGTAGTAATTTCTTAAAGAACTCCCAGATCAGTATATACGTATACTCTGTTCTTCCTATAGAGCTGCAGGCCACAAACTTTTTCCGTAAAGGGCCAGATAATAAATCTCTTATGCTTTGTGGACCATATGGTATCCGTGGCAAGTACTCAACTCTGCAGAAAAGCAGCCTTAGACAATAGGTGAATGAACTGATGTGGCTGTGTTTCAATAAAACTCTATTTACAAAAACAGGAGGTGAATGGTATTTGACCCAAGGACCACAGTTTGCAGATCCTGCTATAAACAGTTTCAGACACATAACAATAGCAGCTAATGATAAAAAATTTTTTTATAATGTAATCAGAATTTTTATTTATTTATTTATTTAAATTTATTTATTTATGTATGTATTTTATTTTTGGCTGCACTGGGTCTTCGTTGCTGCACGCAGGCTTTCTCTAGTTGCGGCGAGCGGGGGCTACTCTTCATTGCGGTGCTCAGGTTTCTCATTGCGGTGGCTTCTCTTGTTGGGGAGCACAGGCTCTAGGCACGTGGGCTTCAGTAGTTGTGACTCGCCACCTCAGTCGTTGTGGTTCGCAGGCTCTAGAGCGCAGGCTCAGTAGTTGTGGCGCACGGGCTTATTAGTTGCTCCCCGGCATGTGGGATCTTCCCGGACCAGGGCTCGAACCCATGTCCCCTGTACTGGCAGGCAGATTCTTAACCACTGCGCCACTAGGGAAGTCCCACGATAACAATTTTTAAACTGTACCTAGTGACGCTAGGGAGAATGGAACCCACACCTTGGTGTATCTAATCCATGCTCTTTCCAGGGACTGGCCAACAAATAACATTCTTTTGGGAGACAAAAATTCCATACAATACAAAAGAGTAGAGAACACTTTTTAACCCGGACCAAGTTAAAAACTGAATTTTCAGTGTAGATAACATTTTTCTAACACTGAGAAGACACCAAAAAAGGTCTCACCCTTCTAAACTGTATGATGAACACTGATGGAACAAAAGCAAAGAACTGAATTTCATGCTCTCTCAAAAACAGTGATTTAACTTAAACTAGGAGGAATTATGCCACTTACCCGGGACAAAATACTTTCTAAAGACTCCGTTAAAGATCTCTTCGCTTTGTTTTTCAGCATATCTAGCCTAAATCGAGTGGCACTAGATGGTAATTCACTTCCAGTATTCTCTGCTGCAATCTGTGATGCCTAGAAAGTGAAACAATGGAAAATTAAGTCACTTAGATCTTCCTTCCCTCCTTCTTTCCTTCCTTTTTAAAGGACCGAAAAATCTCTAGAATGCATCTTTTTGATCTCAGGTCATTTTTTCTGTGACCTCTTCTCATCTGCTCCTTGGTGACATGACTGCAAGTCCAGGAAATAATTTTGCCTCAAAGAGTTGCTTTGCCTACTCCAAACAAAATAAGGAAAGTGCTTAGAAACTAATCAGTTAACAAAGCAGTTTAGAGCTTGGGCTCTGTGGCTGGATCAGAGACATGTCATTCACTAGCTGTGGCCTTGAGCAAGTTTCTTACTTTCTCTGAGCCACGATTTCGTCTTCTGTAAATTGAGATCAACCTCACGATCTAACCATAGTGCTATGTTTTGAGATTAAAACACGTAAAGCATGTAAAACATTGGGCACAGCTTCTGGTACAAAGGTAGCTATGATTAGCTTTTCAAAGTAAAGTAACAACTTACTTTTGGGGGCATTTCAGAGGGTGAGACAAAATAAATCTAATCAACTGAAGAATCCATCCTCTCTGCCTACACTAATCCCTTCATCCCCTTCTACAGAATCCTGTCTTTTTCCTCTCTCCCACCTATTGTTTCCATCATCCCATTCATTCTCCTCTGCAACCAAGTCTCTCCCTTAACTGATGGGAACATGAAACTGACAACATAAAAGTTTGTTTGCCAATCACAAAATGAAGTTTAATGTTACTTATTAACAAAGAGGTATGCTTAAAAAAAATACAAAAAAACCTCTACTCTAGATTAAATTGTTTCTTCTATGGATTCTTACCTGAATGCTTTCTGCTAGATGATGATTTTGTTAGAAAAATACTCAACCACATCCTCCATTACTCTAAACACCAACTATTCTTTGTTGTTGTTACATATGTCAAGCATACAGAAAAATGTGCAGATTAATACAATAAATGCCTTCCTACCACCTCCAGCTTTGGCCAAGTTAACATTGTGCAGGTGTTGAGAAGAACAGTGATGAGCACAGGCTCTGGCAGTCACTCAACAAATACTGACTAAGTCATGTAGCATGGGTGGATGCCTTACTAGTTGCAGTTTGGTCCTGTGCAATCATTTACCAAGAGTAAGAGCCTATCCAGACTGGAGTCAGTCTCTAGAGGAAAGGGAATTACCCACAAAGAACGCTCAGGGGCCTGCATTTGACTCAATACCAGTTCATTCACGAAGTTAAGAAACTGTAGACCTGCTTTCAAACTCATAACCAAAGTTTTCCTAAAAAAGAAGCATTTTTAACTGTTCTGATATATACAGAAAATACTGGCTAAAAGACTGGTAGAACGTAGTAGATCCTACATAGAAAGAACAAAAACTGCACTTGTGTTTTTCTTTTTATAAACCAGGCCATAAGAATCTCTATATACTTAATTCAATGCTGCTTCTGCTCTCCTCTACCACCTAAAAAGGTTCTTTTCTATGTCTATCACTGTAATTCAAATGCAGTCTGAAAATAATTCACATTTAAAAAATAATTCACGTTTAGAAAATAATTTGCATTTAGAAAATAACACACTCCTTGTTTATTTTAAACTAAGCATCTAGAAGTTTCTCCTTTGAAGATGATGCTGGTTCTTGGATAAGTTTCTAGTGTGGGGCTCTAGACTGCAGTCCTCACATTGCCCATCCCAAGACAGATGGGTAAACTCTAGGCAAGTTTTAAATTCTGAAGCTACTATGAAGTTCTCAGTTCAGAACCCACCATCCAGTAGTGTCACAATGTATCCACCATCAGCCTTATTCAGAATAACCAGCACCTAGAAATAGCTAAGGTGCCCATCAAAAGGAGAATGGAGAAACAAACTGTGCTATTGACACAATGGAATAAAAAAGAACATAATTACTGATTTATGAAGCAACAAGGACGAATATCAAAAACATTATGCTAAGCAAAAGAAGCCAGAACTAAAAGAGAACATACTGTATGATTCCATTTATAGAAAGTTCTAAAACAGGCAAAACTAATCTGTGGTAGAAAAAAAATCAAGACAGTGATTGCCTAGGGGAGGGAGGGAGTGAGGACTGACTGGGTATGAGGGTACTTTCTGGCATGATGGAGATGTTCTATACCTTGATACGGGTCTGGGTTACTTAAATATACGAAATCCTCAAAACTCAACAAATGGTACACTCAAGATTTGTGCAACTTACTATATGTAAATGTTATCTCCAAAAAATTGTAAATAAATACCAAATTCTAATTAATGATATGCATACTGAAGTGTTTAGGGATCAAGAGTACTAGTATCAGAAACTTACTCTGAAAAACATCAAAAATAAGGTGGAGTAATAGATGGATAGCTATATGGGAAAGCAAACATAACAAAACGTTTAAAATGGTTTCACCCAGATTGTGGGTATGTGAGTGTTCACTGTGGGATTCTTTCAACTTTTTGGTATGTTGGAAATTTTCTGTAATAAAATGTCAGAAAAAAAAAAAGAAAGAAAAACTTATCTACTGGATAACGGACCCAGACATATCGATGAGTGGTTACATAACATTAGATTTTGTTAGTTAATCATTATGCCCTTTAGGAGCTTAAGATAATGTCCTTGGACCTCAGACACGTGAGCTCCACACTCTCTAGCAAACGACTTGACCTCTGTTCCTCATGTCCTTGTCTCTAACATGGGTATTATACAACCTATCTCAAAAAAGTTGTTGTAGAAAAAAATGGAATAATTCATGTAGAGAATTAAAACTATACCTACTACATGGGAAACGTTCAATCAGTGGCAGTTGATTTAATATTATTAATTTTTGTACCAGCTCAGTGAATACAAGCAGAAATGATATGTCCACTGATTCAAACATGATACTCTCTAAACTTTATTAATTTATAGGTCCTTGCCCAAACTGAATCCTTTCCCATAAGATCAAAGGATTCATTCAGTTTGTTTTCTACTTTACGGAACAATTCCTCCAACAGGTATCCAACACTAACACTTCAGTCTGAAAAGCATGTACAGTGTGGCATCACCACAGCTCTGAGAAGTACAGCCCTGAGACTGTGCTCATTGTCTTCCATCTACATTTTTTTTTTTTTTGCGGTACGCGGGCCTCTCACTGTTGCGGCCTTTCCCGTTGCAGAGCACAGGCTCCGGACGCGCAGGCTGAGCGGCCATGGCTCACGGGCCGAGCCGCTACGCGGCATGTGGGATCTTCCCGGACCGGGGCACGAACCCATGTCCCCTGCATCGGCAGGCGGACTCTCAACCACTGCGCCACCAGGGAAGCCCTTCCATCTACTTTTGAAGGCTGGTGGACGCAGACCACAATTCTACCTCTCTCTAGGTCAAGTCAAAACACATTTTCAAAGGTTACAGGAATTTTTAGGAGCAATAAGAACATAATGAAGTCCATGTGGTTAAATTATCTGGTAGCAGAAAGTGAGAGCAGGAATCTATTGGTGACCTCTCAAAAGTTCATCTGATCGATCTGATCTAAAGCAGCTGCGGCTCTGAAAAGCCAAACTCGGAGCCCAAGAGGGTATCCAGCCTAGGGGACACCCAACTACTGCCCAGACACCAGTTCCACTTTGTGAGACTTGGTCTTCTTTACATTAAATTCTGTTTTCAAATGAGGGAAAATAAAAGAAACATTAATATATTTCTTTACTGTACTAGTCTATGCCCAAATCATAAAGATACTACTCTGTTCCACAAAAATGAGATTGCATTTAGGGCAAAACTTTCCATCCACCATAAACACTTCATTCTCCTTTCTAGCTATTATAAATTATTTCAGAATTATCAGTTTCCTGTTGGAACAAGTTAGAGTGACTCAGGAAAGAGAAAATCAAACACAGAATAACTATCAGTGGCACAAGAGAAAAAAGGAAAGAAAATGAGAAAAGAAATATGTTGAAAAGTGAACTAGGGAATTAACTGAAAACTTAGACTGGGTGGCCCATCCAAAAGTGAACAGGAGGATAACAGAACTTGCCCACTCTCTTAAGGGTACCAGCTGAGAAGGGAGGAAGGTCAACACACAAAGGCCAAAAACACAGTGTACTGATATTAGGGTCACAGCTAAGGGGCCCTAGAGTTGGCCGATGAAATTAAAAACAATGTTGGCCACTGTATGTGACCAGGAGTTCAGCAAAGGCACATAATTGCCAAAGCCAGCTGGAAAGCAGAAAGCAAATGGGGAGAGTTGCTGTGTGTGCATCCAAATAAAACTGCATCACGGTTACGTTACCGGAAAAGCAGAGGCTGTTTACAGGGAAAATAGCAAGAGGAGAGCACACAACTGAGCATTAAAACACCTTGAGAATAAGCACTCAGGAAGTATTCTTTTTAAAAAAAAAAAAAAAAAAGGCAATATACTTCTGGAAATTAAAGACTCTTTGAACATACTTTACTGATTTTTCTCTAGGCTTTCTGGCCTAACAGTAACTTAAACAAATATAAAATGCACGTTTAGAAGCTATAATGGTTATTATAAATTGACTTATATAGAGAGTCCAAAAGAAATAGGAAAATGGTCCTGAATCCCAAACTCGAAGCTCTTCAAAGACAGAGCCCTGCAGGCAGCCCCAGCCTCTGAGATAGCACCCCTCACACAGAAAAGCTGAACAGAGCTGTGGAAAGAGAGGACAGGAGGCCAACTCTGCACCTCCAGCGTATGAAGTGGAATTGACGGAAGCTCCACATCTGAATAGCACGTAAACCAGGCTAATACTGTATGTGACTTATCAGCAGTGCTATCTTCTATGCACATTGCATTTTTATTACAAAGAGCTTCCGGGCACTTTATGTAATTCTGAAGGCAGCTGTACAATGTCAGTCCCATTTAATCAAGGAGAAAGGTGAGGTGACAGGGACTGGCTCCCTGCAGGTCAAGGAGCTTTCCTTGCTAGCATCCACTCGTAAACTCCACTCTCGATGCTCTACACCAGTCCCCTCATCAGAGCAACTACTCTGCTCCCACTACAACGCAGACAGAAACTCTCCTCACCTTTTCTAAGCACAATCTAAATATTCCCCAATTTCCCCTACATGTTTAACAAATGAAAATAAAATTCAGGGAGAAAAAGAAGTTTCAGAGCTTCAGAAAATCCTCAGGACTCTGCTTTACACAGTGTCCTGGTAAAATTTTAAGAAGAGAGAAAAATGCCATACCTGCTTTATTTCCCCAATATGGACGTGAACTTTTTGTTTCTCTTCATATAAACATCTCAGGAAAGAAACAATCAATTCATTCTCTCGCTGCTCATTTCTTGGTCTCAATTTCTTAATGAAAAAAAAAGAGAATATATTACATTAATTTTTAATTGTCACCAAAACTGCTAACCCATCCCTTTGAAAATGCTACCAGCTTCCATTCATCAACTAGTGCTTTTACCCAATCACCTCACTAGGGGGCACCAATGATCCTACAACTGGAGATAATTTTTAAAAAGAAACAGATAACGAAGCCAGTGGGCCAGATTTAGCCTCTGACCTCTGATGTCCTTATACCTAAAATAAACATTTCACATCAGATAGAGACATAGTCAAAATATTTAATAAACAGTCTTAAAAACATAAGAAAAGGACAAAAATCTGTGTAAACACCCAGAGGTCAAGAGCCACAATGGTTACTTATTTATAAACTCTTATGATCAGGGAACTGGAAAGGAAACCAGCAACTGGATCCAGGGCCATGGTTCCTTCCACATGTCAAACATGTTCATCATGAAGCACTTCCTGGAAGCCTCACAAGGCATGCACTTGCACACAAAATTTCATGGCATGGACTCAATTTTTTCCTCTGGTTTTTAAAAAATTATTTGTATGCCTTTAGTGGCAAAGCACACTGGTCTAGAAATCAGGTCATGTAAGTTCAAGGTGCTGCCTAGAAGTGAGACCAAAGGCTTGTCATTTAAGCTTAGCTTCTCTGTCTGTTCAAATGAAGATTATGCACAAAATACACTCCAAAGTCTTTTCCAGCCCCAAATTCTTTGGATTTGAAATACCAGAGTTCATGTTTAGAAGACCATCTAATTTAATGTATTCAATTATTTTCCCTGAATACGAAGAAAACAAAACTGAATTACTCTGGAGATAAACAAAGTTTCTGGTCTATAAACTTTAGAAAAATATCTTTTTTTTACAACGACAGTTATCCATTGCCCTGCTCCTCCCTCCCTCCCTCCCCCAAACCTCTAGCCTGCCCTTTAAATCAAAGTCAGGGTGTCTAATAAATGGATCAATTACACAAGCATCCGAGTCCGGGTCAATGCCATTCTTGGCAGCCCAGCTGACTAAGGAACAATTTTACCCCTCATGTCACAGACTAGAAGCATTCTAACATTCCTCTCTTAAAGACAAAGATCATTTTAAATAAGTTGTTCCTGTTACCCAAGGAAAGGATAGTAAATGATTAGAAGAGGTTGTTTTCAATGAGGACTTCCTGTTCTCTCAAATTTCAGATTTAAAGATTAAATATTTTAAAGGTCAGAATAGATGTTCTCAATCTGGATGCCAAGCCATGAACCTTGATGTTATAATTTTTTACATGTTTTATGCAACACGTGGGTTGTTCCAGAGAAAGTTTCCATCAGATCTTCAAAAGAGGAAAGCGGTAGTCACATACCACAATCCTAACTTAATTTTGCTGACCTCGGGACGGTTACAGATATACTGTGAGCCTAAAAGCCCCCAGAGACAACAGGAACTTTCACTCATTGCTGGTGGGAACATGATATGGTTACAGCACTTTGGGAGCCAGTTTGGCAGCTTCTTACAAACCTAACCATGTTCCCACCATGTGATCCAACAATCATACTGCTTAGTATTCACTTGAATGAGTTGAAAATCTATGCCCATACAAAAGCCTGCACAAGAATGTGTATAGCAGCTTTATTCATAATTGCTAAAATTTAGAAGCAACCAGGTGTCTTTACACAGGTGAATGGATAAACTGTGGTACATCCAATGAAATATTACTCAGCACTAAAAAGAGCTATCAAACCATAAAAAGACATGGAGGAACCTTAAATGCATATTGTTAAGGGAAAGAAGCCCAACTGAAAAGGCTACACAAACAGTATGATTCTAACTATGTGACATTCTGGAAAAGACAAACTATGGAGACAGTAAGATCAGTGGTTGCCTGGGGTTTGGAACAGAGGTGGGGGGTTGGGGAATAGTGAAAAGGTGGAGCATAGAGAATCTTTAGGGCAGTGAAACAATTCTGTATGATACTATAATGGTGGATACATGCCATCAAACATGTGTCAGAACCCACAGAATGTACCACACCAAGAGTTAACCCTAATGTAAACTACAGACTTTAATCACTAAAGATGTATCAATATTGGCTGATCGATTGTAATAAAGGTACCACATTAAGACAAGATATTAATAGGGGAAACTGGCTTGGGGGAAGGGCATGAGAAGTTTCATGGGAACTCTCTGTACTTCCACCCACTTTTTCTGTGAAACTAAAACTACTCTAAAAAATAAAGTATATATATATTTAAAGTCCAGGAAAGAGAAGCAGGCAGGAATTACGAAGCCTCTGAGCAGGCACCCAAGAGCTGACCCATTCTTTCCTTTCCTATTCTTCAATCAAACCTTTGGGCTGCTCTCACAAGAAAATTTGTATTTTTGTTGGAGAAATTCTTCATAATCACTTATTTCAACATATCAAAAAAGGCTAAGAATACAGTAACAGGAGAGGAGCATTATTAATACATTCTCCTTCCCTCAGCATATACATGAAAGAAACTACTTGAATGGACAGAAAATGAGACTAAACTGAGCACAATGTACTACCACAGCTACTGCCCAGACACTGCATCAAGGAGTTCGTTAAACATCACAGGGGAAAGTCAGTGAGGCTGAGAAGACCATGTCTGTGGTGTCATACAAGGTCAAGAAATAAACCCTTTCTTAAAATAACTGAAACATGACTAGGGGCTACCCTGCTATTTAGTGAAAACGATTAGCAAGGTATCATCTCCTGAGTGCCTCCCAGGGAACTTCACCATCCTGCAAAGGGACAAATCATTATTTCCTGAAGATGATTTAACTTTATAAACATTCATGACAGAGAGACAGGTTTGAGGAAAATAATGGGGAATGAAGTTGGATAACATCCCTTTGCAGTCAAAAATTAACTTGCTTATTACTCAAAGTTAACCTACGGAGTCAGGAGTCAGGATGGTGGTCACCTGGGGCAGGACCAAGGGGGGGTTCGGAGGGACTTGGACACGCTCTATTTCCTAATCTGCGTGCTGCTGCACAGGTGTATTCATCTTATAAAAATTCACTGACAGGGCTTCCCTGGTGGTGCTGTGGTTGAGAATCTGCCTGCCAATGCAGGGGACACGGGTTTGAGCCCTGGTCTGGGAAGATCCCACATGCCGTGGAGCAACTAGGCCCGTGAGCCACAACTACTGAGCCTGCGCATCTGGAGCCTGTGCTCCACAACAAGAGAGGCCACGATAGTGAGAGGCCCGCGCACCGCGATGAAGAGTGGCCCCCGCTTGCCGCAACTAGAGAAAGCCCTCGAACAGAAATGAAGACCCAACACAGCCAAAAATAAATAAATAAATAAATAAATAAATAAATAAATATTTAAAAAAATTCACCTACAGCCAATATTTTATAATAACTATAGAGTATAACCGTTAAAAATTGTGAATCACTACGTTGCACACCTGAAACTTATGTAATATTATAAATCAACTATATCTCAAAAATTTTTTTTATTTCACTGAACTATATACCACTGATTTGTGTGCTTTTCTATAGTTATATTTCATTTTTTAAAAAAGAACAATATAAAACAATTAATTGCCTGTTAAAAGCAACAAAGCCAATGTTGTTACGTGTTTCTTAACCTCATTTCTATGAGGGCGGGCCTATAAATTGGTTGTAAAAGCAATTTGAAATCCATTTCTAACACCGCCTAATGAATACCAGAATGCTGAGAAAGCCTATGGTCTTCTGAGGAATCTACTGAAAATGGCAGTGCTCACCTGGACTACAGCCTGACATCTTTTTTAAAAAGTATAATGAAATCTTGCAAGAAATAATTTTAAAACCATGGGAAAATCCAATTAAGCTGCTCTATATTCTGTACAAAGTGAAAAAAAATTCCTCCAACCACTTATCTTTAACTTGTGAAAAGTCACATTATTTAATCCGTTATCAACATCTACTGACTATAAATCTATTTGATTTACCTACTGAGTATTAATTAAGTCATTCCCTGAAATACACGCATTCAAATGAAGAGAATTCGACTTTGAGACAGTTTCTTTACTAGCCCAACTCAGACTGAAAGCAACTTCTCCCTGAGGACGACCTATGTAAACTCCGCACACTCAGCCAGCAGGGGACAGCACCTGGACAGAGTCAGACCCCACCCAAGGGTCACATTCTCATTCGCCCACTTAGACGTGTTTGAAAAATGTACACTTCAACAAGGTCCTAAATTAAAAAGTGGCTCTGCAGTGTCTTGAGTCCTCTTAGAAGGGTTAGCACACCCACAGGCCCATCTGGCCCCAAGTTCTCCTCACAGAGCTCAAAGTCAAAGCCGGCTTATTTGCAGCAGTGATACTTCCCCAGCATCATCTGCACAGTAATTAAGGATTTCTTTTTCTTTATGGTTCTGTTTGGGTTGCACTTTTTTTTTTTTTGCATGAAACATTTATTTACAAAAACACTGAATATATATGTTTTAATAACTATTTAAGCAATCATGTACTATTGATTTCAATAGTAATTACATTTGTTTTATAAAAATTTGCCCTTGGAGAATTTCCTCAGAAACAAATCATTCTCCAGGAAAAAAACCATACAAAGGAAAATATTAACCATTCTATTTAAAAGAGGTATCATGACACTGCAAAGCCACCTTTTTCCTTATGATCTGTTTGAAATGCATGATTTTCAAATGCATTAGCAGGAACTACTACCTAAAAGGAAACTAGTGACTTGGTTTATAAAATATTTTATAAAAAAACAAGAATGGTCATTGAGTAAATAATTTAATAAGACTACCAATAAGCCATCAGAAGAAGAGATCCATGTTAAATTTGTATTATTCAAAAAAGAGCCACACCTACAATGATGGAGGACAAAGTACGAGCTGGCTTTTCAAAGCCAATGAACAATGACTTCCCTTTGGTCTTTAAACCAATCAAAAAATTACAGAGCCTTCTACAACACCACACAGGGATCCCAGGATATTAGCTGAATCCATTTTTTTAAAACAAACTTTTGTCACTGATTTTCTCTAAAGTCTCTTTGCCATTTTTTATATTGAGTGTCTCACACTCACATGGATCAAAGAGAATCTCAAAATCACATCCATCAGGAACATAATCATTGCTGCAGAAGGGTATCTGGGGTATTACCTATCCTGATTCACCACACTGTTTTGGGGAAAGCTACACAGTGCTATCTAAATGAAAAAGAAAACAAACTCACAGTAGGGGAGGAAGGTGCATCTTCTATGCTTGCTAGAAAGATATTCCCCAAAGTGACTTGATGGCACTAAAACAGCAAAGTGGGCTAGCATCAGATGAAAAAGGACCCAGCTCTGGGCTTCCCTGGTGGCGCAGTGGTTAAGAACCCACCTGCCAGGGCTTCCCTGGTGGTGCAGTGGTTGAGAGTCCGCCTGCCGGTGCAGGGGACACGGGTTCGTGCCCCGGTCTGGGAAGATCCCACATGCCGCGGAACGGCTGGGCCCATGAGCCATGGTCGCTGAGCCTGCGCGTCCAGAGCCTGTGCTCCGCAACGGGTGAGGCCACAACAGTAAGAGGTCCACGTACCACAAAAAAAGAAAAAAAAGAAGAATCCACCTGCCAATGTAGGGGACATGAGTTCGAGCCCTGGTCCAGGAAGATCTCACATGCTGCAGAGCAACTAAGCCCATGTGCCACAACTACTGAGCCTGCGCTCTAGAGCCCGTGAGCCACAACTACTGAGCCTGTGTGCCACAACTACTGAAGTCCACGCGCCTAGAGCCTGTGCTCTGCAACAAGAGAAGCCACTGCAATGAGAAGCCGACGCACCGCTACGAAAAGTAGCCCCTGCTCGCCGCAACTACAGAAAGCCTGAGCGCAGCAACGAAGACCCAACACAGCGAAAAATAAATTAAAATAAATTTAAAAAAAAAAAAGAAAAAGGACCCAGCTCCCATCACAAATGCATTAACAATCAGAAGCAAATTGTCCATCCATTTATGAATTCCAAGTACAAATCACATTAAATTTGTCTGAGAGTACTGCGTACTTAGAACGCTAAAGATCCTTTAAGAAAAAACAAAGTAGTGTGTCTCAAGTCAATTCAAAAGAAAATAAGAAAACTGAAAGGCAATTGGAAATTGTGAAAGTTACATTCTAAGCTATTTATGAAATTAAAAAACTCTTCCTACGCTCTCCTTCAAACATACATATGCCAATCCTACTGCAGAAGATCAAGGGAAGGAGAACTCGAACATGTGATTAAAAAGACAAAGACAATTCTTTAATTTTTCACTCTAACAGAAAACAGATCACGGGCCCTGTCTGTAGCCTCTCCCTCAGTGAAGAGGGAGAGAGAACCTACAGTCTAGACTTGCTAGCCATCTTGTTTTGTTTAAAGACTTCTCTATGTGCAGAACCCCTGGCACTCTCCTCCCCACTAGAGACTTATGCTTTGTTCTGATGTACTCTCCTCCCTAGGAAAGTGCCACAGAACCACAGAAAATGCCCCTCGGCTAAAGCAGACATGAAATTTTTGATGAGCTCATTAAAGATTCATAATGAACAGACTATGGGCATGCCAGCACACACAGTGTGGTTTCCCGAGATAAGTGCATCTAAACGCAAGGACAACAGTGCGGTTCCGGGCTTAATGCAGAAAACCGATGAGCTTGGGTTTTCTTCTGTATTTTGTTTTTATGTTTAGGTTTGATATACCATATAGTAGGTAACACCTAAATTTATTTTCAAAACTGAAAAAAAAGAGTGAAGAAGAAAAGTTATGTTCAATTTCATGTACAAAATGTTATATCCTTAAGACTCTCACACTTAGGGCTGAAATCCCAAGCGGGAAGGAGCTAGCAGAGGTCTTCCAGAGAGGGTTTCCCTGGTGGCGCAGTGGTTGAGAGTCTGCCTGCCAACGCAGGGGACACAGGTTCGTGCCCCAGTCTGGGAAGATCCCACATGCCGCGGAGCGGCTGGGCCCGTGAGCCATGGCCGCTGAGCCTGCGCCTCCGGAGCCTGTGCTCCGCAATGGGAGAGGCCAAAACGGTGAGAGGGACCAAAATCCAGGTCCCGTCTCCCGGGCTGAGGCTCTCTCCACTTTATTATTTCCTTTCTCTAGTTCCTTAAGGGAGAGTTCCCCTGGTTTAGTAGTTTTCACGTGAAAAACCAAGCCCTGATAGGAATCTGCAATTCTGGCCTGGCCCCTGTCCCGAGGCTGTTAAAGCTTAAACCTAGAGGAACTCAGGCCCACTTCCTTGAGGATCTGACAGGTTTGCTTTGCTATTTTTTATAAATAAAATTTCACAGAGAAGCTGCCTCCTTTCTTCCTTCTGGAAATTTAAAACCAGTACTGTACCTGAACCTCCTCAAAAATAGTTGCTTGCTCCTGATTAGTTAATGTTGTCAGGTGCTTCTGGAGTTCTAGTTTGGTTTTGGAAGAATTCATTCCTATTAAGAGAAAAAAAGAGACATGAGAACACTCTAGGTAACAGTTACGAGGTACAGTTAACACTTCCCATGCTCACTCCCCCCTCTTACATGACTTAACCACCTTCTTCAGGCTTCTGAGGTTTTATGGAAAGTCTAATCAATAATGTCGGTGATGATGATGACCCTGACAACAAGCAACATATTTTTTTTTTTTTTTTTTTTTTTTTTTTTTGTACGCGGGCCTCTCACTGCTGTGGCCTCTCCTGCTGCGGAGCACAGGCTCTGGACGCGCAGGCTCAGCGGCCATGGCTCACGGGCCCAGCCGCTCTGCAGCATGTGGGATCCTCCCGGACCGGGGCACAAACCCGCGTCCCCTGCATCGCAGGCAGACCCTCAATTACTGCGCCACCAGGGAAGCCCCTAAGCAACGTTTTTTGATTGAGCCCTCACGTGGTAGGCACTGACTTAAACATCAGGCCTGTATCATTTCATTTAATACTCAGAACAATCTGGTAAAGAGGACTTGATTAGCCCCATTTTACAGTTACGGAAACTGAGACCCAGAGAGCTCAGTTAATTCCCAAAGACCCCATACTGGACTCTCTGTCAGCTTTGTGTGGTTCCAAATTGCCTTTTTTCGCCACTACTCCAACACCTCACACAGCCAGAACATTGTCCGCAGGAAACGATAAATTCTCAGGGAGTATTTATATGTAAACTAGACAATCTCCCTTAAGGATAAACAACTACTGCCCCATTTGAAAACTGACCAACATTCTTCTCTTACAGGTTAGGCTAGGCTCTTTCACAAGAAAGTGATTTGTGTGGCTAACAACTTTCCCTTTACCACCACATGCTTAGTAATAGTCTTATGGCCACTTAAATAACATTACAAAGGATTCTGAGGGAAAGTCATTAAAATAAAGTTGCAATTTTAATGTCCATTAGAATTTGGTATTTCAGAAAGTTCCTTCTCCACACATATATGGCTCAGACCCTGTTTTGCCTTTTCTTGGCACCAGAGATAAATGCTACCCATGATGAAAAGATTTGGGATGAAAGGATTTGTTGACCTAACTATCGTGGGAAAAAAACTGCTGCTGATTACTTTTATTCCCAGGGCAGTCCTGTCCCCATCCACATGCCACCCCGTCTTCTCCTCCTGAGGGTGAGCCACTGGGGAGGGCCTTGGCCAAGTCTCTGTGCCAGATTTATCTACATTACTAGGATGGCCAGAGGGGACAGCTCTGAACAGGGACTTGGAAACCAGGCCTCTGTTTTACAGATGAGTTTGCTGAGGTCCGGAGAAGCCAGGCGACTGACAGGTCAGGAGGCCAATCGGCAGCCAAGCCTGCCCCAACGCCAGTGCTCCTCCATCGCCCACCCCGCACCCTGCAGCAGAAGGCAGGGCCCTCACCCTCCTAACAGGCAGTGGTGAGGTCGCTGCCCCTACTCAAACCACTGCAGCTCCCAGAAGTCCTTCCTCTTTCCACCACCGTTTTATTTTTTTGGCCAAGAAAACCCTGAGGCCACCATAAAAATAAAAGCCAATATTTCTTAAGTGATTGCTGTGCCACTTCATGCAACACTCCATAAATAATCTCATCTGATCCTCAACATAATCCTTGGAGTGGGCACTATTTTAAGCAATTCCAAGGTCTATAGATGAAGAAACTGAGGCACAGTGAAGTCAAATGTCTTGCCCAAGGTTATCAGCTAAGGGACGGACAAAGTCAGAATCTGACCCACATCTGTCTGCCCCCAGAGCCCACCCTAGGACACTCCACTGCTCCTTTACCCAGGCAGTCAAGCCACCTGACGCCACTGCCTTCAACACGGAAGTGAAGTGCTAAGTGAAATAAGTCAGCCAGAAAAAGACAAGTACTGTATGTTTCCACTTGTACGTGGAATCTAAGAAACAAACAAATATAACAAAACAGAAACAGACTTAACAAAGGACTAGTGGTCGCAGGGGGGAGGGGAAGGGGCGGAAGGGTGAAATAGGTGAAGGGGATTAAGATGTACCAAGGGATTTAAACTACCAGTTATAAAATAAATAAGTCACAGGGATGTAATGTACAGCACAGGGAATACAGTCAATAATGTCATAATGATATTGTATGGTACATAAGAAATAAAAATACTGACTCACTATGTTATACATCTGAAACTAATAATATTGTAAGTCAACTATTCTTCAATCAGAAAAAAAGAGGTCAGTAAAAGTGCAGAAAGGACAGATGAATTTTATCAGAGCACAGTTCAGGTACTCCTCAGGCAAGCTGTCAGGTCATACAAGCCAGGCAAACAGAGATGCCTTTACTGCACTAACTACTTACATGTTGAATCAAAACAGTGTTTAAATTTACGAGTAAAATTAGCACTCAGAAATCATTAAATAAAAATCCTCCCTGCATATGGATGTCAATGACACAGTGCAAACATCCTCTCTTGGAAACACTGTACTGCTTGATGAGACATTCACATGTGGAGAAAAACCCCAAGAAGAGTCAGACTAATTATATATACTTCTAACAATCTCAGGTGAAATCATACAGACTATTCTTCATATTCAGCAGGTCTGGAGAGATCCTTAGACAGTTCTATCCTTGTCTTCAGGGTGCCTCAATTCATTAGGTTCTTCCTGCCCCATCTCAAATCAGAGGTGGTCTTTGTGGTCCCAGCACCTGCTCTTCCACTGTGCACCCTCCACAGGGCTTCTCACTACCTTCAGCCTTGGCGGGGGGGGGGGGGGGGGGGGGGGGGGGCGGGGAACGGGAGTTTCTGCAGCAAGAAGGGGGCACTCCCCAGGTGATGCCAAAAGGTTTTAGAGGGGAGAAGCGAGGCAAGTGAGCCCGCCTTCATGATGTCTGGTTGAAAAGGCTCTTATTAAAGGGAGCTCTGATGAGTGCCTTTGCTTTGCTGAAGGCAAATTTACTTAGACAGCAAAAGGAAACCTCAGTAAAACTTTTTTTTTCCTTTTAGTGAAAGTATAATTCATTCCAAGAATTCCCAAAATGCTCCTCTAAACTTTAAAATAAGCAAAACACTATATAAATACTAGCAGTTGTACATAGTTCAAACACAGAATCAGCACAGCTGCACCCCTTACATGTTGTAAGTGTCCAACAGCACCCATATGTACAGTGTATTTATTCTATTTTACAGAGTCCAGAGCATACTGACTATATCAATTTATTAAGAAAACAGTCTTGGGACTTCCCTGGTGGCACGGTGGTTAAGAATCCACCTGCCAATGCAGGGGACATGGGTTCGAGCCCTGGTCTGGGAAGATCCCACAGGCCGCGGAGCAGCTAAGCCCCCGAGCCACAACTACTGAGCCTGCGTGCCACAACTACTGAAGCCCAGGCGCCTAGAGCCCGTGGAGAAGCCACCACAATGAGAAGCCCTCACACTGCAACGAAGAGTAGCCCCTGCTCACCGCAAATAAAGAAAGCCTGCGCACAGCAACGAAGACCCAACTCAGCCTGAATAAATATATTAAAAAAAAAAAAAAAAGTCTTTCTTTTTGTTGCCATGTCATTGGTCCTCTCCACAGTTTATGGAGTTCCTGGCCAGATCATAACTTCCTATTAGAACTACTCCTATGGGAACATACAATGAGCTTTAATAAATGACTCATTCTACTTATTAGGGATGCAATATAGCAAAAAGCAAGAACCTTGAACTGTTCATAAAATAATCAGCATCTCCCCTACTAAGGATGGCTCTAATAATATGCCGTCTATACTTTAGAAATGCTTCCCATCGTGTAGGCAAAATATAATCCTCACTAGCCTTCTAATTGTGCTATTTATTGGATGTTTTCACATTAGCATAGCTTCTGCTTTGCTTGGATTTTATCCAGTAAAAAGATAAATGAAATGATAATTCCGAAACGATAGCAGCAAAATCCCCACCACAATTAAACTTTTCAGCTATATTTTTCTGAAAGCTAAGCCAGACCAAAGAAAGATGTATCAAGTGGAACTCTGGAACCCTTCCAGTTCCTGCAGATCAGGATCTGCTTTATCTTCAAGGCCAAAGTCATTGTTGGCTTCTTAATAAGCTCGTAAGAGACATTTCTGTCATTTACCTTATCTTGACAACCACTAAGGAAAGGGTTAGTGATCCTCTCAGATGGGATCTCTTGTTAAAGCACACGTTTTCTTGTTCCCAAATATATTTTGTATAATGTCAGCAAGGAGTAACAGCTAGGAAAACACAGTTGAAAATGGTAATCATTTTGATTCATTTTAAAGAGCACTGAAATGCCAGCAAATGAAACTTCAAAGACCTTAAGATGATGTCAATTTGTCTTTCAAAAGGGAAATCAGATACGACTTCAAACCCATCAGGATGGTTATCATCCCCAAATCCCAGAAACTAAGTTTGCTTATCCCTGAAATGTGCAAATAATCCCTTTTCCTCCCAGAGGTGGTGAGGATTAAGTGGATGATAATACATGTTAAAGAAAACACTTAGTACAGTGCCAGGCACATCTTAAGTATGCTAACCGGAACGTGTACTGCAGTTTCTCCCTAAGCCACATTTCTAGGAATCGTAGTCCATACTCGCAGCATCACTTCCTGTGCGCTTTCTCATGGGCTCCTCAGCTGCAACCTACCTTACGGCTGCTCCCTCCACTAAAACTGTTCCGGCAGAGGTTATCGATGACACTGTCATTGACTTACCCAGTGGAAATTCTTAGCTCTCTTGTTACGAGACCCCTCCATGGTAGCTGAAGTGACTGACCACTCACACCACCTTGCTAACAATGCAACTGGTCTTGTTCCCTGTGGTCCCCTTACTCCTCCACTGCCCTCAGAGCCCCTTGAGGGGAGATGGTCTAGGCACAGTGCCTGACATACAGAAGACATCCACCTATGAGCCCTGTAACTAACACAAGCCTCCACGGGGCAGAACCTTCCAACGAATTTGCCCAGGACCCTTAACAGCCCCCCGCCCACCCTGCCGCCCTCCCACCCCGGCTCACCCTCAATCCGCTCACAGAGCTTGTGCAGGCCCTGCAGGGGGCAGCCCTCACACAGCTGGGCCGTCGCCTTCGCTGTCTGCTGCACCGCAGCCACTGTGAAGGCCTGCTTCAGGGTCATCATGATCTCATCCACCTGATCGAAGAGAGGAGACTATAGTCATCAAAAAGTCCATTTAAAATGAGCTGGGCAGATGGGACTTCCCTGGTGGAGCAGTGGTTAAGAATCCGCCTGCCAATGCAGGGGACACGGGTTCAAGCCCTGGTCTGGGAAGATCCCACATGCCGCGGAGCAACTAAGCCCGTGCACCACGACTACTGAGTCTGCGCTCTAGAGCCTGTGAGCCACAACTACTCAGCCCGCGAGCCACAACTACTGAAGCCCACACGCCTAGATCCTGTGCTCCGCAACAAGAGAAGCCACCACAATGAGAAAGCCTGCGCACTGCAATGAAGAGTAGCCCCCGCTCACCGCAACTAGAGAAAGCCCGTGCGCAGCAACAAAGACCCAGCGCAGCCAAAAATAAATAAATAAATTTATTAAAAAAAAAAAAAAAAAAGCTGGGCAGAGATTTCAGGACTCTGTGGAAAGACTCAGTACTTTAAGATTCTTCTGGACTGTTAGTCACAGGTTAATGAATAATAATCATAATACCTGCTAGGATTACACATAGCCTAGAAACACTACAAATGCTCAAAGCTCTTCAAGGAGATAAGGTAAAAACTAGACGCAAATTAAATACTGAATGAAAACCAACTCTTCTGATCAAAAGTCCAAAATGACATTTGAAAAATGCTAAAGCAGAGGGTGAAAGTGAGCAGGCCTTTAAGAATGATGAAAATTGAAAATGCACATCGAATTAAGTCTCAGGTATGTACTAGCTGGTTATCAAATAGTGACGAAAGAATAATTAAAGCCAAATAATATGTCAATGAGGCCATATGGCTTTGCTAAGTAAAGATATCAGTGAGGTTGAAATCCCTTGTAAAGGAGACTTTAAGAACGGCCCCTTCTCACTTACCAGAGCTTCATTTGTGCACTGAAACACGTAACAGACGAAATGAAAGCCTCCACCTCCCGAAGACTCTCGGCAGATAAACCCAAAGTGGTCCACATGTCTAATACCCTGTTGAAGGCAGGGACAAGAACAAGGAATTGTCAGTTATATCCAGAAAAGGCACCACTGCCAGACATGCAACTGAAGAGTCACACAGCACAATTTTAAAGGACATTATAAAAGTATTATTTTCTCAGATATTTTAAATGTCTAAAAACATCTCTCAAATATGAAGTTCTACTAAAATGTTACTCTGATTATCCCCACAATAAGAGAAGTAGGATCTGAAAACTGGAGTTTTTACTGCTCATTTTAGTAGTGAAAGGAAGTGGAGAAAAGCTGACACAAAAAAATGAGAATTCTTCTTCAGTATCAAGGAATTAGCAGACGAGAGATTAACATACAAACACATATGCACACATACGCAAACACATGCAGACACAAAGTTTAAAAGATTTAAAACATACGTACTACTAAAATAACAAATATGTAAATACTGAAGTAAACTGGTAGGAAGAATGAGTCAAAAATTATACATACAAGAGAAGAGAGACGCTTTTAGACATAAGATATGAAGGCCAAAGTTCTACCATAGTTTCCTAAGAGCTCTTTTTAATAAATATTAATATGTACGCTTGTTTTGAAAGTATAAGCTAAGAGGCACCTTAATACAGATTAGACATCACCCATAAACATTAATATGCAGCATCTCCTGAAAGCACCAGCAGGCAGAGACATGAGTGCTGACAGCTTGAAGGGCAGGTGATCATGTAAACTTGTAAACTGTACCCTTTAGGAAATAATTAAACTATCACATGAAAAAGCAGATATTTAATACGAACATTACAATACAAATAGCAGCAAATCAAGATAAAAAGTATCTTGAGTAAAATTGGCATAGCTCGTTATAATTAACAGATTCTCCAAAATCTCTCTATGAAACACACCCAGGAGATGTGCAAGTAAGAACTCAAGCAGATACTGTACTCTGAGGAAAACAGCCTCAAAATAGTCACTATTTATTATATTTTAAGGAAGAAGAAATAATGATCTTGGTACCTCAAAAGTTATGAATTTTTATAAAGTAAAAATAAGTATCTATTTAAAAATATTAACTGTGTGTGAATGTATATATAAATATGCACACACACACACACACACACCTGGAAATCATGACTGTGGAACATTACTACCAATGCCTGAAAAAAAAGAAAAGGAGACCTATTTTCTCCAGTAGGTTATGGTTGCTAAAAGCAAAATTCTTAATTTCAAAATTATATTTATAGTTTGCCTTAATACACAAAAGGAAATGCAAGATCACAAACCCAGTACTTAGAAAGCATACATCTTGTGACCGTAACCACTTCTGCTGAATGACGGTATAAGTATTCATTAAAAAATCAAATGGCAATTGAGCTGATAACCCATCTCCATTTACCTGAGAGCAAAAGGATATCTCCTTAAAATTTTTCTCCAACGCTATTTTTTTGGTGTCAGGACTGATGAGGTAAACTTCAGACTGACCAATCTTAAAAGACAAACAAAAAAAGAAACTAGCTTTTTATGAACACTGAATTCAGATTTATACACGAACTTTCTCATTTCATAACCTATGAAAATAGAGACTCAATGGGTCAAGCTCCTATAGAATTCTGACCATCTCATGTAGAAAATCACTTCAAGGTCACAATCTATCCTACAGATTTCAGGTAGCACAGACAACCATCAGTGTGTTCACCTACATCAGGCAGCAGTCTTGAGGTGAAAGGACCAAATATACAGAAGTTGGCAACTAAGCCTCAGGTTCCCACATCCCCCCTTTGTAAGGAAGAGAGGTTCCTACATAAGTGAACCTCCCAGGAAACAGGAGCTTCTCTTTCAAGATTTCTAGAACACTTCCTAATGATTAGAAAAGTCTTCTTAAATTATTGTTAAAACAATCTACCATTTGTTGAATGCATACTGTGTTAGATATTCACTACTGCTTACCTGACTTTCTAAAAAAGCTAGAGCGTTAGGACAAATTAACACTGTCTTACATACCTGGGTCAGCGTAACAGATCTCCATTACAGCAGGGGACTGTGTTGCAATAACCACACTGTTAACTGTGCAGCACCCCTCCCTCACCTTGCTGCTCCCTGAACCCAGCTGGCCACAATGAAACCTGCTCAGTGAAAACCACTTCCTCAAGAAAGTCTTCCCTGATTCCCCAGATGCCCTCACAGCATCCTTTACTTCTCCTTTACGGCATTTATCACAATTTTAGTGAGACAATTACCTGTACAATCGCCAGTCTCTCATTGGAATCTAAATTCCACGTGGGCAGAGATCATGCCTGTCTTGTTCACTGCTGTATTTCTAACGTATTACACAGGACCCTGTATACAGCAGTCACATAATAAGTACTTGAAAATAAATGCACTGAGCAGCTTTCCCAATGACACCAAGAGGGTTTTTGCTTTGTTTTGTTTTTTTAAAATATATATCACACATTACAGCACCAGACTGACTGCCAACGTAGCACTCTTTTCAGTATACTAGGTCAACCATGAAAAGAGGAAGAAATCGGGCCTCTGACACCCCATCTTGATCTTGAACCTGCATACATCCACACAGCCAGCTTCCTCACTCCTGGGCCATCCTCTGCCCCGAATTAGGCACAGACGCCAAGAGTTTACATTTAAGCTCGTGTTGCTCTCTCTAGTCAGCCTTAGGCCAAAGAAGAGACAGAGGAGGCCGAGGAACAATCCACTCCCTATATTGTCAGAGACCAGCTTGGTACTGGGCCAGCTGAGTCCCATCGGCTCAGACCCAGAGGACTCCCAGGGAGGGCAGCCTGACCAGAAGAGCCGACATCAGCATGGAACCCAGGAGCAGCGACTGCAAGGGACAGCTTCCCTGCCCATGCCTTTTCTGGCAGTTGGCTGTCAGTTTACCAAACCATTTCTAGGAAAAAGTGAGTGAGCAATTGGCTAAACTAATATTTCAGCTTGAGTATCAATTTCAAATATCATGTTATCCCCAAATCTAATTATCCAGATAACAAAGGGTAAGTATTTTACAAATTAGTAAAAATAGTAAAGAAGGGGTATTTTCCAAAAAGATTTTGTTGAAATACATTACTTGAAATTAATATCCATTTTTAAAATCTCCTTTGGGGGCCTCTTTTACACATATTAACTCTTCTTTCCACATTGAAAAGGTGTCTTCACAACCATGGGGGAGGGGGATAAAAGTCATAGAGGATATAAGATAAGAGTCTCTTTTGTGACCCCCTGCTGAATTCCAAAGGCTAATTAGGGACTAAATAAGGATTTTATCTTGAGAAAAGAATTATTCAGTATAAAAACATATGGATTCACACATAAATCCAAAAGCAATTCACAAAGAATCTTCGCGTGATAAAGCAGATTTTCTTTTAAACACACAGATCAGACTGGGGATGCGCATGAGGCTTTGATAATATTTTACCGTGAAGAGCATAGTTCGATTTTCCTCAATATCCGTTGGCTGCACAATATTGTGTCCACTAATCAGGTGGTTCTCGATGTCGTTCTCCTCAAAGGAGCTGAAAAAACTACTACTCCGCAGGCCTGCGTCCTGAAACTCCTTCCTGAAGGCCAAGGAGCGCAGCCCGGGCTGGGAGAAGGACTTGCGCATCGGCCGTGGGCCCCGCTCCCGGTCCCCCGGCGGCTGCGGCGCAGCCCGGAGCTGATCCGAGGAGAAGCCGCCGCCGCTCACGTGGCTGAAGCCCTCGATGCACTCATCAATCAGGGCGGGCGGGGCCTTCCTGTGCGCCACCGCCACGCGGCCGCAGAACAGCACCTCGAACTTCTTGGCGAAAGTGTCATCGAACTCGGAAGGGCAGCGGAGCTCGTCCTGGCGGGCGATCTTCCCGGCCTGCCGGATGGAGCTGATGATCTCAGGCACCTGCCGGGCAAGGAAGGAGTGTTATTTGGAACCCGCAGTGGCTGGCACGGCACAGGACCCGCATCCACAGAAGCCAACGCCATGCTCTCCCCATCGGCACACGGCGTATTCCATCAGCCTGAAGGAGCATCCCACTGGGAATCTGGGACCAGGAGAGGGAAATGGGCAACTTACACAGAGACAAGAAGGGGAAAAGTATTTACTCAGCACCTCTTCCACGCTGGGGCTACGCTAGAGGATTCGCGCGCCCAACATCCTGCAAGCTTAAGTAAGGAGCTCACAGCCACACAGCCACACGTGGCAAGTCAAACCCAGGCTGGTGCCCCCACTCCAAAGCCAAAGGTCTTCTCCGGGAAGCTGCCACCAGAACATTATGCAGTTATTCTAATTTCATGGCAGTGTGTCTTGGCAGTGCGTCAAGTCTTCCAAAATAAATGATGGGATGAGGAGAACAAGACTGTAATTATCTTATACAACCTTTCTTCTAATCACAACATCATTATTTTCTCTAATGACAACTAACAATTTATTCCTCAGTCTTGTATTTCCCAAGAGTTGAATAGTATTGACTACACAGCTAGGAGGTTTTAATCAAGGCGTAAGCAACCCATGACAGTATCATAATCAGGGCAACACACGGGCTTCTTTCCACTGAGCTTCTAAAGCCTTTGATTCCTAATGTAAAGTCATGATCAAGAGAATGAACAAAAGGGTCTCGTGTGCTACTGTCGGCACTACTGCTACACCCTCTCATCATTAGCTTCTGACAAGATCCCTCAAAGAAGCCACAGACCGAGATGAGTCCTCAACCGCATGAATAAGCATCTGTGCAATCATCTGGATGATGTACAGCCTCGGTACTAACACAAAACAGGCACAAATTCAATTTTCATAAGGAAGGGCCTAGTTTTTGTTATGCCCTAACACCCAAAGCCAATTTTTCCTTTTCTCTTTGTAAGAAAATCCAATTTAAGACCCAATACCCATAGGCCCAATGTCTTTTTAATGACATAGAGGGAAAAGAACCCCTTTTCAATTCAAGTCAAAGATCAATACATACAGTAAAGGGAGGTGGTTTTGGTGGATTTTAAGAAGCAAGCTTATATTCTGTGTTCATAACATAATCCCCAAAGACCCAACGACTCAAAAGACTTTTCTCTTTGTGATTTCGTACCAAGCACACCTTAAAGACAATCTCTGCCATAAAGATTAAGATATATCCTTTCAAGATCTTTTATCGTACAAAAAGTCAGTTTTATCTTCAGAGATTTTATGTTTTAAAAAATTAATTCCTGAAGCTTAAGACCTAAATGACACTAAGGAAGCCAGAATTTCAGCGTCAAGCAACCATGTGCCCGGAGTATTTGCTTGAGCTGTAGCTCATTCCTCCACTGACAAATAATTACATATCCTGTGGAGGCCTAAAAATTGTTCATCAATATAAAAGGACAGAGAGAAGAAAGTAGAAAGTCTAGATTTCACTCACACCTTTGCCAACCAGTCACTACAGGAACTTGGCAAAAACAGCCTGTTTTTCTCTCTGGGGGAAAAAAAATGCTTACAAGATTTTTCAGGTAAAAGTTGTTTCTGTAAGGGTAAAGAATAATGACTTTTTCAAAAAAAAAAAGAAAAACGATTTATGCAAGTGAAAACCTTGCCGCTTTTCTGAGCAAGTGGGTAAAATTATTTTATCAGGAGCCATGTGAATCTTCCTAATTACTAACCCCACTCTCTGAACAGAAAATTCAAAGCTTACTCAGTCTTTTGAGGCTTTTTTTAAAACAATAACTGACATTTCTATATGCTGGGTCTTCCACTGCATCTGAAGTGAGTAATGAATGGTGTCTTTCGTTACATATCAAAGGGGAGAGAAAATGTGTGAAGTCACATGAATTTATGGTGACTCAGCAATAAAAGGTACAAACACAAGTAAGACACAAAGTAGAGAACTTGCTTGTTCCCTCGCTTCACAAGGTCAGAGGAAGCTAAAGAGTACATCGTCCTTGGTCAGAGTTGAGCTGTGGTCATTTTTCCTACCACCAATCTCTCCTATCCTTTGATTAGAATCTTCGAAACACACGCTTTACTCAAAGACCAGTGCCTCTCCCTGCTCTAGCAGGTGCCTCTCCCTGCTCTAGTGAGCTATGTGAATATGGGTATCAAGGAGATAATTGGGGTTAAAAAAAAATCTCAGGGATCCTGACAAGAATATAACAACTTCAGAATATTTGAAGGCATATTGCCAAACACAGTTTCAACAATAAATTGTAAATAGTTAAAAATCTAACGTTTTTAAAACATTTCTGTAAGTCATTCAAGTACACTAGGAGACTAAATAAAAAGTGGACTCCACATGTGCCTAAGTTTGCAAAACTTTGATAGTTTAGTTCCCTTAACCAGAACAGACCTGAGCACCGTTTTTTGAAAAATGAAGGCATATGACAAACCCACAGCTAACGTCATACTCAACAGTGAAAAGCTGAAAGCACTCACTCTGAGATCAGGAACAAGACAAGGATCTCTCGTCACTTTTATTCAACACAGTTTTGGAAGTCCTAGCCAAGCAATCAAAGAAAAAGAAATAAAGGAATCCAAATTGGAAAGGAAGAAGTAAAACTGTCACTGTTTGCAGATGACATGACACTATACATAGAAAATCCTAAAGATGGTACCAGAAAACTACAAGAGCTCATCAATGAATTCAGTAATGTTTCAGGATACAAAAATTAATATACTGGGGACTTCCCTGGTGGCACAGTGGTTAAGAATCCACCTGCCAATGTAGGGGACATGGGTTCAAGCCCTGGTCCGGTCAGATCCCACATGCCACGGAGCAACTAAGCCCATGTGCGACAACTACTGAGCCTGCTCTCTAGAGCCTGCAAGCCACAACTACTGAGCCCATGTGCCACAACTACTGAAGCCCGCGCACCTAGAGCCCACGCTCCGCAACAAGAGAAGCCACCACAATGAGAAGCCTGCACACCACAACTAAGAGTAGCCTCCACTCGCCGCAACTAGAGAAAGCCCGCATGCAGCAACAAACACCCACTGCAGCCAAAAATAAATAAATTAATTAATTAAAGAAAATTAATACACAGAAATCTGTTGCATTTCTATACACTAACAACAAATTATCAGAAACAGAAATTAAGGAGACAATCTCATTTACCATTGCATCAAAAAGAATAAAACACCTAGGAATAAACATACCTAAGGAGGCAAAAGACCTGTATTCCAAAAACTATTAAGATGCTGACGAAGAAATTGAAGACAACACAGACAGATGGAAAGACATACCGTGTTTTTGGACTGGAAGAATCAATATTGTTAAAATGACTATACTACCCAAGGCAATCTACAGATTCACTGCAATCCCTATCAAACTACCAATGGCATTTTTCACAGAACTAGAACAAATAATTTTAAAATGTATATGGAAACACAAAAGACCCCGAATAGCCAAACAATCTTGAGAAAGAAGAACAGAGATGGAGGAATCACACTCCCTGACTTCAGATTATTTTACAAAGCTACGGTAATCAAAACAGTATGATTTTGTACTGACACAAAAGCAGACATACAGATCAACAGAACAGGATAGAAAAACCAGAAATAAACCCATACACTTATGGTCAATTAATCTACAGTATCTATGACAAAGGAGGCAAAAATATACAATGGAGAAAAGACAGTTTCTTCAATAAGTGATGCTGTACACCTACATGTAAAAGAATGAAATCAGAACATTCTCTAACACATATACAAAAATAAACTCAGAATGGCTTAAAGACCTAAATGTAAGAATGGATACTATAAAACTCCTAGAGGAAAACATAGGCAGAACACTCTTTGACATAAATTGAAGCAATATTTTTTTGGATCCATCTCCTAAAGGGAATAAAAGTGAAGACAAACAAAGGGGACCTAATTACACTTAAAAGCTTTTGCACAACAAAGGACACCACTGACAAAACAAAGACAGTCTAGTAGATGGGAGAAAATATTTGCAAATGATATGACGAATAAGGGATTAATATCTAACATATATAAACAGCTCATACAACTTAACATCAAAAAAACAAACAACCCAATTTTTAAAATGGGCAGAAGAATAGACATTTTTCCAAAGAAGAAAGGCAGATGGCCAACAGGCACAGGAAAAGCTGCTCAACATCACTAATCATCAGGGAAATGCAAATCAAAACCACAATGATCTCACACCTGTCACAGAACAGCTATCATCAAAAAGAACACAAATAACAAATGTTGGCAAGGATGTGGGGAAAAGCGAACCCTCGTACACTGTTGGTAGGAATGTAAATTCGTGCAGCCACTGTGGAAATCAGCATGGAGGTTTCTCAAAAAGCTAAAAATAGAACTACCATATGACCCAGCAATCCCACTACTGGGTATACATCTGAGAAAAACAAAAATGAATTTGAAAAGATACATGCACCCCAATGTTCACAGCAGCATTATTTACAATTGCCAAGACATGGAAAAAACCTAAGTGTCCATCAACATATGAATGGATAAAGAATAGGTGGTGTATATATATATACAATGGAATACTACTCAGCCATAAAAAAGAATGAAAGTTTACCATCTGCAGCAACATGGATGGATTTGGAGGGCATTATGCTAAGTGAAATAAGTCAAGAGAAAATCACTTATATGTGAAGTCTAAAAAATACAACAAATTTAGTGAATACAACAAGAAAGAAGCAGACTTACAGATATAGAGAACTAGTGGTTACCAGTGGGGAGAGGAGCAACATAAGGGTAGGGGAGCGGGAGGTACAAACTACTGGGTGTAAGACAGGTTCAAGGAGGTATTGTGGAACACAGGGAATATAGTCAATATTCTGTAGTAACTGTAAGCGGAAAGTAACCTTTAAAAATTGTATAAAAATTTTTTTAAAAAAGAAAAATGAAGGCATACTGTCCACTTGTGATGAAATCCTGAATTCTCTGTTTTTTTTTTATAAATTTATTTATTTTATTTTTGGCTGCGCTGGGTCTTCATTGCTGCACATGGGCTTTTCTCTGGTTGTGAGAGGGGGCTACTCTTTGTTGCGGTATGCAGGCTTCTCACGGTGGTGGCTTCTCTTGTTGTGGAGCCTGGGCTCTAGGCGCGTGGGCTTCAGTAGTTGTGGCACGCAGGCTCAGTAGTTGCGGTGCACGGGCTCTAGAGCATAGGCTCAGCAGTTGTGGCGCACGGGCTTAGCTGCTCCGCGGCATGTGGGATCTTCTGGACCAGCGATCGAACCCGTGTCCCCTGCGTTGGCAGGCGGATTCTTAACCACTGCGCCACAGGGAAGCCCCTGAATTCTCTATTCTTTATAACTCTGTCCTAGACTCACCTATACTGTTGCTTGTTACATAAGGGAACTGGGCCACTTACTTCATTTTAGTTTCAAACATTGTCCTTGGTATGATTGGATGCCAGAAGGTAGGGATTCAGAAGTGTGAGATGAACACAAGGTAGCCCTCTGCCTTGGAAGGGAGTGGGGCCTGGAGGGAAGTTTGATTAGAACCCTTTACAGTAAGAGAGATGGGGTTTGCTGGGAACCTGGACTAAGCAGCAAGCACTGAAGACAGAGAGAAAGGCTGCGTGAAAGATTCTGGAAGACAGACCCACAAGACTTGGTGATTACCCAGACAGGGGCATTGAGGGTGTGGAAGACGGCACGGGACTCACAGGGCTCTGGCTTAGACTTCTTCAGTAGGGAATACAGAGGCAGCAGGCTTGAGGAGAGATTACAATGAGCTCTGCTCCTGTCCATGCTGAGTACGAACAAGAGGACTTGAACGTAAAGGCATCTAGTGGGCAGCTGGACAAGCCAGCCTGGAGTCCAAGACAGGAGAGCTAGACCGGACATCACCAGCACGTATACACAGACCAGAGGTGGCTGATGCCTTGAGAACAGAAAAAGGGAAGGTAAAGGAAGAGGGCAAAGATGAGATGTTTAGGATACACCAACATTTCAGGTATAAAGAAGCCGAGGAATCACAGGCAGAGAAGCAGGAGGACAGGCAGGCAGGCAAGGATGATGCCAGAGATGGCAAAGGAAACAAGCACTCCTTCTTCAAGAAAGGGAGAGGAGGGGGCTGAAACTAAACCAAGGGCTGAGACGGGTCTGCTGAAGTTGGCAGCTTACAGACAGACATATATAAAATAAAGAGGGGATGCCCACACTGACCGTCCAAAGTAAGCAAGCAACTGAAAAATGTCTCAAGGTGACACTTTAGTCTATGAGAACGTATACTTCAAGTTACAATATTTACTGCAAACATACAGACACTTTCAGGGCAAATAGGCTGAGGTCAGTGGAGTTTATTCCCACGATATAATCTGAGTACTTTGAAAAAAATCTGTTTTTAGTTTAGTCACAGCAGTAATATCTACGTCATTTCTGATTGCAGATAAGCAGATAAAGTAAATCAACTAACTGCAGCAAAAACAAGAATCTGAAAAGCATTTTGTTGAGATAAATTCAATGAGGGTTTGAGATTTGGTTTTCTTTCAATAACAGGGATCACAACAAAAATGTAAATTGAAATGAATCGCCAATAATGAAGAAACAGGCCCTTTTAGACATATAAAAATTTACTGAACTGCTCTTCTGTCAACCTATTTGAATTTATACTAAAGGTCAATTTTAAAGCAAGTCTGCACTTATTTCACAGCCAAAACAAGTTTCTTTTGAATTCACATACTAACAAATACACAGTATAGTATGAAGTTTCTGTAGCAGGTTTGAGTGAATATTGTTGTATAAGTAGCCAGAAAATGATACTCTAAGAGAATTAGAAATATTCATTTCTGTAAATAAAGTCCTTATTTAAACCTGTGGGTCAAGTTTCTTTTTAAGGATTTGAGGATTTTAAAGGATTATAAACACACGGCAAGTGTAATTTTATTCACAAGGACTTAGGAAAGAGCTCCTGAAACAGTATTTAGAACAAAAAGCCATTTTGCTGTACGTTTACACGTTTGTTTTTCTGCCAACTAGTAACAAATAAAATATTAAATGAATCTAAAGCAGCCCATATTTGCATTTAGAACTCTAGCATTTCCTCCTGTTATTTAAGATTAAAGCATTCCAAAATTGCAAAAACATGGCAGGCCACACTGTGTTTTGTCCGTTGGATTAAATGTTCCCACACTGCAAGGAGTTAAAACAAGCACTTCAAACAGAAAATAATCATTCCACATAATTATTTTCCAGAAGGAACAGACTTGTGTTTTCTTTTTGTTGATGAGTGGTTATTTGTACTTACTGGTCATAAACAACGTAAATAGGGGAAGAAAACGAAATTAAACCGTGTCGCCTCACTCTACCTTACATGTCTTGAATTTCACACAAAACGACTAAGAAAATACCTTCTTACTAGTGCTCCATACTCAAGTTATTTAAAGAGAATAAGACAGTTGTCTAATGCTCTCTATATAAGACATGCATGAGCATTCATATTACCCAACGGTCCAGCCTGTCAAGACTAGATTCGAAATAAAGATGTGAATACACCTCATACAGTGAATGAGACGAGATTCCTCCTGGCCTTCGTAGAGGTTCACAGTGCAGGGAGGAAGAGACACGTCTGCATGTGCAATTTCCAATGCGTGCTGGAGAAGGTTGGTCCCCAGGAGAGGTCTGTCGTGACTCCTCAAAGGGAACCAATGCCTCCACTCCTGCTGTGCGCTTACAATTAGCCAAAGGGCAGATGAATGCATTACATCTTCCCAAAATAAAGATCAAACGTGCTGTGAGCTGGCTGGGGAAGCGCCTGGCACGTCAGAAACACTGATGACTCCTGGCCCCTAACGCAGGTCTCACACCCTCAGTCAGGACTGCCTCATCTTTCTATCCTCCAGGTCAAACAAAAGTAGTAGTATTCAGCCACTCTAGTTCTGATATGGCAAACTGGATAAACTCTTATCTTAATAGCTTTTAAACCCCATGAAAGGTGCAATGCAAACACAAAACCCAGCGTCATGTTCCAAAATAATCGTTTGAAAGGTTCACTACAACCTTCTGGCTAAACTGGCACTTTTCTACAAACACTTAAAACAATGAGACTAAAATCCAACTCGAGAAGTGATTTAATAGCTGCAGGAGCTAACAAAAGAAGGTGGGAGAAGAAAGGAAGAGTAGGAGAAGATACTGCTGTAAAATTAGGAAGTTGTTTCGTTAAGTTTTCTAAAACAATTTTTAGAAGCCAAGACGTTTTCAATGGTCAGCATAAACACTGACAGAAATCACTGGATGTTCAACCTGGGAACATGAGTCCTCGAAGTCCAACCCTCTTCATTTAATGCACTGATTCGCAACTCAAATGTGGCCGCACATTAGAACTGCCAGTAATTTTAAAAATGAGTGACTACTCATCAGTTGAGGTGAAGCAGCCTGTGGAGGTGGGGCCCTGGCACCTGCAGTTTTTGGAAGCACCTGACAGCTCTCAGCTCTCTTACCACCTGTCCTCTGTCATGCCCCGAGGTAAGGAACGCGCTCCTCTCCCTGCCCGCTACACCATCACACCCAAAATCCATGGGATTATTAAGACCCTAGGCAAGCTGTGAACAGCAATAAAGCAGCCCAACTGCACAGATCCAGACCCTGCTCACAGCACAGATGAACAAACTAGTGAAGACAAAAACACAAGACTCGCCACAGATATCTGACAAGCTAGTTATACCATTTAAGGGCAAATCTGATTTGCAAATAAACTGACTGTATTTCAGAGGTCTCAGGTTGTTAAACACGTAAGAGCAAATGCCTTATAAGAAATGCTACTCTATAATTTTGATTAAAGTTTACTTCAAAATAATCTCTCCAAGATTACGAAACATTCACAAATATAACGAACTAGCAGTTAACCATAGCAATCACCCGGTATCAGTTACGTATGTTACATAATCTTTGAAAAGGGCTACTGCGGTCTCTCTTCTACAAGGCAGGGCAACTAAAAACGTATAAACGTGCTATAAGAAACCGTTAAACAGAGCACTGGCTCCTTCTCCAGGACACACGCCATAATTAGTTTCTATAAATGATGCCCTTTTGAAATTTTATCACTGAGGAGAGATCTTCAATAAAGGAATATTTGGTCACATAGCGTGCATTTATAAACAAAGCAGTGAAACCAGCTAGAGCACTGGGCACCAATAGTGTTTTGCTTCTACCTAAAATCACCCAGGACCAAACATATTAAACTCGTTAGGTGGGACACACAGGCCCACCCAACCCACAGTTCATGAAGCCACAGTTCCCGGACCATGTCCCCTGCAATGGAAGCAAGTAGTCTTAACCACCGGACTGCCAGGGAAGTCCCCAGACCCCTTTTTAAACTCAGCAGCAGAATGTACTCTTTAGTCATCTTTTATTTTCAGTAACAAGCTTAATACACATCCATATAAAAGAAAAATACAAAAACATATAAAGTTAAAGTTGCCTATAATCCCAAGTCCAGAGATATCACAGTTAGTTTTTTTCTTACCTATGGCTGCCTGTGTATACTAAATGGTCATTTCCTTTACTTAAAAAAAAAAAAAAAGGATCATAGTGTTCTGCATTTATCGTCATGGGCATAGTGTCAACCCATTCTAGAACCATCTTATTCCTTTCCGATCACAGCATCAATTTCATTCACTGCAAACACTGTACACAATGGAAATACCAAAAAAAAAAAATTTTTTTAACCTATTCAGGATCCAATTCCAATTAACCTCATGCTACCTGTCATGAACTCTGCTCAATCAGAAGCCGTTCTGGCAAATGTGTGAGGAGCACCCCAAACTTTGCATACACCACTTAGGCTCCCCCTAGCTGCGTTTAGAGCATGAAGTGTTTGTGTGCATGTGGGAAGGGGGGAAGGTAAGTAAGAGAGATGAGAGTGAACCCAGTATTGCTTTTTAGACCACAGAGACACATTCCATTCGGAGGGAGATGGGGGAGAGAGGGCATGTGGGAGCTGAAACAGAATAAACTTTAAAAAGATAGAAAAAGTCAGCCCTAACTCCTTCCCCAGCTGAAGCCATGAATCTACTGCACTGACAGTTCCTACAGGGAACTCTGGAGCTGAAATGCCAAAATAAGCTCCAAACTCTGCCACTTCATGTGCAAGTCTGAGCAGGACACCCAGCTTCTTAGAAGCTCGGCATCCTCTTATATCAAAATTGGATATTACCAGCTACCCTTTTAGGTTATTTTGAGGAGAAAATTAAACAATGTGAAAGTTGTTAGTGTAGAGCCTAGCACATATTAGTTTCCAAAAAATGCCAACTGTGACCTTCATATTTGCCAAGTAAGAAAAGGTCAACTCTCTATTATTAAAGTAACAGCACCTAAAAGCAATGAGCTTGCTATTATTCCAACTGCCTTTCAGTACAAAACTGGTAATAAGTGACAAAAATTTATTCCATATCAGCCAACCACAGATAATGCCAATCACATTTTTAATGTGACCAAATTTCCAAACATCCTGTAGGCAATGAAACTCTCGCCCAGCTCACCCCAAAATATAAGAGTAGCAAAGCTCTGATTAAAATGGAGCTGGGGGGGAAGATGGCGGAAGAGTAAGACGCGGAGATCACCTTCCTCCCCACAGATACACCAGAAATACATCTACACGTGGAACAACTCCTACAGAGCACCTACTGAACGCTGGCAGAAGACCTCAGACCTCCCCAAAGGCAAGAAACCCCCCACGTACCTGGGTAGGGCAAAAGAAAAAAATAAACAGAGACAAAAGGATAGGGACGGGTGCTGCACCAGCGGGAGGGAGCTGTGAAGGACGAAAAGTGTACACACACTAGGAAGCCCCTTCGCGGGCGGAGACTGCGGGTAGCGGAGTGGGGGAGCTTCAGAGCCGCGGAGGAGAGCACAGCAACAGGGGTGCGGAGGGCAAAGCGGAGAGATTCCAGCGCAGAGGATCAGGGCCGACCAGCACTCACCAGCCGAGAGGCTTGTCTGCTCACCCGCCGGGGCGGGCGGGGCTGGGAGCTGAGGCTCCGGCTTCAGCTGGAGCAACGGGAGAGGACTGGGGTTGGCGGCGTGAACACAGCCTAAAGGGGTTAGTGCGCCACGGCTGGCCGGGAGGGAGTCCGGGGAAAAGTCTGGACCTGCAGAAGAGGCAAGAGACTTTTTCTTCCCTCTTTACTTCCTGGTGCTCGAAGAGAGGGGATTAAGAACGCTGCTTAAAGGAGCTCCAGAGACGGGCACGAGCCGCGGCTAAAAGTGCGGACCCCAGAGACAGACATGAGACACTAAGGCCGCTGCTGCCGCCACCAAGAAGCCTGTGTGCGAACACAGGTCACTATCCACACCCCCCTTCCGGGGAGCCTGTGCAGCCCGCCACTGCCAGGGTCCCGGGATCCAGGGACAACTTCCCCGGGAGAACGCACGGCGCGCCTCAGGCCCGCCCCACACTCAGTGACCCTCCCTACCCCCAGCCTGAGTGAGCCAGAGCCTCCGAATCAGCGGTTCCTTTAACCCCGTCCTGTCTGAGCAAAGAACAGACGCCCTCCGCCCTCCGGCGACTGCGACCTACACGCACAGGCGGGGCCAAATCCAAACCTGAGCCCCTAGGAGCTGTGAGAACAAAGAAGAGAAAGGGAAATCTCTCCCAGCAGCCTCAGAAGCAGCGGATTAAAGCTCCACAATCAACTTGATGTACCCTGCATCTGTGGAATACATGAATAGACAACGAATCATCCCAAATTAAGGAGCCCTGTGGATGAAAGGCTCTTGGTGCTGCAGCCAGGAGTTAGTGCTGTGCCTCTGAGGTGAGAGAGCCAACTTCAGGACACTGGTCCAGAAGAGGCCTCCCAGCTGCACATAATATCATACGGCGAAAATCTCCCAGTGATCTCCATCTAAACGCCAGCCCCCAGCTTCACTCAACGACCAGCAAGCTACAGTGCTGGACATCCTATGCCAAACAACTAGCAAGACAGGAACACAACCCCACCCATTAGCAGAGAGGCTGCCTAAAATCATAATAAGTCTACAGACACCCCAAAACACACCACCAGACATGGACCTGCCCACCAGAAAGACAAGATCCAGCCTCATCCACCAGAACACAGGCACTAGTTCCCTCCACCTGGAAGCCTACACAACCCAGTGAACCAACTTTAGCCTCTGGGGACAGACACAAAAAACAATGGGAACTACTAATCTGCAGCCTGCAAAAAGGAGACCCCAAACACAGTAAGATAAGCAAAATGAGAAGACAGAAAAACACACGGTAGATGAAGGAGCAAGATAAAAACCCACCAGACCTAACAAATGAAGAGGAAATAGGCAGTCTACCTGAAAAAGAATTCAGAATAATGATAGTAAAGATGATCCAAAATCTTGGAAATAGAATAGACAAAATGCAAGAAACAGTTAACAAGGACCTAGAAGAACTAAAGATGAAACAAACAATGATGAACAACACAATAAATGAAATGAAAAATACTCTAGATGGGATCAATAGCAGAATAACTGAGGCAGAAGAACGGATAAGTGACCTGGAAGATAAAATAGTGGAAATAACTAATGCAGAGCAGAATAAAGAAAAAAGAATGAAAAGAACTGAGAACAGTCTCAGAGACCTCTGGGACAACATTAAACGCACCAACATTCGAATTATAGGGGTTCCAGAAGAAGAAGAGAAACAGAAAGGGACTGAGAAAATATTTCAAGAGATTATAGTTGAAAACTTCCCTAATATGGGAAAGGAAATAGTTAATCGAGTCCAGGAAGAACAGAGAGTCCCATACAGGATAAATCCAAGGAGAAATACGCCAAGACACATATTAATCAAACTGTCAAAAATTAAATACAAAGAAAGCATATTAAAAGCAGCAAGGGAAAAACAACAAATAACACACAAGGGAATCCCCATAAGGTTAACAGCTGATCTTTCAGCAGAAACTCTGCAAGCCAGAAGGCACTGGCAGGACATATTGAAAGTGTTGAAGGAGAAAAACCTGCAACCAAGATTACTCTACCCAGCAAGGATCTCATTCAGATTTAATGGAGAAATTAAAACCTTTACAGACAAGCAAAAGCTGAGAGACTTCAGCACCACCAAACCAGCTCTACAACAACTGCTAAAGGAACTTCTCTAGGCAAGAAACACAAAAGGAGGAAAAGACCTACAATAACGAACCCAAAACAATTAAGAAAATGGGAATGGGAACATACATATCGATAATTACCTTAAATGTAAATGGACTAAATGCTCCCACCAAAAGACACAGATTGGCTGAATGGATACAAAAACAAGACACATATATTTGCTGTCTACAAGAGACCCACTTCAGACCTAGAGACACATACAGACTGAAAGTAAGGGGATGGAAAAAGGTATTTCATGCAAATGGAAACCAAAAGAAAGCTGGAGTAGCAATTCTCATATCAGACAAAATAGACTTTAAAATAAAGACTATTAGAAGAGACAAAGAAGGACACTACACAATGATCAAGGGATCGATCCAAGAAGAAGATATAACAATTGTAAATATTTATGCACCCAACATAGGAGCACCTCAATACATAAGGCAAATACTAACAGCCATAAAAGGGAAAATAGACAGTAACACATTCATAGTAGGGGACTTTAACACCCCACTTTCACCAATGGACAGATCATCCAAAATGAAAATAAATAAGGAAACACAAGCTTTAAATGATACATTAAACAAGATGGACTTAATTGATATTTATAGGACATTCCATCCAAACAAAACAGAATACACATTTTTCTCAAGTGCTCATGGAACGTTCTCCAGGATCGATCATATCTTGGGTCACAAATCAAGCCTTGGTAAATATAAGAAAATTGAAATTGTATCAAGTATCTTTTCCGACCACAACGCTATGAGAATAGATATCAATTACAGGAAAAGATCTGTAAAAAATACAAACACATGGAGGCTAAACAATACACTACTTAATAACGAAGTGATCACTGAAGAAATCAAAGAGGAAATCAAAAAATACCTAGAAACAAATGACAATGGAGACACGATGACTCAAAATCTATGGGATGCAGCAAAAGCAGTTCTAAGAGGGCAGTTTATAGCAATACAATCCTACCTTAAGAAACAGGAAACATCTCAATTAAACAACCTAAACTTGCAACTAAAGCAATTAGAGAAAAAAGAACAAAAAAACCCCAAAGTTAGCAGAAGGAAAGAAATCATAAAAATCAGATCAGAAAAAAATGATAAAGAAATGAAGGAAACGATAGCAAAGATCAATAAAACTAAAAGCTGGTTCTTTGAAAGGATAAACAAAATTGATAAACTATTAGCCAGACTCATCAAGAAAAAAAGGGAGAAGACTCAGATCAATAGAATTAGAAATGAAAAAGGAGAAGTAACAACTGACACTGAAGAAATACAAAAGATCATGAGAGAGTACTACAAGCAACTCTATGCCAATAAAATGGACAACCTGGAAGAAATGGACAAATTCTTACAAAGGCACAACCTGCCAAGACTGAATCAGGAAGAAATAGAAAATGTGAACAGACCAATCACAAGCACTGAAATGGAAACTGTGATTAAAAATCTTCCAACAAACAAAAGCCCAGGACCAGATGGCTTCACAGGCGAATTCTATCAAACATTTAGAGAAGAGCTATCACCTATCCTTCTCAAACTCTTCCAAAATATAGCAGAGGGAGGAACACTCCCCAACTCATTCTACGAGGCCACCATCACCCTGATACGAAAACCAGACAAGGATGTCACAAAGAAAGAAAACTACAGGCCAATATCACTGATGAACATAGATGCAAAAATCCTCAACAAAATACTAGCAAACAGAATCCAACAGCACATTAAAGGGATCATACACCATGATCAAGTGGGGTTTATTCGAGGAATGCAAGGATTCTTCAATACACGCAAATCAATCAACGTGATACACCATATTAACAAATTGAAGGAGAAAACCCATATGATCATCTCAATAGATGCAGAGAAAGCTTTTGACAAAATCCAACACCCATTTACGATAAAAACCCTGCAGAAAGTAGGCATAGAGCGAGCTTTTCTCAACATAATAAAGGGCATATATGACAAACCCACAGCCAACATCGTCCTCAATGGTGAAAAACTGAAAGCATTTCCACTAAAATCAGGAACAAGACAAGGTTGCCCACTCTCACCACTCTTATTCAACATAGTTTTGGACGTTTTAGCCACAGCAATCAGAGAAGAAAAGGAAATAAAAGGAATCCAAATCGGAAAAGAAGAAGTAAAGCTGTCACTCTTTGCAGATGACATGACACTATACATAGAGAATCCTAAAGATGCTACCAGAAAACTACTAGAGCTAATCAATGAATTTGGTAAAGTAGCAGGATACAAAATTAATGCACAGAAATCTCTGGCATTCCTATACACTAATGATGAAAAATCTGAAAGTGAAATCAAGAAAACATTCCCATTTACCATTGCAACAAAAAGAATAAAATACCTAGGAATAAACCTACCTAAGGAGACAAAAGACCTGTATGCAGAAAATTATAAGACACTGATGAAAGAAATTAAAGATGATACAAATAGATGGAGACATATACCATGTTCTTGGATTGGAAGAATCAACATTGTGAAAATGACTCTACTACCCAAAGCAATCTACAGATTCAATGCAATCCCTATCAAACTACCACTGGCATTTTTCACAGAACTAGAACAAAAAATTTCACAATTTGTATGGAAACACAGAAGACCGCGAATAGCCAAAGCAATCTTGAGAACGAAAAATGGAGCTGGAGGAATCAGGCTTCCTGACTTCAGACTATACTACAAAGCTACAGTAATCCAGACAGTATGGTACTGGCACAAAAACAGAAATATAGATCAATGGAACAGGATAGAAAGCCCAGAGATAAACCCACCCACAAATGGTCACCTTATCTTTGATAAAGGAGGCAGGAATGTACAGTGGAGAAAGGACAGCCTATTCAATAAGTGGTGCTGGGAAAACTGGACAGATACATGTAAAAGTATGAGATTAGATCACTCCCTAACACCATACACAAAAATAAGCTCAAAATGGATTAAAGACCTAAATGTAAGGCCAGAAACTATCAAACTCTTAGAGGAAAACATAGGCAGGACACTTTATGACATAAATCACAGCAAGGTCCTTTTTGACCCACCTCCTAGAGAAATGGAAATAAAAACAAAACTAAACAAATGGGACCTAATGAAACTTAAAAGCTTTTGCGCAGCAAAGGAAACCATAAACAAGACCAAAAGACAACCCTCAGAATGGGAGAAAATATTTGCAAATGAAGCAACTGACAAAGGATTAATCTCCAAAATTTATATGCACCTTAATAACAAAAAAAACAAACAACCCAATCCAAAAATGGGCACAAGACCTAAATAGACATTTCTCCAAAGAAGAAATACAGACTGCCAACAAACACATGAAAGAATGCTCAACATCACTAATCATTAGAGAAATGCAAATCAAAGCTACAATGAGATATCATCTCACACCAGTCAGAATGGCCATCATCAAAAAATCTAGAAACAATAAATGCTGGAGAGGGTGTGGAGAAAAGGGAACCCTCCTGCACTGTTGGTGGGAATGTAAATTGATACAGCCACTATGGAGAACAGTATGGAGTTTCCTTAAAAAACTACAAATAGAAGTACCATACGACCCAGCAATCCCACTACTGGGCATATACCCTGAGAAAACCATAATTCAAAAAGAGTCATGTACCAAAATGTTCATTGCAGCTCTATTTACAATAGCCCAGAGATGGAAACAACCTAAGTGTCTATCATCGGATGAATGGATAAAGAAGATGTGGCACATATATACAATGGAATATTACTCAGCCATAAAAAGAAACGAAATTGAGCTATTTGTAATGAGGTGGATAGACCTAGAGTCTGTCATACAGAGTGAAGTAAGTCAGAAAGAGAAAGACAAATACCGTATGCTAACACATATATATGGAATTTAAGGAAAAGAAATGTCATGAAAAACCTAGGGGTGAAACAGGAATAAAGACACAGACTTACTAGAGAATGGACTTGAGGCTATGGGGAGGGGGAAGGGTAAACTGTGACAAAGTGAGAGAGAGGCATGGACATATATACACTACCAAACGTAAGGTAGATAGCTAGTGGGAAGCAGCTGCATAGCACAGGGAGATCAGCTGGGTGCTTTGTGACTGCCTGGAGTGGTGGGATAGGGAGGGTGGGAGGGAGGGAGACGTAAGCGGGAAGAGATATGGGAACATATGTATATATATAACTGATTCATTTTGTTGTGAAGCTGAAACTAACATACCATTGTAAAGCAATTATACTCCAATAAAGATGTAAAAATAAAAAAAAAAAAATGGAGCTGGGGAAGGAGGACATTCCCTTCTCCTTCCTCCTGCCAGCCCTGAGGTGTCACAAGGCCCACAGGAACAGAGAGTGAAAACCACTACCTTACAAAACTACACAGGTCTGTGAGTGGCAAACAGTTTCTGTGGCACTTTCAGGACAGCCCTACAAACTTCAGAGCAGAAAACACCTAAATTCTTGAACGTCAGCTATAAGACAGCAAAATTATTGTCTATTTTGCTCACTGATACAGCCCAAAGTGCCTAGGACAGTGCCTGGCATACAGCAAGTATGCTCAATGTATGAATGATTGCAATTGAAAATGAAAGTTTAGTGATTTCAAGGTTTTTAAGTGATAAGAGATATCTCAAGTAAACCTTAGAAGAGAAACCATGATAAACCTGTGGAATCTCCAACACAATGCCTGTGCATAGTATACATGCAACAAATATTTGCAGAAGGAACAAATGCTGTAAAAATAGCAAACCAGAAACACTGAGACTAAATCTTTTTGGATTATAAGATTTTTCTAGACAGCTGAAGGCTGCCCCTTTAAGCACCTAAGCTATTTTTATTTTAACCATTTTTGGATGGGACTCATTTAGCGTATTTTTTCAAAGGCTATAGAGAATGTACTTTAACGCTTTTTCTTTGTGGTGAGCGTATATTACAATGACCACAAGAGCTACCGAGGCAGTGCAAAGCTCCATGCTGCCAGGGGTTAAGACAACAGGCAAGGATGTATGGGAATGAGAGACGGTATCTCAGCTTTTAATTACATACCCCACATTCCTACCAGTCCTCCCAAAGTAAATGTTGGTATGCTCTCTCAAATGCACCCCAGGGACCAAAGCAGAGGCTCCTAAACTCGCTGTGCCACAGACACCCTCTGACAAACCCCTACGGACTCTTCTCAGAGTTAGATTTTTAAATGCCATAGGCATTTACACAAAGCAATACAAAAGAATTATACCAGGAAGGAATTATCCAAATAATTATGATAAAGCATTATGTGCTTATCACCAAATTTAACAAGGTCTAGCGGCAAATCGTATGTCTGCCATAATTCAAAGTAATGATGAGCATATAGAGTATTTTTGAGAGATGTGTAGCAACTATAATGCAATATGAAAACACGTGATTTTATTGATGTTACTATCACAGGAGTTGCTAATGCTACAGGGAGGGTGATGACTCATAACTGAAGATGTTAAACTGCAGTTAAAGGTTAGTGGAAATAAAGGTGAATTTTTTTCCCCATCCAAGTTCAGGGACCCCCACTCCCAACTTCCATCCTCAGATTCCAGGTTAAGGATTCTTGGACTTAAGGAAGCGGGGGTGTTGGGGGGCAGGTGCAGCGGAGGGACCAGCTACAATAACTCAAACATAAGATCACCACCACCGCCAGCCATCTCTCTCAGGATCATGGTGTGTATATACTGCATAGATGAACAATAAAACAAAGCCATCCCACCGCCCCAATGCACACATAAATCTAGCTGAAAATGGGAAAACTAGACCAGAAGCTTTAGCCATCGAAGTCTATAAAGGGATATTACAATGTTATGATGCAGCCCATAAGGGAAGCAAAATCTAAGTGGGTTAAAACTCAAATGTCCATTACTTAGAGTTACGGAATTAATTTCTATGTAAATTCTTCATCAATATAAAAACGTTACAACTCTTTTCACATGTTATAAGTACTCAATTTGAGTCTGATGTGATGTATTGCCTAGCTAGTCCTTGATTATGACAATTTAGTCTAATATACTAACAAATGAAAATAATTTTCAACTGTCAACTTTATGTTAGCCCTGCCAATGGGACGGTAGGAAAACATGACAAAATACCTTTGAATTCTCATTTCAAGAAACTGTCATTTAAGCTGCAGCTCACATCTGACAAATGCAGGCATGCAGGGCAGCCTTTACTCTAGAATCTTCTTCCATCGACTCTCCACTAGCATCTGCTGATTCTTCCAGACCCATTCAAGCACCTCCATTCCCACGGGCCCCGGCCTGCTGTGGTAATACAGGTCACAGCACTGACATTTGGGGCTGGGAATGGGGTGTCATTTGATTCATTTCTGTGGACCCTGCAGGTTTGTGTCAGTGTTTACTAAACACACACACTTTAATGTGAGAGGCAAGTGAAGGGCATTTTTCTGTTTCTCTATCTTAAAGTGTAAAATAAATAATGTAATCTAATTAACCTTAATTTAAATATATTTATTTGAAAATATGGGGCTTCCCTAGTGGCGCAGTGGTTAAGAGTCCTCCTGCTGATGCAGGGGACACGGGTTCGTGTCCTGGTCCAGGAAGATCCCACATACTGCGGAGCGGCTGGCCCCGTGAGCCAGGCCACTGAGCCTGCGCGTCCGGAGCCTGTGCTCCGCAACGGGAGAGGCCACAACAGTGAGAGGCCCGAGTACCGTAGGAAAAAAAAAAAAAAAAAATGAAAGAAACAAAAAATAAAATGACTATTTTCATGAACCTTACCTAATATCAGGTAGAGAAAGTGTGACACCAATATTCTATACAATCATATGCACACTGTCCGGGGAAAAGCTGAACTTCTGAGACCTTCATCGAATCAAGTAGTTTAAGTTAATATCATATCTCGGGCACTAAACCCCCACTTACGGAAGCCAACTATGTGCCAGACACCATGCTTCACACAGATTACCTCGCTGCATCCTCACACCAACCCTCTGAGGAAAACCATGCTATTTCCATTTTACAGAAACACGGAGTCTTCTGCATCAGTGTTGGGCACTGGGGCTGTCGATGAAAGTGACCATCTAAGTGGAGAAAGAAACACAGCACTTTTTAGAAAATCAGGCACTGGAGGCCACAGGAGCGGTCCCCAGTGAAGGGAGGAGAGGGTAGGACAGGAGGAGAGGCTTGGAGGAGAGGAGCCCTGGGCTGAGCCTTCAAGGAGTCGAGGCTGGTCAGGAGAGGCAAGGAGGGCGCTCCTCTCGCCTAGCACATGGCGGGAGGCTGACACAGGTGAGGCTGGGCCAGCAGAGTTTCCAACAGATCACACGGCTGCTGTGGAGAGAATGGGTTTGACGGACAAAACAGCAGAAGGAGGATGACAGGCAGGAGGATGCTGAAGTGGGAATGGCTTAGTTCCCTGCCCTCACCCTGCTGAGAAGCTCAGTCCCAGAACCAAGGGCCTTGTCACCCCAGTGCCTGGCCCTTTTCCTCACATCAGACCGAATAAACGAATCCACGTGTGAACAAAGGAGCATCTGAGCAGGAAGAAATGACGTCCTCCAGCTAGGGCTGTGGCAATACAAATGCAGAGAAGATGATGAGGCAAAGCACAATTCCGAAGGTCAAACAGGCAAGAATTAGTAATTCACTGGATGTGAGAGTTGACTGGTTGGATGGGAGAACCACCCACTGAGACCAAAAAAAAAATCCAGAAACCTGAATACAAATTACAATTCCCTATTCATGCATATGAGTTCTCTCTCTTTTCAAGGTCATTTTATTCCTGAAGGAGGCATGGAAATTGTGTAGGTAGCGTGCGCTGCAGCCCAGAGAACAAGTCCCCACCCCATGCACCCAGTCCGTTTTGGCATTCTGGGCCAAAACTCTGACAGGTTTTTTTAAAAGTATGTATGTGTGAAGAGCTGTTATCTCTTCTACTTATTTTCAGCAAAAGAGATGCAATTTTAAACACTGCTCATCACTAAAGATCTGGAAGGGACTGCCCGTGGTTATCTCTGGGTAGCAGAAATTCGGTGGTTCCTTATTTTTGCTTATCAACATGTTGTTTTTCTGTATTTACATACACTGCTTTTGCAATCTCACAAAAAGGTTTATTTTAAAAGAGTACATTTTTCTTAAACTTTAAGAAATGTTAGAGGTTACTGTCTAATTTTATTAGATAAAGCCATCCAGGGACAAAATTATTTGGAGGAAAAAAATCTTCATTTTAAACATATGATAAATTATTTTCAATGCAGAATTTCAGCATACATTTCTAAGTGACCCCAAATGCTTCACTACGTAACACACAAAATTTAAGTCATGGGACACCATCTGAAAAATAAACTTCCATATCCACAGAAACTAAAAACTTCAGATGACAGTCTAAAAGCGATATTCAAAAGACTGCCCTTTTATATGCATAGGTAATTACTTAAGACAAAAATTTGTAGCTTAAATAAAAATTGTGATAATAGTAAGAACTGGCCTGTTTTATGAAGCTGACAGTTCAAACTTGAGTTTAGATAAACCATTAGCCCTCTTAGTCAGATAAATACTCTTGTTACTTCCTAGGAATTGCAGTAAAATCAACCTAATTCAAATTATAACATTTGTGAACACAGTATGGAATCACCTTGACAACATCAATATTAATTTTTATAAACACAAAATAATTTATAGCATAGGGCTACCCTCTGCATATACGGTGCCTTTATCCAAATTACTGAAAGCCAAAAACCCCTGTCCTCCCCAACCTCACAAACAAAAAGACTCTGGTATGCCAAGTGTGGGCTGGATCTCAGCCCCTGCTTGCCCTGTCGGCTGGATGCTTTTGTGCAGTATGCAACCTGCACACACTTACCTGGCAGCCCATTCACAGCCCTGTCACCCGCATCTGTGAGATCCATAGTAGTTTCCAGGAGCATGTTAGAAATTTAAACTTACTAATGCATGACTGTCCGACTTAACTGCCAGAAGGGCTTCTGCTATGGCTTATAAATATTATTTATAAACCACATTATTTACAGTTTTAAAATACTGCACCACACTAGCTTTTACAGCATTAACTGCATTCTTGAATAAAACCTATCATGTATGTTCAAGAATCCCAAATTTCATTCAGATGAGTGGTAGAAACAGGTCTTTTCTCCCGTATCATCTCAGTCCATTTTTGGAAATAAACTATACTCACCAAGTGGCCATCCCCTTTCTTTCATCTTGATCAACAGGCACATCAGAACTCTGGCCAGTAAAGGATATTAGTTAGAACTGGTCTAATCTATTTTCCACCTAACATATTTTATACTTTATGTCTACCAAGTATGACAATAACAACACTATTTGCTGGTCCCTGACTTTCTCAGAAGTCATGTTAGATAACTTCAATAAATGTTTAAAAAACTCAGACTGTATCCCAGCACAGGATACCTCAAAAGCAGAATTAAGTGGCAAATACTCTCTTCCTGAATTTAGAGATGAAGGAAATCAATCAAGAAAAGTACACAAGGGGCTTCCCTGGTGGCGCAGTGGTTGAGAGTCCGCCTGCCGACGCAGGGGACACGGGTTCGTGCCCCGGTCCGGGAAGATCCCACATGCCGCGGAGCGGCTACGCCCGTGAGCCATGGACGCTGAGCCTGCGCGTCCGGAGCCTGTGATCCGCAGCGGGAGAGGCCACAGCAGTGAGAGGCCCGCGTACCGCAAAAAAAAAAAAAAAAGAAAAGAAAAAGAAAGAAAAGTACACAAGACGAAAATGAAAGTGTAAAGTTGCACATAGAAGTTGTCCAAGTGTCAATTCCTAACGGCGCCCAGCCCTCAGCTAACGGTTCTCCTCCTCCCTGACCCACCTACACTCCTGGTACGTGAGAATGAAAATCCGATCTCGTCCAAGCACCCAACCATCCCTCCACTGGCAGTTTCTCCAAGACCAGGGACTCGTGTGTCACACTGAAGGGAATGAACTGCAGTACTCTTTAAATCACTTCCAGTTCCAAAATCCTACTATGCTATATAAATAAATTGGCTAATAGAATGAAAATACCAAAAAAATACCAACATCAGGAACATGGTGATATGTATAAAATATGATAAACTCTCAGCTGGGAAAGTACCCACAGGGTAGACCCAGCCTGCCAAAGTTCATGTGAAAAAGATTTACAGATTTTAGTTGACTGTAAGCCCAGGATAAGCCAACAGAACAGCCTGGATATCAAAAGAATGAAAAAGGAAAGAAAAGCCTATGGCAGTAGGAGAAATGTCATCCTTGCGTTAAAGGGGTCACAGCCCCACCGTCCTCCCTGCCCATCATGCCACACAGCAAGTTTCATTTTCGGTTTCAGAAGACCTTAAAAGCAGAGGCAGTAAGAGTCGCAAGGTGCCTGCAGATCCACGAACGGAGGCTGGAGGACGGAGCTATGGGCTTGCAGCTCGGGCAGGGAAGATGGAAACTCACCACTGCCTTTGCAAGTCTGCCGCAGGGAAAAGGCACAGTCAGTCTCCCGCGCTTGCTCGCTCGCTCGCTCGCTCACGCGCTCTCTCTCTCTCTCTCTCTCTCTCTCTCTCTCTCTCTCTCTCTCTCTCATGAGAAGGAAAGAAGGTGAGACACAGTGAGAGAGAGTTCTGCTCAGAATACAACAATCTGTCTTTCCGTTTGAGCTGTGTAGAAGGGCAGGGACGTCTTGGGGACGCTGAGCCTCCTGGGAGGTGCCGGGAGCACAGCCAGGCGGCTCAGACCTCCAAGCCCCCGAGTCTAGGGCCCTCCAACAGACAGACATCGGGACCTGCCCCCTCCAAGCGCCCCGGAGCCGCACCTCCCAACCTGTCGAGTCTGACCGTGTGGCTCCTCCTCCCCGCCCCCACTCCCCCAGGGTCCTCGACTGACTTCATCTTCATGAGACCAGATATTTTACAATCAGGAACATTCCTAGAGAACCAACACCGAAACCAAGGCTGACAAGAGATAAAGGCTCGGCTGTGCCGGCCAAGAGCTGCTTGGGAATGCGTCCAAGGCTTTGTCGTTTCTCCCATGCCAAGGGGACGGCTCACGGGCAGCGAGAAGCCTCTGTGCCTCGCTAAAACTCAACTCTGATCTCCACATTCCACCTACCAAGCAGGAACTGCAGTCTCTGAATCCAAAAGACATTTCCAAAAGTGGGACTTCATCTTGGTTTACAAGGGTAAGAGGAAAAAAATAAAATAAAGATAAGCCCTAAGGGGAGGGGAGGGATAAGGAAATCTTGTTAGGGTAATTCTCTCCTTTAGACTGTATTAGTAAAATGCACCTCCATTTCACAGGCATCTCAGGGAAGACCCTTCATAGGGTTCTGCTTTTCTCTCTACTCTATCTCCAGGGACCTCACCCACTGCCCTAAGGCCGACAAAGATAATTTAGTGTACCTCTTAGGTCTGAATTCATTCCTAAACTTGACTCAAATTTCTAATCACCTCTCTAAGAATCATCCAGACTTTGGACACCTTGACCTTAAAACATCCCAGTCAAGCTCATCCTCTTTGCCCTAAAACAGGTCTCTCTCATTTCCTTGTTTCCCAAATGCCTTCCAGGCAAGTAGTTTGAAAGCCTGGAAAGTGCCTTCTAATCTTCTCTCTTGCTCCATTTTTCAATAAGCCATCAAGGTACAGTCTCTCACTAGGAGCCCAAAACCTCAAGCACTGGTCTAGGCCCGCACTTAACTCAGACCACAGCAAGACCCCCAGCCCTGCCTCTGGCTTCTCCCGGCATATAAACCCGCCCGCCCACGCTCCACTGGCAGCCTCGTCTTCCAGAAGGCCAGCTTGGATCACATCAGCCTACCACTCCACAAACTTTCTAGGGCTCCAATCACTACCAAAATACCAACCTCGCAGCCTGACCTGCCGAGCCCTCCACGCGGGTGCTCCAACCACCTCTTCCCTGTGAACCCCCTAATTCACCATCTTTGGCAGGGAGGGAGCTCCACTGAGCTCCACTCACACACATCCTGGGCTTCTGCTCATTCGGATGTCCGCCTCCACGCCTTTGCTCGTACTGCTTCTTCCGGTCAAGCGTTCCTGCTCACCCCCTGGATGGGACTCTCAAAAGCCGCTCATTTAATCTGTTCATTTTCTCAGGAAACAGAGCCTCAGAGGCCTGGAACGACAGGCCTCCAGTCACAGGCCAGGCTGGACAGAGCCAGACCTCCCCCCTTCAGGGCTCTTTTTCTAGACCACACCAGGTCCCCGTGATTTGCTTTTAACAAGGATGAAATAGAGACTTCGGCTTGAAATGTCCTTATTAGACTAAAACCTCTAAGCCCACCAAATTAAAAAAAGAGCACAGTGCCCACATTTTTGTGACTTAGGGGATTTCTCTTAGACTCACAAGCCCCACTGGTTACACCCTCCAGTTTAACTGCTAATACCATGTGGATGTGAAGGACTCTGTTGCCCAGCCTGGGGTCTGCCCCAAGGGCTTGAGAGCAGACTCACCCTCTCCCACAAAGAAAGGAGCCGGCAGCACTCTACTGCCTGTTTATTCAATCAAGATTAAAGCAAAAAATTGTTACATCTACAGAGCCTCGAAAAGCTGCAGAGAGAGGTGCTCCAGGACACTATATACAGGCTTTTCTTAACACCTACATCCAAACCACATCTCTGGCTCCTTTTGAGAAGGACAACATTTAAGTTAACAGTGTACAATCGGTTCTGACTATGCCTGCTGATTAAAGTCAACAGGGAGACTGTCAAGTGGGATTTACTGCATTTGGAAAATTATTACCTCCGTGTACCAGAAGACTACTCAGAGGTTGAGCACCCCCCCCAGCCCACTGGACTGTGGGACTTCTGTGTAAGGACCACTGCACACACCCACCTTCCCCTCCGAGAGGTAGGAATTGTGTCTTTCTCATCTGTGTCCCAGGTGTCTGGCACAGAGAAGATGCACAATCAATGTGCGGTGACTGACACTGAACTTGAAAGAGCAGCTGTATTTCTTGGCCAAAAATATCTGGAAATACCACAGGACTCCCCTAAGTAGTGTGGTAACTGCAAAATAATGAATACAGTATCGTACGTATGCTTTGGTGGTCTAGCTCATTGAGCTCTTCCCTCTGGGGGAAAAGATCCAGAGATTACAATCTCAACTAGTTTAAACACTACAGAATTCATAGAAATCAAACTCTGGTACCATGTTCTTTCAGCTACCCTAAAATTGGGTGATACTGCCTTGACTGAAACTCCAGTGTACTCTAAATTCATACATTTTCAAATGTGGGAAGAGAATCCCTTCCATTCACCTAGAAACAGTAATATGGCTATTTTGGGAACTATAAGAGGGTTCTGACCATACCAAAAGCACTAGCAAACTTCATGCTCATTATACAATTAATCTGGTAATAATCAAACACAAGGGGCCACAAACTCATTAATCATAAGCAGGTTTATGGTTTGTGTTTCTGAAGTCACATTTTACAAAATTAAAGCTCTAATATTTTAAATTTGGAAGCTTACATGTGTAAGAAAACAAAAAGCCTGACACAGTAGAGACCATCACAATAGCATGTGTAACTGTCTCTAAGCAAATACTGTCTCAAAGATCTTACGATTTATTTTCACCTAATGACTGATTTCCTCTGGGTCCACCCTGTGAAAAGAACTTCCCAAAAATACTCATTTGGCTGAGTCTCTGCCTTCGGCGGGCCTACAGTTATGAACTCTGCTAAACAAATAAACTTCCTTCCTATTTTTAAAGTTTTCCAAAATTGGAGAATCTACATCTTTGGTTGGCACACTATTTCCTGGACTTTAACAGCCCTGACAGTGAAGAAATTCTTCGCGGTATTTTGAGAGATGAAAAGTACTTCAGAAACAGTGTGGCAGCTGCTCCCTACCTCTATTTTAGGGAAGGGGAAATCAAGGGAGAGTTGTGACCCTGGGTGAGGTCACACAGGCAGCTGGTGGCAGAGGCCTGTGTAATTCTCTCTGCCCCTCTATCCCCTTATCGGATCTAAATGACTTGTGGTCTGACGAAAGCATTTTGCTCTCGTTCTGTACTCGTGAACCACGGCTTATGTTTAATTCATGAAGAATGTGATAAAACAACAGGAAAAAGTCTCAGTATCATGCTGAGTACCAAGTGATGCAAAGAGCTGCAATGCGCTCTGGACTAAGAGTCAGAACACCTTGTTTCAATCTCAGCTGTGACTTTGGGGAAACCACTTCACCTCTGGAGGACCCAATGTTATCAACTTTCAAAAGAGGGAACAGAACTAATAAGCAACTGCAAAGGTCATCTCCACCCCCTAAATGCAATGAAGAAGATGACGGTGATGGCTCACTCTTATTAAGTGTTTAATCTCAGCCAGACATTGTTCTAAGTATGTTATGTGGATAAATCCTCAACAGCCTGGAAGATGGCTCTTATCCCCAATTTTAAGGATGAACAGATTCATGCACAAACAGAAGTGACGTGTCCAAGGTGGCATCTCCACTGGGACCAGATGGAAAGGGGATCTGTCCCAGGCCACTGGCTCCAGGGGCCCTCTCTTCCTTATCAGAGGTGGACAGTCTAAGATGACCACCCTGACTTGCAGTAAACAGAGACATTCCAAACTGAGAACAATCATCGTGATCACTCAACACGATGTTCTATGAGACCAAAGGCCCAGGGAAGTGTAACCTGAACTGTAAGTCAAGAAATTTAATGGAAACGTACGGCTACATCCACCCCATTGCCTAGACGAGCTCACCCTAAAGACTGCTTGACAGTTTACATTCACTCACCTCATCTCATGTGACACCCAAACAGGACTACGTGCTGGGCAGCAGGGCAGAGATCACCACTCCCATGGCATCGAGCCAAGGCTAAACAGCAACACAGGCAAACCTGGGCCTCCAACCCATGCCTTTAACTTCCCGTCTGGTGTCCCGTCGCAGGCTGGAGGAGATGCCACTGTGGCAGGATGCTCTGGAATAATTCCTAACATAAAGAGCACTTTCCAGAGAAGCTGAATAACTACAAAACGGTTCCATGGTGCTTGCAAAAGAACATCAGATAATGAGTGATAATTCTCTAAAGCTCAAAACTCAAGTCAACAAGAAAACTGAAAACTCAGCCTCAAGGTCACCTCAAAACTGACCTCTTTCAGTCTTTCATTTAATTGCCCTAACGTTCCCCAATTTTGACCCATCTTCAATTATCTATTGGTGATTTTCCTCTCATTTCCTGTTTTCTTCCCTCCCTAACCAAGAACACCATGAAATTCGGGCATTCAAAAAATATGAGCTCCTTCTTGAATGGCTTCAATCTCATACACCTATTTTTAAAAGCAGCCAATTTGAACGTTTTTTACCTCTCACCAATGGGAGAAAAAAAAGTTCAGTCTTTCAGTGGGAAAGGGTATTTTTCTAAGTTCTGACCACCCTTGTTTCAAATCCTGAACATGTGTTGTAATCCACTTATTACAGAAGCAGCATAGGTACAACAGATAAAACATGAATTCAGAACCAGACAGTTCAAGCTTTAATCTTAATAGCTAAGACAAGTGACAAGTTGCCTAACTTCTGTGAACTTCAGTTTCTTCATACATCTTTCCCAAAAAAGGAGGGAAGGAATAATACCACTACTTCCAGGATTACTTGGAAGCTGACTACTCCCAAAACAATGGCTGGCACATATTAACTGCTCAAAAATGTAATCATCTCTTCCTTTCCACGGTTGCGTCAACACTATAAATCCACTCTGCAAGTGACATTTCTCTGAGAAAACTCACTCTCCCTTACTGGAGAAGAATAGATGCGGTGCACACACCTGCTTCATCTCCCACAGGATGAAGCAGTACTGGGGGAGCTATGTCACCACACTGGACTTTGGCAACTTGCACTCTCTTGAAATACTCAGGCCCTGGTTTCTTCCTACACACAGTTCACACAACTGCCAGGCCTCCCAGGCTCTTGAGCATTTATGACAATGACACCCTTCATGTGTCATGTCAGAGAATCTCCATCCACCCCCAACAGACTACTCACTTCATGCTTCTTTCCTTTGCCTTTTTCCTTGCAGGCCCCTTGACCTACTCTGAAATGCACATGCATAAAGTCAGGTGACTAAATAAAATATTCTTAACTACAACCTATTGATAGACATGCATACTTTTGATTTTAGTAAAATAATTTAGAGAGAAAAGTACAAGCAAATCAGCAAGGCAACATTAACAAGGTGTGCAAAACCCAGGGGTCTGGGACCTTGGGTTTAGTTCTGCCCCAACTAGCTATATGATCTATATTGTCACCTAATTGCCCTGAGTCTCAGTTTCCTCATGTAGAAAAGAGAATTATATTCTGGTTACACCAGAATGACCACCACGCCACAATTACCAACAGGTGTGTCCATGCCCTAGGGTGTGCTGGGATGAAACAAAGCGTTGCTCTTAATTCTGAATCTCCCTGTATCTGGGTAGTTTACTTAATGTGACATGCCGTCCTTAAGGGTTAAAAAATCATTCGTCTCAAAAGAAAGGCGAACAGAGTTAGAGAGCAACCCTGAATAATTCCAAAACATGCTAGAAAACTACCAAGAGTATATCCTAACTATTCTTTTTCATAATCTATCACATCGATGAGCTACAACTCAATCATCTTTCTTTAAAGACTTAGCTCAGGGTCTTCCCTGGTGGTCCAGTGGGAAAGACTCCGCGCTCCCAATGCAGGGGACCCAGGTTTGATCCCTGGTAGGGGAACTAGATCCCGTACGCATGCCGCAACTAAGACCCGGCGTGGCCAAAACAAATAAATAAATAAATAAAGACTGAGTTCAGATATCCTCTCCTCTAAAGTCTCCCCAGACTCCCCGGCTGAGTGACCCCCTGTGTATACAACTGTATTACTGCACTAAATTAAATTATCTTCACAGGGGCCCTCTCCCTGATAAATTGCAAGCTGCTCAAAGGCTGAGCCTGTCCTACTCTTTTCTGGATCCACAGCGCTTACCACCACGCATTCAAAAAGAACCACGGACTTAAACTGCAAACTCAACCACATTTTAAATAGTTTACATTTGCAGATGCTCTTCATAATTTCTTAAGCAAATTTTTATATTATTTTATCTTAAAATAGGGCCTATAAAAAAAGAGATAAATACAGAACACATTATTAATTTTATAGGTGAGAAAGGCTCAGCAGTTAACTTAGCCCAGCTCAACCAAAGTGAACAAGCCCTGTGAGTCTAATCCCATCGTAACACGTGACAGATATAAAAATAATCTGCATAAGTACCAAAGGTCATGAAAACTAAGAAAATTCTTTTTCCTCACATCTTTCTTATAAATCTAACAAACAGTATAGACTGCTGGTTCATCACTCTTCCAATAGCAAATACAGAGGTAACAGAAATAATGGAAAAATGAAAGGTACTTAAGTCTAGATTCACAAATATAACCAAATAATTTTTTCCTTTTCTATAACTTTTATAAATGTTCCTGAATACCAATACATACATTATGAAATAAGATTCAAAAAGACTAATTTATTATTTCTACTCTTTAAAAGTTATCAAAAGAAAGGAAGGGCTCCACATCACATATCATTAGGGAAATGCAAATTAAAGCAACAATGAGATACCGTTACACACCTATTCAAATGGCCACAATCTGGAACACTGACAACATCAAATGCTGACGAGGATGTGGAGCAATAGGAACTCTCATTCATTGCTGGGAGAAACGCAAAAGGGTGCGGCCACTCCGGAAAACACTTTGGCAGCTTCTTACAAAGCTAAACTTACTCTCACCATATGATCCCACAATCGTTCTCCCTGATGTTTACCCAAAGGAGTTGAAAACATATGTCCACACAAAAACCCACACAAGGATGTTTATAGCAGCTTTATTCATAACAGTCAAAACTTGGAAGCAACTGAAATGTCCTTCTGTAGTTGAATAGATAAACTGTGGTCCATCCAGATGATGGGATATTATTCAGTGCTAAAAAGAAATGAGTGATCCAGCCATGAAAGGCACTGGAGAAACTTAAATGTACATTACTAAGTGAAGGAAGCCAATCTGAAAAGGATACATACTTTATGATTCCAACTATATGACATTCTGGAAAAGGCAAAACTATAAAGATCAGCAGTTGCCAGGGGTTGGAAGAAGGAAGGGATGAATAGGCAGAGCACAGAGAATTTTTAGGGCAGGGAAACTATTCGGTGTGATATTACAGATACATGCCATTACACATTTGTCCAAATGCATGGAATGTACAATGACAATAAAACACAGTGTAAAACATGGACTTTGGGTGATAATGATGTGTCAGTGCAAGTTCATCAATTGTGACTAATGTACCACACTGATTGGGGATACTGATGATAGGGGAGGCTCTTCCAAGTGTGGGAACCGAGGCTGCATGGGAAATCTCTGTACCTTCTGCTCAATTTTGCCATAAACCTAAAATTGCTCAAAAAATAAAGTCCATTTAAAAACAGAAAGGGGGCAGTTTGAGTCTATTTTTCAATAATAATCTGATGCCTAGTCTATTACAATATCCTAATGGTACTTGGGGCAAAGTTAAATATCCTGAAAAAGAGGAAAGGCCACCAAAGTATTTTTTAAATTTGATAAGCTGAATAGCTAATACCTAAAATGTTCAAATTTTTTAAACAGTGCAAGAGTATGCAATGCAAATTTTTCCTTTCACTCCTATTCTCCAAACACCCAATTTTCAAGGTTGTTGATTTTTTTTTAAGTTTTATTTCATGGGACACTATTTCTACCATTGTCCTCCCAGACACAAGTGACTATTCTGAAATCATGGCATTTGTTCTAAAAAATATGAGCAGCTCCCATGTCTAATAGTAGGTATAACAGAAAATATTTAAACTGAGAACCTTGCTCCTCAAAGTGTGGTCCCCAGACTGGCAGCATTAGCATCATCACCTGTGAGCTTGTTGGAAATGCAGAATTTTGAGTTCCATCCCAGACCTACTAAAGTAGAACTACGTTTTAACAAGATGAAGCGATCTGTATGCACTGGTATACATGACAACGCCACCTCTGTTTTCATAGAGCTTACAGGCTAAGGAGGTAAAATATTCAAATAACTGCAACGAAGGATACACAGGATAGACGACGCAGCTACAAGAGTTTGGGGAGAGATCAGCTTTGGCCCCTAAGGGGTCTCCACTGCCCCAAGATAAAATGCCAGCTCCTGTGAAGGGGTCTGTGTGCCGTGCACACCCTCGTCCCAGCACATCCGTTCAGCTCACCCTCTGCTACCCCCTACAGCAGATTTCCTGCCAGCCTGACTAACAGCCCGTCACTGAGGTTCCTCAACACGCCTGCAGGCCTCTGCATGTGCTACCCCGGCACACCCTGCCCCTCCCCGGCTACCTCCTCCTTGGCCACCTTCGGGAAGGGGCAGGAGCCCCTCCAGCCTCTCCCACGGCACAGCCCAGCTAGCTGATGTCTACCCTCCCCTGCCAGAGGAGCTCCTCCAGGGCAGAGGAAATGCCTAGGGGTTATTTTCTTCCCAGTTTAGTATGCTCATCCAATCGGTGAATGAAGGAACGAGAGATGCTTCAGGGAAGGGATGAAGACGAGAAGGGCTTAGTCAGTCAGAAATGGAAGATCACTGCAGAGGCACATTTAGGCTAAGATCGGATTAGCGAATCTGTCTCAGGAGAACAAACTATAATTTGCTTTTTTCTCATTATGAGATCTGCTCCAGGCAGTGTTCCGTTGTGGATTAGGTGGGGTTTCTACCCCTGCTTTTCTCCATTCTCTACTCGTAAAACCAACCTGTACCCGAATTACTGTCACTCTAAGCAACTCGAGCTCCCGAAGTGCAGAGAGAGGCTGCTGCCACTACCCAACAAGCACCCCACAGGAGCGCCGCTGAAATCCTGGTTGGGGCTACACCAGCTCCACTTAGCAGTCGCAGCAAATTTTTCAAATTCAAGGAGTGGCTTGACTACGACAAGTTCTTCCCTCTTCATTCAACTCAAACATGTACTAATTAAAAGTAATATAAGTCTACAGACAAAAAAAAATGTTAATACATATTTTAAAATTTTCCATCACAACCTACGACACAACCTCAGCAACAAACCGACATCAGACTGACTTGAAGCAAGACAACAGAACTACCGCCTACATACTAGCTACAGGCAGATTCACACCTTCAGGAAGGCTGCTGTGCGCTAACAGGCAAAATAAGTCCAACTGGTCAGAGGCACCCAAGGTGGGCTGATCCAGTCTGCAGGAAACCTCAAAGGTAAGTAAATAAGCCCAAAGCCAGGACACAAGTGTGCCTGCAAGCTGTGGTTAGAGGCAGCTGAGCAAAGGACAAACTGTGCTTGTATTCAACACAGAAGAAGCAGTTGGTTACTCGGTCATTTGCACCAGCCTCAGACGCTGGGTCACAATCATTTCATATGTATCTGAGGTAGCACTACCACCTCCTGCCTGACCACACCAGCCTCCTAAGCGGTGCCCTTGGCTTCCACCCAAAGCAGACATCACTCCTCGCTTTCAAGCCCACAGCACTTACAAGCAAACCCCGCACAGTGCCTGCAGAGCCTGGCCCAGATCAGCCCTCCCCGACTCAGGGCCCAGCTCTCCGGGCCCAGCTCTCCGCGTTTCACCTGCCTTCTTCCTGCTGCTCTACCAGGCCCACCTCCAGGCCTGTTCCCTGCTGCTCCCTCCCCCCGGAACATCTTCAGGGCCCTCTCACCGCTCCGGTGAAATGCCACCTTCCTGCCACCCAGGCCCCACGCACTCTCAACCGAACCACCCTGCTAACTTCCCTTCCTAATACTCACCACCATCTGCAATTACCTTGCTTAGGCTGTTTCTTTCTTCACCGTCTCTCCCACCGTCTCTCCCATGGCGTTCGAATTTGAACGCCATGAAAACAGGCACCTGGTCTGCCTGTTCACTGCTCAACTCCAGCTCCTCAAACAGTACCCGGCAAATAGTAGGTACTCAATAACTGTATCCGTGTTGAACACATTTGTTAAATAACTTGTTGAATGAATAATGGCTATAAAACCCATGTTTTAAGCAAAGCCAAAATATGAAAAACCTGGTTTTAGGTAAAATATTAATCAGTGATTGAGTACAAGTTTACAAAAGGACTCCTTCCCTAATGCATTTTTAAATATTTGGCTTAAAAAGCTTCAGTGTGCACATTTTTAAAATATTTATTTATTTGGCTGCGCCGGGTCTTGGTTGAGGCACGCGGGATCTTCGTTGCGGCATGTGGGATCTATTTCCCTGCCCGGGGATCAAACCCGGGCCCCCTGCATTGGGAGCACAAGTCTTAACCAGTGGACCATCAGGGAAGGCCCGCACATTTTTAAAAGATAAACCTTTGGCACAAAATGAACTAACTCCTTCAGGGCATGAACAGTGCCTGGTACACAGAAGGCACCCACTAAATATCTGCTGAATACATATGTAAGCACTGGAAAATAGCTTAATACGAGGCATGAGCTATATGAAACTGGACTTGGATTTGAGAACACAGTAAATTTAGCTATATTTAGGTCCCATTTTCCATTTCATCTGATAAACTGACATAGATATTTTTAAAATCCACTAATTTGAGATACTAGCAGTAATGTCAGCCATCATCTTTACAGGCGGGTGCAGATCCAAGGAAATTCAGAAAGTTACCTGGCAGTTCTGTTGCTGTTAGTCTTCACCAATACGTAAGTGGTGGCATAGAAACAATCAACAGAAATACTCAGAACCGCCAGGGATGTCTGTGGACTTAGTATTAAAACCACAAACCTTGAGAAACTTGTTTTTATTTATACACTGTAATCTACGTAAAAACTCCACTGTTGGGACTTCCCCGGTGGCGCAGTGGTTAAGAATCCGCCTGCCAATGCAGGGAACAGGGGTTCCCAGCCCTGGTCCGGGAAGATCCCACATGCCGCGAGGCAACTAAGCCTATGTGCCACGACTACCGAGCCCGCGCTCTAGAGCCCTCAAGCCACAACTACTGAGCCCACGTGCCACAACTACTGAAGCCCACGCGCCTAGAGCCCGTGCTCCCCAACAAGAGAAGCCACGGCAATGAGAAGCCCTCACACTGCAATGAAGAGTAGCCCCCGCTTGCCACAACTAGAGAAAGCCCATGCGCAGCAACGAACACCCAACACAGCCATAAATAAATAGATAAATTTATTTAAAAAAAAAACAGGGCTTCCCTGGTGGCGCAGTGGTTGAGAGTACGCCTGCCGATGCAGGGGACACGGGTTCGTGCCCCGGTCCAGAAAGATCCCACATTCCGCGGAGGGGCTGGGCCCGTGAGCCACGGCCGCTGAGCCTGCACGTCCGGAGCCTGTGCTCCTCAACGGGAGAGGCCATAACAGTGAGAGGCCCGCATACGGCAAAAAAAAAAAAAACTCCAGTGTCCCCAGTGAAAGACTAATCAAGAAACCGCACCTCTGTAAGCCTGGCCTCATTTTAATATAATGCACACCTGCCTTAATGTTCCAGGACACGTCTAATTTTAAAAAGTGTATCTTAATTTTTCCCTTAACAGATAATCTCTTTGAAATAAAATTCTTCCTTATTTTGGCTTTATTCTTACACCATGAAATTACATGTTCAGTATTCACACACTACTAATGCATCACCCAAGAAAAACAAGTTAATGTTCAGGTAACTACCTGCATCAAGTGACACCCACTCCCTTTCTTCCCTAACAGGTGTTGGGCTGCAGTTTACAAAGGTCAAAGCAGGAATTTGATGTGCAAGTGTTTGTGTGAGGTGTGTGCTCATATGCATTTCTGTGTTCTTGAAGGGTCATTCTAAAATCTAATATAAATGCACTTTGGGAGTATGTAGTTCTGTGTATTATCTGTGCCTCTTGTTTATACTTTTAAAATATTTCCTGGTCTAAAATGCAAAGTGTGTTAATGACTTGTCTCTGAACTGAACACCAAACAGCTTCCACAGAAAGCCACTCTTATAAGCTATAACCCCAAGAAATGAACTTTCAAAGAGTACCTTCATATTCTAAAAGCTCTCACAGAATAACACACTGTCTACAAAAATCAATTACAGGATGCAATTTACAATAGCACAACACCTAGAAAAAATGAAATACAAAAGAACTACACTTTTTAAAATTATGCTGACAACTGACATAACTTTACTGGAAAAACATTTCATAGTTTTTTGTTGTTGTTCTGTAGTTTAAACAAATTTGGAATAACATGATTCAGAACTCAGATCAAGTTATCAACATGTTCATTTTTTACATGAGCTTTTCAAAAGTACTGCCAGTTGCAGAAAGCTGACAATTCTTGATTTCTTTTTTAAGTAAGGCTTTGGCTTGCTGTTTTCACTGTCACCTCTGTAGGCCAATGTAAACAGAAGTCCACCTCACTCCTATAAATGAAAAGGATCTTATTAAATATGTTTTAGGAAAGTAAATAAAACTATAAAACAGTACTAGCAGTAAGGTTTTCTTAGATTTACCTCTTGATTTTCGAATAAAACAACACATTGAGTCTATTTTTTTTCCTCCTTTTGGCCTTGCAGTGTATAACAAAAGGAGACTCAAATCCTCAACCGAGTAATATACACACCCTGAATTACTTTTTAAACTATATAACATTCTTGGGCTTCCCTGGTGGCGCAGTGGTTGAGAGTCCGCCTGCCGATGTAGGGGACACGGGTTCGTGCCCCGGTCCGGGAAGATCCCGCATGCCGCAGAGCAGCTAGGCCCGTGAGCCATGGCCGCTGAGCCTGCGCATCCGGAGCCTGTGCTCCGCAACGGGAAAGGCCACAACAGTGAGAGGCCCGTGTACCGATTAAAAAAAAAAAAAGTTATAAACTATATAACATTCTTAAATTTTAGCATTATTTATAAAAGCCAATTAGCTATCACTTCAAGCCAGAAAACCTGGGCATTATTAATTTTTCTTCAGTTCAAAACTACCTTATAACAACTCACAACCTGTTTGAAAGTCACTTCACTTTACTACTAGCTATGTCTCAGGGAGTGAAGATTCTGGTGAGAATGGGTAGTGCTCGTCTAGTAACTAGTGTTATCCGGTTTCTGTGTCTCCAGTTTATTACCACTTAAATGATAGGCAAAGCTTTATCTGTCTCATAAATAGGTATTTATAAAAATGTACTTTAACACTCTAAAAGCGCTGCATCATAACTAGAGATACCACCTAACTATTATTTGTAAAGGGTCACAGAACGGCTAACAGGTTCTCCCATTATGAGTTTATTGCTCAACCAACCTGCCATACACCAAGAGCGAGCTCTGCGAAGGGGCTGGCAAAGAGAGGAGCCCGTGGGGCGCAAGGAAGGTGCCCCATTAACCCGCCGACCTGTGGAAGCTTTGAGAGCTGCATCATTCAAAACACACAAACACCTGGTACTCCGGGAGGGTATTATTCTATTATTGCCCTCTCAAACTGATGAGAACTCTAGAAATCCACTCCAATCCCTTCGTTTTTGCGATAGCAGAATTGGCCCGGACACGTAAGGCTTAGTGATTCTGAAGGCGCCAACGTTTTGAAGATAAACTTTAAGGAAATAGAAAGAACTTACGTTTAAAATTCAGACTCCGTGCTCGCTTCGGCAGCACGTGTACTAAAATTCAGACTCCAAAACTTGCCCCTGGAAACCAGCGAGTTAAAAACAAAAGACAGACATCCTCTAAGCGCACCAAGTTCAGCCTTCGGGAATCCTCAGGGCACTATCCCAGACAACCGAGCACAAACCTGTACCCGGGAGGCTGACGCGCGAGGTCCCGCCGCCGAGAAACACCTCGCGGTGAATCCGCGGCGTGAGGGTGGGGGGACTTCGGGAGCCGGAGAAGCCCACCCGCCCTGCGTCGAGCCTCACTCTCCCCACCTGTGAAATGGGCGTGACGTCGCTGGCCCGTTCGCCCCACGGGGAAGAAAGGCTAATGAATGAGAACCACCTGGTGAACGGCCCGGGCCGCCTTGGCCGCTCTCCGGCAGCGGTCCTCAGGCAGCGGGGCGTCCTCGGGCAGCGGGGCGCCCCCGCCGCGGTCGGATTCCCCCCCAAGGCCGCGGGCGCTCTCCGTGCTCCGGACTCCCCGCGGCCCGACGGTTACCAAGGTTCCCCAAGCCGCGCCTGCCCGGACGCCGGCTCCCGGGCCGTCAGCTACCGTACAGGGCGCCGTCCCGACCCGGCCCCGACGCCGCCTACCTTGGCCACCCAGCTGAACAATGGTGACATCGCGGGCCGGGCGGAGGCTCGTCGCCCGCAGCTCCGGCTCACTCCCGCCGCCGGCCCGAGGGGCGGCGGGCAGCCGGGGGCGGGCTCGGGGCGCGGCGGGGCCCGGGCATGGCTCCCCCCGCAGCGGCAGCGGCGGCGGCGGCGGCGGGCTCCTCCCCGCTCGTCACTGCCCCGAGAGGTCGCCCCCGCAGGGCTGCCCGGCCGAGAAAGGGAAGTGGGTGGGGAGAGTGGGGGAGGGAGCGGAGGGGAGGGAGCGCGGCCGACCCCGCCCCCACCCCGCCCACCCCCACGCTCGGCTCGCGGCGGGAAGTTGGGACCCGCGGGGGGTCGCCCTCCTCCGGGACGCCCCCGGCTGCGCGGCTACTGGGGGAGGAGTCGTAAGCCCTAAGGGCTAGGGACGCGGCTTTCTAGGCCTCTGGGGTCCGTTTCGCCCAACTTTCAGAAAACTAAGAATTCCTCTCCTTGAGGTTCGGTAAAAGCCCCAGAGTTGGAGCGAACACAAAGCCCGCCCAGCGTTCCAGGGGTTACTGTCGCCCCCGCAGCGTTTCTTCCTAAACGCTCCGGATTGCTGGTAACAAAAGGGCTAGTGTTCCCCTAACTCCTAATACCTTTATATAATCAAAGGTGGTTTTCTTGGAGCCAGAAAACTCAGCTGTTGAGACTAGAAAAGGGGCGGTGGAAAAAGAACCTTCAGTTCCTGCCAGCTGGGAGGTTTCAGCAACGTGAGAAATGTTGGTTTCACCAGTTTTCTTCTCTCCCAAGGCAAGATGATAAGCAGTGTAGTCAGTTTATAGCTACAGAGGTTAAGCTGAGTTTCGAACTCAGACACCCAAGAGTTGCACTTTGGAAAAATAAAAAAAGGCCAAAGGACACATTAATAACCAATGTGTCATGTGGGAGCCACTCACTGAGTTCCTCAAGCCAAATAGCCACCCTAACCCCATAATTTTGCTTCTTTCCTCTTGTCATATTAATTGTGCCTTATCTTCATGACAGGCCAGTAGGACATTTTAATGAAGTTCCCCAAATGCCTGGCATCTGAGTTAGGTGGGTATATTCGTTATCTATTGCTGCATAACAAATTACCCCAAAACTATGAAGCTGGAAACAACTGTTTCTGTGGGTCAAAAATCCGGGGAGTATCTTAGCTGGTCCCTCTGACTCAAGGTCTGTTAGCCGGGGCTGCAGTCATCTCAAGACTGGGACTGAAGGACCCACTTTCAAGCTCATGGTTGTTCCCAGGATTCAGTTCCTTGCAGGCTCTTGGACTTAAGGCCTCAGTTTCTTCCTGCAGCATGTGGATCTCCCCGTAGGGCTGCTCACAATATGGCAGCCTGCATCCCCTAGCACAAGTGATCCAAGAAAAAGCACGTGTCCAAGAAGGAAGTCAATGGTTTTATAAACTAATCTCAGAAGTGACATCCCAAGACTTCTGCCACATTCAGTCTAGTCCACACTCAAGATGAGGGAATTACACAAGGACATAAATACCAAGAGAGGACCATGGTGGAGGGAGGGGTGTCATCTTTTTTTCTCCTCCCAGGTAGGGTACATGGGAACAAGATAAATGATAAAGGCATGGTGAAAGTCAAGAGTGATAGCATTCTAACAAAGCCTACCTGGGTACTCGAAAAGGGCCTTCAGAGCATCTTAGGGAAGTGCTATTCTTTCATTCTTTTCAGCAGTGATGTTCCCAAAAGAAATTAAGAGGTGGAAAATGGGAGTGCATTTGCAGCCATTTAACCAAATCTTTCTCTGTTATCACATTACTTCCCCAAGCAAGCGGAAGAAATAGAGGCTGAGAGCTCCATCAAAGTAAGAGCCTTTATGGCCACTACAGCCTCGCTACTCAAAGTGTGATTCATGGACCAGCTGCCTTGGCATCACCTGGCAATTGTTAGAAGTGCAGACTCTCAGACCCTGCCCTAATATCCCGTCGTACGGAGTCAGAACCTTCATTTTACCATGACTTCAGGTGGCTAGGATATACATAAAGTTTGAAATGCACTAGTATATGAGATCCACTGACACTGGCCTTAAAACAATGTAACAGACCAACAGCCCCTTGAGAGAACAGCTAAAACTGTCCTTCGTCCTTGCGATGGCGTGAACTAGCTCAGCAGAGGGAGACCTGGAGAACTACGGGGAAGCAACACCGTTGTGATGGGAGTGGCTGGGCAGCTGAGGACCAGGCATGATAAGCTGGATGGTTGACAAATGTCATCACACACCATCACTCTAATCCCTAGCCTGAGCTCTACGAAAATGCCCAGGACTGAGAAGCAACTCAGGGGAAAGGATGAGGGGAACCCGAAATGGACTACAGAAACCTGAATTACCTCCAACTGACCGAGATAAACTTTCTACTTCTTCAGCAGGAGGTAAGAAGGCAAAAAAGAAAAATTACATTAAATTTAGAAGGAAAATTGCACTTCTTGCACACACAAAAAAAGGTTAAGACTAAATCCTGAATATGACACTTAAAATATGACAGGTGAAGTAGGGACATCCAGGCTTCATTGTTTTAACCTGGACCCCTGGACTTCCCTGGTGGCACAGTGGTTAAGAATCCTCCTGCCAATGCAGAGGACATGGGTTTGAGCCCTGGTCTGGGAAGATCCCACATGCCGCGGAGCAACTAAGCCTGTGTGCCACAACTACTGAACCTGCGCTCTAGAGCCCGCGAGCCACAACTACAGAGCCCATGTGCCACAACTACTGAAGCCTGTGCGCCTAGAGCCTGTGCTCCACAACAAGAGAAGCCACCGCAATGGCCGCAATGAAGAGTAACCCACGCTCGTCGCAATTAGAGAAAACCCGGCGCACAGCAACGAAGACCCAATGCAGCCAAAAATTAATTAATTAATTATTAAATAACTAAACCTGGACCCAATTCTCCATGTATATACACATCAGTGTGGAGTCTCCTGCAGTTTCTGGTTTGCACTTGCCTAAACCTTACATGATTTTAGACTAAGGTCTCCATCTCCATCTGCTCCAGGTCTCCCTGCCTGATCTGGGCAGAATCACTCATTTAATGGGAAAGTAAGAACCTTTCGAGTGGGTGGACTTGATAGTAACGTATGGGGCTCTAACACTAAATATTACATGAAAGTTCTTCATTCCCTGCCAACATGTAGCTTGCCAACAGAAATTCTATTGTAATCTGGAAGTTCATTAAAGGGAAACTTTTACATCAGACAATCTAACAGATCTCACATTCAAAACAATTTTCCTTAAAATCTATTTCTCCCATCTGAAAAATGTATCCTTCTCTAAGAAACTGTATATTTCCCCAGGGAAGGACTGTACGTAGAGGGGGCATGGGTAATTTTCAATAGCTCCCCATTGATTCTTTTTCAGCCAGCATCAAGAACGCTTACAGACAGAATAATCATTGCTCAAAGATGCTGATGGCTCCCAGCCCTGATTTTCTATCAGAGTTACCTGTGATGACAAGGTGAGTGGGTGAGGAAGGAGGGCAGATGATATGGCTGCTCTGTGGCAGGGTGGAATGCTCAGAGACCTCAAAGAGCAGGTAGGTCATATAAATGTGTGCAGAGGGCCAGGTGTGAGACAATAAGGAATGAATGAACTGTGGCATCTTGGAGAATGCATGCTCAATTATTAAAACACTCCACCCAGCCAAGCAAAATGTGTGAGCTTGGAGGAGTGTGTATCGTGTGTGTGTGTGTGTGTGTGTGTGTGTGTGTGTGTGTGTGTGTGTGTGTGTGTGAGAGAGAGAGAGAGAGAGAGAGAGAGAGAGAGAGAGAGAGAGAGAGAGATTCTGATTATCAGCCAGGATTGAGAACCACTTGCATAGTTCTAGATCCCTTGTTTAAAAAAAAAAAAAAACAGCTGCTCTGTGGAGAGCAATAGGCCTATCTGAATAGGACTGCAGAGATCTAAATAAGTAGGATCTACAGAAAATCTGAGACTAAGTAACTTTAAAAGGAAGCTTTAATGTCTCACCATCAGTTTTCCGGAGACATTAAAGGAGGACTAAAAAGGGGGGTCAACCCAGGAACTGGAAGAGGTGCTCATCTACTAAGCCTGACCATAACTCCCGAATAAATCTGACACTCCTGCCCTTCTGTGTTCCTCCTTTGAAGAGGAGCAAGGGTCAAGAACAGTAATACCTCCTGAGAGTTCAGGAGATGCTGACAGGCTGCTCTCCACCAACTGAAATGTGGAGGGCGCAGAGGTAGGAAGCATGACCTCACTCTGCAGCCTGTTCCTCCCCACCACAAGACCTGGTTAAAAATAGAACCATTGTGACACCAACTCCACAAGGAAACTGGACTTGGTTTCAAGTGAATCACAACCACTTGGTAACTAGGATTCTAACAGCAGTTACAATGTGTTTTGTTTTGGCTTTTCTTCCCACATCACCATGCTATTCTGGGACACCAGCTAAATGTCCTACAATTCAACTCAATTCTGACACTATCTACCTGGAGATTGTATCAGATCCCAAAGAATATGGGCTCAATCCTACAAGACTGCCCTCCCTCCCAACTTCAGACACCAATCCCAAGTCCAGGGTGTCACCCGTGCCTCTGACCAACTGGTTCCAACGACCCCATCCTTGGCTTCAATTAATTTGCTAGAGTAGCTCACAGAACTCAGGGAAACATTTTACTTACTAGATCACCAGTTTATTATAAAAGGATATAACTCAGGAACAGCAGAATGAAAGATGCACAGGGCAAGTTATGGGGAACAAGGTGCGGCGGGGGGAACATGCTATTTCTCAAATACCTCTCCTCAAATCCACCTGTTTACCAACCCCAAAGCTCTCCAAACCCCATCCTTTTGGGTTTTTATGGAGGCTTCATACATAGGCATGATTGATTACATCATTGGCCTTTGGCAATTGAACTCACTCTCCCGCCCCTCTCCCTTCCTCCGAGTTCAGGGGGTGGGACTGAAGGTTTCAACCCTCTAATCACAAGGTTGGTTCCCCTAGCAACCAACCTGCATGCTAAAGAGACCTAGGGGCTTTCCGAAAGTCAACTGATTAACATAACAAAAGACACCTCCATTGTTCTCTTCGCAGGAAATTCCAAGGGTTTTAGGAGCTCTGTTCGGGGGAAAGGGGGACAAAGCCCAAAAAATATATTTCCTGTTATAAATCACGATATCACAGCAACTGATCAAGAATCTACTCAGCTCGTGAATATTCATTAGCACCTATTGTGTAAAGCAAACACGTGTCCTAGCAAGGAATAGCAAAGATGATCATCCCTGAAGCATAGGCACACAGCGTAGCAGGGAAGAGTGAAAAGTGCCAAGAGAAGGGCCCAGGTGAAGCTCCACCGAGTCCCAGAGGAACGAAAGATAACTTCCGGCTGCAAAGGAAGGGCCAGCATCCTGGCTGGAAGACATCAGGACTTTTACAGATGGAGATGAGGGAGCGGGGTTTCCAGGAAGAAGGACCAGCTGGCAGGAAGGATTGGTGCTCATCTCTGAAAATCAGGCCTTATCAGGACAGATAGAATAGAAATCGAGCTCACATTGCAGAGAGAGCATTTTAGTAAATGGTAGTTTGGGGGTGTGCAGTCATCCTCACTGGCCTAAAAATTTGTTTCCAGAAAAAATATATATTTTTAAATATTTATTTATTTATTTGGTTGCACCAGGTCTTAGTTGCAGCAGGCAGGCTCCTCAGCTGTGTCATGAGAACTCTTAGTTGCGGCACGCACGTGGGATCTAGTTCCCTTACCAGGGTTCGAACCCCGGCCCCCTGCATTGGGAGCGCGGAGTCTTATCCACTGCGCCACAAGGGAAGTCCCCAGAAAAAATATTTGCTGAGATACTATCAAATCCAAAAAAGTCATGAAAAAAGTCCCTCTGTATGAATTGAAAACATATGTCTATGAAAACAATTGTAATGAATGTTCACAATAGCATTATTCATAATGGCTAAAAAGTGGAAACAACCCAAATGTCCATCGACTGATGAATGGATAGTGTACCCACACAACAGAATATTATTTGGTCATAAAAAGTGATAAAGTACCAATGCATGCTACAACGTAAATGGACCTTGAAAACATTATGCTAAGTGAAAGAAGCCAGACACAAAATACCATATATTGTATAGTTCCATTTATAAGAAATGTCCAGAATAGACAAATCAAAAGAGACAGAAAGATTCATAGTTTCCAGGGACTGGGGAGCAGGAAACATGGAGAGTGACTGCTAAAGAGTATGAGGTTTCTTTTAGAGGTGATGAAAATATTTTGGAATTAGATAGTGGTTATGTTATGGTTACACAACTTTGTGGATATACTAAACCCCCAAATTTCATGGCATGTGAATTATATCTCAATTTTTAAAATCCCTATATGTGATGATGGTTTAATGACTTTACATAAATTATCTCCCTAAGCTTGTATAATAATGGAACCCACACTTCAAAGAGCTAGTTTCAGGATTAAATGGGATGCATATAAAGCACTCAGACTGAATCCTTGCACACAGTAGGTGCTTAGGAAATGTTAGCAGATGTTAGCTATAGGAGGAGGAGGAGGACGAGGAGGGGAAGGGGAAGAAGAAGAAGGAGGAGAAGAAGGAGGGGGAGGGGAGGGGGAGCGGAGGAGGATGGGGAGGGGAGGGGAGGAGGGGGAGGGGAGGAGGGGAGGGGAGGGGGAGGAGGAGGAGGAGGAGGAGGAGGAGAAGAAACTTCAGTAGCAGCAGTAGCAGTGATTGTCGTAGGTTAATGATGGGTATGTGTGACGGTTAATCTTCATGTGTCACTAAGGGCTGCCCAGATAGCTGGTCAACATTATTTCTGGTGTGTCTGTGAGGGTGTCTCTGGAAGAGATTAGCATTTGAACTGGTCAACTGAGTAAAGAAGATCGTGCTCATCAATGTTTGGTGGACATTATCCCATCCATTGAGGTTCTGAATAGAACAAAAAGGTGGAGGAAGAGAGAAAGCGCCCTCCCTCTCTCTCTCTCTCTCTCTCTCTCTCTCTCTCTCTCTCTCTCTCTCTCTCTCTCTCTCTCTCTCTCGTTCTGCTTGAGCTGAGACCGCCATCTTCTCCTGCCATCAGACATCAGTGCTGCTGGTTCTCAGGCCTTTAGACTCAGACCAGGACTTACACCATCAGCCCTCCCGATTCTCAAGCCTTCAGACTTATACTGAAATACACCACTGGCTTTCCTGGTTCTCCAGCTTGCAGATGGCAGATCATGGGACTTCTTGGTCTCCATAACCACATGAGCCAATTACTATAATAAATCTCCTCTTACATATCTCTCTCTAATATATCCTATTGGTTCTGGGTTTCTGGAGACCCCTAATACAGTATGACTATTGTAAATACAGAAACAGAACAGAAGTGATGGGCTGGAGATCTCAAGTTCATGGCTGGGTTTATAGACAAACAGTTGAGAGCAAAGAAGAGATTGTGTGTTAGCCAAAACTAATTCTGGCACGGGTGGGCCCCCTGACATATCTCAATATTTTCCTCTCCCTTTTTATGGGTTGCTATGTCTAGCAGTATGACTGTGCTCCATTTGTTACTTTCATTCTGTAAGCCATGCCGTGAATCACGCAAGTTTCGCCGGTAAATTCCTGTCATTCCGGGCAGAGACTTGGTGGGCACAAGCATTACTGGCCTGTCACACTTTCAGAGAGTTCCGATATTCCTCACTAAGAAATGGATTCTGCTCATTTCACACTGCTCAGCTCGCTTTTCTCTTCCCCACACATACTGTGTCTCATTACCTGTCTACATCTCTTGCTTTCTCTCAAGCACACACTTGTACTCACATTTTAAATGATGCCAGATTCAAAATGGAGTCTTTGGGTGGCAAGACTATTTGAAGACCAACCTGAAAGCAAAGAATGCTCAATAAATTGGTGAATAAGTGAAAGTACAGAGTGGAAAGATAAATTTTGTGAAGACTTATTTGGAGGTAGACAGTAAATTCAGGGAATTAGCTGAAGAACATTCTACTTTGATAGAGCTGTGTCAACGTTTAAATTAAGGTCTCTGATGTCATGTTTTGATTTTGTGCATCAAGTTGTAGATTGTTAGCCAGAGTAACAGTAAACAAATTTAACGAGAACATTTTTAGTGTTCTCAAGCTCCAGCCACCTTCACTACATTGCAAAATTAAAAGCTGGCTGGGAATTCCCTGGCTGTCCAGTGGTTAGGACTCGGCGCTTTCATTTCCAGGGGCCCAGGCTCAATTCCCTGGTCGGGGAACTAAGGTCCTGCAAGCGGTGAGCACAGCCAAAATAAATAAATAAATAAAAACTGGATGAAGCCCAGCTAGAAATCCTGAGAAGTCTCTGCAGTGTAAAAAGGGAGCCATTAAACTTGTAACTCTAGAGCTCTAGAGGGAACCAGAGAGTACAAATCCCCCCCAAAATAAAGTTCACACCAGTGAACATTTTGGGGTTGCCATTTTTTCTTTCTGCACTCAGCAGTCTTACTAGAACAGAATTTACTTTATGACGCAAACTTCTCTCTTCAGTAGAAATAACAATCAATTCGTTTCACTGTGACATTTCAAAAGCAGCTAAATTAATAGATTTTGCTATTGAAATAGCTGTTCTCATCTCAATATTTTGCTTAATATATACAGTAACTGTGTTCACTTTCTAGCTGGTAAGACATTCCAAAAATAGAAACAGTGTTTCTCTATTTTTAGCTCAGTCTATAAAGTTTAAGCAAATAATCTTTCCAAAGTATTGCACACACATGTTTCAAATTCATGGAAAAACCCAGTGGCAAAGAGCTCATAAAAGAAAACACAGTGAAAATTTGCAGTCAAAAGATTTTTGATATCCTCACCCTGTGTTAAAACTAAACAGAGATGCTTAGCTTTCAACTCAGATATTTTAATTATAATTTATAATAGGAACATGAAAAACACCACTTAGCATAGCACTAATTTCACCAGAAAATAACTTTTTTTTTTCCTACACTGAAAGTTATGTTTTTCCTTAAAAAATTAGACTGAAAAATGTCAATTCCTGTTTCCTGGTCAAATCTATTAGTGAATAAAAATCAGACCAAAGCTTCCTTTTCCCCTTCTTTCATACTAAATCATAATTTCCTTTTTTCCCCCAAAAAAGGTGGTTTAGTTTACCCTTGATTAGAGTGATTTCTCACTTCTAAAACAATTTATTTGTTCCATTTCATCCAGTTCTTTAAAGTGTTATGTTTCAATCCAGCAATCGCACTGCTTGTTATTTACCCAACTGAGTTGAAAATTTATGTCCACACAAAAACCTGCACACCGCTGTTTAGAGCATCTTCATTCATGATTACCAAAACTTGGAATAAACCAAGATGTCCTTTAGGAGGTAAATGGATAAATAAACTGTGGTACATAGAAACAATGGAATACGATTCAGTGCTAAGAAGAAATGAGTGACCAAGCCATGAAAAGACATGGAGGAACCTTGAATGTACATTACTAAGTGAAGGAAGTCAATCTGAAAACACGACATACAGCATGATTCCAACTATATATGGCATTCTGGAAAAGGCAGAACTATGGAGACAGTAAAAACATCAGTGGTTGCCTGCGGTTGGGGGTGGGAGAGAAGGGGTGAGTAGGCAGAGCACAGAGGACTTTTAGGGCAGTGACAGTACTTTGTATGGTATTATAATGATGGATACGTATCCATCATTATGGATGTATGTCTGCATATACATACATTTGTCCAAACCCATACAATGCACGACACCAAGAGTGAATCCTAATGTAAGCTATGGACTTTGGGTGATAATGATGTGTCAGTGAAGGTTTGCCAACTGTTACAAATGTACCATTCTGGTGAGGGATAGGGATGTTGATAACGCGGCAGGCTATGCATTTGGTGGGGGGGGGGGAGGTTATATGGGAAATACCTTCTGCTCAATTTTGCTGTGAACCTAAAACTGCTCTTTAAAAACCCCTGAAAAAAACCAAGTTTCAAACATCAGTGAAACTCTCTGTCAATGCTCTCAGTATTTTGTGTGTGTGCTTCCGTATTTTGGATCAGAACTGCACAGCAAGCACCCAGAAAGGGGCAGAGTGACTCTTCCATGTCGGATACCTGTGCCTGGTACAGAGCCACGCACTCTGCACAGTCATGCAAAACAGTCCGTATGTGTTTCCTCACCAGAGCTTGAGATTCCGACAAAAAGTCCACCGAGCCATGTACACTCACACCTCCCCAAGACACGTGTGCCTGACTCTGTTCGGCACAACGCTCAGGTGCACCGAACGAGTATACTTTCCAGAAGCTAAGATCCACGTGCTATGTTCTTAGGTCCATGCCCCTCGAAAAACTTTAAGATTAAACAGTCTCTCTGGGCTCGCTCCTTAGCAAAGGAATGCATATGTTATAAAATAAACCAGCACCTGCTTCCTGGTCTCTATACACAGCTGGAGAAGGTACGTAACTTATGTTGGCTTTGACAGGAAATGCAAAGGCTGAGAAGATACAAGAAGGAGGAAATGGCTTCTCTTTTCCATTTGTGTTGGAATCACCTTCCGTTTCTTGCTTGTAAGTGGAGAAGCCTGAACACGGCTCTCCTCACCTGGAGTTTTTCAAACATGGTAGAGGTTATGCTCTGAGTGAGGTGAAGATAAATTCAACCTTCAGGTGATGGTCAGAATTTACCAAAAGTGGCCAGATTGATTTGCACCCAGCCCTTTGGAGCCTTTCTGTCTGCGGAGGCAATGTGGCTTCAGAGACAGCCCACGAGGAACAGGGGGCTGGGCGTCCAGGTGGGCACAGCTAACTTCTACTTGCTCACGACTGGCGGCTCATGTTGAATCTCTGGACCTGTTTTCACCTTCTAAATTTTGGAGGTTAGACTCATCTCCAAGGTCCCTTCCAACCTTCCCTCAGGAACGCTATGGAATATGTACTAAATTAAATGCCCATGATGAGTTTGTTCCTGGCAGCCTTAGCTCAGGGTCAAGGTAGAAATGAAACATACCTGCTCCCCAGTCTCAAGGTCTCAAGGGTGCCAACTTGGAACTTTTCCAACCTACAGTTGGTTTCTTGCCTCAGGGGAAAAGATGACAAGAACAAATGCCTACAGTACAGTGGAGGAGGGGTCACCTGCCTCCTGTTTGAGGTACTCCTTCTCCAAGATCGAGGGTCAGGAAGGAACAACATCCACTGAACTCGTGTTACACGCCAAGTGCTTTCATATATTCTCATTAACGCTCACAACTCCAAAGCCATGGGGGCTGGACCTCCCAGAGCCCTGGGGGTCAGACCCGTCCCTGAAAAGCTGTAAGGGCAGAACTTCTGCCCCACTGTGTCCAGAAGGTGGGACCTGTGCCCCAGTGGGGCTGACGGGAAGAGAATCAAGCCAAAGAGGATTATGCTAAAGGCTTAAGGTCTCATGGAGTTTGCCTTGTAGTTTCGACTTACTTGGGCCCTATCACCTTCTTCTCTCTTGATTTCTCTCTTTTGGAATAGGATTGTCTATCCTACGCCTGGCCCACCATTGTACTCCAGAAATACGTAACTTGTTTGATTTCACAGGTTCACAGCTAGAGAGAATTTGCCTCAGGTTGAATCATATCTTGACTCTCACCCATACCTGATTTAGATGATATTTAGATGAGGCTTTGGACTTTAGACTTTTGAGTTGATGGTGGGATGTAATGAATGTATTTTGCATATAAGAAAGACATGAATTTAGGGGGATCAGAGACAGAATGCTATAGAATGAATGTTTGCATCCTCCCAAAATTCCTATGTTAAAACCCAATCCCGGACTTCCCTGGTGGCACAGTGGTTAAGAATCCGCCGGCCAATGCAGGGGGCATGGGTTCCAGCCCTGGTCTGGGAAGACCCCACATGCCGTGGAGCAAGTAAGCCCGTGCGCCACAACTACTGAGCCTGCACTCTAGGGCCTGCAAGCCACAACTAATGAGCCCTCGCGCCACAACTACTGAAGCCTGCAGAGCCCGTGCTCCACAACAAGAGAAGCCACCGCAATGAGAAGCCCGTGCACCACAACAAAGAGGAGCCTCCGCTCACCGCAACTAGAGAAAGCCCGCGCGCAGCAACGAAGACCCAACGCAGCCAAAATTAAATAAATAAATAAATGTATTAAAAAATAAACAATCCCCCAGGGCCTTTGGGGATGATTAGGTCATGAAGGTGAAGCCCTCATGAATGGGATTAATGCCCTTATAAAAGAGACTCCAGAGAGATCTTTCTTCCCTTCCACCACGTGAGGATACAGCAAAAAGACAGCCGTCTATGAACTAGGAAGCCGAATCTGCCAGCACCTTGATCTGGGACTTGCCAGCCTCCAGAACTGTGAGAAATAAATTGCTACCGTTTATAAGCAACCCAGTCTCTGTGTGTGTGTATATATATACACATTTTGTTTTGTACATTTTTGTTATAGCATCTCAAACAGACTAAGACAAGTACTAATAATAGTAATAGAACATGATGTGTATTGAGTGCTTACTGTCTACCCGACACTGCTAACACCAGCAAACCTTTGCATCGCGCTCTTTAGGGATCAGGCATTTGTTCTAAGCATTTACAATGCATGAGGCTGGGACCCGGATTACCCTGTTCAGGATGGGGAAACTGAAGGGGCAAGAACCAGGATTCAGGCTCAAGCACTATGTCAACTTAACCACTTTATTACCCTAAATATCTCAAAACTCTGCTGCAAGCTGTTATTTATTATTTTGCAAGCAAGGAAGCAGAGGTTGAGCAATGTAAAATCAATCATTCACCCAAGGTCTTACGTGGGTAGAGCTGAGGCTCTCTGCAATGTCAGGAAAGCAAATGGCCCTAAGCGCTATCCACACAGCTTTGTGCTCTAAGATTTCAGGTATCTAGTCTGGCCAAGAGAGGTTTTCGAGACAGCCACCAGCTTGCAGCCAGCAGCGGGCTCTGTCAGGGCAGAAGTTCTGCCTCTCTCTTAGAGCCAGGGGCTGAGCCTATGCCCGCTAGACTAGATGGATGTGAGCTTGAGATGGCAGCAGATTTTAATGAATCAACAAATGAATAAGAGAGAAAGGGAAGGAAGAAAGGCTAGTTCTCTTTGAGGCTAAGGCAGCAGGGCCCTTCCCAAGGGTCCAGCTGGGCCAGGGGCTAGTAAGAAGGAAGTGAGGCTGCAGCTCCCCAATGAGGCCACGCTGGGGACTGGCAAGACAGACCCAACCTGAAGCCAGAACAAAGCATGGACTGGGCTGTTGGGTGTTGGGGAGGTGGGAGCAGGGGTCCTCCCTGTGAAAAGCTGGCCTGGTTGATGGGCTGGGGACCCTGACCTCCCAGTGCCCAGGAAATTCAGCTGGATGGGGTATGGCCCCTGCACAGCTTAATGAGAATCTGATTCTTGGGTTGGATGTATCAGTGGATCCAGGACAAGGTTTCCTTATGTGAAGAACATCACCGTGCCCTTTCTCTCCAAGGGCCCACAGCTGGCCAAATCCAAGAAAGAGGCACAGGGCTCCTCTGGGCCAACAAATGCTGCTTTATAGTTTTAATCCAACCAGCAGTGATTTCAGGTATCCAACCCTGGCCCACCATGTGCACAGCAATGGAACTTAAGCCACTGAAGTATCCCCATTAATTCACGATGTCACTTGATAAATATCTATTGCACACATTCACACACCCGTCCCTAGGGATGCTACAGTAGACAAGCCACCCCCCCCCCCAGGAATGTCATAGGGTCCAGTGGGCCCATACAGCAAGCAAACAGGAAACTGCATGACCAAGTGAGAAGTGCCACTAGAAGGAAAAGAGGAGTTGCTAAGAAAGCATGCAGAGAAGGCATTGGGGGCGGGGGGGTGGAGATGGGGAGTGGTCTAAGACTTGCAAGCAGCATATGAGGCTGAAGGGCTTAAGGACACACCCAAAGGCCAAGTAGAAATTACCCACTGAAGGGTAAAAGATGATCACTAATGTACAAAGGAGTAGAATCTGATACTGGACTTTTTTTTTTTTTTTTTTGCGGTACGCAGGCCTCTCACCGCTGCGGCCCCTCCCGCTGCGGAGCACAGGCTCCGGACGTGCAGGCTGAGCGGCCATGGCTCACGGGCCCAGCCGGCTCCGCGGCATGCGGGATCTTCCCGGACCGGGACACGAACCCGTGTCCCCTGCATCAGCAGGCGGACTCTCAACCACTGCGCCACCAGGGAAGCCCTGATACTGGACTTTTTATTACGTATGGCTTCTTGTTTTCTAAGGTTTTCTCCTTAATTATAAAATATTTCAAAAAACTTAAACAGAATAATATGACAGATACGCAGGTAATTACCACTCAGTCTTAACAGTTTTAAATATTTTGCACATATGTCCATTTTTTTAAAAGAAGTAAAGTGTTACTTATAGAGCTCTTCCCCTCCATCCCCAGAGGTAACCACCATCCTGCACTGGGTGTATCTTCCCCCGCCTCTGTTTTTATATATTAACCGCATAGGTATCAATCCACAAACAATATAAAGTAGCATTTTGTACTTTTACATTTTTTCCTACATGGTGTCATAGTGTATATATTCTTTTAGAAATTGCTCTTTTATATTCAGTACTGTGTTATTTTAACTGCTGAATGGTATTCAATTGTATTAACTTGCATGATTATTGCACAACTTAATTATCTCTTCCCTTTTTGATGGAAAGTTAGACACCCCCCCCTTTTTTTTTTTTGCCATAGCAGCAACACCCTTATACTTGTCTCTTCATGCACATGTCCATGATGTATCCCTAGAAATGGAATTGCTGGGTTAAGGGTATTCACATCTCCAGCTGTACGCACATGGCCACATTCTGCTGCCACTGGGCCAATTTATACTCCCACCTGCATGCTTATGATCCTGTTTCCTCACATCCTCACCAATCCTGATGTTACCAAGCTCTTAAACTTCGCTAATCTACAGTGTGATATGTTATTTTTCTCACTTTAATCTGCCTTTCCTGGGACTTCCCTGGTGGCGCAGTGGTTAAGAATCCGCCTGCCAATGCAGGGGACATGGGTTTGATCCCTGGTCCAGGAAGATCCCACAAGCCGCGGAGCAACTAAGCGCCACAATTACTGAGCCCCCGTGCCTAGACCCTGTGCTCCACAAAAAGAGAAGCCACCGCAATGAGAAGCACGCACACCGCAACGAAGAGTAGCTCCCATTCACCGCAACTAGAGAAAGCCCGTGCGCAGCAATGAAGACCCAATGCACCCAAAAATAAAAATAAAATAAAATAAATAAATTAATTAAAAAGTCTGCCTTTCCCTAGTTGCTAGTGAGTTGCCCATCTTTTCATATGTCAAATGGCTATTCAAGTTCCCTCCTCTGTAAATTGCCTATTCACATTGTCAGGCCATTTTTCTACTGGGTTGTCTTTTTTAAAAAATTGATTTGTAGAAATCCACTATATATTCTGGATATTAATTCTTACCAATTGTTCTTTGACTTAACAGTTATTTAGAAGCAATACTGTTAAGACAATCAGTTAAAAGATGAGTGTAGTCTCTTAAATATGCACACCTTCAACCAAATGCTTTTTTATTGACTTTAGCAGAGGACCTGGCTTGTATTTTCTTAATGGTTTCATATTCCAAGGCCAAGGGAAGCATATGCAAACAGACGTCTGAAAAGAAGAGTTCATGTTCATTGCCGAAGAGATACCTACACTAAATGATTAACTACTGTCCTGGAGATGTTAAAGACCCTCAGAGAAGCCGCAAGCCCTGTGCTGACGACAGACATACTTTAAAGCAAAGACCAGGTTATCATTGGATTTAGGGTGATTTTTAAAACATTTTCATTTCTATTCAGTTTTTTGTTCAACTTGCTTTATTTCAGTTTAGAATTTGACTTTTTATCATTCCTCATCATAATCCTGAAAAAAAATCAAAATAATAACCAAAAATTATCACAACTATTAACATCCTCATAACGAAATCCACAGACTGGAAAGTTATCATCCTGTTAAACCTCTTTATTTACAGGTGATGAAACTGAAGTCTGAGAGGCTAAGAAACTTATTCATTCATTCACTGAACAAATATTTATTCAGCTTCTACTGTAACAAATACCATTTAGGTGCTTACTGTGTATTAAGCTAAGAATTTCATTTGAATTTAGATATTAAACATTTAAACATCTAAACATTTAAACAGAATTTAGACACATTTAGTGTCTCTAAAGACAGTTTTAAGAGGTAAAATTTTGGAAGTTACATAGCTTGCACAAAGTCCATGGCCCGTCAGTGGAGGAGGTGGGGTTAAGACCCACGGATTTTGACGCCAGCAATACTTCCAGTCTTGTCATAGGATATGCCTGTGGTGCTTGGCCTGAGTTTGAAACACAGAGATATGAAAGCTGCAGGAGAACAGTGCCCTGGCATTCACACAATATCATGTCCTCTTTCATAGATGAAACCCAGTTCTGGTGAAGGTGGCAATGGATAGGCAGGAGCTTATGCCCATACCTAATAGAAACTCATCTTTGCGTGGCACACTGACCCAAGACAAAGATTACTTACATAGAGAACCCCCCAGAGGGTCAGCTCCTGGGAAAGAGTAAGTACTTAGTCTTCATGGTGAACCAACCAGACACGGTCTCTGCCCTCATAGGGTTCACAATCTAGTAGAGAAGACAGGCAATAAGCAAATAAGGAAACCAGCGAAATGTGTAATTACACAGTATGGCTAAGTGCCATGAAGGAAGGGAACAAGGTAATGTGGGCGAGAAAGGCTCGTGGGCAAGGGACTTACTTTAGAATGTGTAGTCAATAGGCCTCTATTAACACTAAAACTGAGACCCAAATGAGTCAGCCATGGCACAAGTCAGGAGAAAAGCTTGTGCAAAGGAAGGAAAAAAGTATCTCTGTGGGTAGAGCAGAGAGGGTCAGGTAGAAAATGGCTCAAGATAAAGGCAAGTGACAGATTTCTCAAGGCCTTAAAGGCTATGGTAAGGTGCTGTACTTTTTTTTAAAATTTTATTTATTTATGGCTGTGTTGGGTCTTCGTTTCTGTGCAAGGGCTTTCTCTAGTTGCGGCAAGTGGGGGCCACTCTTCATCGCGGCGCGCGGGCCTCTCGCTATCGCGGCCTCTCTTGTTGCGGAGCACAGGCTCCATACGCGCAGGCTCAGTAATTGTGGCTCACGGGCCTAGTTGCTCCGCGGCATGTGGGATCTTCCCAGACCAGGGCTCGAACCCATGTCCCCTGCATTGGTAGGCAGATTCTCAACCACTGCACAACCAGGGAAGCCCCTGTACTTTTTTCTAAATGTCATGGGGAACTATTGGTGGGTTAGGTAGTGGAGTTACATGATTGAATTCTTTACTCAGTCACTCTGACCATTAAATAGAGAAAGGAATACTGGAGTCAGAGGTGGGAACAAGAGACCAGTTCTCCAGTTAGGAGGCCATTGTGATGGTGGCTTGGATCAGGATAGTGACAGTGAGAATTAGGTAGAAGCAGATGGACTCAAGACATATTTTGGAAACAGAACCAACAGGACTCACAAACAGATGGAAGGTAGAGTATGAGTGAGAGAGAATGATCAAGGATGACCTTTAGATTCAAAGAAATGCGAATAAAGAACCACTTATACTTATTTTTCAAACATTTTATGATCTGTCTAGAATTTTTAAACTTAACAAACCTCCAGGGAGAAACGTGAGGGGGAGAGAAGGTCACAAAATTATGACTCTTCTATAAGGAACAGTGTGGCAGTCTAGGACTGAGACTTTGTATCTCTTCTGGAGGTCAGTTCTTGAGCATCCTCTGCTTGGGAAGGAATCTGGACCCCTGGCCTCTGGCTGCCTCATATGGTTCTTAAGCAGCCATATCTAGCCGGCGTTTTGTGAAATAAGATGCTCAGAGACATAACTATCACCCACTTCAGTAGCAGCAGCAAAACTACTAACACATACAATAAATACCAATTCCTGATTTAGAAAGCTCACTAAATCCTGGAATCCAGCAATCACGGAACAACTCCTCAAGCCTCGCAGGTAATCTAGATTGACATCAGACATCTACCAAAACTTTGTACAGAATCCAAGACACGGGCATAAAACTGCTTTAAGTTATAAGACGTTAGAAGCAAGATGAGAGTTCATGAATGTTATTTAACCATGCGGACATTTTAAGATAATCAATGTTAGTCCAACTGCAAATGTGTTTCCTATTTTTTCAGCATTCCACTTCACTCTCAGTCTTCTCTTGATTATCTCCTTTGGCTTCTAGGACCTCCTTAAGGCTTCTATCTTGTTCCTGTAGGACTGGAAAGAGACGATGTGGGAAGCTCTTGACCTGACCCCGGCCTTTTCTCCTTTATCCTTTGCTACTTCCTGTATGCTGATTTCTCTGCGGGAGCAAATCTTGTTCACACATCCCCCAGAGTAGGAGCCTCAGTATGGAAGGAGGGTAGAACAAGGCGACGGTTCCGGAGAATAAGAAGGAACGTGACCCACTTTATATTTAAGTAGAATGTTAATTATCGCAGAAATTGTTGTCGTAATAACTAACTTACATGCCTAGAGCATGATCTGGGAGCCACGTGACCTCGTGCAAAGAGGGAAGCCCCAAGTCAGATAGAGCTGGGCGGGGTCTCAGCGCACAGCGTACTGTGAGCCTGGAGACTTGGGCCAGTTTACTTAACATCCAAGCCCTATTTCCACAACCATAAAATGGAGCTAATGCCCATCGTTCAGGCATTTGAAATGATCAAAAGCACTTAGGTAAAGCGGAGGGCAACCAATAAACAAACAGCAACATTTATAGCATTTCCTAATTTTGGATACACGGTTTCACTTCTTACTAACCTTGAGTAGATTCAAGTCTTCCTTTTTTTTTTTTTTCAAGTCTTCCATTTTTGACTAAAGCAGCACCCCAACGTTCTTCTAACTGTGAGGTGCCAAATTATTTTTCACCCTGACTTCTCTCTTTTGTCAACTCTGATCTATTGGGAGCAGAAATCTAGCACTTAGTGGTGAATAGAGTTACAAGGCCCTGTCTGGGCTCAGCGGTGATGTCATAGGTAATGAGGTCTGGCATGGGCACAGGACACAGGAGGGTGGTACTGACTGCATCCATTTGCCAACCCTCCTCCAACCCAGTCCAGCCTCTTGATTCACAGCAGCAAGGGGTCACTTCTGTTACTAAGTCCTAGAGATAAGTTGAAGGCAGTTTTGCAGGGAGTTCTTTCAGTTCAATAATAAATATGCTTGTTTTCCAGTGCATTCCAGGAATCTCTGACCCATGTCCATGTGCAAAAACATACCTGTTTCTTTGCATAAGGCCCATCTCAAATACAAAGGCCATTCAAAGATATTAACAGAGCTCTTACTTCTAACCCGAGACAACTAGCTAGGAAATGACAGAGCCATGACTTGGACCTGGTATGTATCGAGTAATTAGCCACATGCAGCATTGAACTTGAGGTCAGGCAGTGAATATATATATGTGAAATGCCAGGTGGAAGGCAACAGGGAGTGGGGACGCTGGGGAACACAGTGTACATGCAGGCATTCAGCTGGAATTGCTTTGCTTCAAACACTATGGTTGACAAATTTTAAAAGTCTGCAGCCCACCTGTCTGCAACCTTTTACCATTATACCCTTAACAGAAACTATTACTACTGCTTTCATTCAAAGTGTTTTGACGCATTCATTTGAAAAAAACGAATAGCCTTAAAATGGTTCTCTGAATTTGGGCAGAATAAAGTAAAAGATGTAGTATAAGTGTCCTAAAGAAGTGATAAACTGGTGAGGTCTAGAGGTGTGAGAGCAAATCCAATCCAGGAAAGCTTTCTGGAAGAGGTGGTATTTGAGCTAGGAGAGATGGAATAAATGCTTTACTTAAGTAAAGAAAGAAAAAACTGTTCAGGTAAAAGAAACAGGGGTGAGCAAAACGAGGAAAGCTTGACTATGTCATACAAATAAACAGTCCTATTTTGTTGGAGAAGAGAACACAAAACCTTGGAATTAGAGGGAAAAGTGTGAAAAATCATCTGAGACCAGATGGGCAAGGCCCTTGACCACCAAGCTAAGGAGTTTGGCATTTATTGGCTGGGAATGGGAGCTAGACAGGCCAGAAAGCTTTGGAGATAAAATAGCCTTATCAGAGAATGGGTTTTCTAGGAGATAAATCTGCCTCTTTTAATTTTACAGACTGTTTCTTAAGTATACTTTTCTCCTAGACAACTTCAATCTGAAAAATATGTCATTCTTCTTAGCATATGTTTTTAAAAGTAAACTTGGTCACCATAAATGTATATGAGAAAAGGAAGCATAAAAACTAGCAACAAATAAAGCAAATGTGGCCATCTGTTTCTGTGGCTCTAAGTAGTGATCAGGAAAAACTGCATTTTAAAAAACATAGAACTACAGCTGAAATCATATTTTCCAGTGTAGGTTTCCACCGGTGACTACTTATAATTTTATCTGTATGGCATTTTCAATACTATATACCATCTCCAGCACATCATGAAAAACTATCATCTATTGCCTTATAAATGCAAGAAATGAAAATGGCAGGAAAAGAGGAAGGGAGGGGAGGAGGAAAATGATACGTGGCTTGTCGGGAAATGGAAATCAAATGTCAGAATTGACCTTTTCAAAGTAATGACGAAGAAAAAGAAACATCAAACAATCTGTTCTGAACTTTTATGAAAAAGTAGTGTAGGACTAAAAAAAATGGAGTTTGGAGTCAGAAAAGCTGTGTTGGAATCTCAACTGTTTCCCTTTTTTATTACATTCTTGTGGTGAGATAAATTTCCTCCTTTCTAAAATGATGATTTTATTTATTACTTCATCCCTCACTGGTTGTGACGTATAAAAGTGTCACACAATATCATGGATCGTATGTATTCATCTCTTTCCTTCCTCTGGAAAGGAAGGGATATGCCTGCCATATTGTGCTGCTGCTGTGATATTACACAAACTCAACAGCTAAGTTCTCCCAACCTACAAAGGGAGTCTAAACGTCCCATTGGTCAGCTTGGGCCTGCAGGCAAGGGGAGGGAGGGAGCGATGCAGCTAACCCCAAGGACCAGGTAACAATATCCTTTATGTTTCACTGTGACAGGTATCAAGTGACCTCTCTGGGGGAATTCATTACTGTACTTCCCTTTTCTCTAGATTAATATTAAAACTAGTTGACCCCCTTGAGCACACCGTATGAGGCCAAGGGGGAAAGGCACAGAAGGGAGGTACAGGGAAAAAACATTTGGAGATTTCAAATGTGTTAAAGTAAAGCACAACGAGGATAATGCGCTGGAAATTCATTCATTTATCGCAAATATTTAGTGAGCACCTATTTGGGCCAGATACTGTGTAGGCTATGAGCATATATCTGTTAACAAACAAAAAAGTCCCTGCCCTCAACAAAACTTACATCCTAGTGAAGAAAGAAACAATGAACAAAACAATAAATGCCTATTCACTTTTTTCCTATTTTACTTTTTACAACTTCTTAAACTTATCAGATTACATATGGCTCTTAAATTGCTTGTGCTTTACAGTATTTTTCAAATAAATAAAAATTAAAACAGAGTTAAAGGGACTTCCCTGGTGGCTCAGTGGTTAAGAATCCGCCTGCCAATGCAGGGGACACGGGTTCAAGCCCTGGTCCAGGAAGATCCCACGTGCCACGGAGCAACTAAGCCCGTGTACCACAACTACTGAGCCTGAGCTCTAGAGCCCGCGAGCCACAACTACTGAAGCCCGCATGCCTAGAGCCTGTGCTCCACAACAAGAAAAGCCACCGCAGTGAGAAGCCCGCACACCACAACGAAGAGTAGCCCCTGCTTACCACAACTAGAGAAAGCCCACGCGCAGCAAGGAAGACCCAATGCAGCCAAAAATAAATAAATAAATTTATAAAAAAAAAAAAAACCAACAGACTCCCAGGTGATGCTGCTGTCCAAGGACCACATTTTTAGAGAAATGAGGATGTAAACCACTACAAACTGGACATTCCATTACTTTCAGCTGAACTCATCCTTACTGCCTACTGTCCCTCCCCACATACCAGGCTAATCACACTAACCATCGAAACTTCTCAATGCATAGGACCAACCTCTTGGGGCTGCCTCATGCTCAACCTTTTTTTTTTAAGTGGTTTTTATTTATTTATTTGGCCACACTGCATGTCATGCAGGATCTTAGTTCCCCGATTAGGGATCGAACCTGTGCCCCCTGCAATGGAAGCGTAGAGTCTTAACCACTGGACCACCAGGGAAGTCCCTCAACCTTTTCTTGAAGGAGCTTCTGTAGATTTTACCACTGTTCCACACATCAACCTGGGTCACTTTTCTCACTCATTAACTTATTTGCACTTACTCCCATATATGTTTCTCTAGGATGTTTTATTCAAGTCGTTCTTTTTTTTCAACATCTTTATTGGAGTATAATTGCTTTACAATGGTGTATTAGTTTCTGCCTTATAACAAAGTGAATCAGTTATACATACACACATGTTCCCATATCTCTTCCCTCTTGTGTCTCCCTCCCTCCCACCCTCCCTATCCCACCCCTCTAGGTGGTCACAAAGCACCGAGCTGATCTCCCTGTGCCATGCGGCTGCTTCCCACCAGCTATCTGTTTTACGTTTGGTAGTGTATGTATGTCCATGCCACTCTCTCCCTTTGTCACAGCTTACCCTCCCCCCTCCTCATATCCTCAAGTCCACTCTCTAGTAAGTCTGTGTCTTTATTCCCGTCTTGCCCCTAGGTTACTGATGACCTTTTTTTTTTTCTTCTTAGATTCCATATATATGTGTTAGCATACGGTATTTGTTTTTCTCTTTCTGACTTACTTCACTCTGTATGACAGACTCTAGGTCCATCCACCTCACTACAAATAACTCAATTTCGTTTCTTTTTATGGCTGAGTAATATTCCATTGTATATATGTGCCACATCTTCTTTATCTATTCATCTGATGATGGACACTTAGGTTGCTTCCATGTCCTGGCTATTGTAAATAGAGCTGCAATGAACATTTTGGTACATGACTCTTTTTGAATTATGGTTTTCTCAGGGTATATGCCCAGTAGTGGGATTGCTGGGTCGTATGGTACTTCTATTTGTAGTTTTTTCAGGAACCTCCATACTGTTCTCCATAGTGGCTGTATCAATTTACATTCCCACCAACAGTGCAAGAGTGTTCCCTTTTCTCCACACCCTCTCCAGTATTTATGCTTCTAGATTTTTTGATGATGGCCATTCTGACTAGTGTGAGATGATAGCTCATCATAGTTTTGATTTGCATTTCTCTAATGATTAATGATGTTGAGCATTCTTTCATGCGTTTGTTGGCAATCTGTATATCTTCTTCGGAGAGATGTGTATTTAGGTCTTCTGCCTATTTTTGGATTGGGTTGTTTGTTTTTTTGATATTTCAAGTCATTCTTAAACAATTACAGCAACATGTTTAACAGCCAAAATGATTTTGAAAGACTTGAAATTTAATTGCAAAATTATTGAATTCCCTAGTAGATTTTATATATTATATTATAGTTGTGTTCCATTTCAGTAACGTGAAATTAAAAACTACATAAACAGTGTTCTTTGCCAGTAATGACATGCGTGTGCCTCTCCTTGATTAAGCCTTAATTGCACATGGCACTTTGACACATTTTTTATAAAGCTTGATATTAACATGTATCAGCTTAAAACTGAGCTCATAAGAATTATTCACGCTCACTCTCAGGTTATAAGATTACACCATCCCTCTCTTATCTCTTCAAGAAATTCCTACCTGATTCTATTTCATCAACTAACAATGTGCTTCTCATATCACATTGTATTTCCATGTATTTTTAAAAATATTACTCTGAAATTTAGCATTCATACTTTTCAGCCCAAACTTGCCAGAAAAGGCACTCAATTATCGGATTTGAATGCAAGCTATGTCGAGTGCCAGGGTAGGAGGGGGATGGAGGAGATGAGTGTGGGCGATAAGTACCTGCAGCTGCCACAGACTGCACATCAATCAGCACATCATCCTTCAAAGGCGTACTGCTTTGATTTCCACCGTAAATGCGCACAGTTTAGCTGTGGCCCCAATCAACCCAACACCATCGCAAAATCTGTGCAAACAACGAGGATATACGGGAAAGCTGAAAAACCAGGACTTCAGAGATGGAGGTTTTCATTCAAATTCTACCAACGACTTTGCACAAGAATATCAGCCTCCTCTCGCCCCCCCCACCCGCACCCCACCCCCACCAAATCAGCAGAACTTGAAGTCACACACTGTAAAAGTGAAGATCTAAAACCACCCTACGACATCCACAACTGCTTCAGTAAAGACCGAAACAAAAATCTCAAAGAACAGTGTGAGGATACCAGTATGAATAAATAAATAACCTCAGGGCCACTGGTATGAACTGGAAGCCTCCGGGCTATGAGTGACCACAGGCTCTGTGACAGTGTCAGCCTTGCCAACACTGGTAGCTCACTTTTGCTTTCCAGGTAGATCTTCCCCCTCCTTCCCCGTCTCCTTCAAATCTCACCACAGTAATGGTGAGCAATTAGAATCCAGGGAAAGGCTTATTCAAGGTCTGAGGACTCTTAGGTACTAGTGTATAGATTTGTACACTGGCAGAGTGGGGTGGCATGGTAAAGTACATGTCCATTATCATCTGAGCCTGAACTTCATGGTAATATTCTGAAAGCTAAAACTTGTAACTTACTGCCTTACTCATCCAGGCAAAGACTGTCACCTCTTTCTAGATCTTCAGTACTTAATCCACTTGGACAAATACTATAATCACTTTACAGATCCTAAGTGCTTTACTGAGCAGATACCCTGATCTCTTTCAAATATTTGTTTTGAACATCCCTTTCAAATACCCCTTTTGAAGTTTGTTAATTTATAAGCATAAGGTGCACTTTCCCATCTCGCTAAGTGTCATCATGTCTTGTCTTCTCTAGCTGAGGGTCATGAGGCCCCTTCCCCCCACCGCTGACCACATAATGTGATACGTTTGGACATATGAACACCTCTGTGAAACCAACGCAATTTACCAAACATTTCCATCACCCCCCAAAATTCTTGTGCCCCATTGCAATCCATCCCTCCCTCTGCCCCATCCCATTTTCTAGAGTTTTATATTGAATATAAATGGAATGATATAGTGTGTACTCTTTGTATTGGTGAAGGGAGAGCTTGTCTCACTCAGCAAATGATTTTGAGATTTTCCACATTGCTATGTGCATCCTTTTTATTGGTAAGTAGCATTTTACTTGCCACCTGTTGATGGACATCTGGATGGTTTTCAGTTTCAAGGCTATTTTCCATTTTGGGCTAGGACATATAAAGCTGCTAGGAGCATTGCTACACAAGACCTTGTGGGGACATGTATTTTTGTTTCCACTTAGATACCTGTGGCTGTACAAAAATTTTATAAAGCCTAGTAGAACACCTGGCTTGTATTCCCCGGGCTGCAAAGACAGATAGCTTTGGCATCACCACGACTTCCACTCCCACACACCCTCTCCAGACACCACTGGTCCCCTGCTGCTCCCTCTACAGCCACCACAACTCAGCTTCCTCCTTCCATAGCTGATGCCTCTAATTATTTTCCTGGGGCCACTGCTGACCCTTCAATGCCCCAGTCACGGTCTAGCCTCTCCTTGCTGATATGACAGAATCGTTCACTTCCTGCTCAGACAAAACGAGGGTATTGTTTTAACAGATTCATATGATATGGGCTTTTCCAACACTTCTAGTCAATTCAGATTGTCTGTATAACAGTCAAGACACCAAAGCAAGAACAAATTAACTTCAAATTAAGATATCAAAGTATATTGCATTCACCTATTTTTTAAATGTTACCCCTTTACCTGGCACCTTCTTTTAGAGAGCCAATGTTTCTTTGCAGAAACAAAATAGTATGGCTTTCTGTCGTATTCGTTCCAGCTTTGCTATAAACACGTGGTAAAATAATATTTTTAATGAAGGCCTGTCTCTGCTGTCAACCCTCAAAATATCCATGTTTCCGAATGAATCACAGCTGACTTTTATTTTGGCTGTGATTCCAACCTGAAATTGTCTCAGTGAATCCACATTTCAAAATTTCAACCCATATCCATTCACTAGATTCTATGAAAAAGACCTAAAATGTATTTCATTTCACAAGTGTAAAACAGAACTGCTAAGTTTAGGTACTAATATGGCATTGATTTCAGATATAAAGGCTTTGTATGGGAATCCTGGATGTCACGTCATAATCTTATGGTATCTGCTCCCTTCTGTGTAGAAATACTGTGGACCGTTTGTTTGGTAAAGAAGAAGTACATGGCATGGTACTTCTAAAATTACATATGTAACATCTTCCATAGATGTATGTGATAACACAGAGCAAAGCAGGCTGGACCAGGGTGCTAGCTTTTGCTCCTAGGTTCTTCAGAGAGGGGTCTCTGAATACCAGTCCAAGGTTTTATTTTGGGGCCAAACTCGATGACCGATTTGGGTCAGCCATGCAACAACCTGAGATGTATTTATTAAGATGCACTTAAGTATTTCATTCTGTTTACAACTTTAACATACTTTTTCATATATTTCTTACAAATAAGATTTTTAACAACCAGCCTTACTTTGTTAAAATTCAGATTGCTTATTTGAGCCCCAGTTCTCTGTCTTTGTGTGTAGTTGTCTGATATAAAAGAGTCTTAGGTTTGCACCGCCAACCTCTGCAGGGTACATGAGCACTGTTTCTTGGGTGCTGTAGACCAGCCAACCACCAACACAACAGGGATAATTAACAGCTACACGCCCAGAATAATTGCCCTGAAGGTGAGTTGAAAATGGGTTGGTTCCAGAACTTTATTTTTTTTGAATCTCAGCAAAATATTATTTCAGATATATATATATATATTTTTTAAGAACACAACTCTCTACATGTGACATCCCGAATAGGAGGTTATCCCTTTGGCCCTTCAGATCAACTTGGGCAAAGGCAGAGGGAATACCTTCCCTTCAAATTCTGCTTACCTATCAAAACGACAGATGCCATCACATCCCTGATCTCTCCCAAGCAAGAAATACCTAGCGATATTGAACACTCCACGTGCAAAGCAGATGGCTTACCCTTCAGAGGGCAGGTAGCCTCCCTCCGGGAATATGAACCCCCAGGAATGCCAGACGTGGCCAGGCCTAGAGACTCCAAGCAGCCACTTTATTTCCAAGTAAAACATATCAGACTACAAGCCTTACATATAACCTCTAAGCACCCGGTAATAACTCTGAAGTCCAGTCCTGTACAGTTTAAGAAACAATTCTTATCCAAGAAGTCTCTTGAAGAAATGAGAACGTATTCCCAACTGATAAGTGTGGTTATGTCTTGGGTGGAATAAGGATTGGGAAGTAGAGAGGGACTTATACGTTACACATTTCTGAATTGATTGAGTTTTTTACAGTGAGCATTTATGGTAAAATGTTTTACATGGAAAAATACTTTTGTTGGTTCTGAATTTTTCTGTCCGGTCCTCCCACAGTGGACACTTACAGCTTTTTAGGCTGCCCAGCATTGAATAACTGTCTTATTTAGGGAGAAATTCTAAAACAGGTGGCAGCATGGCCCCCTCTGCTGACAGGGGACAAATACTCACTCTCTCTCATTTTCTGGCAACAGCTAGCGGCCAGTGGTGGCACTGCCGAGGATGGTGGCGTCTGGTAGCAGGGGTGCCAGAGGTAGTGTCCTTAGCAGGTATTCCTGTGCTGCAACCTTGGCCGTGGTTCCACTGGCAGGCTCCCCTCGGTGGCTGTTCATTTGCGAGGCTTGATTCTCTGGTCTTTACGTTGATTCCGAGAACTACCCTATATCCTTCCAATAAATTATTTTCCCGCTTAGGTCAGCAAGGGTTGGCTCCTGAAGCCAAGAATTCTGACCCAGAATTTGTTCATTCATTCATCCAATAAAGTATTTATTAACTGCCTAATATGTATCCAACGCTGTTCTAGGCCCAGGGATTCTGCCGTGAACATAACAAAAATCCACCCCCTCGAGGACGTAGCCTAGTGGATCTCACTTCTTCCCAGCCCTGTCCCTCCTCTACCCTTCTCCGGAAGTCTGTTTTACTTTGATACTATCCCTCTAGCCCTAAACCAAGCTGGCCTTTCCCAGTTTCCCTTGACAGTAAGGAAGTTAAGGACCTTTTCATGTCTTCCTGGCCTTGCTCTTGAGTTCAGGCCAGATCTACTGTTTGACACCACAAACGGTCATTCATGGTCATTCCATAATCACTGGCCAGCTCCTAGACTATCGGAGACACTCTGCCAGGAGTTGGAGACATAATGTTGAAGGAGTCACTGCCCTCAGAGATTACAGTGAGGCAGCAAAGACAGACAACAGACATTTAAGTAAGCTCTAAAGGGTGATCTGTGCCAGAGAAAAGGAAGTACGTGCCATAGAAATACATAACAGGAACACCATACCTGGTGGCCAGAGAAGGCTTCCTGGGGGAAATGATGTTTAAGCTGAGATCTGAGGGGTGAGTTAAAGTTAGCCAACTGAAGAGGATATAGAGCGTAAGTCAGAAGGAAACACACACACAATATTCTAGAAGTGAGAGAGGGCACAGCACGTTAGAGCAAATGGAAGGGGTTCAGTACGGTGGAGGCAAGAAACATAAGCAGTTGTGAGGGGTGGATAGTGGTTCAGGTGCGATTAGACAGGCAGATGAAGAAGCTTATTGGCGCTTCACAGCTTTATTCTCAGAACAGTCAGAAGCCACCTGCTTAAGAGCTCAAGCAGAGGTGGCAACAGAAGGGTGCATTGTTGGTTCTGCAAATTAGAAAGATCACCAGATGCCAGGAGGAATGAACTGGGGAGGAGAAATATGGAGGCATCGGGATTATTTCAGAGCTCACCAAAGTAGTCCAGAATTAAAAAAAACTACATCCTGAACTAGTTGGGGTAGGAGAGATGAAAAGCAACAGAAATATTCAAGGGACATGTACTGGGTACAATCAAAAGGACTTTCTGAGTGATGGGTGGATATGAGGTGAACAAGGAGAGAGAGGAGTCACAGATGACCCCCAAGGGTCTGATTTGGGTAACCAGGTGGACGGTAGGACTTTAATCAAACGAAATGCTGAAGAGGAAATGACTTTAGTTTGGTCGCGTTCAGTTTGAAGTGACCAAGGAGAACTGCCTGATTGGCAGCTGGAGATGTGGGCCTGGATTTCAGCACAGTGATCTGAGCTAGAGGACCGGAGCTAGGATCATATGAGCAGTGACTGAGGTCTGGGAGTATTGAGATGCCCCTGGGGTCAATATAATCATGAGGTGGACTGTGTTATTCTTATAAAGATCCATTGCCCCTTCCTGGGGAAGGATTCAATTTTGCCACCGTGATGTTGGGCTTGCTCTCATGACTTGCTTTGACCAATGAATGGAAATGATATGTGTCACCTCCCTTCCGTGCAGAGGCTTTAAGGTCAGGTCAGGGTGCTCCCTGGTCTCTTTTCCATTTGCTATGATGAGCAGCAACGTTCCAGAAAGAGGCTGCACAGTCAGCCTGACCTCAGGATAAGGATTATGAGTAACCAAGTGATCGCCAGCTCACGATGAATATGTAGCTAGAGCAAGAGATAAATGCGTGTTGCTGCAAGTCACTGAGATTTGGGGATCATTTGTTACCGCAGCAAAACCAAGCCTACTCTGACCCATACAGGTGGGAAGAGAAGCAAGTCTATGACAGAAACCTGCAGAAGAGCAACATTTATCAGTAGAGAAAGTGAAGCCTACAGAGAAAGCCCACTCCTGCCCCAGCCTCTGACTCAAAGAAACCTCTGCAAATTAGCCTTTGTCCGACTCCTCTGTACCGGCTAACTCAGGTTTCCAACCTAAGGAAAACAAACCCTTTTTTCCTTCTGCTCACTCTGCTGCCTTCTTATTGTCAGAAGTCATTTGCATCAATTTTCAGGTCTGTGGGCACAAACTCTGCACAGGGAATGTCTGGGAACAGATGACAGTAGAAGCAACACACCTTCATCTCTTCGCTCCAAATCTGTCCTTGCCCTGGTCAGGCCTGTGACTGACTTACTCTCTTCACTCCCTCTGGCTTGTGACCAAATTCTTGGATTCACTCCTGGCTAACCCTGCTCTTGGTCTTGGACCCACCCTCAGCCTGGGGGTTGTCTGGGCAGCCTGATGTACATTTGCCCCTGGCACAGGCCCGGGGACACCTTGCACTGTGGTGTCCGTGTCTTTTCTGACTCATTCTGAGCTTCTGGTCTTGGCTCCTGGATATGTTTCCAAACCAACAGCTGTCCTGCCGGTGGACCTTTCCAGGTTCCAATCAGTCTGGCTCCTCTTGCTTTCACACTCACATCCCTGCAGCCTCAGAATTCAGACCATAGCACGCTGGAGGCCTCTTGCCAAAGCTTCTCACGCGCCAGCTTTCTCCAGTTGATCCAGAGGGTCACTGTTCACCCAGTACAAATTGACATGCGTAGTGTCTTCATTTATACCGAACACATGCAACACAGGTGGCTTCTGCTCACCTTTGACCTGGGACAGGGCTATTCAACAGCCCATCTTGCTCTCCCGCCTCCTAGGCTCCTGAGATGTTTTTCTCCATTCACCATAGATCAGGACCGAGAATGCCACCCTCTGTTTCAAAGCCCTTTTTTTCCCAGATGAATAAAACTATGCCACTTCTCTTGGTTTAGGCCCAGTCCCCAAACCAGAGGTACCCAGCCTGTCATGATGATTATCATCAACTTGGAGGTCAAGATAGTGAAACATACCTATCTTTTCTTAAGTTTACTCACTGTGCAACGTTTCGGACATTTTGTTCACCACATGAGCTATTAATATTTATTGAAAGTGTATTAGATGGCAGACAATGTGCTAAATACTTAATGTATTATTTATATTGTTTCTCACAGTCTGTCAAGAATAGTATTATTTTCCCTATTTTACAAATGGTAAAACTTAGATTTTAAAAGTTCACATATTTGTCTGAGGAAACACAGCCAACGTGAGTAGAGTTGTAAGTCTGATTCCAGAGCTCTTATTTTCTACTATTCTGCTATGTGTGTGTGTGTGTATAGATACATATATGTTTGTGTGTATACATATAGGAGTGTGTATATATACACACACACAAACATGTGTCTATGTCTATGTATATATACACACATATACGTATGTGGGTGCGTTGGCATATATGTGCTATGTATAGTGTATATGTATAGGTAAATATGTGTGCAGATGTATATATATGTAGGTGTGTGTATATGTTTGTGTGTGTTTGTGAGTATATGTGTGTGTGTGTGTGTGTGTGTGTGTGTATGTAGCTGTAGGTATAAAAATTTTCCAAGCTCAGATTAGAAAGTAGGTAATATATTGTGTTTTAACCACCTGATAATCACATGTAGTACAATACAGTAGTCCAACAGAAGTTTTACAACTTATTTAAATTTATTAAGTTTTAACGTTATTAAGTAAACTCTTTTAAAATTATATTTTATGTGAAAGTCATTTAGAAATTGCTTTGTGAGGGCTGGAAGCCTGGAGTCCTGGGTTCCAGTCCCAGCTCTGCCACTGCCTGGCAGCTCATAGCTTCTTTGAGTAAAGTTTCCTTGTCTGTAAAATGAAGGAGTTTGAATTCAAACCTTATCAGGGCCATTCCTGCTCAGAAGAACTTAAAATGTCAAATCAAATCGCTCTTAAAAGAATAGCTTTATATTTAAAGTAGATTTCCACTTTTGGTTTTCTAGTGGCTTTTTCCATCCTGAAAACCTTGTAAAATTATTTTTCCCAAGTATCAATGAGAACAATAAAAGTTGATTTCATATGACTTCCAGCCTGATGCATGCATTAAAGCAGTACGATCGTGAAACTTCACTGATAATTTATTATGTTACACATCAATTAAAAGCTCACAGAGATTGGTTCAAGATGGCGGAGTAGAAGGACGTGCTCTCACTCCCTCTTGCAAGAACACCAGAATCACAACTAACTGCTGAACAATCATTGACAGGAAGACACTGGAACTCACCAAAAAAGATACCCCACAGCCAAAGACAAAGGAGAAGCCACAATGAGATGGTAGGAGGGGCGCAATCACAATAAAATCAAATCCCATTAACTGCTGTGTGTGTGACTCACAAACTGGAGAACAGTTATACCACAGAAGTTCACTCACTGGAGGGAGGTTCTGAGCCTCACATCAGGCTTCTGACCCTGGGGTCTGGCAATGGAAGGAGGAATTCCTAGAGAATCAGACTTTGAAGGCTGGTGGGATTTGATTGCAGGACTTTGACAGGACTAGGGGAAACAGAGACTCCATTCTTGGAGGGCACACACACAAAGTAGTGTGCACATTAGGACACAGGGGAAGGAGCGGTGACCCCATAGGAGACTAAACCAGACCTACCTGCTACTGTTGAAGGGTCTCCGGCAGAGGCGGGGGCTGGCTGTTTCTTACTGGGAGGACATGGACACTGGCAGCAGAAGTTCTGGGAAGCACTCCTTGGTGGGAGTCCTCCCAGAATCCGCCATTAGCCCCACCAAAGAGCCCCGGTAGGCTCAAGTGTTGGGTTGCCTCAGGCCAAACAACCAACAGGGAGAGAACTCAGCCCCACCCATCAGCAGACAAGCAGATAAAAGTTTTACTGAGCTCTGCCCTCCAGAGCAACACCAAGCTCTACCCACCACCAGTCTCTCCCATCAGAAAACTTGCACAAGCCTCTTAGATAGCCTCATCCACCAGAGGGCAGACAGCAGAAGCAAGAAGAACTACAATCCTGCAGCCTGTGGAACAAAAACCACATTCACAGAAAGATAGACAAGATGAAAAGGCAGAGGCCTATAAACCAGATGAAGGAACAAGATAAAACCCCAGAAAAACAATTAAATGAAGTGGAGATAGGCAACCTTCCAGAAAAAAAATTCAGAATAATGATAGTGAAGATGATCCAGGATCTCGGAAAAAGAATGGAGGCAAAGATCGAGAGGATGCAAGAAATGTTTAACAAAGGCCTAGAAGAATTAAAGAACAAACAAACAGAGATGAACAATACAATAATTGAAATGACAAATACACTAGAAGGCATCCATAGCAGAATGACTGAGGCAGAGGAACAGATAAGTGACCTGGAAGACAGAATGGGGGAATTCACTGCTGTGAAAGAGAATAAAGAGAAAAGAATGAAAAGAAATGAAGACAGCCTAAGAGACCTCTGGGACAACATTAAATGCAAAAACATTCACATTATAGGGGTCCCAGAAGGAGAAGAGGGAGAGAAAGGACCCAAGAAAATATTTGAAGATATTATAGTCAAAAACTTCCCTAACATGGGAAAGGAAATAGCCAGCTAAGTCCAGGAAGTGCAAAGAGTCCCATACAGGATAAACCCAGGAGAAACATGCAGAGACACATAGTAATAAAATGGGCAAAAACTGAAGACAAAGAAAGATTATTGAAAGCAACAAGGGAAAAATGACAAATAACATACAAGGGAATTCCCATAAGGATAACAGCTGATTTCTCAGCACAAACTCTACAAGTCAGAAGGGAGTGGCATGATATACTTAAAGTGATGAAAGGGAAGAACCTACAACCAAGAATACTCAACCCGGCAAGGATCTCATTCAGTTTCGATGGAGAAATCAAAAGCTTTACAGACAAGCAAAAGCTAAGAGAATTCAGCACCACCAAACCAGCGTTACAACAAATTCTAAAGGAACTTCTCTAAGTGGGAAACACAAGAGAAGAAAAGGGTTTACAAAAACAAACCCAAAACAATTAAGAAAATGGTAATAGAAATATACATATCGATAATTACCTTAAACATGAATGGATTAAATCCTCCAACCAAAAGACACAGGCTTGTTGAATGGGTACAAAAACAAGACCCATATATATGCTGTCTACAAGAGACCCATTTCAGACCTAGGGACACATTCAGACTGAAAGTGAGGGGATGGAAAAAGATATACCATGCAAATGGAAATCAAAAGAAAGCTGGAGTAGCAATACTTATAGCAGATAAAATAGACATTAAAATAAAGAATATTACAAGAGACAAAGAAGGACACTACATAATGATCAAGGGATCAATCCAAGAAGAAGATATAACAATTATAAATATATATGCACCCAACATAGGAGCACCTCAATACATAAGGCAACTGCTAACAGCTATAAAAGAGGAAATCGACAGTAACATAATAATAGTGGGGGACTTTAACACCTCATGTACACCAATGGACAGATCATTCAGACAGAAAATTAATAAGGAAACACAAGTTTTAAGTGACACAATAGACCAGATATATTAAATTGGTACGTATAGGACATTCCATCCAAAAACAGCAGACTACACTTTCTTCTCAAGTGCACATGGAACGTTCTCTAGGATAGATCACATCTTGGGTTACATATCAAGCCTCAGTAAATTTAAGAAAATTGAAATCATATCAAGCATCTTTTCTGACCACAACGCTATGAGATTAGAAATCAATTACAGGGAAAAAAGGAAAAAACACAAACACATGGACGCTAAACAATACGTTACTGAATAACCAAGAGATCACTGAGGAAACCAAAGAGGAAATCAAAAATTATGTAGAGATAAATGACAATGAAAACACGACAATCCAAAACCTATGGGATGCAGCAAAAGCAGTTCTAAGAGGGAAGTTTAGAGCAATACAAGCCTACCTCAGTAAACAAGAAAAATCTCAAATAAACAACCTAACCTTACACCTAAAGGAACTAGAGAAAGAAGAACAAACAAAACCCAAAGTTTCCAGAAGGAAAGAAATCATGAAGATCAGAGGAGAAATAAACAAAAGAGAAACAAAGAAAACAATAGCAAAGATCAATAAAACTAAAAGCTGGTTCTTTGAGAAGATAAACAAAATTGATAAACCATTAGCCAGACACATCAAGAAAAAGAGGGAGAGGACTCAAATCAATAAAGTTAGAAACGAAAAAGGAGAAGTTACAACACACACTGCAGAAATGCAAAGTATCCTAAGAGACTACTACAAGCAACTCTATACCAATAAAATGGACAACCGGGAGGAAATGGACAAATTCTTAGAAAGGTATAAACTTCCAAGACTGAACCAGGAAGAAATAGAAAATATGAACAGATGAATCACAAGTAATGAAATTGAAACTGTGATTAAAAATCTTCCAACAAACAAAAATCCAGGACCAGATGGCTTCACACGTGAATTCCATCAAACATTTAGAGAAGAGGTAACACCCATCCTTCTCAAACTCTTTCAAAAAATTGCAGAGGAAGGAGCACTCCCAAACTCGTTCTATGAGGCCACCATCACCCTGACACCAAAACCATAAAAAGATATCACAAATAAAGAAAATTACACACCAATATCACTGATGAATATACATGCAAAAATCCTCAACAAAATACTAGCAAACAGAATCCAACAACACATTAAAAGGATCATACACCATGATCAAGTGGGATTTATCCCAGGGATGCAAGGATTCTTCAATATATGCAAATCAATCAATGTGATACACCATATTAACAAATTGAAGAATAAAAACCATATGATCATCTCAATAGATGTAGAAAAAGCTTCTGACAAAATTCAACACCGATTTAGGATTAAAACTCTCCAGAAAGTGGGCATAGAGGAAACCTACCTCAACATAATAAAGACCATATATGACAAATCCACAGCAAACATCATTCTTAATGGTGAAAAACTGAAAGCATTTCCTCTAAGATCAGGAAGAAGACAAGGCTGTCCACTCTCGCCACTACTATTCAACATAGTTTTGGAAGTCTTAGCCACGGCAATCAGAGAAGACAAAGAAATAAAAGGAATACAAATTGGAAAAGAAGTAAAACTGTCACTGTTTGCAGATGATGTGATACTATACATAGAGAGTCCTAAAGATGCCACCAGAAAACTACTAGAGCTAATCAATGAATTTGGTAAAGTTGCAGGATAAAAAATTAATGCACAGAAATCTCTTACATTCCTATACACTAATGATGAAAAATATGAAAGAGAAATTAAGGAAACACTCCCATTTACCATTACAACAAAAAGAATAAAATACCTAGGAACAAACCTACCTAGGGAGACAAAAGACCTGTATGCAGAACATTATAAGACACTGATGAAAGAAATTAAAGATGATACCAACAGATGGAGAGATATACCATGTTCTTGGATCGGAAGAATCAATATTGTGAAAATGACTATACTACCCAAAGCAATCGACAGATTCAATGCAATCCCTATCAAATTACCAATGGCATTTTTTACAGAACTAGAACAAAAAATCTTAAAACTTGTATGGAGACACAAAAGACCCCGAATAGCCAAAGCAGTCTTGAGGGAAAAAAACGGAGCTGGAGGAATCAGAAGCCCTGACTTTAGACTATACTACAAAGCTACAGTAATCAAGACAATATGGTACTGGCACAAAAACAGAAACATAGATCAATGGAACAGGATAGAAAGCCCAGAGATAAACCCACGCACCTATGGTCAACTAATCTATGACAAAAGGAGGCAAGGATATACAATAGAAAACAGACAGTCTCTTCAATAAGTGGTGCTGGGAAAACTGGACAGCTACATGTAAAAGAATGAAATTAGAACACTCTCTAACACCATACACAAAAATAAACTCAAAATGGATTAGAGACCTAAAGGTAAGACTGGACACTGTAAAACTCTTAGAGGAAAACATAGGAAGAACACTCTTTGACATAAATCACAGCAAGATCTTTTTTGACCCACCTCCTAGAGTAATGGAAATAAAAACAAAAATAAACAAATGGGACCTAATGAAACTTAAAAGCTTTTGCAAAGCAAAGGAAATTACAAAGAAAACAAAAAGACAACCCTCAGAATGCGAGAAAATATTTGCAAATGAATCAATGGACAAAGGATTAATCTCCAAAATATATAAACAGCTCATGCAGCTCAATATTAAAAAAACAAGCAACCCAATCCAAAAATGGGCAGAAGACCTAAATAGACATTTCTCCAAAGAAGACATACAAATGGCCAAGAAGCACAAGAAAAGCGGCTCAACATCAGTAATTATTAGAGAAATGCAAATCAAAACTACAATGAGGTACCACCTCACACCAGTTAGAATGGGCATCATCAGAAAATCTACAAACAACAAATCTTGGAGAGGGTGTGGAGAGAAGGGAACCCTCTTGCACTGTTGCTGGGAATGTAAATTGACACAGCCACTATGGAGAACAGTATGGAGGTTCCTTAAAAAACTAAAAGTAGAATTACCATATGACCCAGCAATCCCACTACTGGGCATATACCCAGAGAAAACCGTAATTCAAAAAGACACATGCACCCCAGTGTTCACTGCAGCACTATTTACAATAACCAGGTCATGGAAGCAACCTAAATGCCCATCGACAGACGAATGGATAAAGAAGAAGTGGTACATATATACAATGGCATATTACTCAGCCATAAAAAGGAACAAAGTTGTGTCATTTGTAGAGAAGTGCATGCATCTAGAGACTGTCATACAGAGTGAAGTAAGTCAGAAAGAGAAAAACACATATCGCATATTAATGCATATATGTGGAACCTAGAAAAATGGTACAGGTGAACCGGTTTGCAGGGCTGAAATTGAGACACAGATGTAGAGAACAAACATATAGGCACCAAGGGGGGAAAGCAGTGGCAGGTGGGGGTGGTGGTGTGATGAATTGGGAGATTGGGATTGACATGTATACACTGATGTGTATAAAATGGAGGACTAATAAGAACCTGCTGTATAAAATAATTAATTTAATTTAATTTAAAAAAAGCTCAGAAATGAAAAAGATTGTATATTCTCTCTACGTTTAGTGGGCTACACAATGCACCATGAAAGGAATCAGTTATAGAGACCTACCAGGAGCTATTTCTGTAAAGGGCAAACTAAAAAGGCCCAGTCTTGACACATCATTTAGAAATGACTGGGAGTTAGGTTCCAGAGACCTCACTGAAGATTCAGCGTGTTTATTCTGGCAAAAGCCCATGAATGCAATCTTTAGCTGCCACTGGGGAAGAAACAATGACAAATGAGCTTAAGACTTTCTCAGATGATTCCAAATTTGTTAGTCAAAATCCTACCGACTGAATCTGATGGGGGAAAAAATGGAACAGATACAGAACTTTTAGATCTAATTCATGATTTCAAAATTTGTTTCTCTATCCTGGTTAGTTACTGTCATCAGGGCAAAGTAAATTAGATTTGAGGCACAGGAAAGAGTAAAAGTTATTTTACATTAAAGGATAAGATTGTAGGGACTTCCCTGGGGTCCAGTGGTTAAGACTCCACGCTTCCACTGCAGGGGGCATGAGTTCAATCCCTGGTTGGGGAACTAAGATCCCACATGCCGGGTGGTGCAGCCAAATAAATAAACAAATAAAAGGATAAGTTTGTAAAACATCTGGCATGAGTGGGGACAACAGTACTTCATTCTCGGGAATTTGTGTGACAATTGGAAATAAAATACCTACATACCTGTGGTGGAGAATGGCATAAAGTAGGCATGGAAGTAAGGTAATGGCCATCATTATCCTTATATAAACCCAGTATCACAAAGTCTCCTAATACATTCTTTCTCCGTAGGAAAGGAAGAGTACTCAAAGTGTAACTCAGTATGGTTCTCTCTACCTTTGTTAGAGGGAGCTTTTATCTTGTGAATGTGCCTAATTTCTCACCTTTTCATCACATATACAGGCATACTTCCGAGATACTGCAGGTTCAATTAGATGGTCTCGGGACTTCTCTGGTGGCGCAGGGGACAAGAATCCACCTGCTAATGCAGGGGACACTGGTTCGATCCCTGGTATGGGAAGATCCCACATGCCGTGGAACAACTAAGCCCTCGCACCACAACTACTGAAGCCCGTGCACACCTAGAGCCGGTGCTCTGCAACAGGAGAAGCCACCGCAAGGAGAAGGCTGAGCACTGCAAGGAAGAGTAGCCCCCACTCGCCACAACTAGAGAAAGCCCGCACGCAGCAACGAAGACCCAACGCAGCCAAAAATAAATAAAATTAAATCTTAAAAAAATAATTAGATGGTCTCTAATTGAATAAACTGAATGGTCTCCAATTGAACGGCAATAAAGCAAGTATCACAATAAGGCAAGTCACATGCATTTTTTGATCTCCCAGTGCATATAAAAGTTATGCTTACACTATACTGATAGTCTATTAAGTGTGCAATAGCATTATGTCTAAAAAATGTACATACCTTAATTTAAAAACACTATTGCTAAAAATGGCTTACCATCACCTGAGCCTTCAGCAAATCACAGCAGTAAAATCAAAGATCACTGACCATAGATCACCAAAACAAATACAATAATAATGAAAATGTTTGAAATATCGTGAGAATTACCAAAATATGACAGAGACACGAAATGAGCAAATGCTGTTGGAAGAAAGGCACCAACAGACTTGTTCGACAGGGAGTGGCCACAATCCTTCAATTTGTAAAAAATGCAATATCTGCAAAGTGCAGTACAGTGAAGTGCAATAAAATGAGGTATGCCTATAGTTTAATAACTTATTATTATTTATCCATTTTAATATCTGGCACATATTCCTTTAGAAAAACAAGTACATGTTTTGTATTTATTTCATTCAATATCAAATCTTCAGATGATTAAAGCAGATTCGCTTAAAAGTGTTACCGATCCTTCTAGAAACCTGTAACCACAGAGCTTAGAATTTTAAGGAAAGGTTTAATAACTTAGTTTATCCTACCTTTAAAAAGTTTATTCCAAATCTTTTATCTAGTCAGTTTAAATACTTGGCATTGGGAATTCCCTGGCAGTCCAGTAGTTAGCACCCCATGCTTTCACTGCTGAGGGCACGAGTTCAATCCCTGATCGGGGAATGAGGATCCCACAGGCCCCTCGGCATGGCCAATAAATAAATAAATAAATAAATAAATAAATAAATAAATAAACTGCCCCCCCAAAAGATAGTCTAAAAAAAATACTTGGCATTTAGTATTTTATTTTGAGTTAGGTATGATTCCAAGAAATGATTTTATTTAAACTTATCTGAGAAACAAAGCTAAAGTATAAAAAGGGAATAATACACAATGCAGTTGAATTTTTTGAGCTCATGAAAATCTGTGCTCTTTGTGGATACAAATATTCATGCTCTATCAACATATAGATCTGCCTTCCAAATAGATTATGTTAGTGAGTTTCCAAAGATTTAACACAGAAATACAATACACTTCCTTGAAAATTTTGTATTTTAAAAAGTATGCATATTGGGGCTTCCCTGGTGGCACAGTGGTTGAGAGTCCGCCTGCCGATGCAGGGGACACGGGTTCGTGCCCTGGTCCGGGCATATCCCACATGCCGCGGAACGTTTGGGCCCGTGAGCCACGGCCGCTGAGCCTGCGCGCGTCCAGAGCCTGTGCTCCACAACGGGAGAGGCCACAACAATGAGAGGCCCGCGTACTGCAAAAAAAAAAAAAAAAAAAAAAGACAAAGAAATCCTGTCATTTGCAACAACATGAATGGACCTTGAGGGCATTATGCTAAGTGAAATTAGCCACACAGAGTAAGACAAATACTGTATGATCTTACTTATATGTGGAATCTTAAAAGAAAAACAAAAAAAACCTCACAGAAAAAGGATCAGATTGGTAGTTACCATTGTAGTTACCAGAGGTGGTAGGTAGAGACAGGAGGGGGAAATTGGAGAAGGTGATCAAAAGATACAAACTTCCAGATATAAGATAAATACTAGGGATGTAGTGTACAACATGATGACTGTAGCTAACGCTGCCATATGATATACAGGAAAGTTAAGGGAGTAAGTCCTAAGGGTTCTCATCACAAGGGGAAAAATGTTTTCTCTTTCTCTTTTGTTTGTGTCTATATGAGATGATGGATGCTCACTAAACTCTCTGTGGTTGTCATTTCGTGTCGTATGAAAGTCAGCTCATTATGCTGCATACCTTAAATTTATACAGTAAGGTATGTCAGTTATAGCTCAATAAAACTGGAGAAATCACAAGAAATAAATGACTGTCATCTGCCCCGAGACCTCCGTGTGTCCCTTCATGATCCCAATTCCTTCTTTCCCTGGAATGGTAATGATTCCCAATTCTAAGTATGCAACCGTAAATAATGTATCAGTTCTCTTTATCCACCCACTTTGAAATTTATATGGAATTTTCTTCTATCTGGCTTCCTGTGATCAGCAATATGTTTTTAAAATCCATTCATGTTTCTGCACATAACTGGAGTTGATTCATTTTTGTTGCTGTTTCGTATTCCATCGTCCACAATTGTTCCCTTCTACTGCTGAAGCAGTAGAGTTGGGCATTTGACTTGTTTCCAATTTTTGGTTATTATAAACTATGCTGCTATAAACTTTCTGTTCCTGTTTCCTGGCATTAGTGTTCACAGATTCATACGGTATATTCTTAGGAATGAAACCGCTGGCTTATAGAGTATGCAACATATTCGCTTTTTTGGTAGATAATACCAAACTATTTTCCCAGTTCCCCCTCACGCAGCCCCACTTTTTTTTTCCTTCTATTCCTTTCTCCCTAAGAGACTTTTGTACACATTGCCAAAAGGTCAGTTAATACCATTTAATTGAATACAATAGACTCGTTGACTTATTTCACGTGAGGGAGGACTAGAGAAGACGTTTCCTTCCTGAATTCCAATTCAAGTCAAGGTCCTATTCAGGTATTAAAGTTGATGTAAGCATAGTTAAACCTTCCTTTATACCTTATGCCAAAGATGTTATCTTCTGCACACTATGAAAAGACAGACTTCCCTTTTCATGTTGACTGTCAGAAAGGTGGGAGCCAAACTTACCCATTGGCAGTAAGTAAATAGGTCAGTGCTTCTAGAGTATTGCTACACCACTGCAGCAGAATCCCCTGGGGGCATGTGTTAACAACGTGGGTGTCAGAGTTTCTGCGGTGAGGCCAAGGAACCTGCATTTTAAACAAATACTCCCAATGAGAGGCCAATGCCCTCTAAACTCTGAAACCGCTGGTGTAATGCTACATGATATTGCATTTTTTTTAATTTACTTTTTTTTTTGGCTGCATTGGGTCTTCGTTGCTGCACGTGGGCCTCTCCAGTTGCAGCGAGTGGGGTCCACTCTTCCCTGCAATGCGCGGGCTTCTCATCGCAGTGGCCTCTCTCGTTGTGGAGCATGGGCTCTAGGTGCACAGGATTCAGTACTTGTGGCATGCAGGCTTCAGTAGTTGTGGCTCACAAGCTCTAGAGCGCAGGCTCAGCAGCCGTGGCGCACAGGCTTAGTTGCTCCAAAGCATGTGGGATCTTCTTGGACCAGGGCTTGAACCCGTGTCCCCCGCATTGGCAGGCGGATTCTTAACCACTGCGCCACCAGGGAAGTCCTGATATTGCATTTTAGCTTTCTTGCCTGACTCAATATTATGTCCTTATCATTGTGTTTCTTTCCTCTGTCACCCAACTTTTAATCATGGAATAGTGTTGTATTTTACGTGTACATATAAACCACCCATGATCGTTTCTGGTTCAAGAGCTGAATTGGTAGATAAATAGATAAATGCTAGACTATATATACAGAAAGAAAAAGTTTCTCTGGTATCCCTTAACTACAGCTACCACTAGTCACTTATGAAATTATCAAAAAAAGATTAGAAAGATACAAATTACTGGGTACGGTTTTACATTTCACATTAAGCCAACTTATAGTTTCATCGTGACAAATTTAAAGCACCAGTAGATAAAGGGAGGTGATGATGGGTTTTGACTAGCAGTCCAGAAATAAATTCTTTGTTTCCTGCCCACAGTTCCTAAACCAAGCCTAGAGACTGTTCAGGAAGAGCTCACAGCGCTTCAGGTAATCCTGCCTAGGGTTTGTATGACCTTGAATTTCAAGAACTTACTTGTTAAAAATAACTACTGTAGTGTGAAATAGGAAATTAACTGGCCTTCATCAATTTCTCAAAGTTATGATGATATTATTTTCTGCAACAGAAATGACTGGAATAGTGGAAAGTTGAATTTCTTCTATTTCAGCTCAGACTCTGGCCACTCACCAAGGAGCATGCAGCATTCCTGACCAGAGAGGCCAGTTGTCACTCCTGGGCCAAAAAGAGCCTGGAATAAAACGGGCACAGGTTGGCTGTTCATTGTGCACAGACAAGCTGCAATATCAAGATCTAGATTTTCTAAAGTTTACCGACTGCAAGAGCTGGCTGCCTTATGCAGTGAGGAAGAAAGAGAGCAGAACCCAAACAAACTGTGTAAGAAGCAAAACAGCAGAGGATCTTGCCACAGGAATTAAGGAAGAGTAACAGAAACAGAGACTCAAGAATCAGATGTAAAAGGAAGAAATATTAAGGTTCTACTTATTACGCTTACGTTGATTCTGACAAATACATCCCACCTGAAAAGGAAAATTCCTAGGGTAATTCAATTATCAAACGTTTGCTAAACAAAACAAACCACCACTCTGCTTTAAAACATGTAAACATTTGGTATTCGTCACTGTTGGATTTAATCAAAATTAGCTTGGCCAAAGCATTAAAAAAGGAGTACTACATTATAAAAATGCATACCTAAATTTTGTCTGGCTTCCAAAAGATAGTCATACAGTAGTTTTTGTGTCATAGCTAACATTTATATGCTAGTTGCTCTTACTATGTGCCAGGTCCTATTCTAAGCACTTCACGTTTAACTCATTTCATCCTTGCAACAATTCAAGATAGTGGTATTGTTATTATTCCCATTTTGCAGATTAGGAAACTGAGGCACAGTTTCCCAAGATCCTTCAGTTCTAGAGTGCAGTTTTTATCACATTTGCCATACATACAGCAATCCCTATCATTTTTGTGAAGGGGCAATAATAACCTGAATTTCATCCTACCCATATTTTTGAGGGTACATTAACTGGACAAAACACAAGGATTTGTATTTAAGCAGCTCAGCTTGACGCTGTATCACAAAATTTGAGATGCTCCACAGAATCACATCTCATCTGCATAATGGCGCACAGATCGTTTCTAACATGAAAAATTCATTCACGCCTAAGACATAATAACAAACATCACTGTGGTAAAGCAAAAACGAAGGGTGCTTAGTACAGCTGGAGCCATGGATCTGGGTTCCCCAGACCAAAGAAAATATGAGTTAAACAGCACTAGTTATAAGAGAGAGACTCTTCAGGTGTAGCTGAAAAGAGGCAGAGGCTTGACACCAAGCAGCCTTGGCAAGTTTAAGAACCAAAATCCAAAGAAATAGAATTTGTTTTAGCAGAAGGAGAGTGGACTTTAGCTTCAAGTGAAAAAAAATTAGAAATGAGGAGAGTTTTAGACAGGGCCATGGTTTTGGAAGATCTAGCTGATGTGTCTGTGACTACATTAGGAGTCTGTTCATTTGAATAGTGGTGAATTCAGTAATTATGCAGTGATATTTCAAGCACCTGTAGACAAAACAACTTCTAATAAATTCAACTGAGACTCAGAGGACTCTGTTGAAAGTTCTAGTCTCTAAAAGACAGAGTTGGTGGCAGTGGCCAAAGAGAAGGTGAGAAGCAGGTAGCTTTCCATGGGGACTAGGCTTGGATAGTAAGAGCTCAATAAATACCTGTCAAGGTGAGGACCACATCACCAGGGCTCATCTACAGTGGGTGCTGCATCACCTAGACCTAGAATATCTACAGCTTCCACATCCCCAGAGAGGGATGAAACTCAAAAGGGCAGAACCAGGGCCATTAAACAGTTTTTTGGTGCTGTTCACTGAACAAGGGTGCCCGGCCAAGGAAGCAGGTGGAAAGTGAACTCAGCACCGTTCCACCGGCCACACCGTAGAGCACGGCCACCTCCTGCCACAGGAAGGAAGGGGTGCCTTTTTCTAATCTGGACAAAGGTGCCATATGGCTTTAGCAGCTCTGGAGAGCACTGAAGTAAGGAGTCACTGCAACCCGACGTACAAGGATAGGAGGCCGAGAGGACGCTACGGACGCACAAAGGGAGAGAATCTGTGTCCTGATACTGCTAGAATCCACCATCTTCCCTAGGGAAGCCTCCTTCTATGTTTTCCTCACGTGGGATCTTTCTTCCAAAGCACGCACATTCCTTCCAAAGTTAATGCTGACAGATTATGGAGCATTTCCTTCTAATGATGATGGATAATCATAGAGTTTGCAGGGCACCATCTGGCAAATTCTGCAGGATGAATGCCCTTCAAATAGGAAGGCATAAATCTGCAGTAACAGAATTGAGTAATTTAAACATATTAGAGGTAGCTGGGGGGGACTTTCAGGGGCCGATTTCTCCCCTTTGTTTTACAGAGTAAATTGATACCAAACTACTTTGATCTTTTCTAATAGAGGATAATATAGCATTTTATTAATTTATTTTAAACTTTCATTAAAAACAATTCTCTCTGAATAGCTTGATTATAGGGTGATTTCTGTTTTCTTTGCTCTGTGTTTCTATCATTTTTCCAAGTTGTCTGTAATGGTTATGTGTCGTTTTTATAATCAGAAAAAATATATAATTTTTTTTTTTTCTTAGCTTGTTTCCTTGTTCCCTCCACATCCAGACAGGACTGGATTCTTGCAAGAAAGCAGCTCTGAAAGAGTCTGACAGAATGGGTCACCTGCTGGGCGAGAATAAAGCCCAGTGGTGTAAATGGAGAAGATAAGACGCTGTGAGCAAAAGACGGGCCAGGCACCTCCTGGGCCAGGCTACACGGAACAGAGTGACTGCACCTCCTCTCGATTCCCTAACCAGCACTCCAGGCGTGATGAACACGTGACTACGTACTCCAGCATTTGATCCAGCGCCTGTATGTGCGCTGTACATACTGTATGTGCTCCACGTGAGGGAGCTGAGGGCTGATTTTATAGTAGCCTCAGCATTCTAAGAGCACAGCCTGTGGAGTCCAACAGGTATTGGTTGCTCATGGAAAAGGATGTGTCCTTGGTCATGTTAATTTCTCTGAGCTTCAGTTTTCCTAACTGTAAAGTAGGAATAATACTACTACTTCATAAAGTTGTTGTGAATATTAAATAATGTTAAATAATAATGTTAATGTTAAATAAATAAAATAATGAGCATAACATACATCTAGCACAGTGCCTGGCACATACAAAGTGCTGGGTTGATCCAGTGATTCTGATTCCACTTCTGGGTATATACCCAAAAGAATTGAAATCAGGGATTCAAAGGGATACTTGTGTATCAGTGTTCATAGCAGCATTACTCAAAGTAGTCAAAAAGTAGAAATAGCCTAAATATGTATCAACAGACGCATCGATAAACAAAATGTGGGATATACGCACCATGGAATATTATTCAGCCCTAAGAAGGAAAGAAATTCTGATACGTGCTACAACACAGATAAACCTTGAAAATCTTATGCTAAGTGAAATAAGTTAGATATAAAAGAAAAAAATATTGTATGAGTCCACTTATATGAGATACCTAGAATAAGCAAATTCATAGAGAATAAGTATAATGCAAGTTACTAGGGAGAGGGAGAAATTGGAAATTATTTTTAATGGCTACAGAGTTTCTATTTGGGATGATGAAAAAGTCCTGGAAATGAACAGCGGTGATAGTTGCACAACATAGTAGATGTACTTAATGCCACTGGATTATATACCTAATAATGGTTAAAATGGTGAATCTTACGTATATTTTATCACAATAAAAAAGTGCTGGGTTAATGGTAGAAATTTCCTCTGTCATCATTAATAATATCAAGAGTCAGTTCATACAAAGTACAGGCAGCTCATAAACTCATAAGCTCTGACTCCTAGCAGAGTGATGAGAAGATATCCCATGAGAGTGTTTGGTAAGGGGCAACAGGGAAGGAATGGCTGATGGGACAGGAACCGGCAAGGTACGGCAAACTTGAGTAAGAGGACTGGTCTGAAGCAAATCTGAGAGAATCTGAGGCTCAAACTTGGTGAGTCAAATCAACACACAGGGGGAAAATGGGGCTGCAAAAAGGAAAACATTAGTTAAGGCTCTTGTGGTTGCAACTGCCACTCAAAAGGATTAAACATAACTGGGGACTTTATGGCTCGTGCATTGAAAGTGCGGGGAGAGCTCCAGCTCCAGGCAGGCTGGATCTCGTGAGCAGATGATATCATCAGGATCCAGCAACACATCATCTCTGTGCTGCCTCCATGTTGGCTTCATTCTCCCAGGCTCTTTGCAGGCAGGAGCCACATGATCTTCAGCAGCCCCAGCAGAGAGACTCTTTTTCCAGAATTGACTCTGATTTGCCTGGCTTGGACCATAAACCCACCCCTGAACCAGTCATTGAGGCCAAGGTGACAGAATATGCTGCTTAGCCATGAGTCCCCCACAGTGAACCATAAGGAAGGGATGTTGATAAATTAAGTAAGAACGGATGCTGCTTTGGCAAAAAGAATTAATGTCTACCAACAGAGGACAGGAGTGGGAACAAAGTGAGGGAGTCTTAGGCAGTCACCACAGATGAGGCTGTAGGGTCCACGGTTTGGTTTTGTTGCTTACCAGCATTTAGCACATGAATGAGTCATGAGGGCTTAAAGGAACAGGATCTTATATTTGGCTATGGGTCAAAGCTCCTCCTGTACTGAGTTCCAACAGGGTTGCCTGAACCTCACCAATATTCCCACCCTGTAATTAGAGTCGTGCAGGGAAAATCAGAAGGTTGGTTTCTAGTGCCAGGACACACCAAATAGCAGGGAAATTGACACTGAGCCTCAGTTTCCTCAATATCAAAAGAGGGATTGAGGGACTTCCCTGGTGGCACAGTGGTTAGGAATCTGCCAGCCCTGGTCCGGGAAGATCCCACATGCCGTGGAGCAACTAAGCCCGTGCACCACAACTACTGAGCCTGCGCTCTGGAGCCCGCAAGCTACAACTACTGAGCCCGCATGCTGCAACTACTGAAGCCCGCGCGCCTGGAGCCCGTGCTCTGCAACAAGAGAAGCCACCGCAATGAGAAGCCCGCGCACCACAACGAAGAGTAGCCCCCGCTCGCCACAACTAGAGAAAGCCCATGCGCAGCAACGAAGACCCAACGCAGCTGAAAAAAAAGAGGGCTTGAATTCTAAGGCATCTAGGACCTTATGTGTCCGAGCCTCAACCCTAAGCAACTATAATTCAGTTAAAATACCAACTCAATGGGGGGGTGAGCATATTATATCCAGTGACATATGTGAAAGCATTTTGTAAATTATGAAGAGGCATGCAAATTAGTTACGGTTATTGTTTTTAAAGTCAAAAGGCAGGTGAGGTAAAATACAAAAGGTGGCTGGGCTTGAGTGGTGATAAATAAGAAAAGGAAATAAATGTAGGTCAGGCAGAATGAAAATTTTATAATCTATATCTATCTAGATGTGTGTGTGTGTGTGTGTGTGTATATATACACATATACATATATATACACACATATGTATTTCCTGCCCCCTCCCCTCCCAGGCTGGGTTAGAAGTCACAATCACATCTCTATGTCTTTGCCTTTCATTCACTCTTCACCAGCCTCTGGCATCCACCCCCTGCCACTCCAGTGAAACTGCCAGAAGGCCATCAGTAACCACCTGCAGGACCAAATCTAGGGAGCATCTGTCAGCTATTATCTTTACTCCATGACTGCTCTCGACACTGCTGTCCTTATCTTCATTCTTGAAACTCCCTGTGCCTTGGCTCTGGGGACACTCCTGCCTCATGGGTCTCCTCTTATCTTAATATTGGGTCTCATCTTAATATTCCTTTTTGGACTCCCCTTTCCCTACCCACCCCCTAAAACAATCATGTCCCCAGGTGCTTCTTTCTCCTTGGATGTTGTCAACCACTCTCATAGTTCTGACTACTGTGTACACGCCCCATCTATGTATCTCCAGCCCTGACCACTCCTCTGAGCTTCAGCCCACGGGACGTCACTCAGCCACTCCAACATCCCACAAGCCCCAAATGGAAGTCATCCGCTCCCCTCCCTCAAATCTTTTCCTTATTCATCCTTTTCCCCGTCTAAGGCAGACACTAAGATCAGAAGCCAACTCACCCGTTCTCCCTCACTTTTTGGCCACGCCCCACCTCACCCTCTTCATGGCTCTGTGCCTTGTCTCTTGGTTCTCATGCCTCCTCAAAGATTCAGCTCACACCTCGTCTTCTCCAAGATGGCTTTCCCAGAACCCCAGGTGGAGGAGAGTCCACCTAGTGCCCTGGGCATAACTGTATCTCTTTATATCTTACCAGCTAATATTGACACAGCTGTTTGGGACTGTCCTCCAAACTCCCGCCCACCCTCACGGACCCCTAAGTTCTTCAAAGGCATGAGCTGTTTGATGGTTTTGTATCCCTTATGCCTGGTACAGTATTCAGTTCATATTGACTGAACTAAACCAATCCTCACCAGTTGTAGTGAAGCTAAATAAGAACATTCTTCTTGCACTGAAAAGAATTTGTTGGGGAATTCCCCGGTGGTCCGGTGGTTAGGACTCACTGCCGTGGCCCCTGTTTGATCCCTGGTCAGGGAAGTAAGATCCCACAAGCTGTGCAGTGCGGCCAAAAAGAAAAAAAAAAAAAAAATTTGTTAACTTTCAAGTGTCAGTATAATTTAATGTAACCACTCAGCACTGATAGAGTCGAAGAATCAGAGGCTCATACATCTAAACTATGAAACGGAGGATTTGGCATATTCTAAATTTACACTAGGTTGTTTATTTTGAGAAACATGCACATGCATTTTTTAACCAGTGATCACACTATGAGACTTAAATAGAAGCAGTTGTTCTTTTCCTAGTAGTTAACTGCATAGAAACTGACAAATTAAAATCTATAATCTTAAAATTCTTTGGGTTATTGCTTCTTTGGAAACTTTCATTTCCAAGATGCACATTTCCAGTTTAAAAAAAGAGAGAGTAAGTCTTCAAGCCTCTATATAGGAATCATCTTCTTTCACATCTTTCACCCTGTTGTTGACATTTGCAGTAAGAAGTAAAATGTCACCTAAAACCTTACAGGAAAAGTTATTGAACAATTATGTTGAATTATGCTAATTAACATTTTAAAGTATTATATATACCAGAAATGTAATAAGAAGTTTAAAATAGTATATTTGTATATCTATTTTTAAAAATAGTATCATATAAAGTTAGTTGATAGACGAAGTATACATTGGTACATCTGGTTTTGGATACTGATCAAAAATTGTAAGTCTGGCTTGACACAGAAAATGCCAGAAACACTCCATGATGGCACTGGTTTGTTCACTATTTAAAACATAAAAGCCAAAAAAGAAAAACCTCAAATCTTTAGTGTAATTTAATTTTCTTCTTAAAACACAAATGCCAAATGCAACTTTCCAATATAAGACGATTTTTCTTTTTTTCTTCTGCATTGAAAAAGTCAGTGGTAGTCACCTCATTTACTACGAGCAGTCCTGAGAAAACCCAGCATACCATGCAAGGAGAAAGGCAAGAACAGATTTCAGAAATCCAAGTGTTTCAAATGAAGCTTTGAGAATGGAAATCACAAGGCTGTGACATTTATGCACGTGCGTGTGCAAATTATCTCCAGTTGTTTTTTTAAAGCTGTGAATTCCATTAAAGCATGCCATCATAATTAAAATGTGATCTGGTTTAAAATTTAACATCAGGAAACTAACACAGGGCAACTATGGGCTCCAAGCCATGCCTGCTGCTAAGGGGATCATATTCAAAATATTCTTGGTCTGTTTTTCGAGGGAGGCAGCATTGTTTCTATTAATCTATATTAAATAACTATAACTGCTTAGAAGCGGATACAAAGCTCTGCAAGATTTTGGTTGCAGAGAAAACTATAACAAAGATAGGAAAATGGGGAAAATCTAAATGACCATTAATAGGGGTTTGGCTAAATGATGGTACATCCATATATAGGCCAGATGGCAGCAGGGGTCATTCTGCCATTTAGGAGATTAGAAAATTGCATCAAAATCTCTTCTGGGAAAGAGAAGCCCAGCATCCACCCCCAAATTCTCCAAGCGTTCCTGGGAGTCCACGGCCCCTCCTGTTCCCTCTGCCTCCAGGTTTCAGCCCCCAGGGAACACTGGTTCTCTTCCCTGTCTTCCTTTTTATCACTCTTATAACTCATCCCTTCTCTGTTCACTGTGTGCCACATACCACACAGCCCTTTTTCTCTGATGTATGCAAACACATGATCTCTTATGCTCTTATGTGTCGTAGACTGTAATAGCTATTTGGGGATATCAGAAAGGGAAGGCCATGGTGGGAGAAAGACAGAGAAAGATTACTGCAACATAATCAACAGAGCAACTAACCAACAACTAATACTAAGCTTCCGGTCCTTAGAAGACCTTCACCATTCCCCCAACTCTACCATCAAACACAGGAATTTCCCTTCGGCTTCACCATCCCATCCTGTTGAGGCTTGGCTTTCTCCAAAATCTTTTTTTGTTATTGTTATTATTTTTATTTGGGGATTTTCTTTTAGTATTGTTCTTCTTGTATCTTTTTTTCCAGCTTTATTGAAGTATAATTGACATATAACACTGTGTAAGTTTAAGTATATCCTGTTGATTTGATACACATATGTTGCAAAATGATTACCACCATAAGGCTAGTTAACACCTCCATCTCATTAGATAATTACCATTTCTTTTTTGTGGTGAGAATATTTAAGATCTATTCTCTCAGCAACTTTCAGGTATTTAATACAGCATCAGTAACTAAAATCACCATGCTGTACATTAGATCCCCAGAATTTACTCATCTTTTAACTGGAAGTTTATACTCTTTGACCACCATCTCTCCATTTCCCCCACCCTCAGCCCCTGATAACCACCATTGTACTCTCTCTTTCAATGACTTCAGCTTTTTTAGATTCCATATATAAGTAATATCACAGTATTTGTCTTTTTCTGTCTAACTTGTTTCACTTAGCATCATGCCCTCAAGGTCCATCCATGTTGTCACAAATTACAGAATCTCTTTCTTTCTCATGACTGAATAATATTCCTGTGTGTGTGTGTGTGTGTGTGTGTGTGTGTGTGTGTGTGTATCACATCTTCTTTACCCGTTCATCTGCTAATGGACACATAGGTTGTTTCCATATCTTAGCTATTGTGAATACTGCTGCAATGAACATGGAAGCACAGATATACTGAGATCCTGTTTTCATTTCTTTTGTATGTATACCCAGATGTGGGATTGCTGGATTACACAGTAGTACTGTTTTAAATTTTTTCAGGACCCTCCATACTGTTTTCCACAGTGGCTGCACCAATTTACATTCCACCAACAGTGCACAAGGGTTTCCTTTTCTCCAGATCCAAGCCAACACTTATCTTTTGTCTTTTTGATGACAGCCGTACTAACAGGTGTGAGTTGATATCTCATTGTGGTTTTGATTTGCATTTCCCTGATGATTAGTGATACTGAGCGCCTTTTCACGTACCTGTTGACCATCTGTATGTCTTCTTTGGAAAAATATTCAGTTTCTCTGCCCATTTTTTAATCAAATTGCTTTTTTAAAAATTGAGTTGTATAAGTTCTTTATATACTTTAGATCAGGGGTCCCCAACTCCCAGGCTGTGGACTGGTCTGCCACCTGTTAGGAACCCGGCCGCACAGCAGGAGGTTAGCGGTGGGCGAGCGATCGAAGCTTCATCTGCTGCTCCCCACCGCTCTCCACCGCACCCCACTGCTTCCCATGGCTCCCCACCACTCCCCATCACTCCCCACCGCTCCCCACCGCTCCCCACTGCTCCCCATCACTCCCCACCACTCCCCATCGCTCGCATTACCACCTGAACCATCCCCCATCACACCCCCACACTCCCCGGTGTGTGGAAAAATTGTCTTCCACAAAACCGGTCCCTGGTGCCAAAAAGATTGGGGACCGCTGCTTTAGATATTAACCCCTTATCAGATATATACCTTGCAAATATTTTCTCCCATTTCACAGGTTGTCTTTTCATTTTGTGAATGGTTTCCCTTGCTGTGCGGAAGCCTTTTAGTTTGATGAAGTTACACTTGCTTATTTTTGCTTTTGTTGCTTCAGATCTTGTTCCTTTCTTATGGTAGGCAGGTCACACATCTCTGAGTCACTTCCAGCCCATCCTGGCCATGCTCTCTTTTCATTACCAAAATGGCTCATCAAAGCTTAACAAAGATGATGCCGTCACCTGACAGCACTTCTGCCAGTCATGAAACTAGCCTTTCCTTTCGTCCTGCTGCACAAAACTGTGCAGCCACTCAAAAGGACGCATCTCTACTACAGTAAAAAATGTCTAAAATATATCTATATCTATACCTACGTGTGTGCATATATCTTCTATTATATAGATAGATAGATAGAGATCGAAAGGGAGGCTGAGTTTAAAATATATGCGTAGAAATGAATGTATAAATTGATTACATATAGAAACATTTGTTTGTATAATAAAGAATAAAATCTATAAGGATATATACCAATCTATTAATGTTAGTTTCTCTCTAGGAGGTGGGATTAAACGGGAACTTTTAATTTTAACTCTTTGTACTATTTTTTTTATATTCAGCATAAATGTCTCTATAATCAGAAAATGTATTTATCTGGGGGGAAAACAAAGTTGATGCCAAAAAATATGGGCTCAAATCACAGCTAAAAGGACTTAACTTACACACTACAAAGTTAAACAGTAGTGAAGACTGTTCAGCAATCATGAAATATTTCCCCAAACTATCACCAATAATAATTCCCTGGTAATGGACATTGTCACCCTCTGTCTCCCTGTGGCAGGGGACAGTGAGGTATGACACCAGAAAGATTCAGATATCCAATATCTCAGCCTCAGGCATCTAGAACAGGGACAGAATCTTCCTCCTGGAGTCCACATAGGAAATTCACAGGATTGTCTGCCTGGGACCTATGTCACTCCTTTGTTGACCACTTGTGACAGAACAGAGAGTAAGGAGTGACCCATCCTGGACTCCCATGGAGAGGAGGGGCTACACTCCCCAAAGGAAGGAGGTCCTCTTTCCAGCAAAAGACCGGGAGGGATAGGAGCAGAGGAAAGCACCAGCTATCCACTGCAGACGGCCAGCAAATGCATTATCCTGTCAACAAATGCATGTCCAATTAAAGGACAATTCAGTTTTCTCACTTGCTACCAAGTAAATGTTAATAGTGACAACTATTCCAGCTGAAAAATAGATTCTCTTCTCCTGGGGCGTTAATATTCAAAGACAGCATCCAATAGAGGCGGCTCTTGAGTTAATTTCGTTAGGTGGAGGCAGTAGGGACATAAGATTTGGCTTAAAAAGAATCAAGGCTGCTGAAATAGTTTTGACATTTTCCTTCAGAACTGATAAACAAAATTTAAGACATTCTAAAAAAAAAAAAAGACAACTATCACCAATAAATGTCCCCAAAATTTGTGTTCATAAAAACCAAAGAAGAGAACTGTGAGCTGAGAGCCAATGAATATTATCTTATGAACAAAGACTCTGAGGGGAAAGAGGCTCAGGAGGGATGGGAAGAGAGGGATGGTATCTAAGACTGAAATCCTGACTGAACAAGAGAAATCTGTCCTAATGAGGAAGGAGAAGAAGAACAAAGAAATAAACTAATATGACTGCCTAGAGGGTTTCCAGATGAGATTTGACTAAAAAAATAAAAAAAGGGGGCACATCCCCAAGAATGAATACAAAAAGGTAACATCCACTCATTCGTTCATGAAGCACCCACTCTGTAGCAGGCACGGTTCTGGTCGCCAGGATCTGGCCAGGAACAAGACAGGCAAGGGTCCTGCTCTCTTGTTTCTCAGGCAGGTGGGGAGATGGTAAACAAGCAAGCATATGAACCAACAAGATAATTCCAGATAGTGGTAAGTGCTACAAAGACATTAAAACTGGATGGAGTGTCAGTGACTGGGGCGGGGGTACTTTCCACTGGGACGCCAGAGGATGAGGTTGAACTGAGCTCCTAATGATCTAAGGAACCAACCACATGAAGAGCTGGGAGCAGAGCCTTCCAGGCAGAGGCAACAACAAATACAAAGACCCCATGTGACAAAGGAGGTTGTCATATTTTAGTAAAGTGAACACCAGGGTGGCTGGGGTCCAGAGAGCACTGGAAAGACTGTGAAAAATGAGATCCATGTGGAAACCCCAGCAAAGATCCAGGATTTTAGTCTAAGTACATGGGGAAGTCTCTAGAGAGGTTTTGAGCAGGGGAGTGGCATGAATTGGTAGGTTTTCCAGAGATGCCCTGGATGCTTGCTTGGTGGACAGAAGCAAGAAGGAAAACAGGGAGAAAAGTTAGGAAGTACTGCAGCATTCCAGATGACAGATGATGGAGCTGTGGGCTCGGGATTAGCCATGGAATCAGAGAAGTGACAGATTTGGAATGCGTCTTGAATAATTTGGATAAGAGTGTGAAGGAAAGAGAGAAATCTAGGAGAAAATCTAGGAGAAAGATGACTCCTAGATTTTGGCTGTAGCAACTGTCATTGTCACGTAAGAGCTGTAGAAGACTGGGAAAGCCATGGGTTGGTGGGGAGTAAATTCAAGGGTTCTATTTTAACCATGCTGAGTTTGAGACGTCTATTTAACAGCTAAGTAGAAATGTCAAGTTCGGAGCTGGGTAGACGAGTCTGGAACTCATTGGTGAGTCTAAGCAATAAATTAACTTTGGGAGTGAACATCAAATAGGTGGTATTTAATGCTATGACGAGTTCATCTGGAAAGAGTGTCTAGAAGAGAAATACAGAAGGCTGAGTCTCAAGGGACATAAAACTCAGAATTAAGAAGAAGAAGAACAAACAAAGGAGACTGGGTACAAACCACTATTGTAGTCAAAGGGAAAACAGGAGGATGTGGTTTTCCAAAAGCCAAGAGAAGAGAGTGTTTTAAAACAGAAGAAACACTCCCCTGTCAACTATGCCAAAAGCTACTGAGAAACTGGATAAGAGAAATGCAGAGAACGGATCACCAGATTTCACAGGCTGGAGGTGGCGGGTGACATGATAAGAGCCATCAGTGGAATATGATCAGGACAGAAGCCCAATTGGTAAACCTAAGGAGAAAATGGGTGAGTGGAAGCAAAGGTAGCCACCATGGCAACTCTTGAAGAATGGAACAGGAAGTTGGGCCAGTAACTGGAGGAAGCTGGAATGGGAAATGAGGTTAGGGGAGGGTTTGTTTGTAAGATGAAAGGTACCAGGATATACATTTTAGAAGACCAAGCAGAAGCAGATCAGGAATTTCACTTCTATGTTTTTTTGTTTTGTTTTGTTTTGTTTTTGTCAGTACGCGGGCCTCTCACTGTTGTGGCCTCTCCCCCTGCGGAGCACAGGCTCCGGACGCGCAGGCTCAGTGGCCATGGCTCACGGGCCGAGCCGCTCCGCGGCATGTGGGATCTTCCCGGACCGGGGCACGAACCCGTGTCCCCTGCATTGGCAGGCGGACTTTCAACCACTGCGCCACCAGGGAAGCCCTATGTTATTTTTTATATCATTCCTTAGGAACCAAGCAGGTCAGCATCAGTAGGACAGGAAATCAGAATCTGACTGACTTTTTCTTCCATTAGAGGCAAATAAACAAACTATTAAAACCTTTCTGGGAGCAGAGGGGAAAGTGATCAGAAGACATCAACATGGGTTCATCAGGAACAAGCTACTTCATATTATAATTATGGATCAAGACTGCTTGGAGACTTCCCTGGTGGTGCAGTGGATGAGACTCCACACTCCCAATGCAGGGGGCCTGGGTTCGATCCCTGGTCAGGGAACTGGATCCCGCATGCCGCAACTAAGAGCCTACATGCTGCAACTAAGAACAAGTGCAGCCAAATAAATAAATGAATATTTCAAAAAAAAGACACTGATTTTTCACAAGACTACTGCGAAAGCCTCCTAACTGGCTTCCCTCCTCTGTCTCTCATCCCTCTACTCCATCCTCCACTGCAAAATCTAAAAACAAATCCAATTATTTCACTTCCCTGATTAATGCCTCTCATGACTGACACTTACAGAACAACTTTCTTAAGAAGAACACCCAACACCCTTAGCAAGGCAGACCAAGCCCTGTAAAATCTGACTCCAGCCTTTGCTTCCCGTCTCATCTCTGACCATGCAATTTGCAAAACATTAATCGCAGCAGCTCCAGCCACAGTAGACATCTCTGCACTTGTCCCGCTCTGGCTTGGCACATGCTATATCCTCTACTTAGGACATCCATTCAATCTGAACCCAACTGAGGGGAATTTGGGGGAAAATGGATACATGTGTATGTATGGCTGAGTCCCTTTGCAGTGTACCTGAAACTATCACAACATTGTTAACCGACTATATTCCAATATAAAATAAAAAGTTAAAAAAAAATCTGCACCCAACTCATCGCCCTGGGAAATTCCTAGGGGGTCTTTAATACCCACTCAAATGTCTCATGGAAAATGCATTACATTCCAGAGGGTCCTTCCAGAAGACAGATCTATGACAAACAACTAGACATTACAAGAAACAACTTCATCTCAGCATAAGAGGTTTAGGAACAACTCAGTTGTCTGAAATGAAAGGGAACGTTGTCAGGTAGTACCTTCCTCACAGTGGGGCATGTGGACACAGGAAGATGATGTCTTGCCAGGTGAACCCTCCATCCACGTCTACTGTTCAATAGAACCCATTTAATTATTTGATGGCTATCATTGTGAGGAGGAGGCAAAAATCTGTCTCTAGAAACTTCTCTTGTTCCTGGTTCTACCCTCTGGAGCAATTCAGAATTTGTCTATGTCTTTTTATACACAGCAGCTTTTCACAACTGCAGACACTTATTACACTAGGCCTCCTCCCAGTCACTCAAATTTGCTCTTTCATAACTTACAGATGTTTGCTGACTCCTGGCACTGCCGCATTCAGAATCTCTATTTGGCATCTAAAGCAGCTAAAGCATCATGCTACTTCTTAAGGGGGCAATCGCAGATTGATTTTGTACCCTAGCCCCCAACCAAGTACATGGTACACTGGTCACATTCCAAAGAAAGAATTAATGTAAAATCTGCCACATTTCATGTTCATTGTAGCTCTGTTTACAACAGCCAGGACATGGAAGCAACCTAAGTGTCCACTGACAGATGAACGGATAAAGAAGATGTGGCACATATATACAATGGAATATTACTCAGCTATAAAAAGGAACGAAACTGAGTTATTTGTAGTGAGGTGGATGGACCTAGAGTCTGTCATACAGAGTGAAGGAAGTCAGAAAGAGAAAAACAAATACTGTGTGCTAACACAAATATATGGAATCTCAAAAAAAAATGGTTCTGAAGAACCTAGGGGCAGGACAGGAATAAAGATGCAGACGTAGAGAATGGACTTGAGGACACAGGGAGGGGGAAGGGTAAGCTGGGATGAAGTGAGAGAGTGGCATGGACATATATACGCTACCAAACATAAAACAGCTAGCTAGTGGGAAGCAGCCGCATAGCACAGGGAGATTAGCTCAGTGCTTTGTGTCCACCTAGAGGGGTGGGATAGGGAGGGTGGGAGGGAGACGCAAGAGGAAGGAGATATGGGGATATATGTATATGTATAGCTGATTCACTTTGTTATAAAGCAGAAACACACCATTGTAAAGCAATTATACTCCAATAAAGATGTTAAAAAAAAATCTGCAACATTTCAAATACCTACATCACTTGACCACAGGAAAGGAAGACTTCTGATGTCCTGCTGGAACTGAAGCAGCCAGGAAAGGGCTCCCGCAGGACGGGCTGCCCTGAAGTCACATGTAAGTTTTCTGGTATGTCCTGCATCAGGCTCCTCCCCCGAGCCCCACCCCCAATCCAGCCTCTTCTGAGGCTTTCTCTGAGCCAGGCCAGCTCTCCAGTTGCTGGCTGTGGTTGTTGGTTCAGGATCACAGGCAGCAGTAAGTGGGGTGGACCCCTAAGCATCCAGAAGAAAGAAAAATATTCAAACAAGAGAAAAAGCGGAAACAAGAGATTTACCTCTTTAACCATATCCCAAATTAGTGGCCCACAGAGCGCTCATCCACTGCAATATGCATCTAGAATTAAAAAATAGGTTCTTGGGGCTTCCCTGGTGGCCAGTGGTTAAGAGTCCGCCTGCCAATGCAGGGGATACGGGTTCGTGCCCCGGTCCGGGAAGATCCCACATGCCGCGGAGTGGCTAGGCCCGTGAGCCATGGCCGCTGAGCCTGCGCGTCCGGAGCCTGTGCTCCGCAACGGGAGAGGCCACAACTGAGAGGCCTGCGTACCGCAAAAAAAAAAATAATGAATAAAAATAAAAAAATAAAAATAGGTTCTTGAATTCGCTGGCGGTCCAGTGATTAGGACTCTATGCGTTCACTGCCGAGATCGCAGGTTCGAGTCCTGGTCGGGGAGCGAAGATCCCGTAAGCCACATGGCGTGGCCAAAAAAAAAAAAGAAAAACACAGGTCCTATCGAACCCGGGCCCACTGACATGCTAGTGCGTAGTCTTAACCACTGGACCACCAAGGAAGTCCCCAGGTCCCAGATTTTAATGTGGTTTTTTCAGAGTAACTTTGAGCAAAATTCTATCATTAACAAACAGAAGGCAGCAAAGAAAAGGGGGAAACTTGACATCACTCTGTGATATATGTTCAAATTATTTCCAGAAATCCTTGCTAGGTAACTAGTCCAGACCTGACTAGTAAAAGGAGGATGCAAGCTACATATGTAATTTTAAATTTTCTTGTAGGCACATTCAGAAAGGTGAAATTAATTTTAGTATTATATTTGATTTAACCCAATATATAGAAAATATTATAATTTCAACATGTAACCAATATAGAAAATTATTAAGATATTTTTACATTCCTTTTTTCCAACCAAGTCTTTGAAATCCACTGTTTTGACACAGTACATCTCAATTCAGACTAATTATTGTACTGGACAGTGGAGGTCTAGGCTATAAATAAATCCTTTTAAGACACAAGTCAACTTTAGGTTCAAGATACTTGTAAAGTCTATTCTTAGGAACAGATTTATATTATAAAAATAATTATCAAATGCAAAGCATTTGGTGAAAAATGCAAAGCTATAGAAAGTGATATGCATTGAAAATGAAGACTTCTAAAAAATTATCTAAGCACTTATCACAAGGTAGATGCTTCTGAAACCCTCATACTCCTTTTTCAAAATCAAAAATAAATTACATAATCAGTCCTGTGTCATGGACCCAAACCTTCCAACAAATACTTCGGAGTTCATGCAGTTCAGGACATTCTTTTTATAGATGAAAAAGAATCCCTACCAATCTCTGCACCCAGCAACCGACTTCTGTCTAGTGTGACAGACGGTCAAGTGCTGATGGACTGACATGGATACACTGCTCTGTGCAACCATGCACTGAGTCACAGTCGCCGAGTGGGCCCCCAAAGGAAACCTTACATAACAACCAGAATGGATTAAAGATGCCCAGTGGCAATTTTAACATCGATTAAAAAATCCTCCAAAACATATGCCACAAAGCCTTCTCAGAACCATTCCCTGAGTGGCAAAGAAAGACTATTGTCTGATATTTAGAAATGAAGACTCAATACAGAAAGGGCACTAGATAGGAAGAGCTGCAAAATAATTCTATGACCTTCAGGATAATCACCCTCAGGAACAAAACGCTCCAGCTCAATGTTATAATTTCAATCTTCGCTCCAACAAAGAAAGTAACGAGCTGGCAAATATAACAGCCAAGCAAGAGATGCCACCGAAGCCAGCCTCTACTGAAAATCCATAAATAAGTGGTGCATATTTTAAGTCCTTAACTTAAAATTCCAAGCACATGGGGAATTATTAAGATCAATGAGTAATGGGTAAAATGCAACTGAAACAAAGCTACGATCAAAAACAAAATTTTTTTTAATTGTTAATTAAATCATAAAACTCAGCCAAAGCAACTTGGGCTTTTAATATAGGGGACTTAAGTATTAATCCTGCTAATCAAAGGAAAACAACTTCAGACCACCTTTTCAACTGATATGCAACACAACGAATCCAGAGAGTCTAGGTGAGGTCGCTGTCCATAAGTCACTGAGAAAGACAGTGTGCTTACAGGGCCTCATGAGAGAATACACTGGTTCTTTACTGAAAATTTCAAAAGGAAACCTTTATTGATCTTAAATTAAGTCTATAAATAGTTAAGTACTCTTAAAATTAGCAGTAATGGGAGCCCACAGAGTTCAGTCTCAGATATAGATCATCCTCAAGAAATGAAGTTTCGGCAGAGCTAGAACTCCCAGCTCGGAGTCTCTTCCCTCTGCCGTCACGGAACTGCCCCGGAGCCTGAGGGGAGGGCAGCCTCACTGAGGCTACCGGCTCTGGAGGGGCCCCGGCGGCCGCCGCAACACTCCTGGGGACCGCAGGCCAGATCACTCATCCTGGGGTAAGCCAGCTGCCACATCATGAGGACACTCAAGCAGCCCTAAGGAGAGATCCATGTGGCAAGGAACTGAGGCCTCTTACCTACAGGCACATGACCATGTGGATGAAAGGCTCTTGGTGCTGCAGCCAGGAGTCAGTACTGTGCCTCTGAGGTGGGAGAGCCAACTTCAAGACACTGGTCCACAAGAGACCTCCCAGCTCCACATAATATCAAACGGAAAAAATCTCCCAGAGATCTCATCTCAACACCAGCACCCAGCTTCACTCAACGACCAGCAAGCTACAGTGCTGGACACCCTATGCCAAACAACTAGCAAGACAGGAACACAACCCCACCCATTAGCAGAGAGGCTGCCTAAAATCATAATAAGTCCACAGACACCCCAAAACACACCACCAGACGTGGACCTGCCCACCAGAAAGACAAGATCCAGCCTCATCCACCAGAGCACAGGCACTAGTCCCCTCCACCTGGAAGCCTACACAACCCACTGAACCGACTTTAGCCACTGGGGACAGACACCAAAAACAACGGGAACTACGAACCTGCAGCCTGCAAAAAGGAGACCCCAAACACAGTAAGATAAGCAAAATGAGAAGACAGAAAAACACACAGTAGATGAAGGAGCAAGATAAAAACCCACCACACCTAACAAATGAAGAGGAAATAGGCAGTCTACCTGAAAAAGAATTCAGAATAATGATAGTAAAGATGATCCAAAATCTTGGAAATAGAATAGACAAAATGCAAGAAACAGTTAACAAGGACCTAGAAGAACTAAAGATGAAACAAGCAACGATGAATAACACAATAAACGAAATTAAAAATACTCTAGATAGGATCACTAGCAGAATAACTGAGGCAGAAGAACGGATAAATGACCTGGAAGATACAATAGTGGAAATAATTACCGCAGAACAGAATAAAGAAAAAAGAATGAAAAGAACTGAGGACAGTCTCAGAGACCTCTGGGACAACATTAAACACACCAACATTTGAATTATAGGGGTTCCAGGAGAAGAAGAGAAACAGAGGGGACTGAGAAAATATTTGAAGAGATTATAGTTGAAAACTTCCCTAATATGGGAAAGGAAGTAGTTAATCAAGTCCAGGAAGCACAGAGAGTCCCATACAGGATACATCCAAGGAGAAATACGCCAAGACACATATTAATCAAACTGTCAAAAATTAAATACAAAGAAAACATATTAAAAGCAGCAAGGGAAAAACAACAAATAACACACAAGGGCATCCCCATAAGGTTAACAGCTGATCTTTCAGCAGAAACTCTGCAAGCCAGAAGGGACTGGCAGGACATATTTAAAGTGATGAAGGAGAAAAACCTGCAACCAAGATTACTCTACCCAGCAAGGATCTCATTCAGATTTGATGGAGAAATTAAAACCTTTACAGACAAGCAAAAGCTGAGAGAATTCAGCACCACCAAACCAGCTTTACAACAACTGCTAAAGGAACTTCTCTAGGCAAGAAACACAAGAGAAGGAAAGACCTACAATAACGAACCCAAAACAATTAAGAAAATGGGAATAGGAACATACATATCGATAATTACCTTAAATGTAAATGGTGCTCCCACCAAAAGACACAGATTGGCTGAATGGATACAAAAATATGACCCATATATATGCTGTCTACAAGAGACCCACTTCAGACGTAGAGACACATACAGACTGAAAATGACGGGATGGAAAAAGATGTTCCATGCAAATGGAAATCAAAAGGAAGCTGGAGTAGCAACATTCATATCAGACAAAATAGACTTTAAAATAAAGACTATTAGAAGAGACAAAGAAGGACACTACATAATGATCAAGGGATCGATCCAAGAAGAAGATATAACAATTGTAAATATTTATGCACCCAACATAGGAGCACCTCAATACTTAAGGCAAATACTAACAGCCATAAAAGGGGAAATCGACAGTAACACATTCATAGTAGGGGACTTTAACACCCCACTTTCACCAATGGACAGATCATCCAAAATGAAAATAAATAAGGAAACACAAGCTTTAAATGATACATTAAACAAGATGGACTTAATTGATATTTATAGGACATTCCATCCAAAAACAACAGAATACACATTTTTCTCAAGTGCTCATGGAACATTCTCCAGGATAGATCATATCTTGGGTCACAAATCAAGCCTTGGTAAATTTAAGAAAATTGAAATTATATCAGGTATCTTTTCCGACCACAACGCTATGAGACTAGGTATCAATTACAGGAAAAGATCTGTAAAAAAATACAAACACATGGAGGCTAAACAATACACTACTTAATAACGAAGTGATCACTGAAGAAAGAGGAAATCAAAATATACCTAGAAACAAAAGACAATGGAGACACGACGACCCAAAACGTATGGGATGCAGCAAAAGCAGTTCTAAGAGGGAAGTTTATAGCAATACAATCCTACCTTAAGAAACAGGAAACATCTCAAATAAACAACCTAACCTTGCACCTAAAGCAAGTAGAGAAAGAAGAACAAAAAAACCCCAACATTAACAGAAGGAAAGAAATCATAAAAATAAGATCAGAAATAAATGAAAAAGAAATGAAGAAACGATAGCAAAGATCAGTAAAACTAAAAGCTGTTTTTTTGAGAAGATAAACAAAATTGATAAACCATTAGCCAGACTCATCAAGAAAAAAAGGGAGAAGACTCAAATCAATAGAATTAGAAATGAAAAAGGAGAAGTACCAACTGACACTGCAGAAATACAAAAGATCATGAGAGATTACTACAAGCAACTCTATGCCAATAAAATGGACAACCTGGAAGAAATGGACAAATTCTTAGAAAGGCACAACCTGCCAAGACTGAATCAGGAAGAAATAGAAAATATGAACAGACCAATCACAAGCACTGAAATTGAAACTGTGATTAAAAATCTTCCAACAAGCAAAAGCCCAGGACCAGATGGCTTCACAGGCGAATTCTATCAACATTTAGAGAACCACTAACACCTATCCTTCTCAAATTCTTCCAAAATATAGCAGAGGGAGGAACACTCCCAAACTCATTCTATGAGGCCACCATCACCCTGATACAAAAACCACACAAGGACGTCACAAAGAAAGAAAACTACAGGCTCATATCACTGATGAACATAGATGTAAAAATCCTCAACAAAATACTAGCAAACAGAATCCAACAGCACATGAAAAGGATCATACACCATGATCAAGTGGGGTTTATTCCAGGAATGCAAGGATTCTTCAATATATGCAAATCAATCAACGTGATACACCATATTAACAAATTGAAGGAGAAAACCCATATGATCATCTCAATAGATGCAGAGAAAGCTTTTGACAAAATTCAACACCCATTTATGATAAAAACCCTGCAGAAAGTAGGCATAGAGGGAGCTTTCCTCAACATAATAAAGGCCATATATGACAAACCCCCAGAAAACATTGTCCTCAATGGTGAAAAACTGAAAGCATTTCCACTAAAATCAGGAACAAGACAGGGTTGCCCACTCCCACCACTCTTATTCAACATAGTTTTGGAAGTTTTAGCTACTACAATCAGAGAAGAAAAGGAAATAAACGGAATCCAAATCGGAAAAGAAGAAGTAAAGCTGTCACTGTTTGCAGATGACATGATACTATACATAGAGAATCCTAAAGATGCTACCAGAAAACTACTAGAGCTAATCAATGAATTTGGTAAAGTAGCAGGATACAAAATTAATGCACAGAAATCTCTGGCATTCCTATACACTAATGATGAAAAAAATGAAAGTGAAATCAAGAAAACACTCCCATTTACCATTGCAACAAAAAGAATAAAATATCTAGGAATAAAACTACCTAGGGAGACAAAAGACCTGTATGCAGAAAATTATAAGACACTGATGAAAGAAATTAAAGATGATAAAAACAGATGGAGAGATTTACCGTGTTCTTGGATTGGAAGAATCAAAATTGTGAAAATGACTCTACTACCCAAAGCAATCTACAGATTCAATGCAATCCCTATCAAACTACCACTGACATTTTTCACAGAACTAGAACAAAAAATTTCACAGTTTGTATGGAAACACAAAAGACCCCGAATAGCCAAAGCAATCTTGAGAATGAAAAATGGAGCTGGAGGAATCAGGCTCCCTGACTTCAGACGATATTACAATGCTACAGTAATCAAGACAGTATGGTACTGGCACAAAAACAGAGAGATAGATCAATGGAACAGGATAGAAAGCCCAGAGATAAACCCACGCACACATGGTCACCTTATCTTTGATAAAGGAGGCAGGAATGTACAGTGGAGAAGGAACAGCCTCTTCAATAAGTGGTGCTGGAAAAATTGGACAGGTACATGTAAAAGTATGAGATTAGATCACTCCCTAACACCATACACAAAAAGAAGCACAAAATGGATTAAAGACTTAAATGTAAGGCCAGAAACTATCAAACTCTTAGAGGAAAACATAGACAGAACACTCTATTGCATAAATCACAGCAAGATCCTTTTTGACCCACCTCCTAGAGAAATGGAAATAAAAACAAAAATAAACAAATGGGACTTAATGAAACTTCAAAGCTTTTGCACAGCAAAGGAAACCATAAACAAGACCAAAAGACAACCCTCAGAATGGGAGAAAATATTTGCAAATGAAGCAACTGACAAAGGATTAATTTCCAAAATTTACAAGCAGCTCATGCAGCTCAATAACAAAAAAAGAAACAACCCAATCCAAAAATGGGCAGAAGACCTAAATAGACATTTCTCCAAAGAAGATATACAGACTGCCAACAAACATATGAAAGAATGCTCAACATCATTAATCATTAGAGAAATGAAAATCAAAACTACAATGAGATACCATCTCACACTGGTCAGAATGGCCATCATCAAAAAATCTAGAAACAATAAATGCTGGAGAGGGTGTGGAGAAAAGGGAACACTCTTGCACTGCTGGTGGGAATGTGAATTGGTACAGCCACTATTGAGAGCAGTATGGAGGTTCCTTAAAAAACTACAAATAGAACTACCATATGACCCAGCAATCTCTCTACTGGGCTTATACCCTGAGAAAACCATAATTCAAAAAGAGTCATGCACCAAAATGTTCATTGCAGCTCTATTTACAATAGCCCAGAGATGGAAACAACCTAAGTGTCCGTCATTGGATGAATCGATAAAGAAGATGTGGCACATATATACAATGGAATATTACTCAGCCATAAAAAGAAACGAAATTGAGCTATTTGTAATGAGGTTGATAGACCTAGAGTCTGTCATACAGAGTGAAGTAAGTCAGAAAGAGAAAGACAAATACCGTATGCTAACACATATATATGGCATTTAAGAAAAAAAAAATGTCATGAAAAACCTAGGGGTAAGACGGGAATAAAGACACAGAACTACTGGAGAATGGACTTGAGGCTATGGGGAGGGGGAAGGGTGAGCTGTGACAAAGCGAGAGAGAGGCATGGACATATATACACTACCAAACGTAAGGTAGATAGCTAGTGGGAAGCAGCCGCATAGCACAGGGAGATCAGCTCGGTGCTTTGTGACCACCTAGAGGGGTGGGATAGGGAGGGTGGGAGGGAGGGAGACGCAAGAGGGAAGAGACATGGGAACATATGTATATGTATAACTGATTCACTTTGTTATAAAGCAGAAACTAACACACCGTTGTAAAGCAATTATACTCTAATAAAGATGAAAAAAAAAAAAAGAAATGAAGTTTCGTTGTCAAAACTCATGGAAAAGGAAACCCATTCTTTCAAAGGACATTGACATTCTCTCAGACACATCTTCCTAAGTAACATTTAGTAAAGTCCTCTTCTAGAAGTCTACCTCCCATGCAGTTACTCCAGATCCTCTAACCCCCAACCCAAGCCCCTTGGCCACACTTTTCCCTCCTCCTAATTTCTAAGGATTTAGTACCTTATTATGTCCCAGCAAGAGATAACACTTCCTCCTTGGGAGAAGGAGGAAAGAATCTAACAAGATTCTAGGGCTTCCCTGGTGGCGCAGTGGTTGAGAGTCTGCCTTCCAGTGCAGGGGACGCGGGTTCGTGCCCCGGTCCGGGAGGATCCCACATGCCGTGGAGCAGCTGGGCCCGTGAGCCATGGCCGCTGAGCCTGCGCGTCCGGAGCTTGCGCTCCGCAACGGCAGAGGCCACGGCAGTGAGAGGCCCGCGTACCGCAAAAAAAAAAAGATTCTAACAAATCCAAGATGCTCTTAGGGAGGGTGCAGAAGGGGAAGCCCGTGAGCACTGTTGCATTAATGACACCAATCCCATCACAGCTATGAAACCCCTGCGCTATGCCCAGACTGGACACCAGATCCAGAAGATCAGATCTGACTAAAGTCAGGAACAGTGTTTGAAGAGCCAGGACAGGTTATAGGTACGATAAGTCAGCTGAAGAAGAATGGGCACTTATAGCAAAACTAGTTCCACACACCCAATTTCTGCCTTACGCCGGGTCCCTCGTACTGCCCACTGAACACCAGCCTACACTTCTCCTCCACTTATTACCAGCTCAATAATCCTTGCCATTCTCCATTCAGAATCCATTCTTTCCTTTTATTGGCATAAGACAGCAACATACAATGTCAGAAACCTCAGCCCAACACTTCTGCTGCCTGCAACTCATTGCTGGAAAGTCTCTTAAAGGAAGCAGAGCTTTTTACTTTGTAGATTCAAAAAAGGAGTAAAATGTAAATACTCTTCTGAGTGATCTACAGTAATACTCAAGGGAGTGGCAAATCTGATGTTCTTCTTAGAAGAGACAAAGCTGAAGAACTGGAGAAGGAAAGAATCTTGAGATAATTTTCTAAGACTTCACACTTTTTCTAGGGCTGAGTCCAGGAGGAACTCTTGATTTCTTTGCCATGTGATGGGGTATAGACCTAGTCAGGGTCACCCATGCATCCATATGTTTCCCAGAGTGGATGTTTTCATTTCCTGCCACAGACCCTAACTCAAAACTAAACTTCAACCCACAAACTTATGCCACTGTTGTTCACATGCGTGCTGAGGGATGTTCTTGGAAGTTATGAGAAAATGTAATCTATGGTCCAATAAACTTGGGGATTTAATGAACTAATGTACAATTCAAGAGTGCAATAGAAAGTACAGTGTTTCCCTAATACAGCAGTTCTCAGACTGTGGTCTGTACAACTCAGTGAACCAATATTTTCCAAATAATCAATGCATGATGTTACAGAATCATTCATGCTTAAAAGATTCATTAAAGCACAAGACAGCACAAAGTGCAAAAAGGGCTTTGATACGCTCTCAGATGTCATATTGCCACAAAACTTTAAGAAACTACCATTTGTCAAGTTTTGGTATAGTATTAAAGAAAAATATCCACAATTTTCTAAAAAGGTTATAAAATATTTCTCCTTTTTCCTACTACAAATCTGTGTGAGGCCAAGTTTTCTTCATATGCTCAACCAAAACAACATATCACAAAAGAATGAGTGGAGAAGCAGCTGAGAATGAATAGCTGACTATTGATCCAGACATGAAAGAGATTTGCAAAAAACCAAACAAACAAAAAGTAAAACTATGCCACTCTTATCACTAAATTTTTGGGAAAATACAATTATTTTTCACAAAAAAATATTGTTTAGGCTTACATATATGGGGCTCATTTTGTTTTTCAATAAATTAAAACCTTTATAATTTTTCAGTTTTAATTTCTAATATAAAAGTATTAATAGATATAACCCACATGAAACTCTTTGGGATACTCGATACTTTTTTAGAGTGAAAAGGGTCTTCAGATCAAAAAGTTTGAGATGCTTCCCTAATATATTTTGATCATGGAAGCCTTTCTGTGTGGAACACCTTGAGCATATTCTATGGAACATACAATGGGAAACAGAGTCTCATGTTGTGCTTATCAAACTATTCCTGGGGGCTTCCCTGGTGGCACGGTGGTTGGGAGTCCGCCTGCCGATGCAGGGGACACGGGTTCGTGCCCCGGTCCGGGAAGATCCCACATGCCACGGAGCAGCTGGGCCCGTGAGCCGTGGCCACTGAGCCTGCACGTCCAGAGCCTGTGCTCCGCAGCGGGAGAGGCCACGGCAGTGAGAGGTCCGCGTACCGCAAAAAAAAACCCCAAAACAAAACAAAACAAAAAACTATTCCTTTTCGTGTCTCTTCTCCCTAGACCTTCTGCAATAAGTTAATTTATATGCTGCTCAAAGGGTTTCCTCTCACACAGTAGTTTTGTGCTTATGACCCTGGCAGTAAATGCATATATCTTTTCTGGCAAATACAGGTGGATACTGACTTCATTTATTTAGAAGAGGCCATAATCTACAGAATTATTTCACTGAGCAAATGCTACAAATAGGAGAAATGATGACATAGGTTAACATGCTCCTATAGCAGATAATCTGCTATGAGATACCGTGCCAGGATGTCCCAAGAGCATAAAGGATATCATGTCAGCTAGAATCGGGGCCAATTTGGTTTACCATTCAGTTTCCGACAACAGGAGGATCACTGACTGAGATGCTTATGTTACAAACTACTCTTTTATAAAACCAGCAGGATGACAGTAATTTATTACTCTGAGTACTGACAATTTGTTTGTAAAAACTGTAAGCAAGCCAAAAATAACTTAAGAACAGATTCATATTTCTACCGTGGCTTTTTGGAACACAGAGGAAGGCCAATTCTTTACTTTCAGCACGACTCGAAGCCCCAGTTCCAGAATTTAGTTATAAATCTCTCCTCCTGTCAGGTAGCTGAATAACTGGCTAGAAGCCTGTTCTCAGATGGCTATAAAAGATTTTGGGCAAGAGTCAAAAGTGTAAAGTGTTGAACAACTATTCCATGCAAAAACTCCCCCCAAGGAAACCCAGTCCTTCTATAGAGCTGGCACGGAGTACGGGCTGTTCAGTCCTCTAATTTTCATTCTGGAATTTACCCAAATAAGAGCAACCATTAAATTTACTTATGCAGTTTTTTAAGTGTCTAGTTTATAAAAATGTTGCTCAAGGATGACCAGGATCTCATCCTGAGAGCTGAAGACGCTCATCTTGGTCTCTTTTTCTTTTTACTTAAGACTAGAAGTGAAATTAGCATGTAATCTGCTTCTGGTAAAACTTTCTTTAGTGAAAAATTTTTATAGCCATAAATGCTTACTAGTTTTAGGTTCCATTCTAGTTCATTTAGTCCTCCCAGCAACTCTACAAGATAGAGACTATAATTATCCCCATTTTACAGATAAGGAAACAGGCTCAGTGTTGCCTGAGGCCACCTAGTTTACAGGTGGCAGATAGGACTAGAATCCCGGAAGTTAGTCCCTCTGAACCGGGACGCTGTCCCACCTGAGATGCATGATCAATAAATCGAATGCTTTTTATTAAGAAGATACCCTATTCTGTGCATAAAATAGTGGTTTTTAGCTCCAGATGAGCCATTATTTCAAAAAGCCTTCCTTACACTCCAGTGTGTTTAGCCCCATTCTCCGTCTTCCCATCACGCCCTGTCCACAGACCACGTGGTATTTACCTGCTGCCCTTCTGTCTCCCTTCTAGCCTGTAGTACATCCTCCCACCCAGTACCTGGAGCAACAATCTGAATGAGTGAGAGAACCAAGGAAAGAACAAACAAAAGTGAGTCTCCACAAATCCACTTAGTCACGAAGAACATTAATTTCCAAATGAGGTTCGTGCATCATGGAGGGTATGCAAAAAAAAAAACCCAGTGGGGTGCAGGGAGAACACATTAGCATTTCTCTTTCTATTCACTGACATTTACCACAAGGATTGGCATTAGCATCCTCAGAGTCTGCTCCAGTGCGTGGGGCAGACGGCCACACAGGCCGGCGAGGCACTCAAGGCCTAGCATGGGCATTCCTCAGCTTGTGGGGTGAGCAGCAAGGCCCTCACCTGCTTGCTTGCTTTCTGTAGCCAGTTTACATGGGCCGAACTGAGAAAGTGGCTGTCGCGATTATATTTTCAATTGTATCTAAAGTAACCCTCACAAAACGGCCAGGTGGCTTTGAATGAGTCCTGCACAGAACTGCAAAAAATGCTAGCAACAATACAAGCACAAATAAATGGGAAAATAGTACAGTTGGCGATATTGTTTTTTACCATTTCTCATATAATATCTTTCTCACCCGTATCATAACATATAACAACAAGCTGGTCAGATCAGACATGAAGTTAGCCAAAAAATACCAAAAAAACAAAAAACCTGAAAGTATCAAAACTTAGATCCACATCCACTATTTTTTACCAATGGTCTCTGCCTAAGTGAATATGATACCTTGGGAAACTGCCTAATAATACTCTTCTACAGCTTATAAATAAATATATTTTTGTTAACAAGATCAAAAATGTGGAGCTCGCTGATCTAGAACTTTGCTACTCCAAGTGCAACCTTCAAAGGAGCAGCACCCGCGTCACCTGGAGGCTTGTTAGAAATGCAGACTCTCAAGGTCCATCCCAGACCCACTGAATCAGATTTTGCATTTTAACAAGATCCCCAGGTCCTTCATAGGCACATCTCTGTTTGCGAAGCACTGCTTTAGAACACACATCTTAAATGATCTGAATCCTAATAGTTCAGCTCTTATGTATACGCTTAGAAAGATTTCTCTGTTGAATTTTTGAACTCATAAACTTCTCATTTTAATACCTATTATCAAATGTTCTTCAAGACTATAAAGAACTATCCCCATGAACCAAAAATCCAGTGAAATAATCTATGTATAACTAAAGCATTAACTCCTTATTAATTCCAGTATCTTAAAATAAATGTTCTGATCCTGTACCACAAAAACTATCCGGCCACACCTTCATCTTTTTGATCCCCACCTCCACTTACTTTTGTTTGACCATCGGCTTTGAACACATAGCAGATACTCTGCTGACTGGCTGCATCGTCTTTAATCAGACAAGCAAAATAACTTGGGTCGTGACTGTTATGAATCAGTCTGTGAACTCGCTGAGGCTTACACTCGAAGATGCTGGAACAGATCAGTGGATCCCATTGTTGGCTTCTTCCTGGCTCAGGCTCACATCTCAGTCCGGAGGGCGAAACACAAAGGTGGACTTGCTTGGTACCAGACTCCTTTGTGGAGGACTGCCCGCTGAGCCTTCGCACCTCTGCCACGACCCAAGGCAGCATGGGCATGGTGGTCAGAGAATGCACGGGTAAGAAGCCCACCAGCTGGAGGCTAAATTCCACCGAGACCTCGCTAGGAAACGGATGTTTCCTTGCTGTGAAGGTTATTGGTTCCATGTTGGGAAAGGTCTGGAAACTCAGCAAAACATTGCCACTGTTTTCTAGTTTAGACCAAACAATCTATTTTACATGCTTCTGATGCAGAATCCTGCAGGAGAAAAACAGAGGCATTAGAATTTAATGAAGTCGCAGCATTTCAGAGCTTAAGAGGCTGAAGCCCAAATAGAGGAAGAAATAGATATTAGTTCACATACGCTGCTCTGCCTAGAAAGAGCTTTCTTGAAATCGTATTACATATGAAACCTGAAAATGCCGTAACTGTCACGCTCACTACGGGTTACAAAGATCCCACCGGGAAGACTCCGGTTAAACATAAGCCTCACAGAGCCAACAAAGGCCAGCACCATAGAAAACAATATAATGCTGCTTGGACGGCTTTAAACCCTGCTGCATTATTTAACATACTTTCAAGGAATTTTTTAAGATGATCAAATTCAGTACTGGTGGCTTCCCCCAAGAAAGTAATCTTACAAGAAAAATATATCAGCTCTCTATCATCACCGTCTATTGAACCAGTCCAGTTTTCAACAACTGACCTTATCACTTATGATACCACTGAAGCTTTAAAACGCTCTTCCTGACTTCCCTTGCGGTCCAGTGGTTAAGACTCTGAACTCCCAACGCAGAGGGCACGGGTTCCACCCCTGGTCGGGGAACTAAGATCCCACACGCCACACAGCCGCGGCCAAAAAAAAAAAAGGCTCTCCCTGATGTAGCCCAGAGGTTCTGAATCACCAATTCAAATTCCAGTAACGTGTACTTGGCAACTATCATGTTCTGAACACCATCATAAATATTTTGTTTCATTCACGTACTACAAGCACCCCAACACCTTGCATCTCCTCATCAATAGAGGGTGTTTCCTGTACTACGACCCAAACTCACTCAGTGGGAAATTTTTCCTTCTCTATGGGTGATTTTCAAAAACCACATTTGACGTATCTTAACACCCTCCTGCTCCATTGGATGACAAAACCCTTTTGTCCAAAGCTGAGTTGTCTACAGGATCTCAAGCTCTATTCGTTACTCATTTGCTCCCTGGACCTTCATTCTCTCATGTATTCCCTGATCATATATACACACACTAAGAAGAAATTCTATGAAGACAGAGACTGCATCTTATTCACCCACAGAGCCTGACTCAGAATAGGCTCAATAGATATTTTAAGAGAGTGAATGAAGTCTCTCTCCCATCCAAAAAACAAGATATTTTCCCTTGACCTCAAACCTCCCCCGGCCTCAACTCCTCTTTCCCTATACAACTGTCTCCAAGGTAAAGTCTACACTTGCTGTCTCCACTCCCTCCTGCCCATCCACAATCTAGATTGCAGCCAGAAGTAATGAAGAGCCCCCACAATTGCTCCCATTGGGGTCGCCCACATCCTCTGGTTGTGAACTTCAAAGGGGGACTTTTAGTCCTTAGCTGCCTTGTCCCTTCTGACGAATTTCTCAATGTTGACCACTCCATCCTGCTTGAAACTCTCCTGGTTCTCCTCTTACCTCTCTGGTTGCTTCTTTTCAGCTCCTTAATGGCTTTTCGCCCCTGCTTGAGTCCATCCTACCCCCCTCATTCCACCTGCATCCTTTGGACAATTTCACCTAATCTCTTGATGTCAGTGACCACATTCTAACACTCCTGCTGCCACTGATAACAGCTTACTTTCATTAGGTACCAGGCACTTTGCAAGTGTTCTCATTTCACTTTTATAACAACCTTCATCTCTCACCTTGGTCTCAGTTAGAGACTACTATTATTGCCATTTTTACCACTTAGGAAACTGAGGTCCAGAGAGCATGAGTCGCTTATCACAGGTGATTTGAGTTTGCACCTGATTCTCAACCTGTCCTCCTGAATGCTGCACAAGAATGCATCTACCACATAAACCCTGATGATTCCCATATGTTTGTCTCCTTCCTGAGTTCCAGATCAGGATAGTCTATTAAGTATTTCTATCTGGATATCCTACCCAGATAGCACCTCAGCCTCAATTTAGCTGTTTTAAAACTAATTCAGTCTCACCTCCCTCCTTTCCAGAACTTCTCTTCCTTCCCATAAGCTACAGGTCTGCAACAGCATCACAATTTATTTTATTGGCCCAGTCAAAAGCCAAGGAGTCACAGCTGTAGACTGAATGTTTGTGTCCATCCTCCCTCCATTCATATGTTGAAATCCTAACCCCCATTGTGATAGTGTTTGGAGGTGGAGCCTTTGGGAGGTGAACCCATATGAATAGGATTAGTGCCCTTATAAGAGACCCAGAGAACTCTCTTTCCCCTTCTACCATGTGAGGACACAGGGAAAAGACAGCAGTCTATGAACCAGGAAGCCAGTCATCACCAGATACTGAATCCACCAGCACCTTGACCTTGACCTTCCCATCCTCCAGAACGTGAGAAATAAGTTTCTGTTGTTGGAAACTACCCAGTCTGTGATGTTCTGTGACAGCAGCCTGAACAGACTAAGATAGTCATTCAGATCCCTTCTTCACCGTATCACTACTTCTAAACTGACTTCACATCTAAATATATCTTATCTTTTCTCAGCTGGAGAAAAGGTACCCCCATCTTCAATCCAGCCTTCACATATTTCCTAGAGTAATTCAACTAACCCATAAAATGGATCACGCCACTCCTCTGCTAAAATTCCTTAATCACAGCCCCCGTAAAGTCCAAACTCCTCTACAAGGCATTTAGGATCTCTTCAGAATCTGGTCCTGTCCATATCTGCAACTGCATGTTCTCCCCTAAAATGCCCTCCTTCATGCACTTTTTGGCTCTGAAGATAGGTAAATAGGCACAGTTCCCCATATGAGATATGATTTCTCACACCTCTGTGCTGCAGTGCATACTGTTCTCTCTCCGAGGAACACAATGCCTGTCACCAACTGTAGAGGGCCTGAGAATTTACCCTACTTGCAAGCTAACAAGTCAGGCTGCCACCAAGTTAGGCTGCCACAAGTTAGCCTCCTGGTAGAAGACATGAGACTGCCAGGTCAGAGACAAGGGACCATTTATTACTCAGAGCAATAGCAGTAGCCACAGAGGCAGCATTTCTGCTGGTTCCCTGACCCTCAGTCCCCACAGGCAAGGTGACACCTGTATCCACAGTGGGTTACAGGAAAGGCACCTGAGTTTCGGGGGACTGAATATTTTACAGTGGGGAGTAAGCATGTCTGTCCTTCAATTCTGGAGTGTCCTCCAGAGAGAGAGACTATTTCTCTCTTCCATGGCTGCTGCTGTTGGAAAAAAAAAAAAAAAAAAATTGAAAAGGTAGTCCAGAACAAAGTAGTCAGTGCCTCTGCTCACAAAATAGAGTCATGATAGACCCAAGAAGACTCTCCCAATGACTCCCACTCTTGTCCTCTAACCTAATCCCAACTCATATACAAGCCCTAGTTCAAGCAACTATCACCTCTTCCTTCCGAGGTGATTTAGGGCATCCATCACCATGTCCTGCTGCACTCTGTACCTATCATCATATTTACTTTTAAAAGTTTGAATAGGTTTCCCTCAACAAGTCTGTAAGCTTCTTAAACTCATAAGGTTTGGGGTCTCTAAAACCGGTATTCAAATTCTAAACCTTTTCTGAACTAGAACTGAAGTCTATTCTTTTTACTCTATGTTTTTGTGTGTGATATATATGCATATATCCTAAGAATTAATTTTTATAATATAATTTGAACATAGTTAAGGGCTAATTTTTTAACTTTAAATGTTCAAAAGTTCAGAAATAAACCCATATTTTATTTAGAGTGCTAAAGTATTTCATGAAAGTGTATTCCCTGTCTCTTTTCCTTTAAAGTACAGTTTCTCTTGATGATGAAAACAGACTTGAAGTTCATATAACCCCATAAATAATGATCTCTCTCTCCTTTTTTTTCTCTCACCTACACGTGAAAGTGGCATTAAATGTCTGGCTCAGCTTCCACTCCTATAACTGAATCTGTTTTAAGTCCTAACTGTTGACAGCTGGTAATCCCAAGACATGTTTAAAGCAGTACTAGAATTATTACAAAGGATAGACCCAAGGGCTATCAATTAGTGTAGATGAGGCAGTTATTAATATCATGGCAACAAGCGTAGCAGAATTACTTTGTTTTCTTGTAAGGGAATATATGCATAATGCAAAAAAAATTACACAGTTTAATTGTTTGAATCATTTGGTAAATAATCAGTCATCAAATTAGTTCTGCCATTTCACTGACAAAACTATTTGGATGTCTTGAGTTTTCACTTTTCAACCGGCTGGAGCACATCATAGTTTCTTTGTAAAAAATAGATTGGACATTAACACAGTTAATAAACTATCAAATAGTAAGTTCTACTTCAGACATAGTCATAATTATTTATAAACAATTCAGATTCTGCTGACATAAGATTCATGGTAACTTAGACTAGGTAATTATTTACTGTTCAATAAAAAGTTCCATGAGGATTAGATAGCAAGACGGCAGAGTAGAAGGACGTGCTTTCACTCCCTCTTGTGAGAGCACCGGAATCACAACTAACTGCTGAACAATCATCGACAGGAAGACACTGGAACTCACCAAAAAAGATACCCCACATCAAAAGACAAAAGAGAAGCCACAATGAGATGGCAGGAGGGGCACAACCACAATAAAATCAAATCCCATAACTGCTGGGTGGGTGACTCACAAACTGGAGAACACTTATACCACAGAAGTCCACCCACTGGAGTGAAGGTTCTGAGCCCCATGTCAGGCTTCCCAACCTGGGGGTCCGGAAACGGGAGAAGGAATTCGTAGAGAATCAGACTTTGAAGGCTAGCAGGATTTGATTGCAGGACTTCGACAGGACTGGGGGAAATGGAGGGCACACACAAAGTAGTATGTGCATTGGGACCCAGGGGAAGGAGTGGTGAGCCCATAGGAGACTGAACAAGACCTACCTGCTGGTATCGGAGGGTCTCCTGCAGACGTGGGGGGTGGCTGTTTCTCACCGTGAGGACAAGGACACTGGCAGCAGAAGTTCTGGGAAGTACTTCTTGGCGTGAGCCCTCCCAGAGTCTGTCATTAGCCTCACCAAAGAGCCTGGGTAGGCTCCAGTGTTGGGTCGCCTCAGGCCAAACAACCAACAGGGAGGACACTCAGCCCCAGCCATTAGCAGACAAGTGGATTAACGTTTTACTGAGCTCTGCCCACCAGAGCAACACCCAGTTCTACCCACCACCAGTCCCTCCCATCAGGAAACTTGCACAAGCCTCTTAGATAGCCTCATCCACCAGAGGGCAGACAGCAGAAGCAAGAAGAACTACGATCCTGCAGCCTGTGGAACAAAAACCACATTCACAGAAAGATAGACAAGATGAAAAGGCAGAGGGCTATGTACCAGATGAAGGAACAAGATAAAACCCCAGAAAAACAACTAAATGAAGTGGAGATAGGCAACCTTCCAGAAAAAGAATTCAGAATAATGATAGTGAAGATGACCCAGCACCTCGGAAAAAGAATGGAGGCAAAGATGAAAGAAATGTTTAACGAAGACCTAAAATAATTAAAGAAAAAACAGCTACAAGAATTAAAGAACAAACAAACAGAGATGAACAATACAATAACTGAAATGAAAAACACACCAGAAGGAATCCATAGCAGAATAACTGAGGCAGAGGAACAGATAAGTGACCTGGAAGACAGATTGGTGGAATTCACTGACGTGGAACAGAATAAAGAAAAAAGAATGAAAAGAAATGAAGACAGCCTAAGAGACCTCTGGGACAACACAAAACTCAACAACATTCGCATCATAGGGGTCCCAGAAGGAGAAGAGAGAGAGAAAGGACCAGAGAAAATATCTGAAGAGATTACAGTCGAAAACTTCCCTAACATGGGAAAGGAAATAGCCACCAAAGTCCAGGAAGCACAGAGAGTCCAAGGCAGGATAAACCCAAGGAGAAACACACCGAGACAAACAGTAATCAAATTGGCAAAAATTAAAGACAAAGAAAAATTATTGAAAGCAACAAGGGAAAAACGACAGATAACATACAAGGGAACTCCCATAAGGTTAACAGCTGATTTCTCAGCAGAAACTCTACAAGCCAGAAGGGAGTGGCATGACATATTTAAAGGGATGAAAGGGAAGAATCTACAACCAAGATTACTCAACCCAGCAAGGATCTCATTCAGATTTGACAGAGAAATCAAAAGCTTTACAGACAAGCAAAAGCTAAGAGAATTCAGCACCACCAAACCAGCTCTACAACAAATGCTAAAGGAACTTCTCTGAGTGGGAAACACATAGAAGAAAAGGACCTACAAAAACAAACCCACAACAATTAAGAAAATGGTAATAGGAACATACATATCGATAATTACCTTAAACATGAATGGATTAAATCCTCCAACCAAAAGATACAGGCTTCCTAAATGAATACAAAAAGAAGACCCATACATATGCTGTCTATAAGAGACCCACTTCAGACCTAGGGACACATACATACTGAAAGTGAGGGGATGGAAAAAGATATTCCATGCAAATGGAAATCAAAAGAAAGCTGGAATAGCAATGCTCATAGCAGATAAAATAGACATTAAAATAAAGACTGTCACAAGAGACAAAGAAGGACACTACATAATGATCAAGGGATCAATCCAAGAAGAAGATATAACAATTATAAATATATATGCATCCAACATAGGAGCACCTCAATACATAAGGCAACTGCTAACAGCTATAAAAGAGGAAATCGACAGTAACACAATAATAGTGGGGGACATTAACACCTCACGTACACCAATGGACAGATCATTCAGCCAGAAAGTTAATAAGAAAACACAAGCTTTAAATGACACAATAGACCAGATAGATTTAATTGATATTTAGAGGACATTCCATCCAAAAACAGCAGATTACACTTTCTTCTCAAGTGCGCACAGAACATTATCTAGGATAGATCACATCGTGGGTCACAAATCAAGCCTTAGTAAATTTAAGAAAATTGAAATCATATCAAGCATCTTTTTTAACAACAACGCTATGAGATTAGAAATCAATTACAGGGAGAAAACCGTAAAAAACACAAAACACATGGACGCTAAACAATACGTTACTAAATAACCAAGAGATCACTGAAGAAATCAAAGAGGAAATAAAAAATTATGTAGAGACAAATGATAATGCAAACACAATGATCCAAAACCTATGGGATGCAGCAAAAGCAGTTCTAAGAGGGAAGTTTAGAGCAATACAAGCCTACCTCAGTAAACAAGAAAAATCTCAAATAAACAATCTAACCTTACACCTAAAGGAACTACAGAAAGAATAACAACAAACCCCAAAGTTTGCAGAAGGAAAGAAATCATAAAGATCAGAGCAGAAATAAATGAAACAGAAACAAAGAAAACAATAGCAAAGATCAATAAAACTAAAAGCTGGTTCTTTGAGAAGATAAAATTGATAAACCATTAGCCAGACTCATCAAGAAAAAGAGGGATTTATTCAAATCAATAAAATTCATTTATTAACCAATAAAATTTTATTTTATAATAAATAATTTTTATTTATTAAAATTTTAATTTTAATAAAATTTTAATTAAGATTTTATTTTTAATAAAATTTTAAATTAATTTTATTTATCAATAAAATTAGAAATGAAAAAGGAGAAATTACAACAGACACTGCAGAAATACAAAGCATCCTAAGAGACTACTATAAGCAGCTCTATGCCAAAAAAATGGACAACCTGGAAGAAATGGACAAATTCTTAGAAAGGTATAAACTTCCAAGACTGAACCAGGAAGAAATGGAAAATATGAACAGACCAATCAGAAGTAATGAAATTGAAACTCTGATTAAAAATCTTCCAACAAACAAAAGTCCAGGACCAGATGGTTTCACAGGTGAATTCTATCAAATATTTAGAGAAGAGCTAACACCCAACCTTCTCAAACTCTTTCAAAAAATTGCAGAGGAAGGAACACTCCAAAACTCATTCTATGAGGCCACCATCACCCTGATCCCAAAACCAGAAAAAGATATCACAAATAAAGAAAATTACACACCAATATCACTGATGAATATACATGCAAAAATTCTCAACAAAATACTAGCAAACAGAATCCAACAACACATTAAAAGGATCATACACCATGATCAAGCAGGATTTATCCCCGGGATGCAAGGATTCTTCAATATACACAAATCAATCAATGTGATACACCGTATTAGCAAATTGAAGAATAAAAACCATGATCATCTCAATAGATGCAGAAAAAGCTTTTGACAAAATTCAACACCCATTTATGATAAAAACTCTCCAGAAAGTGGGCATAGAGGGAACTGACCTCAACATAATAAAGGCCATATACAAACAACCCACAGCAAACATCATTCTCAATGGTGAAAAACTGAAAGCATTTCCACTAAGACCAGGAACACGACAAGGCTGTCCACTCTCACCACTATTATTCAACATAGTTTTGGAAGTCTTAGCCATGGCAATCAGAGAAGACAAAGAAATAAAAGGAATACAAACTGGAAAAGAAGAAGTAAAACTGTCCCTGTTTCCAGATGGTGTGATACTATACCTAGAGAATCCTAAAGATGCCACCAGAAAACTACAAGAGCTAATCAATGAATTTGGTAAAGTTGCAGGATAAAAAATTAATGTACAGAAATCTCTTGCATTCCTATATACTAATAATGAAAAATCTGAAAGAGAAATTAAGGAAACACTCCCATTTACCATCTCAACAAAAAAAATAAAATACCTAGGAATAAACCTACCTAGAGAGACAAAAGACCTGTATGCAGAAAACTATAACACACTGATTAAAGAAATTAAAGATGATACAAACAGATGTAGAGATATACCATGTTCATGGATTGGAAGAATCAATATTGTGAAAATGACTATACTACCCAAAGCAATCGACAGATTCAATGCAATCCCCATCAAGTTACCAATGGCATTTTTTACAGAACTAGAACAAAAATCTTAAAATGTGTATGGAGAAACAAAAGACCCTGAATAGCCAAAGCACTCTTGTGGGAAAAAAACGGAGCTGGAGGAATCAGACTCCCTGACTTCAGGCTATACTACAAAGCTACAGTAATCAAGACAGTATGGTACTGGCACAGAAACAGAAATATAGATCAATGGAACAGGATAGAAAGCCCAGAGATAAACCCACACACCTATGGTCAACTAATCTATGACAAAGGAGGCAAGGATATACAATGGAGAACAGACAGTCTCTTCAATAAGTGGTGCTGGAAAAACTGGACAGCTACATGTAAAAGAATGAAATTAGAACACTCCCTAACACCATACACAAAAATAAACTCAAAATGGATTAGAGACCTAAATGTAAGACTGGACACTGTAAAACTCTTAGAGGAAAACATAGGAAGAACACCCTTTGACAAAAATCACAGCAAGATCTTCTTTGATCCACCTCCTAGAGTAATGGAAATGAAAACAAAAATCAACAAATGGAACCTAATGAAACTTAAAAGCTTTTGCAAAGCAAAGGAAATTACAAGCAAGACAAAAAGACAGCCCTCAGAATGGGAGAAAGTATTTGCAAATGAATCAACGGACAAAGGATTAATTTCCAAAATATATAAACAGCTCATGCAGCTCAATATTAAAAAAACAAACAACCCAATCCAAAAAATGGGCAGAAGACCTAAACAGACATTTCTCCCAAGCAGGCATACAGATGGCCAAGAAGCACAAGAAAAGCGGCTCAAAATCAGTAATTATTAGAGAAATGCAAATCAAAACTACAATGAGGTACCACCTCACACCTGTTAGAATGGACATCATCAGAAAATCTACAAACAACAAATGCTGGAGAGGGTGTGGAGAAAAGGGAACCCTCTTGCACTGTTGGTGGGAATGTAAATCGATACAGTCACTACAGAGAACAGTATGGAGGTTCCTTAAAAAACTAAAAGTGGAATTACCATATGACCCAGCAATCCACTACTGGGCATATACCCAGAGAAAACCGTAATTCAAAAAGACACATGCACCCCAATGTTCACTGCAGCACTATTTACAATAGGCAGGTCATGGAAGCAACCTAAATGCCCATCGACAGATGAATGGATAAAGAAGAAGTGGTACATACATACAATGGAATATTACTCAGCCATAAAAAGGAATGAAATTGGGTCATTTGTAGAGATGTGTATGGATCTAGAGACTGTCATACAGAGTGGAGTAAGTCAGAAAGAGAAAAATAAATATCGTATATTAACGCATATATGTGGAACCTAGAAAAATGGTACAGATGAACCGGTTTGCAGGGCAGAAATTGAGACACAGATATAAAGAACAAACGTATGGACACCAAGGCGGGGGAAAGTGGCAGGGGGTGGGGGTTGGGGTGCTGTGATGAATTGGGAGATTGGGATTGACATGTATACACTGATGTGTATAAAATGGATGACTAATAAGAACCTGCTGTATAAGAAAATAAATAGGGCTTCCCTGGTGGCGCAGTGGTTGAGAATCTGTCTGCCAATGCAGGGGACACGGGTTCGAGCCCTTGTCCGGGAAGATCCCACATGCCGCCGAGCAACTAAGCCTGTGCTCCACAACTCCTGAGCCTGCGTGCCACAACTACTGAAGCCCATGCACCTAGAGCCCGTGCTCTGCAACAAGAGGAGCCACCACAGTGAGAACCTCGCGTACCGCAACCAAGAGTAGTTGCTTACAGCAACTAGAGAAAGCCCACGCAAAGCAATGAAGACCCAATGCAGCCAAAAATAAAAATAATAATAAAATTTTTAAAAAAGAAAATAAATAAAATTAAATTTACAGAAAGAAAAACAAAAGTTCCATGAAACAGAAGAACCATTCAAATAATCCTAACAAACCATCAGATTAGTTTTTAAGCCATCTCAATCCACATCATTTTCACGCAATCTGTGACCATCCTTTAGGCCCCAGGTAGAGCCACTTATTCCAGGAAGCATCTTGTGTCTCAGACCTCAGTAAGAAATACTCTGATCTGAGACAGCCTTCACTGATTTCTACTAGATTTGCGTGGCTAGGGCAGTGCCATGGACAGGTAAGAGGGACTACAAGGAAAACATAAGAAGAGGAACAGAATCTAAGTGCTTGTCCTATTTCACCCAAACGATTATTTCCCGAACACTACCATAGGGGTCTTGAATAAAATAAAGCTGAAATCTTATAAAATACAGTAAATTTTATTATTTAGGGACTTCAGGGGAAGGAAGAGCTGATAGTGCCACACTTCTTAAAAAGTTACTTCTTCGCTAATTCGCTGTAACTTGGGGGGTAGAAAACTTAGGTACCCAGCACAAATGGGTAAATAATTCATATAAAAAAATGTTTTCAAATAAATAAGATTTATCTCTGTGTGTGATTTTTTTTTTTTTTTTTTTTTGCGGTACGGGGGCCTCTCACTGTTGTGGCCTCTCCTGTTGCGGTTCACAGGCTCCGGACGCGCAAGCCCAGTGGCGGCCATGGCTCACGGGCCCAGCCACTCCGCTGCATGTGGGATCCTCCCCGACCGGGGCACGAACCCGTGTCCCCTGCATCGGCAGGCGGACTCTCAACCACTGCGCCACCAGGGAAGCCCTCTGTGTGATTTTTTAACTATATTTTAACAGAATTTTAAAAATAAATTACATTTCATTGTTTAAATTCTTAACTAGAACATGGTAAACGTAAGTAACATGTTTTACACAGAAGAAATAAAATAAGTTGTCCTTTTCTTAATTCAAAATTATCATTATGAAATCATCACGATCCACCTGTTATTATTCTATGCATTAAAAAGTAATGTCCTCAAGAAAACGAAAAAAGAAATACCCTGACCTGTTATTCTGGTGAGCATCTAGTCGTGTTCTCAATAGTAGAGTCATCTGTGGACAAGCCCTATCCCTTACAGAGACCATCTGTGTTCTACACAACTCCTACCCACCAGAGTCCACAAACATGGTAGAACTCAAAACACAAAGATACTCTTTTATTACAACAGTTCCAATAACCCTGTTAGTGAGTCCTGCTATGCTAAGTACCCCTGGAAGCACACACCTAGAATCACAACATTTTAAAGCTAGAAAGGTCCTTTCAAGCCACTCAGAAATTTCCCTCATATGTGAGGGAAATGAGGAAACTGGAGAAGCCAAATGGCTTGTCCAAGTTTGGTGACAGAATTAGGACAATCCAAGCCCCTGACTACCAACCACGTGCTGCAAAGAACCTCAGTTTTCTTACGAAGACACTTGCAAGTGTGAAGTTGAGAAAACAAGTTACTTTTCCAAATCTCAAGTTTATTCTTATAGAAGAATGGAACAAGACCATCCTCAAGTTTTCTTCTGTCTCTAAAATCTGGTGAATCTCATTTTCATAATGTATAATACCACATGTCCCCGGCATGGTGTGGGGATAGAAAGCTGCTCTCATCTTCCCTTCAAGAATATAAACGTGGGAGAGGTACGTGAAGAAAGGGTGGGAGGAAGCGAGAGAGGTGATGGTGGGAGTTAGCTGGACGCCATTGGGAATCCCCTCTCTTCCCAGGCCCCCCTCCACTCCCTCCCAGCAAGCCACAGAGAGTAGGATGGGGACTTCCCAGTAGCTAACCATACCACAGCCCCTGCTCCAGCCTCCCCTCTCACCTCCTCAGAATGCTGGTTGGAGGGCAGGAGGGCGAGATAGATGGATGAAGGAGGGCTGTTGGAAGCTTCTAGCTCCAGGCCAGGTTAGGAGCCAGTCAGTACTGATTAGCTGTCAGGGACCTGCAGGATAGACAGGGAACCCCGAGTGGCCACTCATTTCCCCTTGAGAATCAATGACTTAATTTTTCTTCACCCTAGATAGAGTAGGCATGAGGCCAAACAGGATTATTCTGCCACCTGAATAATCTCATGCAGTGGGATCACTGGCTTGGCTCAGCTGTTTGTCCATTTCCTGCACAGAATCCCACCCAATCAGAGCAGTGTGCTGCTCACCCAGGAACCGCCCACAAGTCCCAAAGATCTTTGGGGCCGTCGGCTACTTCAGTATCACGCAGAGCTCCTGGAGTCAGTGCTCCTAACGTTCACATCATCAAGGATGCTCCAGTACTAGGCTTTGCCTCTCTAATTTGACACATAAAGTAATGCAGTTTTGAGTGATTCCCTTCCCATATAAATCAGAGCTAACTCAAGCCTAGTCCTTTAGAATGCCACTGTCACTTCTTGTATTTTCTACTGTATTACACAGGATAAAGGGGTTGGGGGGGTCCCAGTTGGCCTCTAGGGGTTATGTCTAACCCTCCCTGCTGCATGGCTGCTTTAAGTTATTCTCCTAAAAGTAATAATATTACCTGTTAACACATAATACCACTAACTGTGAGTCTGTTAACAGGTTTAGCTCTCACAACAACCCTGGCCAATAAGGACCATTACTGATCATATCCAAATAAGGACTATTATGATCATTATCAGCTCCAGTTCAAAGATGAGAGACCAGAAGGAAGTTGCTGGCACAGAAAAATTAGTTCACTTGCCCAAGGTCATACTAGCAGCAAGTGGCAGAACCAGGATTCGAACACAGGTCCCCCCACTTCACCCAGGTGAAGGTGGCCTCCTAGGGAAGTGGGACACAGAGACCGTCAACAGCTGGTAATAAGGGAAGAGGGGCAAGCTGAATTATTTCTTCAGAGTTGCCCTTTTCTTCCTCAAACCACCTGGTACTATGACAAGCAATGTCACATGGGATAAAAGGTTAACACCCAACCAGAAATGTTACCATAGCGAAAGGAGAAATCTCCAGAGCTCTCAGTGGGAAAGATAAAGGTAGACTAAGCGGAGAGTTCCATTTACAAAACTTTACTTTGATGCTAATAATTTACACCTACACCAATGAACATTTCCCCCATTTTACTGGCTTGCCAGTGGCTGGACAAATCCACATGAAGGCATTTATCTTAAATATCGCTTGATTATTTCATTTACTACTTTGAGCCACCCTT